>NC_045697.1:108462535-109135334 GCF_009834535.1 Camelus ferus | reverse complement strand
GCCGAGGGGAATGGAGAGGAGAGCCTGCAGCCTGCAGCCCCCAGTTCAGGCTGGCGGCTCCGAACGCTTTCCAGCCTGGGGCGGCCCATGGCCCTGAGACTTTGAGGGAAAGAAAGCTGGGGTTTCTGATCTCACGACTTGTCAGATTTTAAGAATTTCCCCATAAGCCATGGACGTGAGAATTTGTTAAAAGCATCTGGCAGCTGAAAGGGTTTGACAGAAAAATTATAAGGTGTCAGTGCCAAGGCACTGCCTGGAGAGCAGAGACAAAACCGGAAGAAAGGTCAGGGGAACCGGGGTGCTGTGGGTTGAATGTCTCCTGCCACCAAAAAAAAAATTATGTAGGCTTTTTATCCACTCTGTACCTCAGAATGCGACCCTACTTGGGGACAGGGCTTTTATAGAGGTAATCAAATAAAAATGAAGTCAGTAGGGTGGCCCTAACCCTACATGACTGACGTCCCAGTACAAAGGGGACATTTGGACACAGGCCACACGGGGAGAATGCCTGGTGAAGGTGAAGATGTCCCTCTACAAGCCAAGCAGAAGGCCAGGAGCAATGTGTCCTCATGGCCCTCAAAAGGAACCGACCCTGCTGACACCTTGATCTTGGACTGCCAGCCTCCAGAATTGGGGGACAATACACTTCTGTAGGGTGCACCCCCAGGCTGAGGCGCTTTGTTACTGCAGCCCCAGGAAGTGGCTGCACGGAGTCGAGACCTGGGTGCTCTCGGGACAGCCGTGTCCTTGGGTAGCCCCCTCTCTTCCTCTGGGTGATGAGAAGTTGGCTGGACACAGTCCAGAATCCCTTTCAGCCCTGGCCTCTGGGCCCCTAAGAACCAGGGGAACATCTGGCCCACTTGGAACATAGAAGTGTTACTGGACCAAGACCCTGCTTTTGGGCAACAGGTCACAGTCGTCACGTTCCTAAGTCAATGTTTTCTGGAGCAGCTGCGCCCAGAGCTGGGGGTGGGGGAGTGCCCCTCGGAGCGAAAGCATTGTTTAAAAGTGTGTACATAGCTAGTTATTTGAAACCCATTTTAAGAGTAAATCAGTACATAGGCTACAGAGATCTCTCCCTTCCCCATAAACCTTCATCTCCCCCGGCCCCCAGCCTTGGAGTTCAGGGCACCCGATTGTTAGGTGTCATTATTGGACAGTCTATGGAAGGCGCCCACGCCTTTGAACCCACCTCGTTAACCGCATTCGCCGTTCCCGCCTCTTTCCCACAGCTCCTCGGTGGAGCTGGCTGGGTTTTGCACGGGGATCTGTGGGTGCTGGGCGGGACTGCAGGTGCAGGAGGGGTGGGTGGGGCCGGGGTGGGGACCGAGGCCGGCTGCGAGTGAGCGAGCTGGGAAACGTTTCGGTGGGTCTACAGGTTCTGGAAGGGTGCCTTCCCCTCTGAATCCTTGTGTCTTTTTTTTCTTCACAAGACAGGTTTAAAGCAGGCAGCCGCTGTGGGAACCAGAGCTGAAATTTCACAGGTCAATGACATCGCTTGTTTTTGACATTTTGGTACCAAATTCAGTGGAGGGATCATTCTAGGAGCGGGTTTAATTGGGAAGCAACCCAGGCCCTCCCCTGGCAGAGGCCTCCTGGTGTGTAACTCAGAAAACAGACCCCAGGCAGCAGGAGAGACCAAGGCGGACCTGATGTAGCTTCTCCCTTGGGGCTGGTGGGTGGGGGAAGGCAGAGGCTTCTGTGGTGCCAGGAAAAGGGCGGGAAGGGGGCAGGGGGAGGATGGAGGGGGGAGGGGCAGGGCAGGCTCCTTTGAGGTTCAAGCTGCACGGAGTGACTAAAATGAGGGTGATGTAATGACTGCTGTGCAGACTTCCCACTGCTAGAATTCTGTGTGAATAATTCTGATAATGACCCTTTACTCAGCAAGGGTGGCGTCCAGATAAGCAGGTTGCCAGAGCTTTCCTGGCAGCTTATGTGCATGGCGCGCCCGAATGCCACCTGCTGTGACGTAACACATCACCCGTGGGTGACAGACACTTCCCTGTGGGGCCCGCGGGGCCGAGGGAAAGTGATGAAACCGGACCTGTCCAGAGGGAGAGAGCCACCCCGTGAGTGCTAGGGCTTCCCTGTCCTCTGTGCTCCTGGGGTCAGTGCCCTGCTCCTGTCCCTGCTGGTGAGGAGCGGCTGGCCACCAGCACTTCCCGGGACAGGAGCACGTCAGATGGACAGAGGCCTCGGTCTTCAGGGGGAAGAGTTCAAGTTTGCCTTTCTTTCTTTCTCTTTTTTTTTTAATCCTTTTTTACAAAATTGAAGTATAGTCAGTTTACAATGTTGTGTCAGTTTCTGGTGTGCAGCATAAAGCTTTCATCCACGTGCATACGTGCATTCCTTTTCATATTCTTTATACAAAACAGAAACCAACTCACAGACATAAAGAACAAACTAATGGTTGCCAGAGGGGAAAGCAGGTGGTAAGGGGTAAATTGGGAATTTGAGATTTGCAGATACTAGCTACTATATATAAGTTAGATAAACAGTAAGTTTCTGCTGGAGAGCACAAGGTTGCCTTTCTTGTAAGGGGCCTTGTGTAGAGGGAGAGAGGTTGTCACCATAAAGAGGCTGGGCTGTGGTTTATCCGTGCATCTCAAAGCCAAAATTTGGGACCAGTGCCCCCTGTTCCACAGACGGTGAATCTCGTGTCAGCCTTTCCTCCTTTTCGGTAAAAGTCCTCGAAGGTCTCTTTGGGGAACTTGCCCCTCCCTCCATTCTCAGCCTACGTGGTCTGGGGGAGCTCACCCAGACTTTGTGCCCTGAGGTGGGGCACACAGACCAAGACTGACCAATGAGAGGATGGCCACTCCCAGCACAGTGCCTGGTTCAGGCTGCCAGCCAGCCAGGGACACTCCTGAGACTGTTGTCACTACCATCAGGATACAGGTGCTCTGTTTCTGCTGGGGCTTCCAAACCTGTAGGATGAACAGCACCTTGGCCTGGGGCACCTCTGAGACTTGGGAGGAGAGGCTGACCAAGAATAAAGCCAACGCAGGCTGAAGCCAAGCAGAACAGAGAGATGGAGGGAGATGGGGGAGACAGAGACAGAGAGATTGACTGATGGATGGGTGGGTGGGTGGGTGGGTGGATGGATTTCTGGCATCCATTGAAGCAACCAGACCCAGCTTTGTTAGAAACGGAATGAGGTTTTGTTGAAACATCATCATTTTCAGTCTTGTAAGCCCACGCATTCTCAATCTTTCTCTCTCTCCTGTTTTGAGTTGGGTTTCCATTATTTGCATCTGACAGAGTCATGACCAACACACAAAGCCTGTTCCCTCCAAGGCCCAGCAGCCAGAGTCCACCTGGTCTCCCCCGGCCACGGCTCTGCTCTCTGGGACGAGCTGGGGGCCCGGCCACACCTCTCGGAGGGACTGGTGCGTTGGAGTCCCTGCCACAGTGTGCCTCCTCATCTCTCTCTCTCTCTCTCTCCCTGGCATCCTCCTTCCTTTTTCTTCTTTCCTTTTCTCCTCCCCCTCTCTCTTGATTTCACCCAAGATTTTAAAAGATGCTAAACATTTTGTGGTGCCAGAAAGTAAACAGTGGCTCAAACAATGATGGAGCACGAAGATGGAGGAGCAGCTGGGAGGGGCTCTCACCGGCCTTTTCTGGAACAGTTTGAGCATGAAAATGATGGAGGACAGTGGTGAATTCTAGACCATTAAAAAAAATAGGAATCTATGAGTGCATGCCAATTATAAACAGATAAGTGAATGAGTGAATGAGTGAGAAGGGCTTTTGCTTATAGTGGAATGCCCAGTGCCAGTCAATAAATGTGAAGGAAATCCTGGTTGAAGCTGTTTGAAAATTTTTCATGCTGAAAAATCATCACTTTTGAGCCATCATAATGAAGACTTATGCAGACAAGAATGGCTCAGTGGATGCTAACTTTAAGGGACGTTTTGGTAAGAAATGGGATATTTTTAGTCTCAAAATGTCTCCTCACGGACTGCCCATGAGTGACAGGGGAGGCAGAGTATTCATCCAGTGGAGAAATAAGACCATGTCTTCACCAAAACTCACATCAGCAATGAGTGGGGCCACTGGATCCATCTGCTGATGGATATTAGGTTGCTTCAATCTCTTGGCTATTGTGAATAATGCTGCTATGGACATGGATGTGCAAATATTTCTTCAAGACCTTGCTTTTCTAGTTGCTCTATTCCCTCTGCATATTTTTAAATGGAGGTACTTGGCATTGAACCCAGGACCTCATGCATGGTAAGCACATGCCCTACCACTGAGCTACACCCACCCCACCTCACTTTTTTTTTTTTTTTTTTTTGCTATATACCTAGAAGTGGGATTGCTGAATCATATGGTAGTTCTATTTTTAATTTTTCAAGGAAACACCATTCTGTTTTCCATAGTGGCTGCACCACTGCACAAAGAGTTCTCTTTACTCCACATCCTTGCCAACATTTCTTTCTTTCCTCCTTTCCTCCTTTCCTTCTTTCTTTCTTCTTTCTTCTTTCTTTCTTTCTTTCTTTCTTCTTTCTTTCTTTCTTTCTTTCTTTCTTTCTTTCTTTCTTTCTTTCTTTCTTTTTTTCTTTCTTTCTTTCTTTCTTGATAGTGGCCATCTTCATAGTGTGAGGGGTTATCTCATTGTGGCTTTGATTTGCATTTCCCCGATGTTAATTGATGTTGAGCATCTTTTCATGTGCTTGTTGACCATTTGCATATCTTTGTAGAAATGTCTGTTCAAGTCGTTTTGTCCGGTTTTAAATTGGATTGTTTGCTTTTTGTTGTTGAGTTGCATGAGTTCTTTATATGCTCTGGATGTCAACCCCTTACCAGGTATACAGTATACAAATATTTTTTCCCTTTCAATAGGTTGCATTTTCAATCTGTTGATTATTTCCTTTGCTGTATAGAAATGTTTAAAGTTGATATATTACCATTTGTATATTTTTGCTTTTGTTACCTTTTGTTACTTTTAGTGTCATGTTCAAGGAATCATTGCCAAATCCAATCTTATGAAGCTTTCCCCCTGTTTTCTTCTAAGAGTTTCTTGGTTTCAGGTCTTACATATAGGTTTTTAATCTGTTTTGAATTAAGTTTTGTATATGGTGTAAGGCAAGGGTCCAACTTCATTGTTTTGCTCGTGGATGTCCAGTTTTCCCAACATCATTTGTCGAAGAGACTGGCCTTTCTCCACTGTGTAACCTTAGCACCTTAAGATCAGTTGACCATATATGTGAGGGCTTATTTCTGGGCTTTCTATTCTGTTTCACTGGGCTATACGTCTGTCTTTGTGCTGGCACCATACTGTTTTGATAACTGTGACTTTGTAATATGCTTTGAAATTGGGAAGTGTGAGGCCTCCAGCTTCGTTTTCTTTCCTTGAGATTATTTTGGCTATTTGGCATCCTTTAAGATTCCATATGAACTTTAAGATAGGTTTTTCTATTTCTGCAAAAAATACCATTGAGATTTTGATAGGGATTTCATTGAATCTGTAGATCCTCTAGGGTAGTATGACATTTTAACAATATTAAGTCTTTCAATCCATAAGTATTAAATGTTTTTCCATTTACATATGTCTTCAATTTCTCTAAACAATGTTTTGTAGTTTTTAGTGTCTTTCATCTTCTTAGTGAAACCTCCTTGGTTAAGTTTATTTCTAAGTATTTTATTATTTTTAATGCTATTGTAAATGGAATTGCTTCTTAATTTCCTTCTCACATTACTCATTGTTAGTGTACAGAAACACAACTGATTCTTGTGTGTTGATTTTGTATCCTGCAACTTTACTGAATTCAACTATTCATTCTAAGTTTTTTGTGTGTGGGGATTTCTTAAGGATTTCCAACCTATAAACATTTTATTTTTAAAAATGAACTGTACTGATCAAGCAGATCCCAGAAATCCTGGGCCTAGGTCTGAATAAGGCTGACAAGTTCGTTCCCCTCCTTGCTGACCCACAATGAGGACATGGTGGCCAAAGTTGATGAGTGAAGTCCATGATCAAGTTCCAGATGAAGATGGTGCTGTATGTGGCAGCGGCTATTGGCCACGTGAAGATGACAGATGATGACCTTGTGTACAACATCCATTTAGCTGTCAACTTCCTGGTGTCACTGCTCAAGAAAAATTGGCAGAACATCTGAACTTTGTACATTAAAAGCACCATGGGAAATCCCCAGTGCCTGTGCTAAGACACAGCTTAATAAACCATCCTGCCACCACCAAAAAAAAAAAAAAAAAGAACTGTGTTCCTTATAAATATTGTTGATGTTACAAAAGATAAACTGTGAACATATTCAGAATAAAGGAGACTAAAGGAACATGAGCACTAAATGCACTCCTTGATCCTAGACTGCATCTTACATGGGATGGGGAAATGCTATCAACATTACTGAGCCAGTTAACAAAACTGGAGAACACATGGCAGATTAGGTAAAAGAACTGTATCAATGTTTGATTTAGTAAAGTTTATAACTCTACTGTAGTCACATATGAAAATAGTGCTATTCTTAGGAAATACACATAGAAGTATTGAGTAAGGGACCTTAATAGATGTCATGTACTCTCCAAATAGTTCAGGAAAAAAAAAGAGAGAGAATGAGCACAAATAATAAAATGGGCAAAAAAAGGTAAATCTAATTAAACGGTCTGTGGGAGTGTACTACGTAGTTTTCCTGCGCTCATAACTTCTTTTTAGGTTTCAAATTATTCCAGATGGTTGTTGGTTTTAGAAGGCTGGCGCCTGGTGCAAGCTGTCTCGCCGGCCTGGGGACAGCAGCTCCCACCAGCTGGGCCCTTTGCCGGATGACCCCTTCTGTCCCACCAGGCCCTGCTGTAACGCCAAGAGCAGCACGTGAGACATCTTTCCACATGGATTGGTAGTTTTGTCAAGTGGAATTTAATCCTCCCAAATCAGAAGGATTATTTTGGATAAGCCATTAAAATTATTAATTAAAATATTAGTGTCTGATTGCCTTTATTCTTGTTTATAGGAATTTTCTCAATGCCTGGATGCCTTGACCTCTCTCTCCCCGCTCCCCTGTTGAATCCATGTGAAATTACTCTCCATTTCTTCCAACACCAGAGGAACCCTCTAAAGGTGGGCATGAGGTTTAGGAGAAGAGTCTTTTTAAGATATGCTCAAAGAGGAGACCAAATATTTTGGGCTGACTGTTTTTGGAGCCTCTAGTAATGTGAGGCAAGTTTGGTAAGGTAGCGCCACTGTCCTCAAGCAACTTACACTCTAACATAAGAAAGCACGGGAACACACAAAAAGCTAGATCATCGTAAAACTTGTATTTTAATAGTTCCCCACATGTGGAACCATCAAGCAATGGAAATTAGTTGATTCATTACTGGAAGACTGTAAGGGTCCCTGTTGGTGGAGAGGGTTCAGGAGACCTTACGGAATGGAGAGGTAGGGCTGAGATGGAAGCCTGGGCGGGATTCGTGTACAGGAGGAGAGAGGTTTCCAGGAAGGAGAGCCCCACCAACCGCAGTGTGGAGGTGGGACTGCTCAGGCCTGTTTGAAGCACAGTGAATGGACCCCTTTGTCGGAAGTTGAGAGTTTGGGGTAAATTTCTTTGAGTAAATTGATAAGGAATCTCCAGAGCTCTGAATCCCAGCAGCTGAGGCTTTGTGGGTGATGGAGATTCAAAGAAAAGGCTTCAGAGCAGAGGCTGGGGTTAGGAAGCCCCCTTCAGAAGCAATTGACTTTCAGAGCCCATTTATTGAGCACCCGTTGTGGTTCAAGTACTTCATATACTTAACTCTGACCCTCACAGAAACCTTGTAAGGCAGAGAGAATCACCTCCATGCTGGCAGGATGTGCTGCGGTTCCTGGGAGGGGCAAGCACTCTGCCTGGGGCCCTGCAGGTAGGAAGGGGCGGAGCCATGGGTCGGACTTCAGGGTGGGGCCTTCTCCTGGACACCCTTTCCCCTCCCTGTTGCAGTAGGAGCACAAAGCCATAAAGCCTGAACCAGGGCAGTGACACTGGGCACTGAAGGTATAAAACAATGTGGGGTTGGGGGAAGGGTCTAGCTCAGTCGTAGAGCACGTGCTTAGCATGCACAAGGTCCTGGGTTCAATCCCCAGTACCTCCTCTATAAATAAACCTAAGTACCCCCACACCCCCACAAAAAAAAAGAATTAAAAAAAATTTTTTAAATATGAGGAAAATGTAAAGGAAAAACTGACAAGACTGGGTGAATAATTAAGCTTAGGAGGTGACTGAAAAGGAAGTTAAATCAAGCTTCATTTTGTTTTTCAAGAAAGAACATACTGTTTCTTTTGTGCTAGCTTTTTGGAGAAAGGAAAAAATTGACAACAATATTATACCTATACTCGAAAACTAAACACTTAAGTCTAGTATAAGATGTTCTAAATGTACATACGTATGTATAATATGGCAAAGAATTAGATTAATGCTATAAGAGCAAAATATACAGAGGGTTGTAGATGGTTAAGAGGGAGAAGATCTTGGCTGTAATATCAAGCATCCATTGAAGAGAAAATATTTGACCTGGACTTTAAGAAATGGGTAAAGCTTTCCCTGGCAGAGGGAAGTAAGGGGAAGGGTTTTCTAGGCTTTCTCAACCTTGGAACTATTCACATCTTCAACCTGGGTAAGTCTTTGCTGTGGGGGTTGGGGAGAGGTCCTGTGCATTGTAGAAGGTTTAGCAGCATCTCTGGCCTTCTACCCACTGGATACCCCTCCCAGCTGCGACAACCAAAATGTCTCTAGACGTTGCTAAATTTCTCCTGGAGGGAAAAATCAACCTTGGTGAGAACCACTGTTCTAATATAAGAGAATGATGTTAGGAAGGGAGTATGTTTGGGAAATAAAGGAGCATCTGTATTAGCCTGTTTTAGAATGTGTTCCTGGGAACATTAGTGTCTAGTGAGATAAGTGATGGTCCCCTAAACAGGGTTCATGGTCAAATAATAGCATTGAGAAACACCACATACTTTCCCCCTCAATTGGAAATTCACAGTATATTTTAGAATAATAAAGGCTTTGAGAGATTGTGCAGGAAAGCTGTTTGACATCGGGTAAATTTAATTATCAAAGAACTTTTTTTTTAAATCGAGGAACAAGTATTAAGCTCATGAAGGGCACTGTTGTATTGCAGGACACAGCTTGACAAATGATGGGGTATTTGACTGAAACAGTGGATATGAAAGATTTACAGCTGGAAAAACAGAGATAGATTCTAGAACCAGATTCGGAGGGCTTGGAACTCAGGCTAAGATGTCTGAATTTCATTTAGTCAACAATAGGGCGGTAACCATTAGGAAGCATAATTAAAACTGTGCTTCAGTTGTTCATGTATTAATTCGGTGTCTATTAAGCAACATTGGTTTATTGGCAGCAACCCAGTGAGATAAGAAGATATAGAAACAGGAACCAAAGTACATTAAGTTATTGCAAAAGTAATAACTTAGAGTGGTAATGATGGCAAGAAGAAGAGCATTTTGGAGAGTAACATAACCTAGTGTCTGATTGGTTGGAGGGAGCAAGAAAGTGAGGAGCCAGTGATGACTACAGAATTTCAGGCTTGAGTTACTGGAAGTTTGTTGGTACCTTTAGCAGAGGGAGGACACAGGATAGGCAAAGCAGATTTGGGGAGAAATGGTTTCATTTTGGACGTGTGGAATTTGAGAGGTTGGGAGGACATTCAGGGGTTCAGGAGGCAGCTGACATTATAAGTCAAGAGTGAAAATGGAACTGGAAATAAATTTTGGGGAAGTCATCTGCCCCAAAAAGGTAGTAAGAGAAGTGGTGAATGTGAATGTGGCAGTGAAAGGGGGAAAGAGCAGGGAGAGAAGGAGAGATGGAGACAGCTTAGAACAGAGCCCTGGAGAACATCTACAGAGAACGGAAAAAGGGAGACAATGTAGCAAGGGAGACAGAAGGATTTCTTAGAGAAGTAGGAGACCTAAGAAAAAATGTCAGAGAAGGCCAGGGGAGGGAGAGTGGAGACCATACGACCACGTTACAAAGAAGCCAAAGAAGAGGAACACTGGGGAGAGGCCACTGGGTTTAGGATTGAGGTCAAAGGAGGCTATTGAAAAGAGTTTCTGTAGAATGATGGGGCTAGAAACTAAACTGCAAGGAGTGAATGGGTGCTAAGGAAGTTGAGACAAAGATTACTTTTTTGAACAGTTTGCCATCATGACTGTTTAGAATTAGTAGCCATTGAAGGTAACAGGGTTGAAGCAAGAATTGTTTGTTTGTCTTGGGATGGGGAGATATGAACATGTTGAATGACAAAAAAAATAAGGAACCAGAGGAGATTAAGAGACTCAAGAAAGAGGAGTAATAATTGATAGGGCATACTTAGGAGGAGTCAACTGAAATGAGATCAAGGTCAGAGATACTTTGACAAAAGAGGAGAGACCTGTCTTCTGAGTCAGGAGTGAAGGAAGAGAAGATAGATAAGAAGAAGTCTTTAGGTGGAGACCTCAATAAATTCAAACCTTAATACATTCAGAGATCTAGGTTGTCAGCTACGATGATCAGGAATGAGACTGAACATTGAAAGTATAGGAAATAGTTAGCAGTTATGAAAAATATGAGTTAAAAAGAGATGGCTTAAATGCTGTCCAAGCTAGAATGAGATCTAAAATTTGCTGCTTGGACTTATAGCTGACCCAATTAGTATAATTTGGTGACCTTCAGGAATGCTCAGAAACAAAGAAAGTGAAAAATGGGCAATAAAAACATATCCAAAGGTGATCCAAATATTGGCGTTATCAGGCAGGGACTTTAAAATAACTAATGAATATGATTAAGAAAATAGATGATGAAATGGAAAGTTTTATTAAAGGACTGGAATCCATAAAAAGTAACTGGGGGGGGGGAGGATGGTGTAGCTCAGTGGTAGAACAGGTGCCTAGCAAGCACATGGTTCCGGGTTCAGTCCCAGTACCTCTATTAGAAAGTAAATAAAATCTAACTACCTCCTCCCCTCCACAAAGTATACAGTGCTATATATCAATTATATTTCAGTAAAACTGGAAGAAAAAAAAGTTAAATAAAGTAATCAATGTATCAATTATCTCAATTTTAAAAAGCCACCAGGTAGAAATGATTGAACTGAAATGCAATAATTGAAATGAAGAACTTAGCTGATGAGTTGAAAAGCAAATTATACACAGCTGAAGAGAGAATTAATGATCTTAAAGAGAGTTCAAAAGAAAATACTGAAACTAAAGGAAGAAGATCAAAAAGATTGGAAAATATAGTAAAGAATATAAGAAGACTGATGGGATATGGTGTATTATTGGAGTCCCAGAAGGGGAAGAAAGAGACAAGAAAGGATGTTTTATGTTGGTAATTGGGTCAATCCACCAGGCAGATATAACAATTCTAAATTTATATGTTGCTAATAACATAGGTCCAAAAACATATAACACAAAAATTGGCATATCCAAAAGAAGGAATAGACAAATCCACAATCAAGGTGGGAGATTTTAACATACAACTCTCAGAAACTGATAGGACAAGTAGACAAAAGCAAACAAAAACCAAACAAACCAGTAAGAATATGGAAAATTTGAAACCCACAATTCACAAATCTGACCTAACTTAAATGTTCTAAATCCTGCACCCAACAGCTGCAGAGTAGATTTTTAAAAAATATTCACATAGCTCTTTTACCAAAACTGACCTAATGCTAGGCGATGCAACAAATTCAATAACCTCAAAGGATTGAAATCATACAGATTATGTCTATGACTAAAATGGAATTAAGCAAGAAATCAATAACAGAAAATAAATAGACAATTCCACAATATTAAGATATTAGTAGTAATGTACTACTAAATAACCCATGGTTCAAAGAGGCAATCTCAATGGAATTGGAAAATATTTTAACTGAATATAATAAAAATATTACATACTGAAACATGTGGGATGCAGCTAAAGTCACTCTTAGAGGACAACATATAGTCTTAAAATGAATAGCTTAGAAGACAATATTTGAAGTGTAAAGAAGATTTATAAAATTAAGGATCTATCCAGCTCAATCTATGGATAAGTTTTTAGAATTAATAATTAAATTCAGCAGGTATACTGGAAACAGGTTAATACATAAAAATCAACTGTATTTCTAAATATCCACAACAAATAATTAGAAAATTAAATTCAAAACTCAGTATTATTTACAACAGCATAAAAAAAACAAATATTAGAAATAATTCTAACAAAAGATGTGCAAGATGTCTATACAGAAACTATAAACATTATTTAGAGACAGTAAAGAAAGTCTGAAAAATGGAGGAATATATCATGTTTGTGAATTGGAGCATATAATATTGTAAAGATACCAATTTCCCCCAAATTCATAGATTCAATGTAAACCTTAAAAATATCCTGGCAGTTTTTTAAAAACATGGAACTTGACAAGAATTTAAATATATGGAAAAGAATTTTATATATGGAAATACAAAGGGCCAAGGGCCAAGAATAGCCAGGACAATCTTGAAGAAGAAGAAAGCTGAAATACACTAGATATCACAAGATATAGTGCTAAGTAATTAAGACAGTGTGGTATTGGCATGAGAAAAAAACTAGATCAATGGAACAGAACAGAGAAACCAGAAACAAACCGACACTTGATTTATAACAAAGATGATATTGTAGTACAGTGGGGGAAAGGACAGTCTTCTTAGTAAGTGATTCTGGGTCAGTGGAAATCCATATGGAGAAAGCCTCATCTTAATCTCTACCTCACATGATGAAGAAAACAACAAAACAAAACCCAGCTTGACTGTAGATCTAAATGTGAAAAGTAAAAGAAATATACTTTGAGAAGATAACATAGGAGAATTTTTCTTGTATTATCTAGATATGCTAAAATTTCTTAAACAGGACATGAAAGTCAGTAGCCATAGATTAATTAGTCTACATGAAAATAAAGAACTTTTGTTCATCAAAAGATACCATTTGAAGGAGTGAAAAGGCAAGCCACAGACTGAAAAAAGGGAAATGCAATATATATTTCTAACAAAGGGCTTATTCAGAATGAATGAAGAGGTCCTTTAAGTTACTAAGTAAAGGACAGGAAAAAAAAAATACTGCAGAAAAGCGAGCAAAGGATTTAGCATGCACATCACAAGAGAATATCCAAAGGGCTAAGGCGCATCTTAAAAGGTGGTCAACCTCATTCCTCAGCAAGGAAATGCAAATTTAAACCCTAATTAGATGCCACTCTTTACCCACCAGAATGGCTAATAGTAAAATTAGTGTTAGTGAGGATGTGGAGCAACTAGGGATATACTGTTAGTGGGTGTGCAAATTGCTTCAGCCACTTTGGAAACTGGCAGAACTTACTAAAGCTGAATATATGAATACATAATGACCCAGCAATTCCACTCCTGGGAATATATTCACAGCCATGCATACATGTGTACACAGAAAGATATTAAAAATGTTCATAGTAGTAGTAGTCATAATAATCAAAAATTAGAAACAACTCAAAGTCCTTCAGCATTAAAGTGGATAAATATATTACGATAAAGTTACCTAGTGGGGTGTTATAAACTATTGAAAATTAAATATTGCTGTATGCAATAACATGGATGATACTCACAAAAATAACAAAAACAAGAAGTCAGACACAAAGTAACACATACTGAATGGTTCAATTTATATAAAGTTCAAAAACAAAGGCAATCACCTCGCACCTATCAAGGTGACTACAATATTAAAAAAAATGTTGGAGAGGGTGTGATGAAATTTCGACCTTTTGTGCACTGTGAGTAGAAATGAAAAATGATGTAGCTACTATGGAAAATGATATGGAAGTTCAAAAAGTTAAAAATAGAATTACTATATGATGTAGCAATCCCACTTCTTGGAATATACCCCAAATAATTTAAAGCAGGGTGCCAAAGAAATATTTCTATACCCATGTTCATAGCAGCATTATTTACAATAGCCAAAAGGTGGAGGCAACCCAAGTGTTCATTGACAGAAGAATGAATAGACAAAGTGTGGTATGTACCTAGAATGGAATAGTATTCAGCAGTATAAAGGAAGGAAATGCTGACATATGCTACAACATGGATGAATCTTGAAGACATTTTGCAAAGTGAAATAAGCCAGTCACAAAAATACTAATACTGCATGATTCCACTTATCTGAGGTACCTAGAGTAATCAAATTTGTAGAGACAGGAAATAAAAAGGCTGGTTGCCAGGGACTGTGGGGGGCAGGACACAGAGAGTTATTTTTTTAACAGGTATAGAGTTTTAATTTTGCAAGATAAAAAGAATTCTGAAGACTGGTTGCACAATCACATGAATGTACATAGCATTAGTGACCTGTACACTTAAAAAGGACTAATATGGTCAATTTTATGTGTATTTAAAATTTTTTAAATAAACAAAAGTAAAATGAATGTGGAGATTGACATCAGTACAGTAGTTACCTTTGGTGAGGGACTAGTGACTGGGAATCCTGAGGGGAGTTTTGGGGGTTCTGGGGGTGCTGTTTCCTGATCTGGGTAGTAAGCACATGAATGTTTTCATGCTTGAGAATCAACAAGTGATATACTTTGACTTGTGTACTTATCTACAAGCTCCAATCAAATTAATAACAAAAATTACCTTGAAAAGAAGTCAAAGTTGAACATATAAGAATAGTTAAGGATTTGGGGGCAGGGGAGGATGGATAATAAATGAATACCTACCTAATATCAAAATATATTATAAAACTATTAAAAGAGTGTGGTCACTGGCACAGAAATAGACAATCCAATCAATGGAAGAAAATAAAATCTAAAAACAGCCCCATGTAGTAAATGAAAATTTAACAGGTGATCAAGGAGGCATTTCAAATCAAAAGAGGAAAAATGAATTATCCAGAAATGATACTGAGGCAGCTGGCAACTTACCTGGATGTCAAGGAGCTAGATCCTACTAAATGCTTTCCACAGAAAAAGGAATTCTGGTGGAGTGAAGATTCACATTTTTATTAGGAACCATACATATACTATAACGCTAATCATGTCATGGTTGTAACATTTTAAATCACAGTCCTCCAAAATACTAGTAAATTTGACCTCAGTAAAAATAAACAGCTTCTATAACTACCAAAACAAAAAGACAAATTATATATTCTAAAAATTGTGACAGCAAAGAAATTATATTTCTAAGACATAAAGAGCTTTTACAATTGGAAAAGAAAAGTAATAACACCCTTTTAGAAAATGAACAAGGGACATGGGGAGCTAATTCATAAAAAGAAGAAGAGGAAGAAGGAGGAGGAGGAGGAGGAGGTAGAGGAGGAGGAGGAGGAAGAGGAAGAAAGTGGCCAGTAAACACAAAAATGTGTTCAATATCAGAAGTTAGCGAAGAAATGCAACTTAAAACATATATATGTATATGGGTTCATCAGGTTGGCAAAGTTTAAAAAGAATCTGAGAACCTGGCATTAGTAAGCACATGAGGAAATGCACTCTGATGAGATGATAAATTGCAGGGCAGAATAATAATCTGTATCAAAATTTAAAATAAACTTTCCCTTTGATCCAGCAGCTTAATTTCTATAAATTTACCTTTAAGTAAATAATCAGCCAAATATTCTAAAGATGTCCATTGCAGTGTAATTTATAAGAGTGAAATACTGGAAAAAAATTAAATGTATATAAAACTGTAGTTGGCTAATAAATTATGATACTTACATACAAGCAATACAGTCAGCCCTCTGTATTGGTGGCCTCCACATTTGTGGGTTTGACCAAACTGGGATCAAAAATACTCGGGGAAAAAAAAGTTCTTCAGAAAGTTCCAGAAAGCAAAATTTGAATTTGCTGCAGGCCAGCAACTATTTACATAGCATTTACATTGTATCAAGTATTATTAGACATCTAGAGATGATTTAAAGTATATAGGAGGATATCCTCCTTGACTTAAAACAAGAAGCTGTCTTGCCCCTGGGACCCCTAGATCAGGCATCCAGAGACTTTATTTCCTGACAGGCAGGTTGATGCCCTTACTCAGCCCTAAAGCAGCTCCAGAAGACAGACCATCACTCTTCTGCTTCCCATAAGATTATGGGCATGAAATCTCTGAGGGGAGAATGAGACAGGAGGGAAGGGAGCAGAGGACAGCCATTAATAGAATGACACAGCCATTGAGGATACAACAAAAATTGGTTGGAACCTACTAGGCCCAAGAGGGCAGAAGGTTCAACTTCCAATAGACCTTGAGTCTCATTATACACTCACTGTAATATGTTAGCATATTAAGTGGCACTCCTACAGGCGCCATGACAGTTTTGAGGCTGACCATAAAAGGCCAACAGGTGGGCAGTGGCCCAGTCCCAGGAAGTCATCTCCCCATCCCCAAAAATGTTGAACTAATCTTCCCACTTGTTAGCCCATGAAATTACTCAGCCTGTAAAAACTGACCACCCCATACCCTGGGGCCTCTCACCCCCGAGACGGCCCGCACTCTGTCTGTGAAGTGAGTCTCTCCATGGATAAATCTTTCACTTAAAAAGTAAATAAATAAAGTATATGGGAGGATGTGCTTAATGCAAAAACAGCATCATTTTACGGAAACGTCTTGAGCATCTGGGGATTTTGGTATCTTGGGGATGGGGGTGTCTTGGAACCAATTCCACTTGGATATTGAGGGACAAGTCTACCAAGTAGTCATGAGAAATGATTATATTTATTGTTGATGAGTTAAAAAGGCAGTTACCTAGAACCAAGCATAACATCATCCCCCTGATGATATTTATTTCTAGTATGCGTGCGTGCATACACACACACACACACACACACACACACACACACACACACACACACAGAGCTATCTGGAAAAATGGTCACCAAATTTTAATAGTCATTATCTCAAGGTAATAGAGTTCAGCTTTCTTTTGAATACTTTTATTAATGTTTGAATTTGTTCAATGAATAATACACTCTTTGTATGAGAAGGAAAAAACAGTGTTATTCTCTTTTGAAAAATAAAAGGTCAAGGGGCCATAGCCTGGTCTGTTTTAGCCACAGGCACCACTTCCACATTCTTGTGCTGCTTGCCACGTTCGTTCCCCACTTGTCCTACTAACCTCTCCTTAAAACAGCAAATCAGATCGATAACTAAAGGCTGGGAGCGGCTGTCTGGGGTCAGCATGCAGTGAGGGGCACCGCCACTGTGCCCAGAAGGCCTTCTCTGCACCACGCACTTCACAAAGGTCAAGGTGCTTTCCGTGTACTGAGATGCTTGCCTCCTGCCAGCAGCTGGCAGCTGTGCCTTCTCCTCCCGCTCCTCTGAAGCAGGAAACAGTGCCTGGGGATCCCGAAAGCCCCAACTTGTTTTTTTCTGTGTTTGGAGGAGTTTGGGGATGGCTGGGTGATTTGCATTTCTATAGGCCTTTCACTAGGGATCTAAGAGCTCACAGCCATTCATCCGCATTGCAAACTCTGGAGGCCCAAAGGGGCCAGGAAGCTTTGGGTTTTAAGGCAGATACAACATTCTATCGACGACAGAGAAGGCGTTCTACCAAGGGAAGTTTGAAATGTTCGGTCCTACCTATGATCTCTTTTCCACCACGCTTGCTAATCCTACAGAAACAGTCATCATTTTCCTTTTAATTAGCAGCTACGATGGTAACTGAAGCAAAGAAAAGAAACAGGATTTGGGTGCCACGAGACACTGCTTCCAAGAACCACACCGTTTCCGATGCAGGGCTGAGGACACCACTGAAATAAGCACTGCAGTCGCTGGAAATGTTGACGTCCTCTCAAGTGGCTCCTGCTTGTGTAGACGTTTCAATGTGACCGACGTTGTTTTCAAGGCGCAAAGTGTGGTGGGATTTCCACCCTTAATGGTTACAGTTTGAAGAACTGGAGATGCTCAGAGTATTGGCCCGAAAGCCTCAAAAACGGGCACTAGGACCCATCTACAAGCAACTTTCTTCCCTGACCTGCAAGCAGGCACCTTTCTCGGGGAGGGTTGACCAGGAAGCCCGACAGGGTCACGTGCATCACCCCACGCCAGCTCCCCAGGCTTCAGGGCACCTCCAGCTAATCTGGAAGTTTGACTAGAAGCCAAGGGGAGTGGTTACATAACGCTGAAAGTTTAAACTTGGGAAAACACACACATGGACCTAAACAAGAGCCCAATTAAAAGGAGAAAACCACGGCACTAGATCCCGTTCCCTATTTTGCCGCCCTGTAGAGCAATAAGGATGTATTAATCGTTACATTTACCTGACCTCCTGGCTGCCCAAATGGCCATGTCATCCAAGCAATTAAAAAGTACGAGCTTGCTGCCTCCCAGGACCCTTAGAATGTCATCTCTTGTGTTCAAATAAAAGCAAAAAATCTTACAAACCTCCATTGGACTCATCTTTGCATTTCTTTCTTATGATCAGTACTAATGGGCACATCTCCCAGCCCGGGAGACGGCTCCTTCCCTGGAGCCTATGTGTCTGGTTGGCAGGAAGCACCCCTTCCCACCGCCGCCCGGGAGGCCGGAGGCAGAGGGTTCAGCAATGACCTGGAACGGGGACAGACTGAGAGGGAAGGGGCGGAGCCCAGCGACCAGGCCCAGCCCCCAACCCCCAGCCCTGGGCGCTGGGCTTCTGCTTTCTGTCACCCCTCTGTTGCCAGAAAGTTCCACAGGGAGCGGCAGGGCCAGGTGGGCGAGGAGGCAGTCAGGCAGCTGCAGGGCAGGCAGCGCTCCCAGGTGGCGCAGAGAGGAGGCGAGGAAACGCAGGCTGGGCGCTGAGACCACGGCAGACCGGCTGCCGGCTAATCCCCGTGAGAACCATTTGCTCGGGGAGACAAGGGCAGGAGGGCAGGAGTCCAGGGGCCGGGGCCCTGGGTGCTGTCCCACGAGAGGGCTAATTCCTCCTCCCCTCCCAACCCTGCTCCGTGAGGGAGGGTCGTGGCCAGGCAGGCGACAGCCAGGAACCGGGAGGGGCATTGTCCTGGTGAGTGTCCCCAACCCTCTGTCCTCCAGAAACCCACAGCCAGTGTTCCCAGCTGCCGCCCGGCCCCACTGCCCCGGGTTCTGTCTAGAGACTTCTGGAGGGAAGGCAGGTGGTTCAGCTCAGTGCCGATGAATGCATTTGCTTTGAGCAAATGAGGAAACCTAAGGATGATGCAGTGAGCTTTTCAAAAACCTAAATGTATCCCACTTAAAGGTTGCTCTTATTCTAATTCAGGGTCCAGCCTTATGTTTTGATTCACTTTATTGATGGTGCCAGTAGGCGATCATTGTTGTGAACATCCTTACTGGCCAACTTGTCCATTTTTTTCTTTCGATTTTACTGGCCCGTGAAAACCCAGACTGCTCAGGAGAAAAGCATCCCAGGGCATGTTTTTCTGGCCTGTTTCTTGTGTGAAGAAGAAACCTGTATTTTATTTCATAGTAAGAACACCTACTGTTCATATCATTTAGTCATTCAGCAGACATTAAGTAAGCATCTACTACATGTTGGATAAAGACTGTCAAGATATAACATTTACTTGAATTTTTTTGAATATTTCAGAAATAAACAATATAAACCAAAAGTATTAAATGGGCATCCTATTTATCCCACATTTAATCTGTGATAAACTTAGCCAAAGCTTAGCCTCTAACATTGCAGCCAATTCCCACTGAGAAACTTCCTCTCTGATTATGAAGATTAGTTTTGTTCTCTTAGCAATTTTACTATTCAAAAAGGCATGAATCTAAATCCTTCCTGAGCTGAAGTGACTGCAGCAGCTCTCATTGCCTCTCCTTTTAGTTGCTATCTAGATTTGCCACTCCACTTACTTATTACTTACCTAGTAAATGAATGTGGTCGATTCATTCATCCATTCAAATGAGACTAGATTTCAAGGCTCGTTTGTTACTGCAGCACAACTTAGCCTATCCTGACTCACACAATGACTTACTAGTTCAAACTTCTTTCCCTCTGAGTGCTGAGTAGGGCTGACCTAAACTCTGGATGAAGTTAAGTTATTGCTTTAGGTGTGATTTAAAGGTTTCTCACCCCAAAGCACTTCTCTGTTGTCTCAGTTTCTACCTAAGGTAATTCGAGGGGGGGAGGATATAGCTCATGGATAGAGTGTATGCTTAGCATACATGAGGTCCTGGGCTCAATTCTCAATACCCGCCATTAACATAAATAAATAAACCCAATTACCTCCCCCAAAACAAAACAAAAAACCCCCACATTTGACCTCAGGCCTCCCCAGGCTTCCATTTCCTCAGTTGTGATGTGTCCTTTTTCACAGGGCTGTCATGAAAAATAAGTGATATAACTGTGTAAATCACCCATAGGATGCCTGCCACATGGTAATAATTCAATGGTAATCGCAGTGTGTGTTAGCTTCCAAGGGCTGCCGTCACAGCACCACAAACTGAGTGGCTTAAAACAATAGAAACTGGGGGAGGGGAGGGTATAGTTCAGTGGTAGAGTGTGTGCTTAGCATGCAGGAGTTTCAATCCCCAGTTCCACCATTAAAAAGAAATTAAATAAATAAACTTAATTACCCCCCCACCCCCCAAAATAAACCAACAATAGAAATGCAATCTTTTACAGTTCTGGAAGCTAGAAGTCAAAAATGAAGGTATCAGCAGAGGTGGTTCCTTCTGAGGGCTGAGAGGGAACCTCTGTTCCAGGCCTCTCCCCCAGCTTCTGGCAGTTTGCTGCCCAGCACTGTTTCCACATTCCTTGGCTTGCAGCTCCATCACTCCAGTCTCTGTCTTTGCCATCACATGGGTGCTCCTGTGTGCCTCTGTCATCACATGTCCATTTCCGTATAAGGACACCAGGCATATTGCAGTAGGGGTCCACCCCTCTCCACCTGACTTCATCGTATCTTGATGACATCTGCAGGAGCCCTGTTTCCAAATAAGGTCACATTCTGAGGTACTAGGAGGTTGGATTTCAACATACCTTTTTCTGCGGGAACACAATTCAGCCCATGACACTGGAGGATAGGATTTTGTCGATTGTTATTGTCATTAACACTGTCTTCATCGTTTTTTCTACTGCCCACTAACCTGGCGCTATGCAAGGGGCACACCATCACCAGATGCTGGCTGAATGGCAGTTTCTCCAAGCAGTCCTGGCACAGTCCTCATCCTCGGGCTCCCCTCCATCTGAGCAAAGCACCCCTTGGCCAGAGCAAGTTACTCCTGCTCTCCTGACCCCGCCGCCACCCACAGCAAGCACCGCGCACTTTGCACCCTGCACCTTGCCACTCTCTGCCTCATCTTCACCCTTTCCCATCTTCTGCCACCTACAGCAGGGGGCACCACACAAATGGAAGCAGACAGCTGCCTGACCTCACACACTGGCAGGGTGCCTATGAAATGATGACACTGGCTCTGTGAACCTCCCAGGAAAGCGGCTTGCTGCTGCGCACACACTCTTCACACGGCGCTAAACCTGCCTGGTGCTCACCAGGCGTCCAGCTGCCGGAGGACATCCACCAGGGCCAGTCCCTCCTGCAGGAATAACTTGTTTTTTTTTTTTGCCATCCCTGGCCTTCCTCAGGGTGGAGTGCCAATTAATTTTCCTCTGTTTTGATTAATTTTTTTCTTTCCCAAATGGTTTTAAATGAGGGGAGTTTTACTAATTAAAGAAAGCCTGTGGTCTGTCCTGTAGACAAGTATAAAATAATCACTCACTACAGTATCTTTGGCAAATCCAGATTTTAATATGTGGGATTGAGTCTGCTTAAAGTGGGAGGGCACCTGGGCATGGTTCTGCAGCTTACAGGCTTGGGTGTGCCCGTCAGAGCCTGGCGAAGTGACGACAGGCACATTTGGGCCATTGATTTCTGACTTCTGTCAGGGCCTGTCTTGCAGGATGGTTTGCTACCTGGGACTTGGTCTCCTCCCTCCCTAGAGGGCAGCCACAGTGGGCCTGTGACACCTGGGGTCACTCTGCAGCATCCGACGGGCCCTTCCCCGGAGACTGCGGACTCCCAGGAAGCAGTGTGGCTGTGGATCCCGAACCTGGTCCTCTATCCCTGACGTCTGTGCCTCATCCTGCATCGGGGTGGCTGACCTCAGGAGCTGAATGGCTGAGTTTGGAAGAATTTTCCTGACTACATGTATGACCCTGGCTTGGAGTGGAGTGGGAATGTGAAGGGAAGTTCTTTGCCTCTTTTTAGAATTGCCAGATTTAGCAAATAAAAAAGACACAAGACACCCAGTTAAACTAGATAACATCAAATAATATCTTAATTTTTTACCGTCCTAACCATGTTTAAATGTTTAGTCTAGTAGTGTTTAGCATATTCACATCACAACAAATAATTTTTAAGTATAAATATGTCCCAGTCAACATTAAAATAATACAAATAATTTTTTGTTTATCTGAAATTCAAACTTCACTGGGCATCCTGTATTTTATTTGGCAACCCGACCGTATTTGCCCTGGCTTGTTTTGTTTGTTTGTGTGTTTATTTGTTTGTATAATCAGTTCCTTGTCTCTGCAAAGAGAAAGGATCCTCAGGGAATTGAAGCCGACCTGCCTTATAAGCTCTAAAGGTAAGAGGCTGGCAGCCTGGGACACATATACTGAAAGCTTAGAAGGTTGAGACCCTGAACAAAATCATAAAGCAGGCACAGTGTATCTTTGGCACTTCTGGTTTCTCTGTAGTGTCCACCTGTCACCCTGTCCCTCCCTGGGCAGCCATCTTCCAGGTTATTAACTCATCCTAGCCAAGCACCAACTGATAAAGATAACGTGTTAGCTGCTGGTATGTTTACAGAGTGACCTCCTCTGAGTCATACTTTATTTTTTCCCCCAGTGGACTCAAATGATCAAAAAAGAAGGGTGGTGACCAAACAGAGTGGCAGCTGTTGCTTGTGTGGGGTGGGCCTGCCCAGCCTGGGGCCACGGAGCCCAAGATGCCCATAACCCCTCACCTCTGCCGAGACCCCTCGCCTAGTAGGTTTTCTAAAAGAAAGCAATTATTTGCAAGAAGCTCTTCAAGGATTCCTTGCTTAATAGCAATTCAAATCCCCCATGGTGTTCTATTTTTATAGCCCCTAGATTCTCAGAGTGGAGATATTCAGGAAAAGGAAACCCCAAATGAGAAATCCTTAGGGAGTAGATAGTTCCAGTCTAACTTAGTGCAAACCACTTGTGGCCCAGAGGCACGGAGACCGAGACAAGAAGAGCTTTCTCCTCATTTCTGTGCTTGGCGTCCTGGTTAGGAAACACCTGCCCAGCTGAGCGGTCCCAGTGTACTCAGATACGTGTCGAGCTGGTGATGGACAGTGTGTTAGGCACCATTAAAATACACACAGTCACCCACCTGCACAACCCATTTGTACCTTTCAGGACTTTTCTTGTAACCAGTTACAGTTTTAACAAAATGAACCATGTAAACATCTCAATAGGTTTCTAATGAAAATTCAGTTCAAAATACATTGAGCACAGCCACATGCCCGACCATGTGATAGAAGCTTGTGGTCCAATGGCAAAGATTGACAACAGCACCACCAATCACAGCCCAGAGTGGGTTGTTCTGTGGGAGAGGTGGGCACAGGATGGGTAGGAATACAGAGGACGGCTGTCACCCAAGCTGGGTATGGGTGCGCTGGGAGAGGTGGGCAAAGAAGGCTTCCTGATGGAAGTGATTCCTGGCAAGGAAAGAACCAGTGGCAAGTTAAACCAAGGCATCTCTTCTTTGGCAGAGAGCGGACTACAACAGAGAGCAACCTGAATGAGGGCTAACATCGGTCAGAAGAGATTTGGCTTACCACGACCACAGGCTCAGCTCTACTGACTCAACTCTTCTGGCCCCAGATTTTCCTTTGAATCACCCTCGAGTGAACCCTACCAGCCATAAGTAGACAGGGAAGTGGAATCCCCTTTCTTAAGCTTTCTATTTTTTTCGTTTCAGCCAAGCAGTTAATTAATTTTGGGAAATTTCCAGAGGGATTCTGGCCCTTTCATCCAAACTTCAATTAGTGAAAAGTTTCTCTGAGGTTGTTCTCCAGAGCATTCAGATTGATTCTTTCTTATTTTAACACTGAATGGACTGTCTTTGAGACATACGGCGTAGGGGTTCTGCTTGTTTGCTGGTTTCCACATTCTGCAGCTCAGCTGTAACTAAGGCTTTTGACCACAAACCGGGCTTTCAATGCCACTTCTGCTCAAGGGCCTGGTCATAAAGACTGTTCTTGGCTCAAAGAGGCCATGCTCCACCCCAGCTTCGATGGCCATTGCCTCTGGCAGCCATGTCAACATTCATTCTGTTTGCCCGCTTAATTCACACGTGGAGGACATTGCAACCCAACTAAAATATCCGAAACTGAGTCAGTGATAAGATTCTTGGGGAAGTTTACATGATAAAACTTCCAAGCAAACCTACTAAGGAGCAATGTCAAGGAGGAGGCATAAATCCAGGAGCAGCTCAGTCCAAGGAAGAACAGATGGGGACCCTTCTGGATGAGGGGCCCCTGCAGGCATTATTCGGCTCCGAATGTCACCAGATATATTTAGTTTCAGAAGATTTGCTTGAGGGATACAATGACTAGATACATCAAAACTTAAGGAGAATGACTAAGAATAGCTTGGAGCAGACAGAGACTATCTTTAGACTGAGCATATCTGCTGAAGCATGTGGCATTACAGTATCTGTAGCTTCTCTGAGGTTCAAGTGTCATGGGTTCTGCAATTGCCTTCCTCAGTTACTCAGTCAGGATACTCATACCCTGTCCCCTTCTCCCCTGCCCTCCCTCCGCTCCATCTCTTCCCTCTTCCTCTTTGCTTCCCTCTGTCACTCACACGGTTCCCACCCCTCCTCCTACTCGTTGTGGAAATGGGTCACACTGTAGCCCCTGCGTGGCTTAGATATGATTGAGTTTGCCTTTACTGTATCAATCATGTACCTTATCTACCTCACCAAGAAGACAAGACCCAGAACCATAACTCTCAGGTCAATGAGGCCAAATTCAAACCAAGAGGCTCAAGGAGATTGAAAGAGAGTTTTGTGAAGTCCAGCTTGGGCTGGAAAATGTATCAAATAAAAAAGAAATGTTATTTTTGGGGGGTTTAAGTTTGTTTGTTTGTTTATTTAATGGAGGTACTGGGGACTGAGCCCAGGACCTCAGGCATGCAAAGCACATATTCTGCCACTGAGTTAGGCTGTCCTCTACCCAAGAAATATTTTTATATCTCGGAAACAAACAAATTTTAGATAATTAAAGGGATAGGAGTCCTGCCAGACAGACAGGTGTATTGCTGGTGCTAGTTTGAGGCTTCCTATTCTGAAAAACAAATCTTCATACAATGTTCCTTTACATAATCATTGTAATTCTTTTCTCCCTACCACTCTCAAACCCTTCCAGCCAGGAGGTGTAGATTCCACTGCTTCCCTTTCCCTACCACCATTCTCTCCTGAAACCTGATAAAATAGCACCCTCAGGCGTCTCTCACTTCTAGATCCTATGTGCAGATCTGGTCATTTCTCTTTCTTTTTTGCTTTCCTTGATGGAAACCAATGGTCATCAACATCTCTTTGATGCTGTTTCCGCTCTTGGTTTCTATGTCAAAACCATTCTCAGTTCTGCTGCTACCTCTCTGGGGTTTCATCTCCACACACACACAGACACACACAGACACACACACACACTTTTAGTCAATATGGTGTACTGGTTTGGCAGAGAAGTATCTGCTTACTTCAAATACAGACAAATTCTGGACTATTACCAGATTAAATACATATCTAATATATCGAGGCTTCCAGAAATGAAATGAGATTTTGTTCAAAGCCAGAACAGTAAGCAGGAGCTGAAACAAAAATAGCTCATAGGGATATCAGAATGGGATTTGAGCCTTAACCACAAGAAGCCGAGGTTTAACTCTTGCAAATCCAAGCCTTATACCCAGTGTGCAAAGGGAATTGGAACTGAGGTATCTGAATAAAATCAAGATTCAACAATGGCCACTTATCATGAAAGAGATGAGAAAAACTCCACCGACTACGGTAATGTCAAGAAAACTCGCTTTCCACCTGGGCCTGTGGGTAGAAAGGTCATCATTCACAAAAATTAGATCCCAGATCAGTGCTAGCCAGCTGTGATGTAGGGGGCACAAACCAAGAGATTAACATTAAAAATTGCTCCAGAATCCATTATTCAGGAGAGGCAAAGGAGAGACCGGCTTCTAAAAATGCTTCTGTAACCCAGTGCCTGTGGAATTTCTACAAAATAAAAACTCCTAAAGGTTCCTAAGATCATCAAGAGCTAGAAATCACACAAGGAAACAAACCACCATGGGAAGAGTCAGGAATTATAATAAAAAGAAAAAATCTGAAAAAGTCTTTAAAATAATTATGTTTAAAATATTGAAAGAATATTGAATGTAATAAGGTGAGCGTCTAAAAAGGAGTGACATATTTCTTTAAAAATTAATCATTTAAAAATCATCATTATTGATAATTCAAACATCAATGTACAGATGGGACTGGAGGCTGGGTACAGTCAAAGAGAGAATCATTTTGAAGATAAATCTCTATCACCCAGAATACAGCACAGAGACGGAGAGATTAAAAAAGAAAAGAAAATTTAAGAGACCAAGCATCTATAATAAAAAGCTTGAACATGTTCCAAGGGAAAGAATGGAAGAGAGATAATATTCAAATAGTTGACAATATTCCAGAAATGAAGAATGATAATATTCTTAAATTCAAACAAAAGCTATATTATAATTTGGATAAATAAGAACAAATCCCTCTTGCAGACACAGTATTTAAACCTCAGAACAAACACAAAGAAAAATTATAAAAGCTCCTAAAGAGTTAAGACAGATGTTAAAAAATAAGACAATTAGAATGATAGTTGGCTTTTCATAAGTGATAATAGATTCAACAGAACAAAAAATTTTTATCTTCAAAAAACAGGAAAAAAATTCCAACTAGAATTTTGTAGCAGCTAATGTATTGTTCAGGGCTGAGAAAAAATTCAGACATTCAGAGATTTAGAGACTTTACTAGCTGTGATTAGCAAAGAACTACTAAATGACACACATCATCAAGAAAGAAATTAAAAGCAGAAGAAGGTACAGGATGCAAAGACTAAAAAGGAAGAAATAAATTTTAATACACTTGTTGGAAAATTTAAATAAGACTTTAAAATTTAAAAAGGAGAGGGTGGGACGAGGGGAAATTGGACAAAGGCAGTCAATAGGTACAAAATTTTAGTTATAGGGTAAGTGCTAGGGATGTAATGTACAATATGATAAACATAATTAACACTTCTGTATATATTATGAAAGTTGTTAAGAGAATAAATTGTAAGACTTCCCATCACTAGGAAAAAAAATTTCTATTTCTTTGATTTTATATCTATAGGAGATGATGGATGTTCACTAAACTTATTGTGGCAATCATTTCATGATGTAAGTCAAATCTTTATGCTGTACACCTTAAACCCATACAGTATTGTATGTCAATTATATCTCAATAAAACTGAGATATAATTATTTATTTAAAAATAAAATTAAAAATATAAATTTGAAAGAAAATTTCCTTTAGGAAGAAAGAAAAGGAATAAATTAAATACCATCAATCCAAAAGGAGACAGATAAGAAAAATAAATAAATAAAAACCACTAAGCAATATGGAAGGCATAAGGCATTAGATATCACTAATCATAATCTCAGTAACACCAAACTAACCAGTTAAAACATAAAGACAAGTGATGGAAACACACACACACACACACACACAAAACAAGCAACAAAAAAAGAAATTCATGCTCATAAGAGTCACACTCAAAACAAACTGACAGAAAAAGCTTAAATATAATGGCAGGGGAAAATCTATAGCACAAAACTACTAATCAAAAGAAAGATGATGTAGTAATTTTAAGATTAGATAATATATAATTTGGGAAAACAAATATCAGTAGGATTAAGGAAGAGCACTACATATTAGTTAAGAGAAAAGAAAGTAAGAAACAAATCTCAACATCACTAATCATTAAGGAAATGTAAATCAAAACCACAGTGATACCACTTCACATCTGTCAGACAGCTCTCATCAAAAGATAACAAATAACAAGTGTTGTCAAGAATGTGGAGAAAAGGGAATTCTCACGTACTGTTGGTGGCATTGTAAATTGGTACAGACACTATGGAATACAGTTTGGACGTTCATCAAAAAATTAAAAATAAATCTAACATATGATCCAGTAATTTCACTTCTGGGTATTTACAAAAAGAAAACAAAAACACTAATTTGAGAAAATATATGCACTTCAGTGTTCATTGCATCCAACATACAGAAGTAATCTAAGTGTCCATCAATAGATGAATGGATAAAGAAGATGTGACATATGTATATATATATAACGGAATACTACTCAGCCATAAAAAAGAATGAAATTTTGCCATTTGCAAGAATATAGATGGACCTAGAGAGTATTATGCTAAATGAATAAGTCAGACAATGACAAATATTGTATGATTTCACTTATATGTGGAATCTGAAAAACAAAGAAACAAACAAAACAAAATGAAGATAGATTCATAGATAGAACAAATGGTGGTAGTCAGGGGGGCAGGGGAAGGGAGAGGGAAAAATAGGTGAAAAGCATTAAAAGACATGAACCTCCAGTTATAAAATAAATAAGCCACAGGGATATCATATATAGCATAAGGAGTATGGTCAATAATGTTGTAATAACTTTGTATGGAGATAGATAGTCACTAGGCTTATCACGGTGAGCATTCCATAATGTATGCAAATGTCAAATCACTAGGTAGTACACCTGAAACTGACATGTTATACATCAACTACATTTCAATTAAAAAGAAATAATTCACTTAAAGATATAACAATCGTAAGCCTATGTGAACCTAACAATATAACTTTGAAAATGTATGAAGCAGAAATCAAGCAAATTACAAGGAAAAAAAGGATCTCTTAAAAACTGCTGGACTGAGATAAAAGGGCATGGTATCTGCAACTTACTCACAAATGATTCAGAAAATAAATTAGATCTTACTCTAAACCTAGGCATATGTATGACACATTGTCTCAATATTGTCAATATTTCAACAGTATCCCCAAATGATCTATGGGTTTAATAAAGTATCAATCAAGTGCCAATAGATGTGTGTGTGTGTCTGTGACAGAGACAGAGAGAGGGAGAATTGGCAAGTTGATTATAAAATTCATGTGATCTGGGGAGGATATAGCTCAGTGGTAGAGTATGTGCTTAGCATGTCATTTTGTTTCAAAGGAAAATGAGCCTCTACAGAAAGAAATCTGTTGAGGTAAACAAACAAACAAACAAATAAATAAAGGAAATGGCCAGACTTCAAGAGAGTTTTTGAATTTGGATGGGGAGGTAGGTGGTGTGGGACAAGGAGGAAGTCTTGCAGGATCCTCTATCCTTTTTAAAATCCAAGCTCCCCTACTCTCTACTGCTAAAGCCAAGGCTGAGGCTGGAGGCATTGACAATGGACATCCTGAGGGACTCTTCAGAGGGTCCCTCAGAAGAGTGGCAGGTGCATCTGAGCCACCGAAAGAAGGGGAACAAATGGCAAGAAAATAAAAGTCAAAGTGTTGAATTCTGTGAATCAGTGGGAGAAATGATTTATTGCTCTCGGCAATGAGCATGTCAACCAGGGTGTCGGGGTAGATCACAGAGTACATACCAGTGTGGACGAAACTCCCCAAGAGAGGGAAGAGCAAGAGGATTCAGTCTAGAGCCAAGACAGGGCTCCTCCCCTGGCCACCATTGGCTGAAGTCTCAAAATATCCTGGTGGAGTGGGATTGGGAGTTCTCATCACCACCGGAGTCATCATCAACAGCTAACTGTGCTAAATGTTCTACATACAGTTCTCATTTAATCTGCAGTAGTCCTACACATGGGAACTAGTACTATTATTATCCCTGTTTTACATATGAGGAAACTGAGGCTTAGAGAGGTGAAATAATTTACTCCAGGTCAAAACAACTAGTTAACACCAGGACAACTTCCTGGTTATACCTGTCTGATCTGTCACCACACCCCACCTGCAGAAGTTCGTCCAGCCCCGTGGAGGTGTGGACACCTCTGAGACTGTTGCCAGTCCAGGATCCTGGCACTGAAGTAGGAAGGTAACTGGGTCTGAAGGTGAGGGCCGGATCATGTCTGGTACTTGAGGTGTCTACAGTCCTGGCGATGGAGGTTCACCTGGCCAGTTAGTGGCAGAGCTGCACTAGAACTTCTCTGTTGTTGTGTCCTGAGCTTTGATTTAAAAAAAAGGAAAAGGGAAAGAAAAGAAAATAGGCAGAGGCTTGGTCCTGGAAGGTTGGATTTCAAATTGATTGTCTCTACAGTTGGTACATAAAGGGAAGCTGGGGCAAAGGGCACTCGCGGGCACATGGGGAGAAGGTATCAAGGACGGGAAGTGACCCTGCTCATAGAGGAAACTTGCCAACAGATGCTGCCTCAAGTTAGCCAATTACACTTAAAACGTCAAACAGGACTGATGAGAAGTTTTTGTGCTTAAGATAAAAGGAAGAGATCGTGCAGAATCAAATACTACAATTCCAGAAAACACACACACATGCACCTTGTTATCACAGAGAAAGGCTGGGAAAGGAGAGGGAGGACGAGACCATTTTCTTGAAATAAATGGACCAATTGTACATTCTCAGCCTCCCAACTCTCTGCTTTTAGCCTAAGAAACCACGGAGCCCCTGCCTGTGGCTCTCCGGAGTAGTCCCCGAACCCTCTCTCCAAACTCTGGATGTGCTGGTGTGGAACTTAGCTTATGGGAGTGACATGGAGAAAACCAAAATATGGATTTATGGTGGTCACCAAGTCAACCTAAATGGTATTTCTAAATATTTGCCAGTTGCTTGCTATCAATCACTCAGCTCCTAAGTGAATCCAAAGCAGATCTATTTTGTCTTCCATGGCATGAATGGAAAACCAGATTCCAATACAAAAGTCGTTTAACAGTTGAACAGGTGTATCTGTAGGAAAATTTATCCCTCACTTTGCGTTAAGGTTAAGGTAAGTCTAAGTCATGACTGTTATTGATATAATTTTTGAAGTTACATACAAGTCATAAACTGCCAAACTACTCCCATGAGAAGGCTCCACTCCTGGGATTAGAGACCGCCTGGATTGGAAGTGAGCAGGCATTGAAAGGCGTCACATTCCTGCCTTCACCCGCCCCCTATGCCCTCCCCATCTAAATCCCACCCTTTCCTCCCCGCCCAGCTTCACTCCCACCCCCTCTGTGGAGCTTCCCCAGGACGGAAATTTAGTCATTGCCTCTGAGGTGAGGCCACCGACCTAGAAATGAAAGATGGGAGAGAAGGTTGAACAGAAAGGGCACCTGATGGAATCAGAAAAGGATGTACTTTTTTGTACGAATGTTATTTTGATTTAAAAAAAAAGTTAACCATGGTCACGTTAAGTGATGGCTCGGTGATGTTTTGATTGTAAACAGAAAAGCAGACACAGGGTCTACAATCTCATAATATTTCTGTTCTAAGTGGCTATTCGATGATCCAAACCTTTCAAAGTCCTCCTAGAATGTCAGGATTCCTAAATGTCCTTGCAGACTTCTAGGTGTATACGGCCTACAGTTTGACAAACACTGCCGTGGATCACAGTTTTTAAACCCCACTGGGATCAGGGATTACAGTGGAGCGCAGTGGTGTTACAGACACCAGTAGGTTGACACAGACCGTGTGGCTGGTGCGTCAGAGCAGTGCGGGGCAGGGGCTCAGCCTCTCCCATGGAGCCCTGCCCCTCTGAGAGTCAGATGTCTTCCTGCAGTGACACAACCGCACAGGCTCTTTCTTATGCCTTCCTCTTTCTGCAGGATGGGACAAAGACTCCCATCTAATTCCACACAAGGAAGTGAAAACAGGCCAAGGCCACATTGTTACGTGGGCCAGGTTAGAGCTAAGTCTGTCTCACCTTCAAGCTTGAGAGTCTTAACTTGCCGTAATAAAAGCAATTTCATCCTCTCCGGGTATTGCCTTGCTCAATGTCATGCCTCTCAGGGAAAAACCAACCAAAGGAAAAAGCTCTTCTTCCTGTTTCCAACTCCAGGGGTTTTGTTTGTTTGTTTGTTTTAAAATAAGGTAGAGGTTTAATGTCTGTCTGTTAACAGTCTGAGTGTGAGGAGCCCCGTATGGACGTGGAAGTCCCACGGTGGCAGGGACCCGGGCATTTCTATTCGTGTTTTTGACCTCCAAGTTTAACATACTGAGCGTCCAGCTTTACCCGCCCTCCTAGCCGAGGAGCGTGGAACTGGAGGTCTGAGAGAGATGAGATCATCCGCCTTCACCCACCGGCGCTGAATGCTTCCAGGAATGCCCAGCCAGTCTGTGCACTCCATTGTTGGAGAGGAGAGGAGTGCTGTCCCGAGAAACGTGTTTGCTGGTCAGCACAATGGTGACTCCATAAAAGCCCCGGTCAGACTCCGTAACCATGGCTGCCGATTCCTTCAGTGTCAATAAAATATCCTCCCTCTTCTGTGTGCCTGAGCATGCGCGCGCGCTCACACGCGGGCTGTCTAGTCGGACCCCGTAAGGTAAGACGCCCTCTTTTCAAGATCTTTTTTCAATGACCTGGGTGATTGAGGTACTTGCGAGAATCATTACAGTGAACTAAGTAGTGTTTGGGATGATATTACGTAAGTCTTTGATCTTCTGTGATGTCGTTAGACTTTGGGAGGTTTTCCATAAAAGGTGTGCTAGGTGCGCAGCAGACTTGGTGAGAAACAGCAAGTCAGCTCCTTGAGACGTCCTGGTTCCCAGTGCAAACCTACCAACGCATCGCGGCGGTGCGCGTGGGCAGGTGTGTCTGGGGTAACCATGTCAGAGCAGGGAGATGTCAACAGGACAAGAACCAGCTTCTCGGCAGGAAGGGAGCAGCTCCCGCAGGGGCCCTCAGGTAGTGTTCCAGGCCTAACTGTGGGAAAGCAAGAACCAGGCGAATCCCTGCCTCAGAAATTCGGAAAGTGGGAATCTCTGGTTCAAGCCAAAAAGGGGGCAGGACAGAAGCCACGGAAGGAGCCGGTTGTGGGATAGCAGCTTGGCCACCCTGCGGCCGCTGCAGAGAAAGCCTGCAGGCATCTGATGCCATCGCTGATACAGCCTTAGGCCCTATAGTTTTGATCTTTAAAATAGATTTTCAGTCTACAGTAAGCACCTTCGGAGAGAGTGTAAATTCAAGAACAGATTGTGGAATAAGTGCTCATATAACAGTCAATATTTTCAGTGATTACTCACCATAAAAAAAAAAGTACACAAGGAACTGGATAATAAGAAAATTAAAAACACATCGCCATTCCTTAGCTGTGTCCTGCTCCTTGGCTGACCTGGCTGTGCCCTGCAGGGATGCCCCGGTCTCCAGAGATGTGTGTGCTGATCTCCGAGGCCCCAAACCAAGGGGTCTGGCAGACGGATGCTGCGGGCGAGAGAGCGCCTCTGTCTGTCATCAAAACTGAGTCAGAGCCTTGCCCAGGCCTGCCTCTCCCCACCGCAAGCTGGGCCCCCAGATTGTAGCGGATGACTATGGCTCCTCTGAGCTGCTGAAAGAAAGACTTCATTGTAGAAGGATTTTGATCCCAAATTCAAATTAGGCAACTCCCTCCTCTTTCCTCACTCCCTTGCATTCTTCTGTCTCTCCCTCATTCATGTTTTAAATCATGCTAACTTGCTACCTTGAATGAAAGGGCTCTCTCATTCTCCAAACCATCCTTGATATTTCTCCAAAGGAGAGGTCACCTGGGGCAGCATGGGAAAGTGGTCAGAGCACAGACAGTCAGAAAGATCAGGATTTAAATCCAAACTTGCTGTGTAAACTCTGGAAAATCCCTTAACCTCTCTGAGCCTTTGTTTCCTTACCATTGACCCAGGGCTAATTATTATGAGCTGATGTGTGTTCAGAGCTCAGCACCTCGCTGGCACTTAATGGGCTTCAATGAATGGTGGTTATTAAAGCAAAATTGAAAGCAACGGTTGGTTCCTTGGTATCCCTGGACCATTCAGCTTTGAGCTTATGTGGTGTTTCTCAGCTTTGGCTGCATGTTAGAATTATCTGGAGGGCTTTGAAAACTCCTGACATCCAGACCTTACCCCGGCCTCATTCCATCAGAATCTCTGGGGGTGGGACTCAGGTATTGGTCTTTTTAAAAGCTGCCCAGTAATTCCAGTTTGGGGCAAGGGGAGGAAGCACCGGAAGTGAAGCTGAGTGAGACCCCGCCCTCCGACCCCCGGGGCCAGCTTCTTAGCTCCCTGCAGCGCAGATACTCAAAGAGCAGCCCCCTCACCTCCGAGAATCTCCCTGGGACTAATTACAGGGGCGCATCACACAGCCCTGAGCCCCAATGCCCACATGCCAGGCAGCTGGAAGCCAACGAGAGCATTCCCTCTGGAAAGGGGCCCCAGTTCCTCCCTGACTTTCCAGACGAATGGAAGTGGCTGAGGGTCCCTCTGCCCTGGCGGGGACCCGGGCTCTGATCTGCCCTATCTGCTGAGGCCGTAAGTGGCTGTTTCTGGCGAGGAGCAAGCAGGCCCAGCCCCGCTCACCTCGGGACACCCCACTGAGCCGATGTTTCTATTTTCAGAGCGTCACGCTGCATTCATAACCCGTGGGAAATACTGAGTAGGTCCCAGTGCTGTTTACCTTTCCGCTCAGGAAACAGACAGGGAGTTCAACAGACCCGATATCCGCTAGTCCCCAAAGGCTAACTGTACAGATGACACATATTAAAAAGAGAAAGCCAAAAAACAAAACAGGCTGCAGGCAGTCGGACGGGGAGCCCCGGGGGGATTTTCCAGAGGCCACCAGCACCTTGCCCTCTTCTGCTTTTCCAAAGGCGGGGATTTTGCTCCAGCCTGTGAATCCACAGGGAATTTCGGGGCATGGACTCTGGGTGGGGAAGTGAGTAAAAAGAACAGAAAAAGAAAACAGGGCTACCAAGGGTAACGCCTCCAGAATGAATCTGTGAAGGAAAAGTGGAAAACAAAGGGAGAAAGAAGGTGGAACAGAAAAGTTAAAATGCAAGTGAAGAAAGAATGCTAGAAAAAAAGTGGTTTTTTTGGTCATTGAGTATTAGAACAATGGGCAATTTTTTTCTATTTGAAAAGTTATTTCATGAACATATGTTTCTTTACAACAAAATAAACATTCTTAATTTTAAAAAAGCATGATGACTTCAGATCGGATTATGAATTGGTATAACCACTTGAGAAAAGAGTTGAGTTCCCCACAGGGTTCAATACAGCAATTCCAAATTTAGGTGCAACTGTTGGTGTAGATGTTCACCAAACACATTGTTGAGAATGTTCCTAAAGACACCATTCGTTACAGCCACAACCCAGAAAATGCCCCAAATGACTATTTGGGAGAGAATTGATAAACTGCTGCATGCAAAGGACCAAAGAGCAGTGAAAGAACGAACTACAGCCACACGTGTGGGCAAAGATGGACCTCCCAAGCATAATACTGAGAAACAACACCAATAACAGGCCATCACGGAAAAAGACAGTTTTATTTTATTTATATAAACACTCCCCTCAAAAGAAAAATACTGTTTAGTGATAACCCTATATGACAAAACTATGTGAAAACCACAGAATTCAGGATAATGGTTATTACTTCTGGGAGGAGGGAGAAGGGGAGAAGCAATCAGTGAGGGTTACATCTGGAATGTACTATTTCTTAAGGTGGTACTGTGTTTATTTCATTACCCGTCTTGAAACCATACCTATGTGTTACATGCCCTCTTTTTATATGTGATATATTCTATAATAAAAAATTGAAGGGAGGAAGAAGATGAGATAGCAAAGAAGACAAGGAAGGAACAGAAGAGGAGGAATGAATGTGAGGACAGATGGAGAGAAAAAAGCCATTCTGGTGAAAAGGCAGGAATCAAACTTTGAGCTGCAAAAACACACCCTGTAGTTGTTAGAGTCTGCACACTGTTGCATTAGAAGATGGTGTTCCCGGGGTTCATCCTCTACTACTGCCCTTCCCAGCTGTACACTCTCCCTGACTTGATTGAAGCACCCTCCTGGTTTGACAACCACTGATTTGCTAATGGTGACCAAAATTTGACCTCTAAGTAAGTCATTTTCATCAAGCCTTAGACTCTTGCTACAGAATGAATGTTTATATGCCCCCCAAATTCTATGTTGAAACCACTCCTCAATGCGATGGTATTAGGAGGTAGGGCCTTGGGGAGGTAATTAGGGCATGAGGGTGGAGCCCTCATGAATGGGGTTAGTGCCCTTTATAAAAGAGACCCCAGAGAGCTCCCTCACCCCTTCTGCCATGTGAGGACACAGTAAGAAGACAGCCTTCTATGAACCAGGAAGTGGGTCCTCACCAGACAGAATCTGCCAGCACCTTGATCTTGGACTTCCTTGCTCTAGCTGTCCAAATGGACTAAGACAGCTCCTATAGCTAAGTGCCTCTCGGACATCTCTGCTTGGCCATCCACACGCCGAAACTCACAGGCCTGGGAACGAGCATTCTCTTCCCCTCTGCACTGCTCCTTCTTCTGTGGTCTCTTCTCATCCTAAATGGCACCACCACCCACCCAGTGGTTAGAATCCTAGCAGGTATTCTCATCTCCTTCCTCATCCTTTTGCTCCATACAGTATAAAACCATGAACTTTTTCTATGCTCCTTTATATCTCACAGGTATTTTGTGTATTTTTCCCCATCCCCACTTTCACTACCAGAGTTCAAGCCTTTCCTTATCTTTCTGAATTACTGTAATAGCTTCTTAACTAGTCTCCCAGGCTTCAGGCTGGGTGCCCTCAACTTCTCCCTCCACTTGCCATTAGAATGATCTGGTTAGAGTGGAAATCTGAGAATGTAACCCACCTACTTAAAACCCAAATATCTGCTTACTGTCTACGGGATCAAGTTCAAGCTCTTAGCATCACATGCAGAGCCTGCCAAAATCTAGCCCACTGCAACCTCTCAAACCTCATCTTTACTTCTTTTGACTTAAATTTTACACTCCTGCCTCAGGGAACCACTTGTAGTTCACCACACACACACACACACACACACACACACACACACACAAACCCTCTTTTCTGATACCATTTTCTCTGTCTTTCATGCCAGCCTCCCAACCTCAGTTACTCATCCTTTTAAGATCATCTCATTATAGCCTGAGGAAACAGCTGCTTCTCAGGGCCAGCAGATTGTTGTCCAAGCCAAAATATCGGCCCAGGTTACCAGCTATTTCAATTTTTCCAAAGGGAAATCAGAAATCTCAGTCTTAATGAGGAATCCACCCTGTTTTACATGAAATTTCCCGAATGTTTCAACAGTGACTCAAATTTTTGCAAACATGTAGAGAGTCAATTTGGACCATGAGTGCCATTTTGTAAAATTTGGTCAAGGTGTTCCACACTAAGTTATCCAGATTTGCTTTTTAATAATTCACCTAATCATCATATAGTCTTACTTCTCAAGGAGTAAAGCTCATGGCTCTCCATACAGATTTACCACCAGATTGCTCAAAATAGCAGATGTCAAATCTAAAAACATTTTTAGAAGAAAATTGATATATTTTACAGCCTAGTGCTTGAATATTTAGAAATACACTGAACACAGAGGGTTCAGTGTGTGTGTGTGTGTGTGTGTATATGGTTATCTCTTATAAAATATTAAAGAATGTTTTCAAACCATAAAAGTTTAAGTAATTGTACATGAAAGAAGAAATAATGACTTAGCTTAAGTATTGTTTACTGTCACTCATCTCTGGTGTTTTGGGGAAATCAAGTCATGTCTCTCTCTTGTGTCCCCATAATTCCTCTGGAATGGCTCCACCACCACATCTACCATGTTCTAGACTTATCTGTTTTAAGTGTTTATTTCCCTCAGAAGACTATAAACTCTCAGCAGGGACAAATAAAATATCTACAGTGTAAGGTTGTTAGAAATTAAATGATGTAACATAGTAAAGGATCTAGAATAGTGTCTAGCATACAATAAGGCATAAGGCAAGTGGTAGAGTGCATGCTTAGCATGCGGGAAGTCCTGGGTTCAATCCCCAGTACCTCCATTTAAAAAAATAATTTAATAAATAGACTTAATTACTTCCCCTCAAAAAAAATTTAATTATAAAAAAAGAAATAATAGTCACAATCTATAGCTTTGTGGGGAGGCTATAGCTCAGTGGTAGATTGTATGCTTAGCATGCATGAGATCCTGGGTTCAATCCCCGGTACCTCCATTAAAATAATAATAAATAAATAAATAAATAAATAAATAAATAAATAAATAAATAACCTAATTACCTCCCTCCCACCCCACCCCCCGGCAAAAAAAAAAAAAAAAAAAAGGATAAAACACTGCACTTTAAAAAAAAGAAAAAAATTATTTTGGTAACCTATTTTATAATAGCTAACTATCGAATTAGTGAAATGAATGAATGAAGTCAACTTGAGCTAAAAATTAGTTGCTATTATCTATCTATCTATCTATCTATCTATCTATCTATCTATCTCCCAGTAAGAGCCACAAATCATAGTGATATCCTCTATTCATATATTCAGGGATTCCCAGACATAAATCAAATCTCATTATAACAAACCTGAGGACTGTGTCATTGCCATTGTAAGTAGGCCACTGGCTGGGGCTTGGAATGCTTTATTGTAGAGAGTTTTTATTGTTGTTGTTACATGTGTTGTAATTAAATTTAACTTAGAGCTCTTCAAAAGCATGCATATACTCACAAAACCCATGAGAATTTAAAGAAAATGTAGACGACAATAATCTCTTGTCATTGTTTTTCTATCAAAGAACATGCGGCAATTTCCAAGATGCCTCGAGGGACTGGAAACTTTGGCTTCTAGCATGGCATGACACCAAGAAGACAATTTCTGCTTTTAGAAACTGTACTTCCAAATTATTTCTGACTCTGCAGCACATCAGGCTTGTGCCTGAAGCCAGGACCTCAGGGAAGAGAGAGGAGAGGCATTTATAAACATGATTGGGATCCCAGAAGTCCTGTTGCTTGATAAATGAAAGTAAATTAGCTAAAATAATTTAGAAAATTCAGAAAAAGCAACATCATATGCAACTAAATTTTTCTCTGTATGGAATCCCAGGACATTTTCCATAGAATTCTAGAACAGCCTGGAATGACTGACTTGTATGTAATTGCTTCACAAGGGCTCGACGTCATGCTGGCTAAACGTGATTTGTTAATTCAACAACTTACTGAGCACTAACTCTGTCCGACTTCCGGGGCTGGCAGTGCGGATGCCACAGTGAGTAAGGCACAGCCCCTCCCTCCCAGGAGTTCCCTGAGGGAAACAGTCCCCTGCAACACACTGCCGCGTCCCTCAGGGACAAACTGTAGCGTACAAAGAGGTCCCTATTGTCTGTCGTTGTAACTATAAATCCATCAGGGCCTTCATAAGAGTTTCATAGCTAATCTCTTCTCAGACTTTCCCAGAGTGTTTCAAAATAAGATGCAAACCTTTCCCTTGAAAAACAGAACCACACAAAAAACCCACACCTAATCATCTCTCACTGAGATGTCTTCCCAGATTTGAGTTGGTGACCACAGGCTGCTTCAAAGCAGACTTAAAAGCCTGCCATGGTTTTCCCTATTTGGATGAGCGTCTGATCTTGTTTGTATCCTTGTTTAGTTATTTGCTATAATAATAACTTGTGGCAGTGAGTTCTCCTGGGTTACTATTCACTGTGAAAGGGAAAGGACTGCTTGTTTCATTGGTTTAGATTCATGGGGGAACTATTATGCTACTTGAAAAGTATAAGCTGGTTAACAGCTGCTGAAAGGGGCCATTCATGGCTCTGCTGGGGCTATGGACAGGGAAGAGGGTCAGGAGTTCTGGCACCTGGTCCCCAGTCCGCTTCTCTGTACAAGCCATTTCAATCACTCAGCATCTTCATCTATAAAAAGAGAATAAAACGTCTTTTAAAAAGTGCTTGAAACATCACCCATCCAACTGGTGTACCGTAGAGGACCCCTTCCTCTCTGAGGACACACTACCGGGTCAAGGCACACAGATGGACACGGGGCCACCTTGGGGAAGCGCCAGAGACAAGGACCATGTGATCTGTAATATGTGTATTTGCTATCTGATTTCTCCCAGACAAGACTTCCATCTCTAATCATTTCAGCTGCCCAGTCTGCAGGCAGGCTTTGAACTAAGGGTTTCAATATTCCATCATCAAATTAATGCATTTATTGGGCACTTATAGCAGGTCTCAGGCTAAGAACTCTAGAGCAATGTTTCTCAAAGTGTGGTCTAGGAGCCCCTGGTGGTCCTAGACACCTTTCAGGGCTGCAGGAGGCCAAGAATTCAAGCATGGATCCCTTCAAAGTGTAAGATAGATAAATGGATTTTGAAGTAACAGAGAATAAAAAAGTTCATTGATATAGTTTCAGATTCCACATTACAACTAATTTTTATTTTAAAATGGACGTACCGGGGTTGAACCCCAGACCTCGTGCATGCTAAGCCTGCGCTCTACCACTGAGCTGTACCCTCCCACCGCCACAACTAACTTTTTAAAAGTTATCACTCATCAAGTTTTTGTGTAGTATCAAAAAAGGATATCTACCATTATTTGAAAAGGCCATTAAAATATTCTTCTCTTTTGTAATTACATATCAAAGTGGGGCTGGCTTGTCTTCATTTACTTCAACTAAAACAACATTGCAAGTGATGGAATGCAGAAGCATATATAAGAATCTAGCTGTTTTGTAATAAAACTGAAAAAGGAGAAAAAATCTAAAAAAAATTATTTATTAGTAATAAAAAAAAGACTCTTTGTTTTGAATAAGCTAAACATTACAGAGATCTGAAGAATGCAAAACAATACCACCTTCTCACTAACTTTCCTTTGTTTTGAAGAATATAATTATGTTTCCTAAAATATGCTATTTCTATTAACATGTTTGGTTATATTGTTGTTTTCAATGAATTAATTATTTTTAAATATCTCTGTTTTCATTTTTAATATGGTAAACATCGATAGATATAACCAATATAAGCAAGTTCTTTGTTATCTTTAATACTTTTTAAATTAAACTTTTTAGACTGAGACTCATATAAAGTTGTAAGAGGTAATACAGAGCGATATCAGGTACCTTTTACTCAATATCCTGCAAAACTCTAGGACGATATCACAGCCAGGATGTTGACGTTGGTACAGTTAAGATGCAGAACGTTTCCGTCACCACTATCCCTCATGTTGTCCTAGGACAACCTCGCTTTTCCATGCTCTGCCCTTTCCTTAACCGTTGGCCACCACTAGTCTCTTCTCCATTTCTATAATTTTATCATTGCAAGGATGTTATAATAAATAGAATCATAGCATACGTAACCTTTTGAATTGGTTTTTTTTCACTCAGCATAATTCTCTGGAGATTAATCCAGGTTTTTGCATGTATTAATAGTTCATTCTTTGTTTATTCCTATACCATAGTTTGTTTAGCCATTCACTCACTGAAAGGCATCTGGGTTGCTTTCAGTTTGGGGCTATGACAAATAAATCTGCCATACACATTGTGGTACAGGTTTTTCTGTGAACTTAAGTCTTTGTTTCTCTGGGATAGATGCCCAGGAGTATAACTGCTGGGTTATATAGTAGTTGTATGTTTGGTTTTTAAAGAAACTGCCGGATTGTCTTCTAGAGTGGCAGCACCATGATACATTCCCACCAGCCATGTATGAGTGATCCAGCTTCTCTGACTGTGCCCCACCAGCATTTGTTGTAGTTACATTTTTTTATTCAGGCATTGTTGTGTTTGTAGTGATGCCTCATGGTGGTTTAGGTTTGCATTTCCCTGGTGGTTAATGATGTGGAACAATCGTGGGTGTGCTTGTTTGCTATCTTTATATATTTCTTGGTGAAAGGTCTCTTCGTAGCTTTGGCTCATGTGCTAATTGGATTGTTTGCTCTTTTAGTGTTGAGTTTTGAGAGTTCTTTATATGTTCTAGATAATTGTGCTTTGTTGGATATGTGGTTTGCAAATATTTTCTCCCATTCGGTAGCTGTTCTGTTGTATCCTTTCAATGCAGTCTTTCTCAGAGCATTCCGTATGCCAGGTATTTCCTATTCTTTCCTTGTCACACTAGCTGGAACTTCCAGCAGTATGCTTAATGAGCGTGGTGAGAGTACACGTTCTTGCCTTGTTCCTGATGTCAGAAGGAAAACATTCAGTCTTTCACCATTAAGTATAACATTGGCTGTAGGTTTTTTGTACGTACTCTTTATCAAGTTGAGGAAGTTCCCTTCTATGCCTATTTTTTCAAGAGTTTTTTTTATCATGAATGAGTGTTGAATTTTGTCAAATGCTTTTGCTGCATTAATTGATATGATCATGTACTTCTTTAGCCTGTTAATATGATGGATTACATTAATTGATTTTCAAATGTTGAATCTTAATAATAATAATAAATAATAATGCATAAATAATAAACCTTACTTGGTCATGGTGTACAATTTTTTTAGATATTATTTAGTTCTATTTGAAAATATTTTGTAAAGAATTTTTGCACCTACACTCAGGAGGGACATTGGTCTGAATTTTTTTTATCCTCTCTTTGGTTAGTTGTGGTTACCAAGGTAGCACTAGTTTCATGAAATAAATTGCAAAGTGTTCTCTCTCTTCTATTTTCTGGACGAGATTGTTTAGAATTCGTATTAATTCTTTTTTAAATGAGTGGTGGAATTCTCCAGTGAAATTAAGCCTAGAGATTTTTTTTTTGTGAGTTATTAAATTACGAATTCAATTTCCTTAATAGTTACAGTACTTTTCAAATGATTCATTTCATTTTGGGCGAGTTTTGGCAGTTGTGGTCCATTTCATCAAAGCTGTCACAGTTATGAATGCACAGTTGCTTGTAATATTCCCTTATCCTTTTGATGTCTGCAGGGTCTTTAGTGATATCCTTTCGTTCATTCCTGATGTTGGTAATTTGTGTCTTCTCTCTTTTTGTCTTACTAGAAGTTTATCAATTTTATGATCTTTTCAAAGAACCAGCTCTTTTTTTAAAAATTAATTTTCTTTATTTGGAAACAGGCATTTCTCTGTTTCAATTTTATTAATCTTTGCTCTTACATTGTTACTTTCTTTCTTTTGCTTGCTTCGGGTTTATTTAAGTTCTTGAAGTGAGACTTTAAATTATTGTTTTGAGATGTTCCCTCTTTTCTAATATATTTAGTGCTACAGATTTCCTTCTCAACACTGCTTTATGTGTATCCCACAAATTGTGATATGCTGTATTTTTATTTTCATTCATTTCACTGTATTTTATACAATTTCTTCTATGACCACCTCTTTGACCCATGGATTATTTTTTAAAATTTTGTTGTTCAGTTTCCAAGTGTTTGGCGATTTTCATATTATCTTTCTGTTATTGATTTCTAGTTTGTTTCCATTGTGGTCAGAGAATACACTTTATAGGATTTAAATTTCTTACACTCTTTTTTTATGGCCCAGGGTATGGTCTATCTTGGCCTATGTTCCGTGGGTGTGTGAAAAACATGTGTATTCTGTGTTGTTGGGTGGAGGGTTCTATAAATATTGATTCAGTTCTCTGGGTTGATAGCATTGTTGAGTTCTTCTATATCCTTGTTGAATTTATGTCTAGTTGGTACCAGTTGTTGAGAAAGGGATGTTGAAGTCTACAGCTGTAATTGGGGATTTGTCTCTTTCTCTTTTCAAGTATATCTGTTTTTTCTTCACATATTTTGCAGCTCTGGTGGTTGGTGCACCCACGTTTAGGACTACTACGTCTACTTGATGAATTGATCCTTTTATTGTTATACAATATTCCTCTGTATTTTTGCTGATTTTGTTTGCTCTGAAGTTTACTCTGTCTGATAGTAATATCTCATTGTGGGTTTTTTTGTTGCTAATGTTTGCATGACATATATTTTCCCATCCTGCCTATATTGTTATATTTGAAATGAGTTTCTTGCAGACATCATATGGTTGAGTCATGTTTTTTTAAACCACTCTAACAATTTTTGTCTTTTAATTGTTGTTTAGACTGTTTACATTAATGTACTAATTGATATGTTAGTGCTTATTAAGTCTACCATTATTTCCTGTTTATTCTCTGTATTTTCCATTTATTTTCCCTGCCTCCCTGTGTGTACTTGAACACTTAGAATTTCATTTTTATTTACCTCTGGTGTTTTTTTATTGTATCTCTTTCTATAGCTTTTTAACTGGTTGCCCTAGGCATTACATTATATATACAAAACTTATCACAGAATCCTGTGTCTTCATCTTACCAGTTTGAGTGATTTACCAGTCTCTTTAGAGGGTAGGTATAGCTCAGTGGTAGAGCACATGCTTAGCATATGCAAGGTCCTGGATTTAATCCCCAGTATCTCCATTAAAAAAAACTTTCATAAAATTAATAAAATTAAAAAATCCTATGTCTTTTAATGTCCCTTCACTCTCCCCTGTTTATAAAATATAATTATCTTAAATATTTCCTCTGAATACATAGAACCACATTATAATTGTTGTGATTTTTGCTTCAATCATTACACATTATTTAGAAAGCTTAATGGGAGAAGGAAAGCTTATTGTATTTACCCATATTTTTGTTAACTGTGTTCTTTCTTCTTGATGTTCCAAGGTTTTGTCATTTATTTTTTAGAGAACTTCCTTTAGCCATTCTTTGAGTGTAGGTCGGTTGATGACAATGTCACTATTTCCCTTTCATTCCTGAAAGATACTTTTGCTGGATATAGAACTCTGGATTGACAGTTTCTTTCAGTGCTGAAAAATATTATGCACTTCCTTCTGGCCTCCATGGTTAATGAGGAGAAATCTGCTATTATTCAAATTGTTTTTCCCCTGTCGGTAAGATGTTGTTTTCCTCTGGCTGACTTTGAGATTATTTTTCTTTAGTCTTCAGGAGTTTAATTATGAGTGTCTTGGCATGGACTTATTTGGGTTTATCATATTTGGAGTTTGTTCAACTTCTTAAATTTATAGGTTTGTGTATGTTACCAGATTTGGGACCTTTTCAGCTATTATTTTTCAGCTTCTTTTTCAGCCACCCTCTCTTATCTCCTTTCAGAACTCCATGATATGAATGTTGAATCTTTTGTTATAGCCTCATTGGTCCCTGAGGATCTGTCCTTTTTTTTTTTTTCCAGTTTATTTTCTCTCTTTTGTTCACATTGGGTAATTTCTATTTTTCTGTACTCCAGTTCATTGATGCTTTCCTCTGTCCCCTCCATTCTTCCATTGAGATCATTTACTGAGCTTTTTATTTCTGTTACTATATTTTTCAATTCTAAAATTTCTATTTGGTTCTTCCTTATATCTTGTATTTCCATGCTGAGGCATTTTTTCCCTGTGTTTTAAGCATAATCATAAGGCTTACCAAAGCATTTTCATCATGGCTGCTATAAAATCTTTGTCAGATAATTCTACCATCTTTGTTCTCTTGATGTTGGCATCTATTGACTGTTGTTATTGTTGTTTTTCATTCAGTTTGAGATCTTCTTGGTTCTTAGTATGACAAGTGATTTTTTAAATTGAACTTGGACTTTTTAATTGTCTAATTTTAAAAATCCTTTTATTTTTAGTTTTAACATTAAACATTTTGCCCCTACCTCCCCACAAATCTGCACATAATGCTTGAAGCTCTTTCTCCTCAGCATTTAGTCCAGGGCTTGGCCCAAAATATTTATCAAGTAAACAAAAGAACAGATAAACCAGTGGATAGATGTAGGAATGAATGCAAATTTAGATTTGTGGGGCCTTACCCTAGCTATAAGCTCTCCTCCCCTACTCAAAAGGACAGGAACTAAGGTTTTAGAAAAAAAAAATTAGGAAAACCAAACTTGGACATTTTTATTGTGGTATGAAACTCTAGACTTTATTTAAACTGGCTTTCCCTGATACAACTCTGGCACGAAAGAAGAGGGAGCACTGTCTCATTACTGCCAAGAGGAAGTAGAAGCCTGGGTTCCCTACTCAGCCCCTAGTGGCAGCCAAGGTCAGGAATCCTCATTAATCCTGGAAAGGAGTGCGAGTTCCAGCTCCCCATGTGGTCTCCTCTGAGGTGGCCTCCCTCCATCTGGGAAATGGTGAAAGTCCTGAGTTCCCATGAGGCTTCCTCTGACATCACCCCATGAGGCAGGAGGGGATGCTCCTGCCAGGTGGGGCTAGGTACCCAGGTGCCCAGCCTAGTCCCCATTAACATGGTGTGTGTGTGTTCATTATCAGCTGGCAGGGATAAAAATTCCAGCTTCCTTCTTGGCCTTCTCTGATGCCATCCTGGCAGGGGTGTTGGGGTGCCTCATTATAGCCTTGTGAGGGTAGAAGTCAAGGCTCCCCACTTGGTCTTTGTCAGCATGGGCTTGAGTGAGGCCATGGTTTTTGGATGAAGAAGAGTGGTTATTGTCTAAAAGTGTTTTGTCTTGTTAAGGTGGCCCTTTCCTGGTCCTTTATCTAAAGAGAGGAGATTTGTTGGAGTTTTTCTTGTCTGTGCCCACAGCTGTTTTCTAGGTTGCTGTCTTCTTCAGCTTCAAATCTGGGATATTTGAGGCAAAAGCTAAGTCCAGAACTTTCTTATGTTTGGTTTATATGTAATGTCTAGGGGTTTTAGTTATACTTAGTGGGAAGAACAGGGAAAACTTTATCTAACCCATCTTCCGGAACAGAAATCTCAATAATTTAAGAGCATGAAGGATCCTGAGTTTGTGAACCACTGTTTTAAGAGGATATGAAATGTGTAAACCATAGATCCTTGCTCTCGAGTTTATAATCTTGCTGTGAGTGTGACCCATTTGAGGTTTTTAACATATAGCTGTTTGCATTCAGCTGTATACTTTTTTAATAAAATAAGCTATCACCAGTTATAAATGGTAAAATACAATCTTCTTCTGGTTATCTTAGTGCTGCAGGGGCTCACTTTCCTGTTCCCCACGCCCTGCGCCACCCCATGCCGTAACGACTGAGAGCATCAGTTTGCACTGGCACAGCCAGTTTACAGAGCGCTCTCATGTACGTGATGACATGTGATCCTCCCAGCAGCCATATAAGGTCAGCCAAACTAGTATTAGCATGACCAGAGCTGGCATTTAGCAGGCACACACCCATACAGTTGTACCAGCTGCTAAAATAATAAAATACTTCTGTGAAAGCTGCTGCCTTGACCCCCCCCCAAGTATCCTCTGCCACCTGTCCCCCACCTCCTTATGTTCATGCACCTGAAAGGTGAATGCTGGGCCAAGATGGGATCCTGCTGGTGTCAGATCTCACCGGACGGTGCCCAAGCCACTCCATTGCCAAATGCTTTGACCGCAGGCTCCGAGAACAAGTGACCTGCTCATGATCTCCAATCAGGGACTTCGGGACCCTCTCTGGGTCTTTCCCAGACCTTTTCTGAACCAATAGGTAGACAGTGACAGGGCCTCACTGAGGCCGCCCTACACACCTTGCTTGTTCCTCCCGCCTCTCTGTGCCCCAGCACCTGCTAGTCCCCAAATGATGGAGAGCACCCAGCACAGAGCCTTCCCCAGGGACCTCAGCCCCCGCCGGTCTTCCCTGCAGCACACCTGCCCGAGCCCCTCACACATCAGCTTTTTCCTTCAGGGAGAAGTGGGCTCTGTAATGAATCATGCCTGTACATTTTCTGTTTTTCCCCAAAGACCATATGCTTCTTGAGGAGAAGGACCATGACTTATCATCTCAAACCATCTGGAACACATGTTATGCACATAATGGGTCCTCTAAAGCACATAAAAAATATTGACCAATTGGCAGGTTCCCAGAGGCAGTCTTGTAGACAGGAAGGCATGGTCACACAGCTGTCCCTGCTCCTTCCTTTCTCTTGCTGCTTTTCCACTGAAATTTCATACACAGGTACACACCCATGAAACAAGACGTGTATGACTCCAAATCTGTTACTCTCACGCCCTTGAACATTGAAGGAAAGGTTTTCATGTGTCAGTCATATGACTGTTGTGTGCTCACACCCTGTGCAGTTTCCTAGGGTAGATACATTTAACCACAACCAAATGACAAACTTTGATGACTTAATGGGAAAGTGGAACTAAGTGGAACTCTTGGACTATGACCGCTAAGAGTACCTGGGTTGGTAGGTTGTTGGAGGATCCCTGGGTCAGCTGCATGGCGTCCAGGGCTCTGGCTGGGCTGTCCCTCAAGGGGTGTTCCTGGGACTACAGGATCGTTTTCCAAAAACACTGCATGAAGTCCTCTTGGTCTACGGCAGCCAACTTGGTGGGATACTCCCGGTATTGACAGGTTCCTGATTGCTGAGGCCTGATTGGCTAAGGTGACACTGACCGGTGGCAGTGGCTGGGCAGACCTTGAGGGGACAGTGTGGCGTGAAGGGCTCCTCTTGGCCTGCAGTGGCTGAGGGCCAGGCTGGGGTGCTCAGACAGTGCCCCCTAGCTCTCTACCCTCCCCGGCCTCCTGTTCTGTCCCAGGGGCTGCTCCTTTAAGGGGCTTTGAGGTAAAATCTGTTCCCACCATACGTAGAATTCAGAAACTTCCTGTGAGTGGCCAGCTCTGCCCTTTGACCTGCAGTTGGCTTCTCTCTTGAGGAAGACAGGGTGAGAAGGTGGAGAGGAAAGTGAGATGATTAAAAATGACAAGGAAGGAGAAAGAGGGGAGGGGAGACTGTGAGGAAAGGAAGGGAAGGAGGAGCCAGGTCACCTGCCAGCACTGCCGGGGCCACACCGGTCAGACAGTCAGTCAGTGTGGGAGCAGCCCTGGGCCCTGAGGAGGTTTCCACCACGCAGGCAGGATGCTTCATGGGCCCAGCACCCGAGTGTTTGCTTTTCTAGAACTTCCACAAGTAAACAACCTCGAGCATAAAGCTTGCCGTCCCTTCACTGCCGCCAGAGTGGAAACATTGAGGTGACTGAGAACACACATGTCTGGCGGGGCTGAGGCAGCCAGGGTGGGCCTGAGGCCGAGATGGGGGGCCGGTGCCCCCAGGGCCCACCGCCACGAACCAGCCCGTAGCTCGTGCTTTCCCCCCAATAAACGCACACACACATGCACACACACAGACATACCTAGACACACACACACTGCCCTCACTTCAAAACTAATACTCCTGCACCCCCTTCCTGTGCGAAGATCTCAGCTAAATAATTCGCATCTTAATAGGCCTTTTTAAGACGAGGCCACTCCCCTGGCAGCATCAGCCCTGGTGGAAGCAGGCTGGGTTTCCAGCCCTTCAGTCCCTCCCCGCGGGTCTGGGCCTGCCCCTGCCACACTCAGGACGCCCTACCTCTGCTCCTTCCACGGGGCCTGTAGTTAGAGAACTTTTTATTTTACGTAACTGCGATGGTGGGCGGCTTCAAGTGTCTAAAGCAAAACAAAACCAAACAAAGCAAAATCTCTTTACGGGTTTTCCTCTTGTAAACATTCTACCCTCCAGGGTTGGTGAGCTCTCAGGAGAGCCGTTTTCCCAACCATAATTACATCCTGAGGAAAGCGGGCAGCACTGTGTCTGAGTCTGCAGTGCCCAGAAGCTGTTTATTTTATGGGAACTGCTCCCACTGTTTGGTTCTCTGGCGTCCAGGAGCCCCCACCCCTGGCGGACGCCTCCCTGCTCCAGCAAGAGGCAGGATGCCCGACGGGGCAGGCTCCCCGAGTGGGTACCGGCTCTTCTCCCCACCCAGCTGGGGGCGGCCCAGGTGGAAACAATACCCTCTTTCACGGGAAGCAGGTGGTTCGGTTGCAACATCGAGTGAGAAGAGGCAGGCCCAGCCGCGAGAGGCTGTTCTAGAAATGGAAAGAAATATGTTTCCAGAGGGAAGGGGCTGATCAGGTGCCTGGATAGACCCAGCCCAGGGCTGACAGCAGCTGGCGCACTCAGGCACGGCCCAGCCTGTTGTTGAAGCCTCGGAATGCCACGGCTGTGAGTGGTACCCGGGCTGTCCCAGCCCTGCCCAGGCCCCAGCTGCTAGGATTCCCACCTGGCCCTCCAGGAATTCTCCCACTGGTCAGTGCCGTCAGTTCAGACTGTTGCATATTTTTTTTTCCTTTTTCAGTTTTATTAGGTAGAATGATTACAGTTTGACTGCACATACAGCATTATATTGCATGTAAATACATACATACAATGTACTGCACATATTTTTAGTTTATATATATGTATTGATCATTGTTTCTAAGAACAGAGTAGAGCTTCAGCTTTTTAAACTTACATAGTTATCAAAGGTATAAAGCCAACCACAAAATAAGAATCAACTGTTGCATAGTTTTAATCACAACCTCACAGCATCTCCTTCATAAAACCTACCCCCATGCACCCTCCACCCAAATTGAAATTAATTACCCTCTTGAGAAGTCAGATAGCATGTGGCTTACACTGTTGGGCATTCACCACATTCCTTAGTGTTATTTCTGTGTTGCGTGGTCATTTACAGGCATACCTTGTTTTATTGCCCTTTGTAGATATTGTTATTTTTTATACATTGAAGGTATGGCAATCCTGTGTTATCAGGTGGTGGTTAGCACCTATTAGCAGTATTTTAAAATTAAGGTATGTTCATCCTTTTGTAGACATAATGCTATTACACATTTAATAGGCTGCAGTATCGGGTAAACAAGACTTTTATATGCACTGGGAAACCCGGAAGAGCCACTCCAGTCACCTTATTGCCTGCATCTGGAACTGAATCTGCAATATCTCTCCGTATTTTGGGTTCTGTCTCCCCCATCTCAGGGCCCACGTGCCATTCACCCAGGGTTCCCCCCACGCCTGGCACAGACTCAGGGCCATGGACAATTTGTGATATTGGTTTGAATTGGGGTTGGCTTGGAAGTGGGGCTACAGGATGAGGAAGAAGTCATATGAGATCAGGAACGTTGCCCATGGGCATGTGTCTGTAGGGCTGGAGGGGGCATCTCCAGCCACCTCTACCAATGGATGTGGAGAATGAAGACAGGTTTGGGTGGAGGTGGGGAAGCCACGCCGCAAGGCTCTCCATCTCCCAGGGCTCGACTGTCCATCAGGCTACTGGGCTCTGCTCACACCCAGGCTGTCTGTTGGAAACGTTAGCTTCTACTCCCCAGGGTCCTGATGGAAAGCGATTCTCTGCTGTTATCCAGGAGATGCTAGGCCTGAAGAAGCTCTGAGAAGTCCCCTAATTCAGCCTTCTGCCCCGACAAATGGATAAAGCAACATGGCATTGGCCTCTCTTTCCAAAGCCTCCTGGGCTGGTGATGCTGCCCTCGGAGCCAGAGGGAGGGTGAGAGACACGGGGGTGGGGTGGGGTGACAGCAGCCGGCGCAGAGCCAGGGCTCCGGGAGTCTGACTCTTATACAACTTGGGGGACACTCTTTTAAGAGAAACAATCTAAATTTACAAACACACCACGAGGCACAAGGCTTTGGAAGGAACCCACACCAGGAAGGGGCCTGAACCTTATGCTTTGTCAGTTTCACAACAAATTCACCTCTGGCACAACCTCATAAGGAGGAGGGGCTGGGAATTTGTGCCCTAGAGCTGCCCTAAGAAACTGGATGGGTTAGAACCACAGAAACGTATAGTCTCACAGTCCTGGAAGCTGGAAGTCTAGAATCTAGGTGTCGCGGGCCCCGCTGTCTCTGAAACCGGTCAGAGAATCCTTGCTGCTCCTCCCTAGTTTCTGACCATCTGGATGGTCCTCGGTTTGCCGTTGGCCTTCGTTGTCAAGTGGCACTTTTCTTGTACGTCTCTGTCTTCACCCGGCCTTCTAAGGACAGCAGTTCTGTTAGATTCGGGACCCACTCTACTCTAGGATGACTCATGACCAATTACATCTGCTGTGACCCTATTTCCAAATAAGGTCACATGCCGAGGTACTGAGGATTGGGACTTCAACATATCTTTTGGGGGGACACAGTTCAACCAGTAGCAGACGGTGGGGAAGGGGAGCAGTAGTGACAGTGAAGAAGCAGCTGGAGCCATTCTGGAACCTTTGGGTCGGGGCATCCCGGGGGCTGCTCCATCCCGGTGGCTGCTCCACTGGGCTCTCTGGGCGGGAACTCCTTCCTACTCCTTCCCCGGGCCGCCTGCAGAAGACAGGGCCTCCCCAGACACCTTCGGGTCTGAGCCCTGCTGCTGCAGCTCTACTCCGGGTCTCTTTAGAACCACCCTGCGGTCCCGGTGAGAGTGCGTGAAGCCTGCGCCCGCAGCGAGCACACCGCCGCCGGGCGCTGAGGGCTCACAGCCCGGGGAAGGGCCGCGGAGGAAGATCTACCCACAAACCACCGCGCCGGCGCCCCCGCAGCCGCAGCGCCCCCTCGGCGACTTCCCGGCGCTCACTGGGCTCGGCGAGAGGGGCGGAGCCACAGGCGAGTGAAGCGACCGGTAATTCGGGATGGGGGGCGCCCCTGTTTATAGTTTTCGTTCCTCTATAAAGTTTGCCCTCTTAATTACGTTTTGTTTAATCTTCGAAATATATTTGTTTGCCGAGCACACCGCCAGGGGCAGGAGCAGCCCGCAGAGTTCTAAGTGGCAGGAAGAAGCCAGGCTGGGATGAAAAACAGGCGGATCATCACAGGATGGGCGGCCCACGTACATTCAGTAACTGCCCGGCAAGGTCAGTCACGGGCTGGCCTAGTTGCTTAACACCTTCTAATTAACCAAACGCCAAAGAGGCTGTGCCATTTTCAAAAAGTCACGTTCCAGTTCGAAAATGCTATCCTACATGCTTCATCCGTGCTGATTCAGTCACCCCCTCGGAAACCGCAGTGCCCCAGGGACGTCATTTTGACTGTGAACGATCCAAGGATATAGTGCTGTGCTTTGAAGGATGCGGGGGCCTGGCTACATCTTGCTGGCCCTGTGATATGGTGGACAAGCTGCCTCCTGGTCACTCGAGTCCAGGATAGAAAAGAATCTGGTTATGTGAGCTTGCAGTTGTTTAGCTTCCAGAGTAAGACGCAGAGTCCTAATGGGCATCTGATTGTATTTGTGTTCGAGGACCTGGCACCAGTTCACTGATTGACCAGTTGTGATTAGAGCATATTTGATCTTGCTGAACAAGGAAAGGCAGGATCGGTGCTGACTCAGACCCCACTGCTCACCCACAGGGTGAGGGCATCCCCTCTGCCCCTCTGACGGCGCCATTAAGGTTCTTCTGTGACTTTTTGACTGGCCTTTGGACCACCCTGCTGCAGACTCTTGGGCTTTCCCTGAAAGAATCAAACTTCCACCCCTTCTGCCTCTTTAGTTGCCCAGACCTTAAGTCTCGCCTGTCTGGGGGGTGGTTGGGATCAGGGAGGGGGTAGTAACAGAGTTTCTCTTTTTCCTGCATTTGCGCTCCCCCTCCGAGGGTACCGCGGCAACCTCCTGGCAGGTCGGCTCTTAGCTCCAGCCCCCAAGGAGGCCCTACAAAGCGGCAGGCCACAGATGTGTATGTACAGATCTGCTGACTTCAGAGGGTTAAGCAGGTGTTCCTTACAGGAAAGGTTTTTGTTTTTGCAGCCATCACGATGCTGGTCACGAGCTGAGTACTTGCAGTGGTGGCTGGAAACTGCTTTGCATCTGCTTTGTGTCTGTCCCTTCACTCTGGGGGCTCTTATTTATCCTCTTTGATTATCATCAAAGCCTTGAAAACTAGAAACATTGGTTCAATAATTAATATGTGCTCAATAGGGACATGTCTATTTTTACTCTCATTGTAAGCCAGGGGCTGACATAGTACCCCGCTCGGGGGAGACCCTAAAGAGGAGTTCCTAGGTGGATGAACAAGTGAGTAAAGAAATGAATGACACATCAAAATGACACTCACGGCAAGTAAGAACAGGAAGGACCCAGGTGAACCAGAGCAATCAGGGAAGGCTCCATGGAGGAGTGAGACCTGGGCCAGGCAGCTAAGGCTGAGTGGGGCTTAACCAAGTAACACAGGGAGAAACCAGAGCTATTTCTGTCGAAAATCTTCTGGGGAGAAAAAGGCCTGTACCAGTAAGGATGTCGGGGGTTCAGTCAATTAACCACCGTCATCCTGATGGTTCAAGGTGATTATTGTCCTGTGGGACCAAGCTGGATCCTGACATGCCGTTTAGGAGTTTGAGTCTCTGCAGCACAGACCAGCAGGTAGAGGCTGTGTGGTAGAGGGTACAACAATGAATGCCAACTCATCTTCTGCTCAGGCAGTGGGGCCCTGAGTGGGTGGGTGGGTGTGTTTTACGCTCCGAAGGAGAAGGATTAGGGCAAGTCAGCATCTCCCTCCCACTCAGTACCCTGGCATCCTATCCACTTGCACCGACAGGCTTTCTACTTGAGCTTCTTGGATTTCCCCTAAGAAGACTTGTCAATAGCACCGCCTACTTACTCCCAGTGTCTCATCTTGATGCCCACGCAGACTCACCCGTTCCACACATCCTTACTGAGTATCCACCACGTGCTCCTGGCAACGGCAGAGAGCAAGACAGGCATGATCCCTGCGATCATGGAGTGTACTTTCTCCATCAAGGAAAACAGACAACAAGCAAGTAATGAAATCAGTAAATAAGATCATTGCTGGTCTGCCAGGCACAATAAGGAACATCCAGCGAAGTGACGTGGTAGATAGTGACAAGGTGAGGGGTGAGGGGCAACTTAGGTAAGGTGATCAGTCAGAGAAAGCAGCACCGAAGAAGTGACATTTGAGCTGAAAGCTACAAGTGAAATAAACTCATGCCAAACGTCAATAAAGAAAGAATAAGAAGTGAAGTTTTGAAATGTATCTATTAAAAACTGAGATAAACTGTTACTAATGAGAACTAACTAAAGTGGCTTAACAAGTGAGAGGTTTATTTCTTTCTCATAAAATAAGTCCAGAGATAGGCATCCCTGGGCCAGTAAGGTAGCTCTTCAGGGGCCTAGCTATTTCTGTCCTGTTTTACCATTTCTAAGGCCTGACTTCTAGCTTTATGGTGACATCATGGCTCCAGATGGCTGCTAGAGCCCCAGCCATTACACCTGTATTCCAGGCAGGAAGAAGAGAAAGGGAAAGGGGCAGTGGGAGTCTCACTTTGAAGGAAATTTTCTAGAAATCCCACTTGCAGATCTCTGACCAGAACTTAGTCTCATGGCCACAGCAAGATGCCAGGGAGGGAGAGTCTTTTAGCTGGAGACATTATCTCTAAGGTAGCTAACTAGTCATCTCTTCCATCAAGGGCAAAGCATACTTCCATTCCAGACCCTGAGAGCATGAACTTCTGTTCAACACTAATGGAACAGAATTTTAAATGGGGCCACTTCCCCACAGGTGGCATTGATGGTCTAAATCAGCACTCAGAGGCTGGCTGTCCCCCACCCCACCCACACAACAGAGCCCACCCTCAACTGTCCTCTGCCTATACCCCCTTGTAGTGAAGTCACTTAGATACATATGGTCCTTTTTCCTGAAGAATACGGAATGAGGTTTGTTTTATTTGTTTGTTTTTTAAGGACTTGTAGTAGATTTAACCGTGGCTACCCAAAGATATCAAGTCTTTATCCCTGGAACTTAGAAATGTTACCTTATTTGGAAAAAGGGTCTTTGCAGATGCAATTAAATTAGGAGTCTGCAATGAAATTACCCTGGATTACCTACATAGGCCCCAAAAGCCATCACAAATGTAGTTCTGAGAGACACAGAAAAAGAAGAGGAGGCAGTGTGGCCACAGGCAGAGAACGGAGTGATACGGCCACAGCCAAGGGACCCCTGGAGGCCCAGAAGCTGGGAGAGCAAAGGAACAGATGCTCCCCTGGAGCCTTCAGAGGGAGATGGCCCTGCCAGCACTTTGATTGGGGACTTCTGGCTTCCAGAACTGGGACAGAATGAATGTATGTTGTTTTAAGCCACCTAGTTTGTGGTGCTTGGTTACAGCAGCAAACTGATAGTATTACGTTAGAGGCACATCTTACACTATATACACTGAGGGATTAAAGAATTACATTTGAAAGAAAATGAAAGTGGAAAAGCCAGTAGACAGATGAAAAATATGTCAGATTTGTAGGAAGATAATAATACTCTTAACTGAAAAAACATACAAAAAGTCTCCAAAAATTTTTTAGGTATATTCAGTTGTAAAACCTCTATGATAAAAATGGTAAAACTGAAATGTTTTAAACAGATGTGACAAGACTATAAAACTGAAATATATGAAGACTTTATTCAAATTTATTAGAAAAATAGCTAGACCTTAACATGTAAGTGGAGGGAATACATAAATGGTCCTCACAATGGGAAATTCAGTGAACGAGCTCGTCCCGTCAAAATAAAAACAGTTGCCTGTTGTGACTGTCTCAAATGCCTACACAAACCTGAAAGGTAGATGTTATTATCTCCATTTTAGAGATGAGTAAACTGAGGCCAAGGGAGGATGGACAGTGCTTAGGGAGTTAGAATTTGAACCTAAGTCTGAGAAAATAATTATCATTGCAGGTAATCGTTCATTCACGTATTAAGTTAGTATTTATCTTACTTCTACTCTGTAGGACTAGGCATGGCACTAAGATTGGAGATTTAAAGATGAACAAGACTCCTTTCTTTTCTTGAGTTATCCGAAGTTAGGGGAGCAGGTAGACAAATGCACCATCAATCAAAGACTGTGATAAGTGTTATGATCAGAGCACACAGAGGAGAACCACAGAGACACCTGTTGGAGATGTCTATTTGTATTCAGGCTGAATTTAAATGTTAACATCCAATGGTAACACCAGGATGTAGTGCCAACTTTGGACAGCAATTTTGCATTTCCTAGCAGCAGCCAAAAAGGTATTCAAGCATTTTGACCTAGTAATTCACTCCTGGGAAGTTATCTTAATAAAATCATTCAAAAGAAGAAAAAAGAACCAAGATACTCTAGGTTTATTGTAACATTGAAAAAGTAACAATAAAGGGGAAGGGGGATAGGAATAAATTAGGGGTTCGGGATTAGCAGACACACATTACTATATATAAAATATATAAACAACAAGGACCTACTGTATAGCACAGGGAACTATATTCAGTTTCTTTTAATAGCATAAAATAGAAAAGAATCTGAAAAGAAAAAATATGTAGGTATGTATATGTATAGCTGAATCACTTTGCTGCACACCTGAAACTAACATTGTAAATCAACTACACTTCAATAAAAAAAATTTTTTTAAAGTAACAATAATAGGAAGCTGAGAGGAGGCAAGAGGCATTTTGAGACATCCTAGGACAAAAGTTGGGCAGGCGTGAGTGATGGATAAACAGGAGTAGAGGTGACTGCTGTGACAGAACCTCTCGAAGCCCTGGTTCCCCCAGACTCACCCATTGCCTCTCCCTCTGAGTGATGGCTTCAGCCTGTCCTGGTCCCAGCATGTGGCTCTGTGACCAGCTTTGCTCTGACCCAGTCTGTACACCCGGCCACAATGGCCATCATGAAGGGAACATGTATTCCTAGACTACGATAGATAAACACAATGAAATATCATTCAGCTATTTAAAAAAGTCAGGAAGGCTGTGTCAAAATATGAAAAAGTGTTTCACAGCAGAAACAGCCTAGATAGCCATAAGGGGAAAGATTTAATGGGCTGTGACAGATTAACACAATGGAACATTATAGTGGCTATTAAAAGAGATTAATTACGAAGACCATGTAGGGGACATGGAAAAAATGTTAAATATGGTGATAAATAAAAATAGCTGAATATGGAATTATACATGTGAACAGACTATATAAAGGTTTCTCTCTCATTTCTATGATGTGATATAACTTTTATCATTATAAAAATGGAATGTATACAAGTAGAAAGTGACATACAAAATGTTTTGAATTGCAATGCAATGAGTGATTAAAATTTTTTTTCTATTTCTTTTTTTTTAACATTTTTTATTGATTTATAATAATTTTACAATGTTGTGTCAAATTCCAGTGTTCAGCACAATTTTTCAGTCATTCATGGACATATACACACTCATTGTCACATTTTTTTCTCTGTGAGTTATCATAACATTTTGTGTATATTTCCCTGTGCTATACAGTGTAATCTTGTTTATCTATTCTACAATTTTGAAATCCCAGTCTATCCCTTCCCACCCTCCACCCCCCTAAAAATTTTTATTTTTTGATAGCAGTATTTTAGGGTTCTTTTTAGTAAGATGAACAAAGCTTTTAAAAGACAATAAATTTCCAAATTAAGAGGACTCTTCCAAACCAGCAAAGAAAGAAATATTTCTTGAGGGTCTTCGGCAACATTGTTCTCGGTTCTGGTGTATAAAAGGTGACCGCCTGGAGATGTCTACTCTGGAGTTGTTCACACTGTCTGTCTCCATCCTTGGGCTAGATTGCCTACAAAGATGACAGCCCACAGTTCTTTCACTCCTGTGCATGCTGCGCCCATCAAGACATGGAGACCGGTTCATCGCCCCTTAAATCAGGGCTGGCCCTGGGACTTGCTTTGCCATAGGATATGGTGAAGATCACCCAGTGTGATTTCTGATCTGGGGACTTAAGAGTCTTCCCGCTTGGGTTTTTGTCCTCATGGAAGCCTGCTGCCTTGTAAACAAATCCAACTATCTGACTAGAGAGAGGCCACATAGAGAGAGAGGTGCTGGAGGAAAAAGGGTTCAGCTCAGCCAGCCCCTGGCTCTTCCAGCCACCACAGCTGAGGTGCCAGACATGTGAGTGATGCTATCCTGTCACCTCCAGCCCCAGCAGAGCCACTCAGCCAAGACTATGTGGAGCAGAGATGAGCTGTCAACACTGAACCCCACTCAAATTGCAGACTTGTAAGCAAATAAATGCTTCTTGTTGTTCTCAGTTGCTAAGTTTTGGGGTGTTTTGTTACCTAGCAATAGCTAGCTGAAACAACTCTCATCTTGAATAGACTGAAGTGTCCCCTGGCTCTGCATCCCCCTCCCCGCACACAGTCAGGCACTTCATACACATTAGATGGACAGATTCAGGTGAGAGACAGGAGAGAAGCAAAACAGGAATATTAATAGCTGTTAGTTTATAAATCCTTTCTGCATATTGACTCAATCACTCTGTGTCACAGTACAGCTGGGGGCGGGGGGGCAAGGGTGTAGCTCAGTGGCAGAGCCCGTGCTTAGCATGCACGAGGTCCTGGGTTCAATCCCCAGTACCTCTGTTAAAAAATAAGTAAATTAATTAATTATCCAAATTACCCCCCCCCCCCAGAAAAAAAAATGCAGTTGAGGGAGTCGGCACAGAGAGTATCACTAACTAACCAAGGGCACTTACAGTACCAGAGCTGGGTTTCAAACCCAGGCAGACCAGAGCACATGCACTCACTTATTTTGTTATATAACCTCTCAGAATAACATGATGGTGAAGATTAGGAAGGAGTCTAAATGCTCTCTCTTGACAAGCCCCTTCCCAACTAAGTACAGAGAGAGCCGAGACAGGATAATTACCAGGTGAGGGGCTGCGGCTGAGGGGGTGTTCCTGGGCGTGGGGGGTGTTCCTGGGCGTGGGGAGCCCGTGGTGTGGTTTCAGCAAGCCCCGATTCCCTGGCAGTCCTGCACACACGGCCCCCAGAGTGGGCCAGCTCCCTTGTACACCTGCAGCCTCCCGGGCACCCCTATGTGGATTTCTGGAATTCAAGGGTTCTTACGGGCTTACTCACGTAGGTGGGATGTAGAGGAGGTGAGACAGAGAGACCACCTCTACACTGGTTTCAGTTGTAGAAAGACACTGTGCTGGGGAGATGGTGACTCTTGAGAGGCCGGAACCATCTAGCCCAGGGGTTGGCAAGGAGCCCAGGAGCCAGATCCAGCCTACCATGTTTTTTGTATGATTTGCAAATGTAAGGATGTTTTTCAGTCAATGAATATTTTTTCAACCAATGTTCTTCACTTTTTAGTAGTTGACAAAAACGAGTCTGTTTTTCGTTTTTAATGGTTAAAAAAATCAAAAGAATAATTCTGTTTTGTGACATAGGAAAATCATATGAAATTCACATGTCTGTGCCCATAAATAAAATTTTACTGGAAGGCAGCCACACTTACTCACTTACTTACCTGTATGGCCGTCTTCATGCTACAGTGACAGAGCTGCAGAGACTTGTGACCCACAAACCAAAAAAATATTTACCAGGTGTCCTTTTATAGAAAGTATTTGCCCACCCCTTGTCTAGATAATACTTCATATATTGGCATGATCTTAGCCTGTTTGCTATGTAATGATAAATAACTTAAAATGTTATGGCATTGACAAGGTCTATGAGTAGATAGACTAAACAGGGAAGACCAGAATGTTAGAGAGGCGCTTTTCCTGGTATGAGGTTGAGGATCTAAAGACAAGGTCGTAGGCTGAGCTGGGACACATCGCTGGATGCCCTTGGTCAGATCTTTCCCTTGGGCTTAGTCTTTCTGTCCCCAAATAGTTCCAACTGTGTTTTTCAGTATATATTGTTGGTTTTTCTTAATAGCTGAGCATAATGCGCTGGGTAAAAGGAACAGCTGTAAATAGGTCATTAGTGATGTGGTGATGAGGAGCGGGGCTGGAGGTGTCTGTTGTCTTGCAGTTAAGTCTCAGTCCCTTAGATAGCCTATGCCTCTGGACTGTGCTTTTCAATGTCCCCCTCTTTGGGTGAGACAGGGAGGCTAGAGATGACTAGAGTTGTGTGTGTTTCCCTTCCTCCAGGATGGTTAAGCTCTGATAAAACCCCAGCAGGTTAGGCTCTGGTTAACTAGCTTCTCCTGAGAGGAGGCCTTGTTAAGAACGGAGTGCTTTGGCATATTTCAAATGGTTCCTGTTCCCCTTCCCTTGACGGATGCACAAGGGGAGATTTTTCCCCCAGTAGTCTCTGTCAGAACCCAGTAGAGCTCCAGGAGGTAAGTCTCACAAAAGTGTGGGGGCCTCCACCCTCAGGACTGGGTCCCCCTGGAGTGTTGAACCCTCAGAGTTGTCCACACGGAGCCTCCAGCTCTTCATCAATTACAGTTCAGATTTGCCCACCCCAGGCTCTGGTTCCCAAGGAGGTTTCAGCTGGTGGGTTTCTGCTCTAGCAAGTTGTGATCCTCTGTATCCACCTGCTGGTCTCCAATTTTGGGGCAACATTTTGCTCTGTGACCTCACTTCTCTTCTGGATCTAAGAAGAGTTGATTTTTTAACTATATTTTATAATAAAGTGAGTTAAAATGCATTAATACTGGGTGACCTATATCTATATCTGTATATACTGAAAAATATACCATCCACATTTTGCCTAATTTCAAAGTCTAGGATTTTGTTCTTAACATTCAAGAAGTTGCACACAAAGTTTGTCAAGTGGGCAAATAAACAAATGAGTCAAAATTAAGCACACATTGAATATGTGTGAATGTCAATTTTCTTATCTGAAATGAAAAATTATACATTTTACCTTATAGGGAAAATAAAAGAATTATAAATGAATATCATATACTTAGTGCCTGCTCTCAGTAAATACAACTTTTTAAATATGATTTCCACTACCCTGTCTTCTAGCTCACTGATCAGTTCCTCTGTATCATTTAGTCTTTCAGTTTGTTCAGCATTTTACTTGTTGTTAGGATGAAATGGCAACTTCCAAGTTTCTTACATGCTGGACCAGAAACTGGAAGTTGAATCTTGCTTACATTTTGAATTAACTTCTCTTTATAGAGAAAAGTTACTGTTTGCTAGACCCTATTCTGGCAGTAAAGATGTGGGAACTGAGGCAGGGAGAAGCTAAATGACTTGGGTTCCAGCATCCATAACATAAGGCTTGGGCTGTGGTTTAGAAACAGCATCCTCTTCTCTTTCTGGTACATAAGTTTGATGAACCGAGACCAGACATAGGAGAAGGGGTCTGAATAAAGTTTCCCAGAGGATGCTCTGACAGATGCCATTCTTGCCAGTTGCTGAATTAAAAACAAAAAGTGCTCTATGGCCCTCTGGTATGACCATCCCAAATAAAATATGGAAGAATTCCGTTGTGCCAGTGAGTTCCCTCCTGCCCTTTTCCAATGAACCCCCTACTCCCAGAGACAATCGCTGCTCTGATTTCTATCACACTAGATTAATTTTGCCTGTTCTTGAACTTCATATAAATAGGCTCATACAGTAAGTCCTCACTTACATCCGGCCTTGTGCACATCTGTGACATTCCTCCATGTACTGTATGTCAGTAGCTGGTTCCTTTTTATTTCTAAGTAGTTTTTGTTGTATGACTGTACTCAATTAATTACCCAGTTTATTCCTTCTCTTGTGGATGGAGACCTTGACTATTGTGAATAAAGCTACTGTGAACATTTTGGCTACTGAGAATACACACACACACACACACACACACACACACACACATATATTTTATATTTTATTTTTCCTGTACATACCTAGAAGCAGGAATGCTGAATGATAGGGTAAGTATATTAAAGTTTATCAGAAATTATCAGATAGCTTTCCAAAGCAGTTTTACAGCCACAGGGTCTGGCAATTTCTTAGAAAGACCTTGATCAGAGTTTTGAATTTGCATCTTATAGAAGCAGACAGGAGAGGGCTTCCCCCTTCCCTCACCAGCCGAAATGGAACGTTCTGGTGGCTCCATGTTCTCACCAGCGCTTGGTATCGTCAGCCCTTTGAAGTCTAGCTATTCCGGCAGGTGCCAGGAGGGCCAAGGATCATTGGCTTCCACCTGCCAGCCTCTCATGCTCTGGGCTTTATAATATTTCTGTGGTGCCCACCCACTGCTCAGGGAGGCACCTCGGGGTTTGATCACTCTCAGGGTCCAGTCTCAGACCCTTGGAGCATCAGAAGCCTTGCTCTGATATGTCACTCATTTGTGCAAAGAACCTCCCTTCCCATAGCCCTAGGAATATCCTGAAATCCTTTACAAATAAACAAATCGGGACTTTGAAGACCCTTCCAGTCTGGCCTCTGCCTGCCTTTCCAGCTTGATTTTCCTCAGCCTCCTCACGCACACCCTGCCCCAGCCAGAAACTGCTGTTTCTTCCTTTGCTGTCCCTGGTGCCTGTCAGGGGCTTTAGGGTGGGAGGAGATGATTAACCTGAGGTCACTGCACTTATCTCATGGGTATATTTGCTGCCAAACCCTGCCATCCACCCTCTCTCCTCCTGCACTGGGTGTGAACTGCTCTAAGTCAGTTTCACAACTCTTGCGAGGTGAACTCAGGGGCCCCGCCAGCAGCTGGGTGCTTTTGGAGGCGGGGTATTTGCAGCATAACAATTGGTGGCCCTCACCCTTGTGCCCTCACATCTCCTGCTCCTCCCACTTATCTGCCACATCCATCCTGAGGTAGGAATTAGGAAGTGACCCTCCCTGGCTGTGTATGTGTGTTATTTTCAGCTCCCAGCCACCGTTTTCCATGCTGCCTGCCCCGGCCCCTTCCTAGAGCTCCCTGGCCCAGGATTCTGTCTGGAAGCCGTGGACAGCACAGATAGTGGACAGCCCCGGGTGAAGAGTGAGCAGTTCCGGCTGCTGGAAAGCTGAGGGGCGGTGATGGAGGCTGACCTCCGATGGCCAGCCCTCAGGACCATGGGAATCCACTTTGTGGAGACTCCTGTCTCAGGCTGACCCCGGGGCCTCTCAGAAAGAGGCATGGCCCTCGCTGCTGTTATTGGAGTCAAGCCAGATTGCAAGGGCTGCTTCTTCCCACACCACGGCCCCCGGTGTCTGGGTTCCGGGCTCCACAGCAGAACTGATGGGAGGTCTCAGACCTCTCACTAGGCAGCGGTTACGGTGCCCTTTCTGAAAACAGCACTAGAGATGTTCCCCTGATACCTGCAGAGCACCTGCCGAGGCCAGGCTCTAAGCAGCCCGCCTAGCCTTGCTGCCCGGTGTGTGAAATAGAGCCACAGAGAAGTTAAGTGATTCGGGTGCCACGACCCAAGAGATAAGGTGGTTTTGAAACAGCATCTTCTCATTCTAGTGGGTAAGTTTGACGAACCTAGACCACACTCATAAGAAGCGGTCTGAAGAGAGTTTCCCAGAGCGTGTGCCTGTTAGCACTGTCCTTCCCAGATGCCCAGCAGAAAAAAGTGTCCTAAGGTCAAACTGGGGAATCACTGCACACAAATTTAATCTATATTAAAGAATGAGATATTCAGAAGTCAAGAAAAAATGGTCTAGCCCAGGTACACTGGTTTGCTAGGGCAGTGGTCACAAAGCACCACAAACTGGGGGGGACGGGGCTTAAAGAATAGAAATCTACTTTCTCCCAGTTCTGGAGATGAGAATTGGAGATCAAAGCATCAGCAGGGCTGGTTCCTTCTCAGGACTAAGGGGAGAGTCCATACCAGGCCTCTGTCCCGGCTCCTGGTGGCTTGCTGGCCATCTTTGGCCGTCCTGGCCTGCAGAAGCATCACCCCGATCTCTGCCTCATTTTCACATGGTGGTCTCCCTGTGTGTGTCTGTGTCCAGATTCCTCCTTTTTATAAGGGCATCAGTTATATCTGACTAGGGGCCCACCCTACTCCAGCATGATCTCCTGTGAACGACCTCTGCACCAACCCTGTTTCCCTGAGGTCTCATTCTGAGGTCCTGTGGGTTAGAACTTCAACAGATACATTGGAGGTGGGGACAGCTCAACCCACAACCCTAGAATTTCCCACATCTAGTTGAGACTCCTTGGTTCTGGAAAGAGGTTGACAACATAGCTTCAGGGAACCAGAACACACACTCCCAGGTGGGAAAGACCAGCCCCTACCTTGGAACCTTCCCCAAACTTGGGTGTCACTGGAGAATCCGCCACTCCCTTGGGATCCCCACTCTACACATCAGGCTGCAACTCCTGCCAAGGGCGACTGGGTCAGCTCGGATGAGAGGAGTCTCTGAGGGCTCCATGATGGGGCAGTCCACACCCCAGCCCAGGGGAGACACAGAACCATCCAGACTTGCTTGTTCCTCATCCCAGCGCTGGCTGTTGGCAGGAGGTGCTAAGCCACAGTACCTGTCCTCCAGACTGAAGGAAGAAAAATCCATTCTCTTTGGTTATTCAGCAGCCCCTGGGTGTTCACGGTTTCCAGTCTTCAAGGAGATCTGAAGTTCTGGGACAGGTAGGAATTTGTCATTTGTCTGGGGCATGAATGTGGCACCGCCTGGTGGGGCTGACATCCCTGAGCAGGGGACAGGCCTCACTGAGAGCCTTCCCTCTTCCTCACACACTCTGGAGAAGGATCAAGGCTTTTTAAGGAAGAACAGCCCTGTTAGAGCTCTCTCTTCTGATTATCCTGTGATTAACAGAGGAGGAATAGAAGGCTTTTCATTAAAACTATGCCCAGCTGGCCTTCAACAAATCATCAAAGCTGACATGAGCATTTTATTAACCAGAGGCTCACTCAGAATGCCAGGGAGACTGTCTTGAGATATTATTGGCACAAAAAGTCACATTGAAGGGGACTTGATGGGTGACATTTAGATGAGTCCAGAGAATCAGCTCGGCCAGACAAGAAGGAAGGAACCTCTGGTTCAGAAGATGACAGTGTAAGAGAGAATGTGCTCAAAATTGAAGAGTTCATGGACATCTCAGAGAAGGAGGACATTTTGAAATACTTGAATGAACAAATACTTCCTTGAAACTTAGGAAAAGCAGCTGGAGGAAAAATAAAAGCAAAAACAAACAGAAAAATTCATTAGCCAAAGATATAATAGAGGCTGATGATATTACAAGTAGGTCTGAAGTGTGTACATCAATCAATTCCATCATGAAATATAAATTACGCTGTGAGGGATAGCTGAAATTCAAAATGTTCAGTGGAAACTGCTCTAAAATCTCACAAGCCAGCTTTGAGCCCAAAGCCCAGTGCAAAGCCATATTTACAAACCTCCTTCTAATTTTAAGAGCTCATTCCCCTCTTCTACTTTGACTTCTTTTATCTTCTCTATACCTGCAACCACACAGCATAGTGTAATGGAAAGAGAGTCGCAGGCTTAAGGACCAGAGGGTGGGTTCACTCCTGGTTTTACTTCTCAAGGGGGTGAATTTAGGTGAATTATTGAATTTCATTCTGTGCAAAAAAGGTAATATCATCAAACTAGATTCTTGTGAATCAGTGAGATAATTTATGTAAAGTGCTTGGCACGTGGTAGGGGCTCAATTAAATTAGCAATCCTCCCTCCTCCCCTCTCAGGATTCTAGAGGAGAAAATAGTTTTTCCTGAGGCAGGACAGACAAAGCACAGAGGCTGGCTAGATGGAGGAGGTTCCTTCAAATTTAGCTTCATCCCACTGTTGAGTTGCTCTGTTCCCAGACCCACTCCCTGTGGTAATGGGACGGTGACCCTCCTGTAGCCGCTGTCCCAGCAAGATGAAAGCTGCTAGGTGACCAGCTTGTACCGACTGCCTGGGACTGTCTTGTTTTGAGCACTGAAAGTCCCAGGAAACTCCTCAGTCCCTGGTCACCCTAAAGCTTCCTTAGGGGTTAGAGCAGCTTCGTGGTTTTTCTGTGGGTGCCCCTAGGCATCTATGGGGTCCGAGGCTGTCACACTGGATTCCCCTCTGGGGGCTTGCTCAGTGCTCCCTCACCACTGCAGAGAGCTCCTGGGAAACCCAGGCCACGACTCCTTCTCAGGCAGACAGTCTCGCTGATCCCGGCAGCGTGTTTCACTGGGGGCTGTTACATACCAGACACATATGTTATCTCACAGGGTCCTCCCACCCAGACTGCAAACGGGAAAAAATGAGAAAAATGAGCCACAAGCAAGTGGTGGATCTGGGTGAAAACCCAGGTCTGGCAGACTCCCAGAAAGCCCATTTCCTGAAAAATAAGAAATCAAAAAGGGATGTGTGGGGTCTGGGAGGGGATGGAGAATGAGGCCTGAGAATCCCAGTTCAGCCAGGCCCTGCCATTTCAGAATGTTCCCTGCCCCCCCCAGCCCTCCCCCTCCGCCTAGAGAATTAGAATGAGTGGGAGAGGTGGCTCAGCCAGGGTTAAAACACTCTCCACGCGGTTCTGACACATCCCTGCTTCCCCACAGGCCCTGCTGAGGACCTCTGGGGAAGGCCTGGCTCTTCAATGGGAAAAAGACACTCTGGAGCTTTTGCAAATTCATTTGAATTTGGAGACCTAGAAGTCTCAGAACATTCCTCCAGCGACACTTCACTTCATGTACCTCCTCCCTAGGGAGGGGTCAGGCCGGGAAGGTGGCATGTTTCAGAGGCAGCTGTTTGTAACCTTTTCAGAAGCCCCATGCTGTGCAGCCAGGCTTTTCTCTGGACGCAGCTGGAACGGGTCCCCCTTGAAAGTAAAGCAAGCCTGAGGACCGTAAGAAATCCCTGTGAGCCTTTGAAAGTCACAGTAAAGGCCTTAGTGCCCCCAGCCAAGCACTGTTTTTCTCTCTTTGTGAATCCATCTGTGCTTGGCTGAGGTAGGAATTTTTAGGGGAGGTTGGAGCACATGTGTCACCAGCAGAGACTGAGGGCATTGCTAGATGGTTCAGGACCTCTGGCCCAAATTTCCCAACAATATCTTTTAATCTCTTCTAGCTGCAAAGTGAATACACCTCCAATCTTTTCTACAAGTCCAGGGAAGTATTTCTTTAATACTGTTTTATTTCTTTTGGTCATTAAATGGAGAAGTCTCTAGTTTTTTCTATCATTCCAAGGAAGTACTTCCTTGTACTGTTGGGAGGAGAAAAAGGAGAGAGCCTCTTGCTGGCTTGCTATTGTCTTAAAACTTTCCACCTGGAACCCTCACCAGCCATATATCCCCACTGGTGCCCTGTGTCAGCATTGGCCTCCAGGCCCCAGGCTGTTAACTTGCATTTGCTGAACACGGTACTGTGTACCAAGCACCTGCCTGGGGCCTTCCCATGCAAATGTGTTCCTGGAGGCCCGTCCATGCCAGTCTTTTATTTAATCTGCTGTTTGATTCCTCAGGCTGGGCACATTGCAGGTCATGTGGTGGGCACACAGTAAGGGTGTCCTGAACATTATGTCACTTACCTTTCCCCATAACCCTGAGATGGGCATCTCTCAACTTGACAGGTGAGGCTCTGGGGGTTCACTGACTGGCCCAGGGTCGCACAACCAGAAGGTGACCCTGCATGCCGGCGCCCCACCCCCTCTCTAAGCCCAGGCTCCTTCCCCCACGACTTGTTTTCACAGGTGAGCCCTGTCCTCACACAGCAGGTACACATTGGATGCCCGTTGAGCTGAGTGCAGGGACACAAAGGCGTACAAGATACCAACAGGGTACAAGAGGTCTAGTCTCTGAGTGACAGCAAACGTGGAGCTGTTTTCACCTGCAGGAAGGGGAGCACAAAAGAGGGCGGGGTCACTTCTCCTTCGGTCTGAGGTCAGGTTTCCCAGAGCAAATGACTCTTGAGCTGGGTCCCAAAAGGTGACAGATCTGCAGGCAGCTGGGGAAGGGGGGAGGTGCGGGGAGGGCGACTTGGTTTGCCTGGAGCCTGGGTTGGGGGACGGGGGAGCAGTTATTGACGGAAATGGAAGGGGCCTTCCTGCTCCTCCCCCCTCCCCAGCACTTTGCCCCGGCACAGGTCCCTCCCTCCCCAGTTTCAGGAAGGGGTTTAGCCAGAGTCGCAAAGTGGCATGACTGCAAGGATGAGGCATGGGGCAGAGGTTTAGGGTGAAATCCGGAAGGATCAAACCTGCAGCTCTGCATCACAGGTAAACCTCTTCCCTCTCTGCCAGGGCCTCTGCACTCAGCGGAGGCAGAGCGGAAGTGCTGGGCGTCCAGAGCCCACCACCCACCGCTCTGAGATCACCTCCAATCCTTGTAAGTCTGCAGGCAGCTGAGATGTGTCACTGAACATCACCCACCACACATCTTACCACCGTAAGTGGGAGGGTTTGAATGGATGGCAGGCAGAGGGGGGCGTCAAGAGGGCCACCTCTCTCCTGTCCCTGGAAACTACAATCAAGCTCCCAGAGTACAAGAGCATCTCTTGGTACCGCCACCACCACTGAACTGGCCATTGGAAGGAGACAGGATCTGGCAGAACCCAAGGGGCAAAAACTGTGGTCCAGCCTCTGTGGGGGCAAGTTTGGCTGGGCAGTCAAACCTGCCATTTATAGGTCAGGCAAGTTCCCAAGATTCCTGGTCTGGCAGGAGAACCTCAGAAGTCTGGACATCACCACTGCCCCTTCTGCCCCCCAGCCCCCACCTCCCTTCCCACTTTTCCCACCTGCTACTCCTTAGAAAAGTACAAAACCAGGACGTTTCACCCATGGCTGCTGAGCAGGTGCCCCACTCTTTGTATGCAGACCCACCTGGTCTGGAATATTTCTCCAAGGGCACGTCCAAGTTTCAGAGACCGAACGTGGTGCAGCATGGAGCTTTCAACCTCTTCCTTCATTTCAACCCACCCCCAAGCTGCCTCTGTTGCTGGCTGTCCTGGCTCCCTGGGAAGTGACAAGCCCAGCGGCGTGAATAATCGCGTGTCACAGGAGCAGTGATATACGAGTCTGCTTGGCCGCCTTGCTTTCTTGCACTCATATGTCATTCACGGTTCCGCAGCCCGCTGCGTTCTCAGTGAGCGTGAATCAGAGGGGAGAGGACGTTCCCACGCCCGGAAGGAAAAGCTCTGCGCTGCCGTCCTTTCAGATGTGTGTCATTCCCGCGGGCTGAGATGGGAAAGCCCGGCACTGACTGAAGTGCGCAGTCCTACGCCCGTTGGAGTCCAGAGAGCCCAGGGTCCCTAACCCCAGGACGCTGTGCCCCCTTCCTAAGTGACACAGGAACTTGTACATTAAAAAAGAGGGAAATCGTGAGTCACTGCACTTAGAGGGAGGAGAAGGGAGAGGTCCTCTCCACTGCTTCTTACCACCTCTGGTTCTCAAGGGCCAAACTGGTCCTCTCTGCAAAGCAGGATTTTCTTGGTGGTGCCTGAACCCCGGTCCCCTTTGGGGCTGGGCCTGGGGGCACTCAGCACAGCGATCTGCTGGCCCTGTTTGCAGCAGAGCCAGGCCAAGGAGGCCTCGTCGGTAGAGCTGGGATATGACAAGTGGATTGGGAGGCTCCTCAGCCAGCAGGTGTGGGGCAGCTGAGGGCTCTGGGCCCTTGAAGCTTCTGCCACCGTCCATTTCAGAGCCACCCGCCTCCCTTCCCAGGTGTCTGGCCCCTGCCCTGCCCTGCCCTGGAGGATTCCGGCTGCTGGAGCCCAGCTGCCCAGTGCTCTCACTTCCTCCCACCAGGGCTCTCCCCTGAGGGCACACAGCCACTTTGAACTCATAAAGGATGTATTAGTTTCAAGGCTGGGTCCCTCTTGCTGTGTTCTGTGTTCTCTAGAGCTTTGGCCATTGTTGGATAAAGGATGTTAACAAAGATCTCCCTTCCTAGAGGCTGCGACCACAGAAAACAGACTCCAGGAAGAACCAGTCACAGAACAGGAGGTGCTGGCACCTCCTGTGTGCTCTCTCTCTGTGGACAGAAGGAGACCTGAGGTGACCTGGGCCATCATGGTCACTGTGCAGTGGAGGAAAGTTATGCCTTATCTTGGGTCACACAGTGGCTTCTTGGCTGGACCAGAGCCGCCAAAGTTGGCTGATTCTCAGTCCCCACTTCAGGGTCCATCAGCTCGTCGTATAGATGATGGTGACCAGCGTCTAAATGCCTTCCCATAAGTATTTCCTGCCCCCTCCACCTGCACATCTGCCAGCACTGCATGATCCTTGAGACTTGGTTTCTCATCCCTACTACACCCTGGTGTCTAAACAGTGTTATGTAACAAGATCTCAGTCAATAGCTGTTGACTGACTGATGGGTTCGGAGCCCTTTCCACAGCTCTGATCTGCCTTCAGTAGCCCTGTGAACCAGGTATTTAAGAAGAGACCTCAGAGCAGAGACTCAGGTGAATAGAACGCCTTGTCCTCACTAGACCCTTTACTGAGCGGACAGGACTGGTGGTGAACTGGACAAATCAGGAGAACAGCTGTGAGTCACTCTCTTCGCTCCTGCTTTGGCACCAGAGAGGTGACCTCACCCACCGCCAGGCAGGACGGACTGCTGGATTACTCACCTGCGGGCGAGCTCGGAGCTGGCTGCAAGCTCTCCCTGAACGTGCACAAGGCGGCGTTGAGCAGGTCGGTGGAGCGGGACCCCGTGTGCACAGTGTGCGCATGCGTATGGAGGGGAGGAAGCCTGAGAGACGCACGGATTCCGAGGAGCATCCACAGGGGGCGCCTGAGGAGAGGATGGGCGGGGGCGCTGGTGTTCCAGGAGGGCGACCCTCATCTCGTGCATGTATATTTGTAGAGCATAAGTGTTTGAAATAAACAACTAGGAATAATTCAAATGAAATAAATTCTGTCTAAGAATTTAGCTGTGTTCCTACTTTCTCACCTCCTCCTCTCTTCCTATCCAACCCGGGCCGTAGGCAGACCTGGGGACTCAGAAACCTGGCCAAAACCATTGCAAAATAGTCAAATTCAGACATACAGGAGAAGGTCTAGGCTTCAAATGTGGAGACCCCTGATGACTGAGGTCAAAGGTTTCATTGACCAAGGGGCCAAATACCTCACTGAGTTCCCTGGACACAAATTGCCCCTCTGACCCCCAGCAACCACCTCCTTTTCTCTACCCACTTTCCCAGACCTTCACTCCTGGAGACACGGAGACACGGATCTGGATTTAGCATCTAAATGACCCCTCCTCTCCTAGTGCAAACAGTCTCCTAATAATATGCGAACAGCACTTTCCAAACTTAGGGTTGCATGGAATCCCCCGGGGGAATTTTGCAAGGATTTGTATTCTGCTGACACTCCTGAGGTCCACCTACAGCCCAGGGAGGGTAGGAAGTGAGAGAAGGGAAGAAGGAGGTGAGGAGAGGAGTGGGGACAGCATAGCTGTCACAGGTTATACATCTTTAAAAAAAAAATAGCAACTAAATTTATTTTTTTTAATTAAAAAAAAAAAGCTCCCAGGGGACTTGGAATCTCCCTAAAGGGAGGCCCGCAGCTCTGTGCCACTCTAACCGGGCTGGGCTGCAACATACCCCCAAATCCTGCTTCCACGAGGAGACTGAAAGCTTGGCGCCTCCTTGGACAGAGGGCTGCAGCCAGGAAGCGAGTGTCACCAACGATGAAAAGACATTAGAGCCCAATTTTTGGCACCGTTTCTAAGCGTGGGGAGCTCACTTCTGCCAGGACGCTGGCTGTAGCCCTGGGGTTTTCCTGGTTGGACAGGGCTGTGCCGACAGCAGATTGCACAGGACTTTGAGGGGCCTGGCAGGGCACTACCTGCCGCTACTTCCGGAAGCTGGGACGGCTGAGGGAAAGGAGGACAGCAGAGGCTGCTTGGCCACCTGGCAAGAGATCTGAGGTCAGGGGACAATGGAGAGATTCAAAGGAAGCAAACCAACTGAGCGAGGCCCGGGGCAGGTGGCAGTGGCAGGGAAGGGGCAAATGGGAGGAGCAGAAGAAAGGCCTGAAGGCTCGGGAACCCCCAAACGCTTTCCCGGAGAGCAGCCCAGCCTGAAAGTCCAGTTTGGTAAAGGGGTGGAGAGGGTTTCTCTTCAGCAAAGCGCCCTGTGAAGTCGGCAGATAGATCATGACTTCTCCCTCCAGTCAGGGAGGCTGCCTCAGAATGGCCTCGGCCAGAGGGTCCTCCTCATTTAAACTTTTTAGGGTTCAGTCTCAGCAGAGAAAAGGGACAGTCCCAGCCTTGGGGCCTGTGAGCTCAAGTGGAAACTGAAGTCCCCTCCAGGTGGGGGAGACGCCCCCCTGGGGACCCAGCCCGGCCCCCTCGCTTCTGAGAGTGGTGACAGCCAGCCAGGCCTACACGACCTAGACTGAGGGGCGGGCAGGGCCTTCATCTTCCGGGCAAGGCTGACCGTTTGCCCAGTGGCCTTGCTTCTGGAAAACCATTTTGCCAATGGTTGTTTGCTTTATGAGGTTCCCTTTCTATTTAACCTGGTGAGACCCTACCCACTGGCTCCCCAGCTGCCTTGTTTCCCTTCTGGACACCCAGGGCCATGAATTTACACTCTTTTACACAAATGTGTCATCTTCTAAAGGGCACATTTGTTCCTGCCGCTGCCCTGCTTACAATCTTTCCATAAATTGTTGTCCCCAGATACAGTCCCTGCGGGCCCTCTGAGCTGCACCCCACTTTTACCCCTCCAGTCTCCCTCATAGCCCCCTCCTCCTGCAGTGTCGCCTCCCTGCTCCCCAGACCTGGCACCCGCCTCCCCGCCTTGGACCTCAGGCTCCAGGAACAAAGCCCCACCAGCCCTGACCACAAGTGTAGTTCGGACCCAGCCTCTGACCCAGCGCTCATGCTCAGACCCCCTCTACCCACCGCCTTCTCGACAAAATTCAAGCCCAGCCGTCGCCTCCTCCACCCTGTGGGAGTTAACCCGCCACTCTTCCCTGCCTCTGACGTCCTGGGTGCTGACTTGTTCTTGCTTTCTTAAACTTACCTCCATGCATCATAATGGTTATTTTCCTGTCCCCTCCCCGGTGGACAGTGACCTTGCTAGCTTCTCCCAGCCAGGTCCTAACACAGGGTCGGGCACCCAGTGAAAGGAAAGGAGGGGTGGGGAGAAGAGCCAGGAAGAGACCAGGTTAGTTGCTAAACTTGAAGTCAAAAGCTTTTCTAAGGCAAAAGTAACTATGGTCAGGGCAGGGTCTAGGATAAGGTAAGGAAGACCCGGTCTCAGGTCAGACACGTGCAGGCCAGCACCAGAGGGTGAGGCCTCCTTAACTTTTGTGCCCTAGACGCCTCTCTCCCCTCACCCCAGACCGACGGGTGCCTTCCCTTGGAGAACTGCAGTGTAGGAAGAGAGGAGACAATCAAACTGTAAATCAAATCATATTGAGTTACAAACCATGGTGCGGGCTGTGAAGGGAAGGGACACCTTGGCTCTGAAAATCGGAGTCAATCAATGAAAGATGCGCCTTCCCCAGAGACGGGAATCCAGAGTCAGCACCAGACAACTCAGCAGAACGACGCCCTTGTTCACAGGCCCTTCTCCAGGCCACCCCCACCCTCCCCCGCCAGCCCTGTGCAGCTGCCTCCTGTCCCACCCCAGAGCAATCTGGCAGGACCTACGGCAGTGACTATACACCGACTCTGTGCAGGGCAGTCCCGAGAAATGCTCTCCTAGGGCTTTAAGGGGCTGTTTGTGGAAATGTTCACTGTGGTGCTGCTTGCGGTGACATGGGTGTCCATCAGTAGGGGGCCGGACCAGAACAATGAGGCAGCCACATCCTAGGGACTTCCGTGCATCAGTAAGAATTAGCAACCTAGATGTACACATGGCAACGTGGAAGGAAAATAAAAACAGAGAGCAGAGTAAAAACAGGATGAGATTCAAAGTCACTTATGTCAATTAAAAATACATGTCCAAAGCCATGGAATCTATGTGTAGACAGACATATAGATACACACACACACATAAACACACACATCTAAGAACAGACGTCAAATACATCATGGGGTGGGCTACTGAGAAGACAGAGTGGGAGTGGAGATTACAGTTGAGGGGCCAAAATAGTATCCAGCATGAAAGGGCTTTGCACAGACTGATGATAATTGTGCTCCAAGACTGAGTATGGTCAGCTTTATCCTCCGCTCCTGAGGTCCAACACAGAGCAAGACAGTATAAAACCAACCAACCAACCAGTAAAAACCCTGACTAAGGATGCTTCACATGGGCGGGGTGATTTCATTTCATTTTTTCCAGGGGCCATAGGAATTAATCCCAATTCAATTTCCCACTTCAGGGTTGAGGGATCCAAGGCCCAGAGAGGGCATTGGAGCTGCCCCAGCTGCACAGCACTTAGATGGCAAGAGAAAGATTTGAAGCAGGTTCTAGCCCCTGGCTGGCACCCCGTGTCCCACTCTGTCCAGTTCCATGTTCTGACCGCTCAACCCAGCCTCCCAGAGTGTTTGTTTAAAGGGCTTGGCTGTGTTTGTCTTAGCACAGGGGCGCCCAGTCTGAAGTAATGCCCTGGCGTGAATGGGCCTCCCTGTGTGGAGTTCAAGGTGAAAACCTCCTAGGGAGATGGGAGGCTCATGTACTGCTTTATCTTTGTTGTTTAGTGTTGTTTTCCTCTTTCCAGGACAACTGTCTCAAAGCGCAGATGAGCTCATCGACTCACCTGGGCAGGTAAGTGCAGAACCTGGACAGGGTTTTAATAGGAGTGAATCCTGTTTGGAGGAAATGATATCATCGTAGTGCTGAAGGCGGGAGGAGCGAGCCTTTAAAGGACCTGCCTCTCCCACAGCCCGTTCAGCCTTCACCTTGCCCATGGCACGGCTAGAAGCCCCACACAGTATGGGTACACTGTGTTGATATTAACAAATTTGCTGGAACCCACAGACCCATAAACCTGCTGACAGGAAAACTGAACAGGGTATTAACGTGGGTGGTTGGTGGAGGTTTCTGATGATAACTGTCCTGAGAGAGGGGGATGAACGCTGAGTGTCGGGGAGCTTCTCCAAGGAGCCGCCTTCGAGGTGGGCGTATACCATTAATGCCCCCAAATCCTGTGTAGCCCGGCTTTTTATGATCAAAGCACCATATACATACACAAGGAAAACTGCATATATCGTAAGGATGAATATTCACGAACTCCACGTACCCATATGGTCAACACCCTGATCAAATTTCAGAACATTCTCAGACTGCAGAAGCTAGGCGTGTCCCTTTCGGGTCCCCGCCCACCTCCTAGGGGGTCAGCACTCAGCTGACTTCTAACAGCATAGATGAGTGTGCAGCCCGTGTCCTCCTCGTCAGTGTCAGGGTCAAGTGTCAGCAGGCAAGAAACCATGTGCTAGTTGATTAAACCCCTTTATTTTATTTTTTAAGTTATTTTTTTCACTTTACATTGTCTTTTGGGGGGGAGTAATTAGGTTTATTTTTATTTATTTACTTTTAAAAAATTCTATGTATTTATATTTACTTTTTTAACGGAGGTACTGGATATTGAACCCAGGAGGTACTGGGTATTGAACCCACTCTACCACTGAGCTATACCCGCTTCCCCCGCCTTTTTTTTTTTAAAGATAGCCCCTTTAAAATATTAGTGTGTTTACCCTCACTGTTCTCTAGAGAGAGAGGCGGGTGACAGGCAATATTCCCAGCCTGGGGGCTACTGAGGCACCAAGAGAACTAAGCAATTGCTTTGTCTTGGAGTCTCACAGAGTGTCAGCAGAAACCCGGCTGCTCGTCCAGGGCCCCGGCTGGCTCCCGGCTTGTCCCGCACCATCTGACATCCACAGGCCTCATGCAACGGGCTGCGGCTCTTTGCTGAGTCACCTGTGCCCTGTTGGGATGACCCAGGTTTGAGGCACCTGGGATGAGATGCCGGCATTTTCCTCTAAGAGGTCCCAGTGGTGACAAACCTCTGAGCCTTAAAGATGAATGGGATTGTGGGAAACAATCGAATTCTGGAGCCACACCTGAGAAACAGTGGTCTGGTATGCTCCATTCACTCTTAGAATTCCTCTTTTAGAAATTCCTTTGGAGCCAGATGATAAGGTGCAGTTCTTTTACCTTGTGGTTGTATGTTTGTGATGAAAGATGGTTAAAAGCCTATGGGACCACCCATTGTTTTTGTCACACGAGTGCCCATCAGAAAATAGGGCCCAGGCCAACTGTCATTAAGCAAACAGGAAAACATTCACAGAACAGACTTCCCCAGTAATCCTGATTACTATTTTTTAAGCCCCTTTTATGCACCAGAATATATCACCCATTTTAATAACAACCTCAAGAAGTGGGCATGATTTCTCCCTTTTACAGATGAGAAACTGAGACCCAGATGGTAACTTGATTTCCCCATGGTAATCAGTTAGCAGAGTTGGGATTTGAACCAGGTCTGTTCATCTTCATAACCCACACTGTCACAGGTCCCCAGAAAGGCCAGCAATGGGTGTGCTCTTTGAGCCCCTTCTGGGAGGATGGGTGAGGCCCCTAGTGCAAGATGTGAGTGGAGCAGAAGGGCTGGGCTACAGTGTGGCCTCAGCATCCCTCACACACTTGCCAAGAACCCTACCATTATAAACATAGAACGAACATCAACCCTGATGGGAAGTGGGAGGGCATGACCCCCCAGCTTCCCTGGAGGAATGAGGAAACAGACATATAGAGAGGATGTGTAAGCTGGGTCACCTAGGGCAGGATGAGGAGGACTCAGGAAGTCCAGGCCTCTGCTCTTTCCCCAGAACTGGGTGACCTCCTTTGTCTGACTGTTCTCCTTGCAGCCAGGGTGGCAGGTGTCAGTGGGCAAAGGACACACCCTCTTAGGCAGACGGGGTCTCAGGTGGTCCCACAGCAGAGTCAGGAAGGAAGGGGTGTGCTGGGCCTTGGAGACAGAGCCTGCCATTCCTCATGTTCCTGCTGAGTTTCATTGGCCTTGAGGGAGACTCCAGGCACAGTGTGTTCCCCTGGCTTCTCCCTGAAGCAACAAGGAGCCTCCTGCTGTCAAGAGCATCTTCCCTCCATATACATGTTGGGTGAACATTTTCCCGGAAGAAGGACACCAGGAGTCCTGGGTTGGAGGGAATCCCCTGAAGACTTTGGCCTGGAGGATGAGATCATGGGTCTTGGAAGCAGATGCATTTTATAGATCCAATAAATTAGACGGAACCTGCCTAGTTATGTGCAAGCATGTGTCATGGAGCCCTGCCCTGCCTACTCTGCTGCAGGAGGAAGCAGGAGTAGATGCAAAGCTGGGTTCATAGACCTGCCGAAGGTCACACAGCCAGATAGGGACAGAGTCCAGGGGAGGACCCAGTGCACCAAGACAGCAGGTAGCCGTGGAACCTGCTGGACCCCCTGCCTGAGGCCCGTAGGTCTCTAGGCCTTCAAGTGAGCTATCTCCCATCACTGGGCCCCCGAGAAGCTGCCAGGTGTGGGCTCTGACCCAGAACAGTGATGATGGTAAACACTTATACGGTCCAACATATTCAGTCATTTAACTCTCTTAACTGCTCTCAAGTTACATAGGGCTGTGATTTCCAAGCAGAGGTGTTAAGCCATTTGCCCAAAGTCACACAGCTAATAAAATGACCCAGTGGCAATAGCCTAGTTGCTGGTGGAGGGCAGGCTCCTAGCTGTGTCTATCTCCCCAGCATCCCTGGAAATGTGCCAGCACCTGAGCAAATCAAGGATGTGAGGGTCGTATGTGAAATGCCCGGTGGCTGAGGGGTGTCCAGCTTCTTCCAACAGGCCTGAGGGTTTGTGAGGTGGCCACGAGGTTCCCTTGCTCTTAATGTGAAGCGTAGACCCAGTGCCTGGGGCACCCAGCACTGTCTTTATCTTTGTTCTTGTCCCTTCTCTGGCCTCTCATGGCCCTCCTCTCCCAGAAGCCCTTTGCTCCCTCCATGGGTCCTTCAGCTGGGGGTCCTGGGTGCCTTACCAGGCAAAAGCAAAGACCTTCCCAGTGAGGGAGCGATCCCGGCAGTGGTCCTTAATCGCGGGACCATGAGTCTTCCCATCACCCATTCGAGTTCATCTACCCACGCATGCGCACTGAGCACATACTTAGTGCCGGCCCAAGCCAGGTCCCGGAGGGCTCCACGGGTGAAGACTCACCCTAATCTCCACTTGACATGCACTCACCCCTAGTTCAGGAGTCAAACACAACCAACTGTTCTACATGGCAGGTGGGGATCAGTGTTCTAGCTCCAAGTGCTCTGAGAGTTCAGGGGAGGGAACGATCGATTTCCTAAGAAAAGGATCAGAGGAGGAGAGAAGTATGTGATCTGGACTTGGAGGTGGCTGGGCTTCTGAGGAGCCACTGGACGACAAAGGCTTGAGTGCTCTGTTTTAGAATCCCTGCAAGACTCAGAACTTTCCAGAATCACAAGCTTTCCTTGAACTCTCACTGAGCATCTGTCATAAGGTGACTGTCCTTGCATTTCTGAGAGCTGCCCTACGGACAAATCCAAGAGGAAAGAGCAGAGGCTGCCCATGGCAACAGAGGGCCCCATCCCCAGGAGACCCCACCCCCAGAAGACCCTCCACAAATGGTTTTTGGTTCAAGGACAAGGATGACTGTCATGAAGCTTCTTCTTGTAACCTATTAAGGTACAGCTGGTCCTCCCAGGAGGTGACACCTTTGAGGGAAAAGTGGCTTTCAGGGGTTACTGGGTCAACTCAGCAACTGAATCTGGGGAAGCCATTTCACATGCTTGGAGTCTTCCAGGTGGAAGGGACTTGAGGGGCCTCCAGCCCAGGAAGGGGGACAAGCAGCTTCAGTGTGAGCTCCTCCTGTACTTGAATGAAGACTCATCTTCATTTTGCTTTGAAATGACACAGAATAAGATTGATTCCACCACCAGGTTCTTAGTGTTGCTTTTTTTCAGTTTAAAGTCTGGATGTCCTCATCCTCAAGCCTGGCACCCAAAACCTCAGCTGTCTCTGTCATTCTCCTCCATCATACTCCAGCTCATCAAGTTTCCTCCTGAAAGGTGTCCCAGGGCTGGCGGCAGCGTTCAAATGTGGACCAACCAGCTGGATATCACATCGCGTATTGTTACCCCATGAATGTGGCCAAAGATGGTGCCTTGGGTAGCCGTGTGGCACTACTGCTCATGGGCTCTCCTTCTACCTCTCTCCCAGAAGGAATTCTTCCACCAAAGAGTGGAAATGACAAATTTCTTCTCCCACTGGGTCGCTGGGACAGTGGGTGTGTAGTGAGTAACTGTCTGCAAAGCTGCAAGGTTCTTGGGAGAAAAGCACCAGTCAGAGTTCAGCCCATTATGATCTGGTTATGAAAAGCTCGGGAAAGGGCTGAGAGCTGCAGACACCTTATCCAGGTGCCTATCTGGTGACTCCTATTTCTGTTGTATTCAAACCTTAACTGGGAGTAGGAGGCCCTGTGGGGGTGGAGAGGCTGTTCTGCTGTCTCTCAGCAGTGGCAAGAAGCCTGCCCTGCAGGCAGCCCACCTCTTCCCTCTCCTCCCTGGAGATGAATCAGCTGGTGGGAACCGCTGGTGCCTTGGGAAAGAAGAAAATACAGCTGACCAGTGAGGCTGACGTCTCCACTCAGCCACAGCTGAATAGAGGCACTGTTCTTTCCAAAGCTGAACCATCATTTTAATCCAAATATAGTTCAGTCCCCTCTCCTGCACTCCTCCACCTGGCAGAATGGTGCCCCTGGAAGTGGTCAGACTGTCCAGATCCTCAGCAGTTTCCCCGGTCCGATGGGAAGCTGTTTACATCACTGAGTGGTGAAAAGTAAATTATTCTGGGCTGACAGGTTTGGAAAGAACCCCAGGCGCAGTGCTCCTTCCAGGGAGGGCTTCTACATCCTAAAACAGGATGAAGGGGGCTGAGTGCCGGAGCTCTGCAGGCCTCGCGTGAGGGCGCCGGCTCCCGCCCGCACTGAGTCAGCACCCTGGAGAGCTGCCCCACCCCCTTTCTAACCGGTGAGGTCAGCGCAGATGCGCCCGCCCGGCCCCAGCGCTCAGCGGGAGAGGGAACCGCGGCGGCCACTAGGCAAAGCTCCCAAGAACAGAGTTGAAGTGACGCTCGTGAAGCCGGTGGAAAACTCCAGAACCCAAGAGGCCCAGGGAGCAGGGCTCCAAAGAGCAGTTTTGCTGACAAAAATCACCCCGGGCACTCAGATGGGTGTGGCATTGCTCAGCACTTCTCGCGAATTACTTCACTGACCTGAAAGGTAGCCATTGCGAGACTTGAGTGAAGTGTCACAGCCTCTGTTCCCCTGGAGCCACTGTTCCAGATGCTTGGGTGCTGCGTTACTGAGAGCTCCAGACTCAAAGGAGGAGCCAAGCATGCCAGTGGAGGTGCTTCTATAGCAAGATCCAAATTTGACCACTTCCTCGGGCCCAGAGGCAGCTCTCCCCCCAGCCAGGCACTGAGCTCAGAGTGAATGCTTCTGCATCATCTGCCTGGGGGAGAAATACCTGCATTGGCTGGTGGAGGCTCGGAGAGGAGGCCAGCCCAGAAGACAACTCATGAGCCCTGCATCAGAACCTAGCCTCTGCCCTCTCTCCAGCCCACTGGTTCTCAACAGCAGGGTGAAAAATGAATCACTGGGGAGTTGTTTCATGCAAATCTGGGGGTCCCAGCAGAAAGATTCCGACTTGTAGGTCTGGGGTGGGACCCAGCATCCCCCACCAGCCCTGGGTGTCCTGTTGCATACTGAAGCACTCAACCCCATGGAAAGTGGGTGCCACTGGTGCTCTGACACTGTCACTGTCATGGAGAGCTCACCACCCACAGCAAACACTGGGCTCTCACGGAAGTGGCCCACTGGCCCCACTGCTGGCTGCCCTTGCCTCAGAAGACCTGGCCCTGGCCATGCAGTTGGCCTTCCCAACTAGCCCCGCCCCCCTTTCACTGGCTATCAGGATGAAGGGGAGTGTGGCTGAATCCAGCCTTGAAAGCGCAGGGCTCTCACCTTTCTGGGCCAGTGTGCTGTCAGGAAGATAAGGTCGTCTCCCAAAGAGAAAGGGCCCATATCATATTTACTGGTGTTGGCCTAGGAGATGGAGCTCCTGTGTCTGACCCAAGAGTGGAGAGGATTTCTCCTCGCTGGCAGTGTAGAGTGAACACGACCCCTGACCTCAGTGGTGGTGCCTTAACTTCTACTCGATGCCACGAAGTAGGGGAGGCATGTTCTTGGCACCCTGGTGTTTTCCTTGCGGAGCACTGCTACAGGTGAGGTTCTCTTCTATAGAAATGTCAGTGCCACAGTCTGCACATAGAAGGGTTAAAGAGGTTTCTAACGGGCTGTCCTAGAAACCTAGCTACAATGCATGACATGGCTGCTCTGGGGATGTGCATTCTGAATTCCTTGAATATAGCTGTGAGCAAACATGGGGCGCATCACCTGCTTATGAGGTAGGGACTGCCTGTATGACTCAGCCTTTGAATGTTTCCAAAGAGGCTGTGGACAAAGCCCAAGCCCTGATTCCAGAGGCCTGGTATGAATGCACTTCAGAGTCCCTCAAGCAGCGTCCCATCGACAGGCTGAGCCACCGTCAGTCCATAGGCTGATGGTCAGGTCGTGCCAGACTCCTGGTGGGCTCTCGGTCAAGGAATCGTGAATAAGGAGATTGTGAGTGCTGCTTGGGGCAGTGACCCCCACTGCAGTGGGGTCCAATTCTCCCAGCTGCCGGCCAGGGAGCCAAAACCTGATTGCGGGCTCTGACCTAGAAGAAAAGCCACTTTCTTAAACCATAGTAATGTTACCTTTATCTTCATTGAGGCAAACCAGTGAGCCATAGGACATTTTACTGGAAGGTATCTGCAGATGAAAACACCCCCCGGAGAGCTTGCTCTGGGTTATGTTTTCAAGTCTGTCCCGGATTCAGTCTAAGCTATGCACAGTTGCTCCTTGGATGCTGAGTAGGATGACTGCAGACCCACAGTCACCCATTTTGTTTGTGCTCACAGCCCAGAGAATTTTAAGAAGTACTCAGCGAGTGACCAGATGCAATGTCTCATTCAAATTTGGTTTATATGTTTAATGCTTGTATGTGTTCAAGAACACACACTGAAAAAATTTTTTTTGGTAGGACTGAAGCATGAAGCAAAGGTACAATGAAGAATTAAGAATAAAGTTTAAGTTTCAATAGAAAATTCTGTGAAATTGCAAAATATCATCATTGCCAGATAAGAAGAGGTAGAGGCAGAAGTTGGTGAACCTGTGCACCTTGGAAGCCTGAATGAATAGTTTCACTGAACCATTCTGGAGCCTCTTTCTGGAATACATAAATTTGCAGACTCTTGAATGAACAATTAAGAAACTGTGGCCCCTTTAAATCCAACGTGTATTTTCAGGAGGAAGACTAGAACACAGGCTCCTTGTGAAAGCCATAAAATAAGAGGGTAAAAATAAAACTCCTTGAGACCCACTGTGAAAATAAAAAGCCTTGCTTTAGGTTTATGTCTGTAACCCCTAGTACTACAGAGTTGACGACATAGGGAGGGGGTCCAGCATCCCAAACTGCTTACAACCCAGGCAAAACCAGGCTACAAATGTCCCCAGGGCAGCAACTCACAACACCATCTACTCTCTCATCCGTGGGTGCCTGAGCCCAGGATCTTCCTCTAATCTACTGTCAGACAGATTGAGAGAGCAGCTAGGACTAAAACTTGATAAGAAACCCCAGGATATGAGGTCTTTCTTTTCAAAGAAGCACCAACAGTGGGTTTCAAATCAGAGCCTGCCTCCCTCCCTCTCTGCTCATTCCTGAGGCAACCACAGAGGTGAGCTGTGATTTCCCAACAGTGTCCTGAGCCAAAACACATGAGGACACCCAGGAGCAGATCCAGACTTGCCGGCCCCACGGAGATTACGCAAAGCTTGGCCCACAACATGGAATAACGTGAGCGAGTACGGGTGCTGAACATTCCATCCGCGGCCTGCGTGCCTGGTGCATGCCCGCATCCCCGCAGGTCTGGCGCGAGGCCCGCTCCCCAGGCCCTCAGTTAACTGCAGGTACTGCGCTACCAAGAAGACACACATCAACAGCCTAATTTTGGCTCAGTGAGCCTTTTGATGATAGGACTGCTCTGTCCCAACCCTCTGGCAACTCCTGCATCCCGCCTTCTCGCTGTGCAGGAGATGACATCCTCACCCGCCAGGATCACGCGCACACCCCAACAGAAGCAGCGAGGATAAGACACCAATCCCATAAACAGGAACTTTATTAAACTACACGTTACATAAAAGAACATATAAATGGACCTTTAAATACATTCAGTTCATCTTAAATTTATATAGAAACTTATTTACATTTCTGCATTATACACTTAAATTATTTTTCCAAGCTTACTACCAATAAAAGGTAATAGAATGATCACCTGCTCACACAGATGCATACAAGTTGTCCACAGGGCTAAGCAAAACACCACTTCTTAGGAACCTCAGCTTATTAGATTTCAAAGCAACAACTCATTCTGAAGGTGCTTTCTTCTAAGCAGGCCTTTGTGTGAGACCTCTACCGTGGAGATGCTGGAGGTTAGTTCTGGAAGCTGATCCCAGGCAGAGATGGGTCCTCGGGTGTTTATGATGACTTGGATTCCTGGAGTCAGCAGGACTCTTGAAGGCCATCATCAGGGCCATGCCCCCACCTCTGCAGACTAGGAAACAGGATTAAAGGAGAGGGAGTGACTTGCCAAAGCCACACAGCATCAGTGATGGAACAGGGACTAGGACCCTGGTTTCTAGGGTCCCATCAAGGGGTCTCAACCCTGGCACTACCCACAAATCCACACATTTTGACCTTTTTTTTTTTTTTTTTTTGCAGGCCCTATGTTTTTAATGTTGTTGTCTGTATGATTAAATACACGATATTTTAGGCTTTTTGAGATGATGAAAAATGGCTCAGGATTCTCATAACCAGCTTTGTGAAGCCCTGGAAATACCTCTCAGGGCTATTTTTACAAGAGGTTTTGTGGTTAGGTGCCTTACTTCTTCAACCATAAAGTTTATCTTTTCACTTGAGCAGATTTACTGGAAGCTCAGAGTTTCCAATTAATTGGGATGGAAGGCAACAAACACTCTACAGGAGGAAGACTGTAACATCAACCGTATGGATTCATCACAAATACATTATATTTGCTGAAATCCATCTATCACTATCAGATCTGAAACAAAGTTTCACTGATAAGTGACCAAAAGTGGAAAAAAAAAAAGTGGGGGAGGAGCAATTTTTTAATAACAAAAAAGTGCCAAGAATTCCCCCACTTCCCAATTAGTCAGAGGGAAATAGTGAAATCAGCACTGGGTAGAAATGGCACTGTTTTCCCCTTTCTTTTGAATGAAGCCTAACTGTTTTTCAAAATTTCCTGAGAATATAAAATCTTCTGAAAGCAACTTCTTTTCTTTTCTTTTCTGTTTTTGAAAACTTGATCTGGTTTTCTCAGGATTTAAAACCACTGTACCAAAGAACAGGCATCAACATTAAACAGTATTATTGAGAAAGAGAGAGAGACTGTCTCCAGGCTCCAGGTCACATTAGTAAAGGAGAAAGACTGGGAGATTGAAGGGCTTGTTATTCCCTTAACTAGAGTGAACACAAGTCATAGCAGCCTTCACTCAGTTTCACAACAGACACTCAAGTGAGAAAACACAGAACCGGAAAGATGTGCTCAGCTGAACAGTCTGATGATCTTCCATCAAAACATGGCATCCTCTAAATTCTGGAAGCTCCAGCATTCTCCCAGGGGCTGCCACTCATCTGCAGAGGAGGCCTGTCCCACTGCCCAGGGAGCCTCTCTAAAACACGGGAGCACCCCATTTCTGTCCACCAGTCTCATTCTCCCTCCTGTTCACACGCAAACCTTCACCAAAGTCAGCAGGGAGAGGCGAGCAAGGCAGAGAGACTTCAATAAGATGGAGCCAACCTCAGAACACCCAAGGGCTTGCAGAAGTCCAGCTGCCAGCAATGGACGGTGTGTGGGCAGGTGGAACCCTGAGGCCAGGGAACACAAGAAGATAAAAACACCTTCATCATTTTTCCCCTGGGAGGCATTTCACTGCTGCAAAAAGAACCAACTAAAACAAAACATTTGATTTTATAATATAAAAAATGTCTTTGATGTATAAAAACTGGCCCAAAATCTTCACTCGTTACATAGGCATGTCATCTTCCTTGTCTGAGTCGTTCATGGGTCTCTGTGGTCTGTTTAGGGGACGGGGCTCTCTGGGTCCACCTGTGGGCCGGGTGCAGACATGCCAGTCCATCATCTTGGGGAACGTCGGTGCAGCAGGAGTCAGTGCCACGGGCGTTGGGCCCTGGCCTCTAGGGCTGCACCTTTGGTGACACAGCATTTGCAGGTGGTCCCAGTGGATGACATGTGGAACAGACATTCGGTGTTGGCCTTTCACAGAACTCAGTCTTCGTCATCTGAACCCCAGGAAGCAAGAGGGGAGGACAGATGCCCATCACTTCCTTGCAGGATGGAGCACTTTCCCCAGGGCTGCCCGGTTGGCGTCCTTGAGCCGGAGGGAGGCCCGTTCTCCGGCCCCCCGGCCCTTCAGCCGGGCCTCGGTGCTGGCCGCGGGGCCCTCGTCTGACTCTGGACCCTTCCGGGGGCCGCGGGCGCTGCCGGCCCGCCGCAAGGTGCCACTGTCCTTGGGCGTGGCATCCTCAGGGCCACTCTTCACCCTCAGCTGCCGCTGCGACATCGTCCGGGTGAGGCCAGGGGCTCTGGCCACAGTGGGGGAACCAGTCCTCAGGCACCTAGACGAGGAGGCGACCGTGTTCCGGGCGAAGCTGGGGACCCTGGCCGGGCTGCGGGGCACCCTGGGGGCAGGCGGGGACCGGGGCCCTTCTTCGGGGCTCTCGGGGACCTGCGAGCTCGAGCGGCAGATCTTGTCCTCCTCGGGCTTCGGCCGGAGGACGCTGCGGAGAGGCTTGGCGCTGGGCTTCCTGAGGGAGCTCCTGTGCAGCAAGGAGGGCTCCCTCCCAGGCCGGGCCCCCGTAGAGGGCCTCCCAGGCGAAGCGTCCGAGGTGCCCCTGGAGGCGCTGCGCCGCGATAAGGGCGCAGGTGCGTCCAGGCCGCCGGGGGTCTCGCGAGGGGCTTGCTTCCCAGAGCTGGGGGCGCGGCTGGCCCGCGAGATGGGCACGACCTTGCGCATGCTCTCGTTCTCCGAGGCCGTCAGCACCCGCACCGGCTTGATCGCCCCGGCACCCCGCGGGGCAGCCCCGGCCTTGGAGGCTCCTGAGGACAGGGACGCCGACGCCCCTTTGAGCGAGTTCCTCTTCGGTGCCATCACATCCTTCCCTCTGGCGGGTCTGTCCCTGGCAAGGCCCCCCTTGCAGCCGGGCTCGCTCTTCCCAGAGAGGGAGCAGGGAGCCGGGGCCACCCCGGGCGGGCTGCAAGTGGGGTTAGAGGAGACCTGGCTGCCGCCCGCCTCCCCAGCCCCAGAGGACACAGAACCCTCCCCGTCGGCCCCCTCCCCCGGGTCCCCCACTTCCGGCCTGGAGTCAGTGCCCTCGGAGCAGTCCAGGGTCAGTGAGCAGTCGGTGGTGTCCGAGATGTAGAGCAGAGGCACAGGATCTTTGTTCTCAGGATCGCTGCTGCCCACAGACACCTGAGCCGCACTGCTGGGCTCATCAGAGGCAGCCCCGCCAACCTCCAGGGCTGGACTGGGACCCTCCTGGACACCTCTGTCCACGGGCATCAGGCTGCCATTGCCGTCACCCAGAGACTGCGGGCTTCCAAACCTTAGAGGTGCCAGCTCCATTGGGCTCAAGTCATTCACTGTCAGCCGAGGCGTCTCCTCCGGGCCCTTGGGAGCCTGGAGGTCGAACTGGGCCAGCCCCGTCACCAGCTCATGCTCCTTAATCCCTAGAGCCAATGGCGAGAGTGGAGGGGACCGTTTCGGACCCAGGCCCACCGGCTCACTGTTCCTCTTTCGGAGGACGCTGTGTCGAACTCGTGGTAAGGCGAAGGCAGCTGCCTCAGGCCGGGAGGGCAGGATCTGGTTCTGCCAAGCCGAAGGTGGGTCGCGGGCTACCTCCTCACCCTCCGAGGCCAGAGGTCTGTGTGCTTGGCTGGAGTCCTGGTCCCTCAGTTCTCCAGGCTCCATCCAGGCGGCTGGGGACGGGGCCTGCCAGGGGCAGCTCCCGAGCAAGCTGTTGAACTTGAGCTCCTCGGGGCTGCCAGTGGAGTTCTCCAAGAAAGTCAGCAGCTCCCTGTCAGCAGAGATGCCCAGGGAGAGGCGGGAGCGGCGTGTGTTGGGGGGTCGGTAAGAGGGGCTGATGGGCCTCGGGTGCAGGAAAGGGGGCAGGTCCTCGGCGCCCCTCTTGGTCAGCAGCTCCACATCATTCTCACTGCTGCTCCGGCCAAACCCAAGATCCCCAGCTGCCCAGCTACGCCGCTTCTGCTCCAGCTCCTTCCGACGCTGCAGCTGCCTCAGCTCCTGCACCTGGCGTTCCTGGTTGTCCTGAAGGAGGGGTAGAGAGAGGCCGGAAAAGGCATGAGACACATGGGACCCAAGTGCAGGTCCAGAGCCAGCTTCCCTAAGACCCCACTGAGATACATGCCTGGAGGAGAGACCTGGGTCACAATCTTCACTGAGACCATATGTGTTTATCCATGCGGGTGGTGCAGAGCTCTGCAGGGTGCAATTCTCCCAAAAACTAGGTGGGGATGACCGGTGGTGCTCCCTAGGCCTGGCCCCAACTGTCTGTCTAAGGTTGTCATCAGATCCCTGAGCCCACCTTCCAGCTGTCCAGTAAGGCATTGTGCCCTCAGTGTGGGCTGTGATTCCACACATGCTTGGAACCTCAACTCCGAGGAACCCAACTTGGTTTTTAAGCAGGGCAAGACAGAAAGGACTTCCAGGAAAGTGCTATTGGGGCAGCAGCAGAGGGAAAAATACTATGGGTGTTAAAAGAGAGAGCCTGAATCTGTGTTGCATGGATACATCTACACACACACACACACACACACACACACTCATATGCGGCACATTCTACTTAGCAATGATTTGGATGCACCAGCAAAGACTCGGGATATTAAGAGATGCCTTTCAAATTTGTGTTCTTTGAATGCTCCCTGGTAAACACCAGAAATGCCACGGTGGCTCTGTCCCTTGTGCCCTATCCACTTCCCACAATTGGAGAAGAGGATTTGCTTTACAAATCCTCCTGACTTTCACCCAGCTCCAAGAACCCAGCCTCCCCCAACAAAATCCAGCTAGAAAAAATGCACACACCAAAGCACATTTTGCTGCCTGCACTATAAATATACATGTGACACATAAATGTGTGGATTGCACAACCCACATCTGTTATCATTAGCACTTTTTGCTTGAAAATCAATTTCCTCAAACAGTGGACTTTCCCTTCCAAGTTTCTGTGAGGCTCTGGATCTGGCAGAGAACTCTGGGCCCCTCCTGCAGCTCTGGCCTCAGCCTCCCCAAGGACCCTGGGTCGTCTCCTTTCATGGCTGCCTGCAGACGGCGTGGGGCCAGCTCCTGGCTCTCAGGACAGCTGGGCTGAGAGCATCACACAGGTGGCCTCACGGGCCTACAGAACTCTGACTGGGAGTGAAAGCCTCAGAAAGAGCCAATTTGGCCTCTACCACCCACTGCGCCTCCCCCTGCTGACCTCACTGCTTGGACAAGGGAGATGAAACGTGGCCACGGGCTAGGCCCCCTTCTCTTCACTGGACAGAGAAAGGAGGCTTGAGAATTCAACTGACTGTGGGCTCCTCACTCAGGGCTGGAGAGGCATTTGACCAGCCTCTCCAGGAAAGTCTGCTATGGACAAATGAGCACTTAAGATACAGGGAAAGGGATGACACACAGGTATTTGGTTCCCTGTGAGCACCTGAAATGAAGGGATGCTGTTCTGTTCTTAATTGACAGATGAAAGTTTTGTTTGCAAAGCCAAGCCACCCAGAGAGTTTTCCGGCTTCTGTGTGAACTCAGGAATAATTGGAATTGGAAGCTGAGGGGCAGGAAATGTAGCTGCTGTGCTCAGACGGCAGCAGCTCCCTCACTATTTGGGCATTTCGAGCCTGCTTGGGCTGAGGACAGCAAGGGACCCAGGCTGCCAACCCTTGGCAGTGGCCACGGTGCTCAAAACAGGTGAGAGTGGGCCTTCCGATCACCCCACTGCAAAAAAGGCCTCCCAAAAAAGGAGGAAACTGTCTGCTGGGAGCAGGGAAGGATCCTCAAAGAGATGTCTTAATGTCGTGATTGCCATCATAAATAAACTCGACAAACAGAATGCTTTCAGGACATCAGACCGAGTGGCAAAGTAGCAGAGGCAGCCAAGCGCTAGACCCCTGATGGGATGGGACTCTCGGGGCTGAGCTGGCAGAGCGCCTTCCCGCCATCCCGACCTCCAGCCAGCCGTGCCGCCGGGGCCAGACTCCCTGACCCCGCGCAGCTGCTGAACCACCTTTCCACCGCGGGCAGGGGGCTGGGTCAGGAAGAAGAAAAAGAAAAATCCCCAAAACACAGAAGACGCAGAGCTGCCATCAGCCGTACCTTAACTGCTTTGTTGAATTTGACACAGAAGTCTCTGAAAATCTGAAGGCACTCGTCCAGTTTCATGGTCTCCTTGTCTTCACAGAAAAAGTCGATGAGGGTGTGGGCCTCGTCCTGGAGCTCCTGCTTCCAGCGCTGCAGCTCTGTCAGCTTTTCCAGGGCGAACTGCGGGAGAGGACACAGACGGCAGGTGTGAACGGTCGGCCACCTGCTGCCCGGGGTCAATCTCAGGTCTCAGAAAAGGGAAGGCTCCCTGCACATCCGATCCCTCAGGGCTAAAAGGAGAATAATTCACCCCAAACAAAACCTCAAGGAAGTGAGGTGAACTCCTGGGTGAGGCCTGGGAGCCACAGGAGACCTGGAGAAGACCACCAACCTAACGTTCCCCTGTAATGTCACCGGAAGCGAGACACAGGCGTGCAGTTGGTCTCAGTAAGGAAACCTTGTCTGCCCCGTTCTTCCTTCTCTCACAACCAAGTCTTACACTGGCCAAGAGCCTACTTCAGGGTCCCGGAAGCCACTTGGATTGATAAGTTGTCTGATTCCGAGGTCTGCCTCGTTGAGAGGGAGTCTAAACTTAACCCCAAACGAGCTCTGTCCGGGTCGTCCTCTCTCCCTCACAGGCCTGAAGCCCTCATGCTGGGTAAATGCCCAGCCAGGGCTTCTTGTCCGAGTCAGTGCAGTCTCCAGCCCATGCCTGCCCCCCACCCAGGCCCTTCAGTAGTCTGGGGTGGACCCGCCACTTTTCTATTAAAACTCCCTGGGAGATTCTGGTGGGTACCCACGGTTTGGAACTCCTGCCTTATACAAATCCATCCTCTCAACATCCTGGTTTTCTCCTAATTCTTCTATGACACAGCTTCCCAGGCCACTGCAGACTCAATGACTGGGGCAACACAGTGGGGATGGAAGAGGCCTGCTCTTTCAAACCCTTTGGGGGTGGGGTACCCAGGCCCAGGGGCACAGGCACACGCCCCTGACGGCAGCTCAGTGACAGGAGTGTCGAGCTGAAGTGAGGAAGCCACGGGCTGGAGGAGTCTCAGCCCTGTAGAGACAGTCTTTGGGGTCACACTGAAGTCTCGGGATGCTTTCTTTACACTGGATAACGGGCTTATATGAAGAAAGAATGTATGGAGTATGTGCCCCTACGAAATCACATGATGATAATTTTTAAAAGGCTTATATTTGAGAAACTTCTCTTTGGGTGGGGGATGTGCCTGGGCCACAGTGAAGCTGCAGGCGGCCCACCCTGGCCGAGAGGAGCGGCTGCGGGAACCCACCACAGAGCTACAGAGAAATTCCGAGAAACCGCGTCCCCTCCCACCCACTCCACACACTATCCCCCTTAAAAGCCCCTTTCTTACACCAAACACATTTGAGAGGTAGCAAGAAACCAAAACTATTTGGGAAATCAAATACCAAAGAAAGTAACCATCTGAGTCAGAGGCCCAAGGCAGCGTTTGCATTCACGCTGTGTTTTTCTTTATGGAGAGAAGGGCATTAACTACAGGATAAATCTCTGCCTGTCATTCCTGCTCGGGGGGGAAAGGTGGATCCCAGCCAAGAACAGCTCAACTGCAGAAAAACAGGACTTTGACAAGAATCTTCATGGGAGCTCGCTCCACCTCTGTGTCTCATCGCTGGACGCCGTGGGGACAGAGACGGTGCCCACATGTGCGCTTTGCAGTCACCTGAGGACTTGGGAAAGGGAAATATTCTGAATAGGGTCTGAAAAAGACCACTGCACCCGGAGTTATTTGCCCGGAGTTAGTTTCTGAACCCTTCTTTCACAATTAGGGCCACAGGTGAAGAAGCCCAAAGCTACAGTGGCAAAGCCTGAATCACAGATCGCTAGTTGTGGCAGCAGATTCAACTTTCCCTCTCACACCTGTCTGCCCCAGACTGAAGTTCCAAACCAATTCACTTGGTTCTTCTCCCCAAAGGGTCAAAATACCGAAACAGGGCTGTAAAATGTGTTCCTGTCATTGTTCCGCTGGGAAACCCACGGCAGTTACCCACGGCTTGGAGCACGAAGGCTTCCCCCTGGTATTCACAGCCCTTCAGGGCCTGACCCTACGGGGGGGTAGGGTAAGGTGGAGGGGGTGGGTAGAGCTCAGTGGTAGAGTGTGTGCTTAGCATGCATGACGTCAGTTCCTAGTACCTCCCAGCACCCTAGGTTCAATTCCGAGGACCTCCACTAAAAAAAAATAATATAAAAAAAAGAAGTCTAACTTACCTTAAAAAATTGTATCTTCCCTATTTAAAAAGAAAGCGAATTCCAAAGAGAAAACTAAATAGCTGTGTGGAGCATTTTACTTTCATGACAAAAATGACTACCAGCAAGACGAGCTGAGAGTGAAAACAAGGTTGTCTGTGAAGAGCGGTCTAGGGGTGTGGCTAAGACAGAGCTGCTTTGCATCATGAGCCTTTCTGTACGACTGTTGAGCGTAAGGTACTAACATTTCATATAAGAACTGGGAAATGAGACACTCAGAATCCGCCTCTCGCCGTAGGATGAGCCTTCCTGATTTTCTGGATTTGCTCCATTTGTCTCAAGGTGCTTACTTACTGCTGAGTGTTTTCCTAGATCCTGTTAGGTGTTTCTGTAATGGCATTTGATTTGTGTCCCTTTGAGGAAAAAAAAAGAAAAATCTGTGCACTTTTAAGGGAAAGTGAGAGGCTGGCAATATTTGAAAGAAAATACAGAACTCGTGTTTAACAAGAAAAATAAACTCCCAGCAGAGCCAAACAAAATCAAAGTTCGCTGAAGGGACCTGAAGCTCACGGTATTTGATGAGGCTTCATTACAAGGCAGCGAGGACAGGCTTAGGTTTTGGACCGGCCTTCTGAGCACCGTCCCTTCCTGCCACCGAGGGCGCCTGGCCTCATGAGTTCCAGCTCACCAGTCTCAAAGCACTGGCAGGTAACGGCACACCATTTCACTGAAGACTGGAAGCACGAAAAGGTGCCACTTTTTTTTTTTTAAACAAGGAAGATAAAAGATATATGTCAGGCTCTGTGACTAGTGAGTCATAATGAGCTGTCACAAACACGTCCACGCTGCTGGGTTTGTTGATGTTATTGGGAATAGCTCCTGACACACCCTGCGGGGCTGATGCACTTTGGGTGGTGACAGGCCCCAGCTCTCGCGTGTCCTCCTGCTCTCGCTCTAAAACATGCCACAACGTAGCTTGTGTCTTCAGCAAAACGGGGGAAGGAACAACCACCCAAGTACTCAGGTGTCTTTCAGGATTTCGATGGAACTTCGTTCTGGTGTCCAAAAGTTTGACTGCGAGCCAGGAACTCCTAAACTGGGCTTGAGAACCAAAACCCGAATGGCCAGGAGTAAGCTGCCAAGTGTATGCACCATCCGTGATACCAGTTCGCTACCAGCGCCATCAGGCAGACAGAGCAGTGATAAAGAGAGACCCAGGTCCTAACCAAAGCCTCGGGGATAGACCATATTCAACATCCTGCCAAAAACTGATCCAGCAAAGAATGGGCACTGAAATATCAAGCTCCTTTTACTGACCGAGGGGGAAACTACGCCTGGGAGCTTGCTGCTCCCACGAACACACCCCTGCGAGCAGAACCAGCCTCGGCCAGGCTGCTGGAGATCACAGGGATGGCCCTGACACACACACACACCTGGAGGAATTCTTCCATCTGCTGACAAAGCTCCCCGTCTGGCTGGATGTTGTCCTTGAGAGATCGCGTCCTGACAAAGAGCGAGTGCAGCTCCGCCTCGGTGTTATCCAGAGATAATCTGCAAGAAGAAAGGGGAGAGTGCGCAGCTGGCACAGGGTGGCCATGTGTCCTGCAAGTACATCAAAGGAGACCCGAAAAACAGGAGAGAGCTCCTGCAGTGACGTTTACCCACTTCTGTGTTTAGAGCCTCTTCCTATGTTTTTTCAAGAGGCGATTCCTTCCTTAAGACCCACGCTGGTCCATAGAAGGCAGGCTGTAATTTTGGTCTTGCTGGTGAGATAACTAAAAGCAGGGGACCTGTAAAGCTTGTCATAAACTAGGTCTGAACACCTGTGTGCCATCAGCACTGAAGTCCGGCAGCACTCGGATGCTGATGCTTTCCTCGGGCCACTAAACGCAAACGCAAAAGCTCTAACTCACGAAAGCAAGGCAGCGCGTGCTGATAACCGTGACATCAACACGGAGACATGGCTCAGACAACCAGAGTCAGTGCGCTGTGTCTTAGAGAGAACTGACACACAGCTCCCAATTCTTCTGAGAAACGGTAGGACTGACGGCCAGGCTTTTGTTACATACGTCAAGCCAAGATTAATAGGGCATGAATGATTTTCTGTCGCCTGGTAAAGCGAAGAGGTGAAACCTAAGTCCAGGTGGCATTCAATTAGCAAATTCATAAGTCAAGATGCTTTCACGCTTCCATTGTTGATTCTAACTTTTCTTTATGCAGTAAAGTCTTCCACCTTCACTGGTCACTGGCATCCATCTATGATCTCTTTATACCTCTTTTCCTTTCAAACAAATAAACTTCACTAAAGAAGTTTTTTGCTAAGACAAAATCTAGCTAAAGTGACCTGTCTAACTCTGATCAGAAATGGAAAGTGTTATTTCTGTGTCCATAGCTTAGAAACATTTCCATCCTACAAAGAGGAAAATATATTCCCACACGTTTCTTCTAGTAATTCAAAACCAACACGGTTTACATCTTATAAGAGGCTCATTCTTTCGGGGGCGAACGGGTAATCTGTAAATATGAACTATGAACTGTTCATACCTTTGCACTGATAACCTCACTTTGGGAAAGACATGTTTTCTGTGGTTAGATGTTTACAGTCAGTAACACTGAGACACTGGCTGATGACGGGGCTTGGCTCGAAAAGCTACAGTCCATGTGTTTATGCATATGGTTCACAGCTGGCCCTACTGGATAGAGTCCCTCAGATAACGAGTGGATGACATGAGCTGGGCTGATACGTGACGTGGGCGCTGGAGCCAGCTCACGGGAGGTGGCTGTGGGTGTGGGTATCTCTCCCCAGCTCTGCATCAGTAATGCCACGTCACGTGGGAGCTTGAGATCAGCCATGGCAACGGTATTTACGCCACGGAAATCAACAGCTGCTGTGAATCAGGACTTTTTGCTTTGAAAAGCTAGTTACTGAACATTTACCACTGATGCCTGGATATTAAGAACACAGAACTCAAAACAGCACATATACACAGATTATAGCTACATCAAAATACACATTTATATTAGGATAAGCAAATTAAAGTGATGTAAATAGAGCTTTATGTTTGGGAGATGCTTTCTCTGCAAAGTTGAGTGACTAACTTAAACCAAAATCCTCCCACAGCCCTTGGTACGGTTCCAACTTCTTTTAATGCTATAGAAATAAACGAACCACGTTCTCTTTGAAAGGCATCAGTGATGTATGGCCCTGAAGTCTGACTGATAGACACCAACTCCCAAGGTAACAGGCTGTGTTCTTTGAGCTCTATCTTTGGGTGTGGCAGTATTTGAAGTTCTTAATCCATATATATTTTTTTTCAGGGATGATATTTATTAGAATAGACTACAATAGGGTTTTTTAGATTAAAAATAAAGATTAATTTTTCAAAACTCCCAAACTCCAAAGGTGCATACACACCTCTGTAAGCAACTGAAAGGAAGGTCTGAGAGTTCAACAAGACAACACTTTTTAAAGTTCAAACTTGAGTCCAGAAGTTGTAAAATATTCATCAGTTTTCAGAAGAAGGCAGTTTAAAAAACAAACAAACAAAACCCTTGATTTCACAATTCTCTTGCTTACCTAGCAGCCTCCTGAACGTGATACAATTTTTTAGAAAAGTTTAGAAGAACGGCATCTTTCTTTTGGGCTTCCTGTAACAAAAACAGAATTTTCTCTCACTATGTGGGGATAGAACTGGAATTTCATCCACTATTACAGATAATAAAATTTCCTCAGGGCTTAAAGGAACCATGAAATCACTGTTCCCATGCTTACGCTTGATATATTCAAAGCAATTCCTGGAGGCATGGACTCTTATTCTCATATTCTTAGTAAGATTTACCAGATTTACCTGAACTCTTCTACTCTGAAGAAACACTGAGCAACTGATCCTGACATGAAATACTATTCATGTGCAAGAAAACTCAGTGGAAGGAGGTGGGGCTCAGCAGGGCCCTGGGTTCCTAAGAGAAACCAATATATCCTGCTTAGACACCACCCATACCTACGAGTACGCTCGCCTGTGACCAAGATCCTTTCAGCTGTTAAACCAGTTTGCAAAGTGAGTTTAATCAGGAGGTACACAGGCCACAGAGGTGCTGGAATTCTTCGCTGGTTCAGAGGGTGCAAGGAAGGCAGGTATGAAGGGAGCAATTACGAACTTGGGAAACCTCCCCACACAGGCAGAGACCAAGTTACACAGAGCACTGTGATGCAGGGACCTAAAGGGGCAGCTGGGAGGTGGTGCAGGCCATGCGCAGTGAGCAACACATTTTCTGGTTTTAACATCCTGAAAACTAACTCTTAAACTTGCACTGAGTTCAATGTGCCCTCTGTTTTCTGAAGAATCAAGTGATGACAGTGTGGATTATTTATGGAGTGCTTACTAGATTCTGAACACTGAGCTAATGAGCACTTTATGGATTTATCTCCCTCCGCCCTCTTAATTACCTAGTTTTGAGGTCTCACTAGCCCTCATCATTAGATGGAGAAATTGAGGATCTTAAGGATTAAGTAACGTGTCTGAGGAAGTACAGCCTGTAAAAGGACAAGTCAAAATCTCCCTGTTCTGATCCATTCTGAAGCTCACACCTGAAACACGCAGGCAACACGACTTTCTTCCCAGGTTAAGTTCTGGCTACGTGATCGTTGTCAAAACAGCCAGGAGATTCAGGGAAGGGAAAAACAAATCAGCACGACTCTCTATGTGAGACAATTTAACAAGAGAGAGAGAACTGTCCTCGGCTGATCTTTCACTTTGTCACTAGTTATTTTGGTGTCACGCAGACCCAGTCAAAGGTGGAAGTGATGAACCCAAACCCATGTGAACAGCAGGGCACCCTAACCCACAGTTCACAGAGGCAAGAGTGGAAGTGAGCCTCTCATGGCCCTGACTCCGTCACCCTTTACATATAACTGGTCAGAAATCTACCCAGTTCAACACCAGGGATGTGTCAACCTTTGGGCTCTATGCTCCATCCCGGTGGCCATTACTCTGAAAAAAATACTTAATCTCACCCAGCAACTTGCACCAACTTCCACCAGGAGGTAGCCCTGTTGTTCTCTCCCCACTCTTAGCCGTCCTCTACGTTGCCTCATTTTCCTAGAAGCAAAAACCCACCTGGTCCTGCCACGATGCTGTATACAAACTTCTGTTGGCTCCCCACTGCTAAAGCATGAAATCCAAATTCCCCAGCTTTAGGATTTGAATCCTTCATAACCTGGCTTCACCAACCACTCTGCCTCCCTCCCCTGAGCCCCCGCTCCATGCCCCTCCAGGCCTGTAACGCCAGGGGCAGCTCAGCTCAGGAATCTGCGAATAGAAACCTTCCTACTGATGCCCTTCCCTGACTCTGTCTGATGCCGCCTTCCCCCTGCGAAAGCCCTCACTGCCTCCAGGGGATCTCACATCTGTTCTCTCTCTGTACGACTCCCTTCCACATACCTGCGCGACAAAGTGCAGGAGATTCATCCCGGGTTTGTTTGCTTTTGTGTCTGCCAATTTGAGCAAAGAAGACAGTTTAAATCCTACCGCATTGCCAGCGTACCCTCCCTGAAGAAGACAAATCGGAAGAAAAAAAATAGGCATATACCTTTAGACAGACAAATAGAGTTGGAAATTCAACATTTTTCAACGCTTTGAACTTTACTTACTGCATTCATGATGTTTCCTGCCTGCAGCACCAAGTGTAAGATCGAATGTAGCTCTTCACATGACAGCAGCTCTGTCAGAAAGAACACACCACCTCAGAGAAGCCTTCAGCTTAAACACACAAAAGACAGTGACTACACCCAAATTCTAGTGTGTCTGACACTAGCTCTGACCCTAAACTGTGTAAGAGATTGACACAAAGTAGCATATTCTATAGTATACCTAGCGTACCCCTGGCTACTGGCTGAGGCATGCCCTAGCGTTTAATGGGGAATCAAATACGTGTGACACTTAAGAATCACAAAGTACTCTGATAACGAAAATTTTCAAGTAGTGGCAACTACAAAAGCCTTATGAAAAGCAGCACACTGTGTTAACAGGAATAATTTCTCAGCAGTTATTTTTTAATTTTTTCCTTTATATCCTTTGAGGCTTTATTTATGAACTATGAAAATGAATAGTGAGAGACATTTTGCTTAGCCAATGAGCTATGAGGAGATAAAAAATAAACAGGCTGGGGGTGGGGGGAGGGTATAGTTCAAGTTATAGAGCGCATTCTTAGCAGGCATGAGGTCCTGGGTTCAATCCCCAGTACTTCCTCTAATAAATAAGTAAGTAAGCCTAATTACCTCCCCCACCAAAAACAAAACAAAACAAACAAACAAAAAAAACAAAAAAAAACCAAACACAAAAACAAAAAACAAAAAACAGGCTGGGATGACATGTAAACAACTTGCAAAACCCCAACCCTTAGAGGCAGGTACCCAGAGACTCTTTCCATTTTATTCAAAACTGCATTTCATTTGGATTGACCTAAAGGTTTAAAAAGGAACTTATTATTGTCATATATTGGTAAACTAGTTCTTTAAACAAAAAATCTTTTGTACATACTCCTATGCAAATAAACAATACTGAAAATTGTTAATATATTTGAAAAGCTAAAAAAATTTTTTTAATTATTAAAATTACAGTATATACAGATAATAAAATGTCCCCTATGGTATTTTTAAGTTAATATTCTCCATTAAGTCTGGTATTACTTTAAAAAAATTATACTTGGATCACTGCTGATAGGTGCTATCTAAGAAGGCCAGGTTTTGAAGGGTAACCAGATAAGAAATGTTTCCACCATGCCCACAAATTTGTATTGCTCAGTATGAAAACATATTCTTCCACCTTTATTTGAACAGGAGAAACAGTCCTTTCAAAGCTGTTGCTTCAGGCTTGGTATAGGAAGAAATTTATAAAGGCCTCTACACTGAAAGAAGAAAATGTTTCTTAATTCTTGGTCTCTTAAAGAAAATATGATGAGCTGAAGAAAAAAATACTTAATTTCAACACAGGTCAGAGCAACTCAACAGGAAAACCAAATAGGAATAAACATTCTACCACAATGACAGAAAATGACAAAGAAGAAATCAGGCCGGTGATTCCAACTGATGAATGCTAAAAATCTGAGGGTCAGGGAGTGCCAGAGACTCTGCCTCGGAGACAGAAGGAGGTGAAGGCACTGGGCGGGCATTCTCAGTGCCACGGACGCCAGAACGCAAGGTCCCAGCGCACAACATGAGACACTGGGCAGGCTGAGCAGTCCACCCAAGGGGGCAAGCAGAAATTTGGCCAGTTGTTCAAAGAACCGGAAATGGCGGACTCGCCCCTCTCAAATGTTAACTAGTCCACCAGATATTAGAGTCTGGAGGGGCAGCGGTGGGAGAAGACACCACTGGACAGAAACATCAGGAACCCCGCGCAGAAGAGTTACTGAGGTGCCCGGGGAGAAGTCAAGGGGGAATGAGATCGGCTTTCCCTAAAGCAGGGTCCCAGCCACCAACAGAGGCCAGAGCAGGGGCAGAGACATGCAGCTGGCCCAGGGGCCCTGTCTGGAGCATGCACCTCCATGCACACACACCACACACACAACTACAGACACATCACACACCAGACACACACCAGACACACACACAGAAAGCTAATCCAGGAGAGGAACAAGAGCGAGCTCCAGCAAGGTTTACTCCTAAGCTTCAGTTGAAAGAAACCTTTTATGGGAAGATAATATGCTAATTAATTGATTGATTGGTCAATTAATTAAACTAATTAATCAGGGGAGGAGGAAGCAAACGGATATAAACCTTAAATGCTATCCCTGGTAATATCTCATTTCCCTTTATATCAGAAACATAACTTCCCATATCTAATTTTTCAACTGAATAATTTTTTAAAAAATAAATTGCTTGCGGGAAGGGTCTAGCTCAGTGGTAGAGCATGTGCTTAGCATACATGAGGTCCTGGGTTCAATCCCCAGTACCTCCGTTGAAAAACAAACAAATAAATAAACCTAACTACTTCCCCCAAAAATAAAAAAATAAAAATTAATTTTAAAAAAGAAAAAAATAAACTGCCCCTAAAATAAAAACAAATCACATGACGCATCATATATTTACTGACCTTGTATAGCAGTTCTAAGAATAGTTATATCTGTGTATAGAGTGGAACAGGAAGGTAAAAATTCTTTCTTTAGCACCATGGCTTCAATTCGAAGTGAATAGCTGAAAAATAAAAAGTAAAACTGTCGAATTTGATGTCACCGATTTAAAAACCTTATTCTGCAAAGAACAGTAATCAATGATCCTTACTTTGGCACCTGAATTAAGCAGTGCAGAAAGGAGTCTGCCAGGGACAGCTTGGCGACGTCGCCACTAAATGCTTTTAGTTTCTTGATCTAAAAGACAGAGGGAAAGAGGGTCAAGTGAAAAAGGACAAATAATTAAAATGTAACAGAACTCTAAACTTCATCTTCGAATTCCTTTAAGAAAATAAGGATTTCAGTGCTAAGTTCAAATTGATATGAGAGTGGACCTAAGAAAAGACGGAAAAGGGAATCATTACATCCACTACTTTGTTTTTTAAAAGAAAAAAAAAAAACTAAACAAGCAAGTTAGGAAGAGGAGAGCTGTGTCACTTATGTGGGGATAAAACAATCGCAAACAAGCCAGAGAGCTGGAGCCACTGGACTCCTCGGGGCAGGCACTAACGGCAGGCTGAAAAAGGGTCGGTTCTAAGGATGGAAATTTTTTCTGAGTTACAATCTGGAAGGGAGATTCCTGTTTGGAAAAAGAAGCAACTGGACAGTCACTACAGCAAAGTCTGAGTCATAAATGAACAATCTTATTATTTGGAGTATTTTGGATACGAGACTTAGACAGGGGTGGATGCTGGGCTGTCTAACAGAGACCTTAATTCTCTGAGGTCAAGTCCCGCTTCCCATGCAGCAGCTTTACAGGAAGGGGCCACTTGTGCTGAGGTGAGGACACAGCGGCTCTCCAGCAGGAAGATAAAAAGGAAAACCGCTTAAATAATTCAAAGATCAATGTCAAGATTTTCCCCTAAGAAAAAAATCAGGGAATAAAACACCGTGTACAGTAGGCTCCCACACCTACAAATTCAGAAAAGAGGTGTCTGCTATGCCCCGACCCTCCACGTACCCTCTGCAAACCCAGGAACAAGGGGGGAGGGTATAGCTCAAGTGGGAGAGCGCATACTTAGCATGCATGAGGTCCTGGATTCAATCCCCAGTGCCTCTTCTAAAAATAAAGAAGTAAATAAACCTAATTACCTCCCTCCCCCACCAAAAAAAAAAGCCTAAATAAATAAATCACTCTTCAAACACAGGAACAAGACGAGCCAGGTGTCTACACAAGCTGTTGGAGCACAGTCATGATCATTTGCTTCTGCAGCTCCTTTTTATTTCCCAAATTTTCCCCAGTGAATAGGTACTACTATTGTAAAAAAATGACACTTAAAGTTCTTAAACTCACAAATATTCTTTCAGCTGTAGTAAAGGGAAAGAAAAGAGTTCTGACATAGGAATCTAGCCAAACAGCCAGCAGGTAGGGATGGAGGCAAAGAGAAAGTTCTCAAACTGCATCAGAGAGCAAGACGTGACTTCCCCACACAGAAGCTGGGACCAACCTGATGGCAAAAACACATCTCCGTTCACTGTAGTACAGTCTTCCAACAAAAACCCTGTATGGTAAGCAGCATCTTCAGACTACCCGCGTAAAGCTGACAGCCTACCCTCACACTTACATTTTCTGTTATTTTTAATAAAGCTTTCTCTCTCCCATGCCCTGGATTATGTTAGGTGCCCTTACAAATAACATGATTTTTAAACCTCTTGAAAAATAGGAGATAACAGTGCAAAAACAAGGAGGACGGGGTATTTGCGAAGATCCACAAACTGACATATCTGCATCGGTTATCTGAAAATACCGCCATGTGAGCGTGCAGACGCACAGCCTGGTAGTAAGTCTGGGCCTTACGATGACATTTCCCCCCACGTCAGCAGAAAACAGCCATTTATAGAAATGCACTATTTCCTCTCCCTGTAGGGCCCCGAAGTGAATTTTCTGGTTTCAGCCTTACTACATTTAAGGGCAGATGGAACTTCTGGATTAGCTAAACCCAAATCAGTGCCTAGATGCTGGACTGAGAAAGCCACAGAATGAAGTCTGATCCTTTCTGAACCAGAGTTGAACGATTCACCATATATGGGCAGGGGGAGAGAAGGGCTGTGCCTTGCAGAAGACCACATATGTAGCACGGGCAGGACTTCTGAGAACCGCGGCACGGTTTCCTGTCTGAAGCGTAACAACAGGTCATGTTAAGTACACTTGGTAGATATTTCTATTAAACATGTGCTGAACTGTAAATGAACAATGATTAATCGCCTTCACTTATATAAAGAGTGAAAAATGTTTATGGAGTTCAAGAGGACGGTGATACTAAAGATAGTCTGTGACTTCAATGCCGTGTATACGGTTCTTAATTCCATTTCAAAATGAGATTTATGTTCATTAAGAGGGATTACTGTGCCTTCACAGTGAGGGAGGTAAAAAAGAGAGGTGGACAAACCCTGTAATTATTATGCATTCTCATCATCATCAAAAAGCATTTATCAAACGATGTCAGGCATCATTTTCTTGGCTGGGCCAGCCGACTCTCATTACAACCTGGCTGTGCCCGGTTTCTGTCCTAACAGCAAACGGCACGCTTCTTAAGACTCACACATTCCAAAGGGCAGGCCTCCGTCATGCAGTCTAATTCCACTCACATGGCCTTGAAACAGCAGGCATTCCCGCCGACAGACCCAGCCAAGAGGAGACTCTGGGGCTTCCTCCTCTCCCAGGAACAGGGCAGACAAGGAAGGGAAGAGTGAGGTGAGAGACATGCCAGAGGAGGCAACGCAACCTGCTTCCAGAAAACAGAAGTTCCACCTTCCAGCCCTGTGTCCCCAACAGACACTGAGCCGGCGACAGTGGACCAGCGCCAACGGAGGGAAGGGCTCCTTCCCACGACCGCCTGCTCCCTGTCAAGCCCCCTCTCCGGCCCTGGTGCTTTGATTTCTGGGTTCACCTTCTCCCTCTGCGAGTTTGAAGCAAGATGAACAAAGACACCACATAAAAGCTTTGTGGTGAAGGGCAGAGAAATCCTGAAAACAATTTCCCATGGGGTGAGCCTGCCAGCTGAGCCGGCAGGAGAGAAAGGACCATTTCCAATCGTAATTCCAGCGTGCTGATGAGATGACGCTGCAATCCTGAGTGACACTCTCCTCGCCAGTGCGCTGTGCACGCGGGAGGGGATGCGGGGCGGGGAGGCCACGGGGGCGGGTCTCTGAGAACCCTTGGCCTTCCTTCCCTGAAGGGAGCAGTGGACTGCAGCCCAAGGAACAGCTCTGGAGTCAGACAGCCCAGGGTTCAAAACCACCGTCCTCCAGGCCTCTCGAATCACATGACACTAGACAAGCGTTGGCTAACCTGGATGAGCCTCTGTTTCTTATTTATTGACTTTGTGTGGGCCAGGCACTGGGCCAAGCACTTGCTGGCCTCCAGCTCAGTCCAGAGTCTGGAACACGGGGCACTCAAGCAATGTTCAGTCCCTCCGTGTGCTAAAAATGAGCGCAGAACGTTACCCTACAGGTGTAGCAACGTGCAGTTACACGGACATTGCTGCATTTAGCAGCGTATTTCTGCCACATTCCTAAAACTCTCTCACTTGGCCCTACCTCCTCCTTGGCTTCATCTCCAGCCTCTACTCTCCACCCAGGACTGCAGGGTCAGCCTTGGTTCCGGGTGGGGCCAGTGGGCGCCCTGCACTCGCAGCAAAGCCAGTCCGTGCCCGCAGTGGCTGTGGTCATGAGGTGGCTCCCTCTGCCAGCACACACACCCCAGGGTGGTGTAGGGAGGGGCGCCAAGCGGCCCTGGGGACTGTCAGGGTGTTTCTGCCGAGGGAAGCTCCCAGTGGAGTTTGGAGGGTGTGGTGAGCCAGAGCCAGGCGTCAGTGATGTAAACCAGCAGGAGTGTGACCCAGCTGGTTAGACAGTCAGACGAGGATGGCCCTGCAGCAGGAGGCTGATGGACTGCTCCAGGGGCCAGGAAAGCAGTGCAGGGTCCCAGGGCAGGGTTCCATCTCTGCAGGACACCGTGTCCGGGCTCAGCTAACTGTCTGGGGCAGAAAGAGCCCCAGGGTCCTGGGCAGTGCTGGGGTGGGTTTTAGTCATCATTCCCTTAACCGTGTCTTCCCTTTGAATTACACCCCACACACAACTCAGAAAATGGGGGTCTTTAAAACAGGAGCAATGTGACAGCTAACCGGCTTCTCTGAAAGACCTGTGAGCCTTCCACTGCCTTTGCATTCTCTAATTGCCTCTGATTTTTAAGTTAGAAATGAAGATATAAAGGAAACCACATTTAGCCTCCTCCCTCTCATGGCAGGAAGCCGGCAGCCTCCCTCATGCCTGACTTCCACTTATAATTGGAAATTGAGGGCTCTGTTAGGACTGGGTACCAGGAGGAGGCATGAAAGCACCCAAGCAGGAATAAGGTTTCTAGAGCAACTCAGTTCATTAAACCCTACCCATCCTAATAAAAGACTCTGAGTACACCTGAAACAAGCACAATATTGTAAATCAACTATACTTCAATTAAGAAAAAATGTTTGGAACACCCATTCTTCACATAAAAGATTAAAGAGTGTTCTGTATATAGGATCCAGGGTAAATTATGATCTAATGTACCTTTCCCTCAACTCTTTAAGACCCTTTACTGACATTAATACACACCATTAATTAATCTGGGCTTTGGTAACTTACAATTAATTTGCAAACAGAAAACCCGAGGTGGAGAGAGCAGCTCAGGTTATTAGATGTACCCGGAATATCCAGTTACCCACTAAGATCCTCAATCTGACATTGTGCGTTTATCAGTGATGGGAAAGAAAAAGCAGAAATATATTTCTCTTGTTGTTATTAATGACACTAAAGGCAAGATCCATAAATTATGTCTGGGAAGAGGAGCAGGGAGGGAAGAACCAGCAGTACGTGTAAAAGGGTCACTTATGCATTTTACTTTATAAGATTCTGCATTATTCAAATGTTTACAAGCCTATGTACAAGCCTATGTGTTCACGTAACTTCTTACTGAATTTTTCCACAGGTCACTTCTTCATAAATAGACAATATCACAGTTCTGGAAGCTTTTACAGAACTGTTTTTCTATTTTTCATTCTGTCATACTACTAATCATTCAGAAACTCAGTTAAATCAGCCCCCCACCAAAATCCATAACTTTATTTATTTATATTGTGGTACTCTATTGTTATCACAGCATTCTCCACCTTTTAGTCAATTATATAGACAACATTTATTAAAAGTTTACCTACCTCTCCAGTTTTTAGAGCATCTTTATTCCAAAGTGGTTGCTTTTTCTTTTCTTTTCTTAAAGTTTACATGTTATGAAACAAGCCTGGGTACACCCTAGGCAAAGATCATCCTTAGACGACAGAAAAGGGAACTAAAATTTATTGAGCTCCCATGTGCCAAGTACCAGGTTGGATGCATGACTAGGGTTTAATCACCTCGACAATCCAATGAGGTAAGCATCGTTAGCCTCACTTTACAGGTGAGGAAATTAAAGTTCACAGGACTTAAGAATCTTGCCCAACTTTCTCAAGTAAGGGAAGAGCTCCACTTCAAACCTAGGTTCTCTAATTCCATAACCCAAACTCTTTCTACTGGGTAACTGTTTGCTGTTATGAGAGAAAACTCTGGCTCTGAATAGGAGAGTGCCCTTCCCATGTGAGTTCTGGCATTCCTAAAACTATTAAACTTTCATCATCACTCCTAACATCTGAAACTCATGCCCCAAATTCCTTACCTCCTCTGACTCTGGCAAAAGCTTCAGAAACTCCCGCAATGTCTCTGATCCATAATGCTCACTCTTTCCTTGATGAATATCTTCTACAATGGACGGAGGAGACCTTGAAAAGACAGTGATCAGATTCCAGGTCACATGTGCTGGAGTGCCAGAAACACAAGCCAGTGGAAATTAAAACAAATCACCTCCACCCTCCTTCCCATCCCGCCTCCTCCCCAGTCTGATGGGCGGTCTTGTGTCAGCGATCGTAACAGCCTCACTGCCAGGGAAAGCGAGAACCCTGGTATACCAGAGGTCCCTTCCCCTAGAAAACCATCCTTGGGCCTCCTAGAGAGGTCCAGGTGGCAACCGCCCCTGGAGGCTTCTTTGGGAGAAGGAAAGCAGCTCTGTGGAACCCCTGGAGCCAGGGCCTGCTCTTTTCCGCTTTAGAACACCTGAATTTAACCACTGTTTGACTCAGCGGTCCAGCCTCCACTCACGGGACAACGCCACAGATGAATTTATAAATTCCCTGACATACTGGACTTGAGTAGACACCCCAGGGCAATTCTCCCTGGACTCCAAGCCACAAGATTGTGTTTTTATGACAGTAAACAGCAGAAAGTGCCACACACTTGGGGACTCATCAAGCCATGCGTCTAAAAACAGCTTGAAGGTATGAGGAATAACTTTCACTCGTTAGAATCTGCATTTCAGCTCACACCCACAGCCTCTGATGCTGACAGCAAGGACGTGACAAAAGTTTCAAATGTGTGCAAAAATCTTACTTCTTAAACTGCTTAAGAAATATCCCAATGTTCATGTTCCGTTTTGCATCCAAGATGGTAATCTGGAAAAAAATAGAGACACGTAAGATTATTAAAACACAAATAAAAAGAGTTGGAGGGAAGAAGAGAATTAAAATTTATCAAAATACAACACTGATTTTAATGTATAAGAGAATAATTCCCACTATGTATATCTAGAGATTAACTGATATACCTAATATAGTTTTATGAACATCAAAATATTATCATCTCCCCAACTTTCTGCAATGACATATTTTGTTAACTGTAATACTTACACATATCTAATTTAATATTGTATAGTTTACATAAATTATATTAAAATTTTCTAAATTTTGCAATTTCCTCTTAGAATTATACACCCCACAATTAAACACTCCAATTTGGAAATAGATGTCTCAGCATAGCAAGAATCATATGAGATTTGAACTCTGAAGATGTTGCAGAATGAATCCCAACCCTGATTTAGGAATGTAAAAGGACCAACACTGTTACTTTTAAAGATGTAATAACATTCTTGATATTTTTCTAAAGGAAAATTTTATTTTCATTGAAAAAGAATATGTATGTCCTACAGCCCTTTTAGGAGGAGGTAAGACAGTGCCCTACACTTTATTTACTCAGAATTTAAAAAGGAAAACTCTTGTGCTGTATTTCCCCAAGTCTAAGAAGCATTTTTTTTTTGGCATGTGAACATCTCTGCAATCAGGATGCATCTTGCAATACATGCATCATCTTTGATTTAATGAAATATGGTGGCTAGTCTAAGGTACCCGCTAAACCCAGGTTTTTGCTGCAATAGATTTGGGCTGTTTAAAATTACAGTAGTTCCCCCGTTTCCACAATTTCACGTGAGTGAAACAGTTTATTTACCCCGGTCAGCTGAAGTCCAAAAACATGAAATGGAAAATTCCAGAAATAAACACTTCCTAACTTTTAAATTGTGTGCCTTTTGAGTGGAGTGATGAAAGCTCACGTTTCGTGATGAGAGTGTATCCTGCATATGGTGTCCCTTAGTCACTTATTGGCCATCCTGGTTATTGGGCTATTGTCATGGTATCACAGTGCTTGTGTTCAAATGACCCTTATTTTACTAATGGCCACAAAGCATGAGAACAGTGATGCCGGCAATTCAGATGTGCCAAAGAGAGGCTGTAAAGCGCTTCCTTTAAGTGAAAAGGTTGGAGTTCTCGACTTAACTAGGAAAGGAAAAAAATTGTATGCTGAGGCTGCCAAGATCTACAGTAAGAACAAATCCTCTATCCATGAAATTGTGAGGAAGGAAAAAGAAATTCATGCTAGTTTTGCAGGTGAACCTCAAACTGCAAAAGTTACAGCCACCGTGCATGATGAGTGCTTCGTTAAGATGGAACAGGCATTCAGTTTGTACAATAAGGTATTTTGAGAGAGAGACCACATTCATTTAACTTTCATTGCAGTATACTGTTATTGATGAAATAAAAATTCACATTCTAAGGCAAATCAAGGAAAATTTAAACATTCTCTGACCTTTGGCCTCCTCTCTTCCCTTTCCTAAGCACCATGTATCTGCCTTGTGCATCAACCAAACCTCCCCATCGGCAGAAATACCTGCTCAGCCATTAAGAGCAACATTTTCCTGTCATCAACAAGATAACTTCTTAGGAGATAACCTTCTTCTTAATCTTGTAAGAGGCCACCATGACCGATGACCCACTCTCGCTTGGTATGGGCAGATCTGGATTCTGTAAATTGTCAACATGTCATTTAATGCACAACCCTCTGTCTCAAAATTTATATAACTGTGCTTTCATCTCAAATGGGCAAAACAGTTCTCAGAGCTTTCTGAAAGGCTGTTTCCGGGTGATAGTCCTCAGTTTGGCTCGAATAAAATTTTCAATTTCTTTCTTAGATGGACTGATTAATGTCTGGTCATCGACATTATAACTGTTCTATTTTACTATTCCTTATTGTTGTTAATCTCCTACTGTGCCCAAGTGATAAATTAAGCTTTATCATAGTTACATATCTATAGGAAAGAACACAGTACAGATCCTCCTCAATTTATGTCCCGATAAACCCATCATAAATTGAAAATGTGGAAAATGGACTTAAGACACCTAACGTCACAGCTTGGCCCAGCCAACTCAGAATGTTTACATTAGCCTGCTGTTGGGCAGAACCATCTAACATAAAGCATACTGTATAACAAAGTGTTGAATGGCTCATGTAATCGACTGAATACTGTACTGAAAGTGGAAAACAGGTTGCCAGTGAATTGGCTGTTTATCCTCATGATCACGTGGCTGCTTGGGAGCTGCCGGGCTGCCCCTGCCCAGCATCACGACAGCGGACTGGACTGCCTATGGTTAGCCTGGGAAAGGATCAAAACTCAAAATTCCAAGCACAGTTTCTACTGAATGCCTGCTGCTTTCACACCATCGTAAAGTTGAAAAATCTCAAGTCGAACCATCACGGGACAGTCTGTAGATACAGGGTTTGGTACTATCCACGGTTTTAGGCATCCACTGGGGGTCTTGGAACGTAGCCCCCCACAGATAAGGGAAAACCACTGTGATAACCTGGAAGGGCTTTATCAGACTAGAAATAAGACATAAACTTTCTTTGGGGAGGTGGGTGGTGTTACATACAGAAGCAATTTCTTTGAAAGTAAATATCCAAGATACATGGAGGAAAGATAACTTTAAAAGCCTGCAATTTTTCCCATTTGTTTTTTGGAAAAGGGAGACTAGCTAAAATGGGAATGTTGTCATAATGTTCTTCCCTTCCAAAAGTATGTGATTCATTGTGAGCAAAAAAGAATCAGGTTTCAGATTAAATTCCTGATCTCTGGGCCTGCTTCTAAGTTTATAAGAAGCAGCAAAGACTGTTAACCAAAGTTAATGGGACTTCCTGGCTACAAGGTTAAATTTTTGCAAGAGTATGGTTGCCTTCTTTTGAAGACTAATCTTAAACAATCACATTATTTACTATCCTAGGGGTTTATTTCATGTTAACACAATCACCTGCCAGCCATAAAATAAACTCCCAAGCTAAAAGAACAGGCTCCTTCTTGGATTACAGTTCAAGTTCGGTGTGAAGGGAGGGGAGAGGAGGGGGGAAAGAAAGGGTGAGAATAAAACCTGTCAAACTCAACATCCTTTAAGAAGAAAGCTCATACCAAAAAGAGGAATCTAAATTTAAGACAGAAAACGATGTGCTTATCATAATCCACAAATTAAAAGCCACAAGTAAGAGCTTGTATATTGACCTGGCTATATACACGTCCGAAGAGCTTTCTCTGCCCTCCCTTCTACTTGGAATGGAAAAAAAAAAAGAAACTTTTTTTATATTGCTTTCACTAAATTACCACCTCCTGCTGTAGTTAGCCCTTGATGGCAGCACTCTCCTCCCCGCCCCTACACCCCAAGCCCCACCTTCACCCTCTTCACCCCTCACCCTCTGGGACTCTGTACACACAGCCTAGACCCACCGCTATTGTTGCCGAAAAAGTGATGGAGAAGTTACTTGTATTGTCCCTATTTGACAGATAAGGACACTGAGCCTCAGAGGTGTCATTTTATACCTTCCCCAAAGCAGTACTAGAACTGAAAGTCTCCTGGGTCTCTCTGGTTCCTGTTCACTCTAGCTCTTGTGGCTTCCAACATCGCTGAGGATATAGGAACACAGACAAGCAGGGAGTGGTCCTCCCCCAGCCCAGGATTCACACTGGGGCATTTCTCCAGGAACTGGGGCAGATCTGTAGGGAGCCATCCGCAGGGCCTGGCCAAGTCCCCTGGGGACCCCAGAGCTGTATCTCTGAGACGAAGGGCAGAACGCACGTTCCCTCCAGCTCAGACGGCCACCGGCCGTGCAGCTTTGGGCCACCAGGGACAGCCCTCCACGCTCAGCCCCAGGAGGGTGGGGGCGCCACACTTGGGGCAGCCGCTGTCTCCGCAGCCTGAAGCAAGGCTTCAGAAACTGCTCACTAATTTAAGAGAATCCAGCAGTACTCCTAAGGAAGAACCCAGGCTGGCCATCGCTGAGCACCTGAAGGGCAGGACAAATCCCAGCGCCTCCTGTGAACAGCAGGAAAGTGAGACCGCTGATAAGGCAGCGGGGACAGTGCCCTCCTCTCTGGCATCCTCCACTCTGCCAGGTGCGCGGACCGTCTCCTCCTCATAGGTCATCCCGCCTGAACCTTCTAAAGCACTGTTACAAAACAGTCCTTGAAAGAGGGTTATCGCTACGCGTGTAAATTAGCTTATCTTACTTCCCAAAGGCTTGCCGCCGGTTCAGGACCAGCAGTTCAGAAACCCAAGCGTGTGGGACTGGTGATGCTTTGAGTCACTCCCAGCGACGGACTCCGCAGGGACTCGCTGGCTGCACAGGCTGAGACAAACGGCCCCAAGAACAGGGATGAGCTGACCTGGCCCCCGCCCTCCCCATAAGTTCAATCAGTCCACATCTACCGCGCGGGACGGCAGGCCTGCCGAGGCAAGTACACTTGGCATGTACAGAGCTCTTGACCTTTCTCATTAAAGGCCCACAGAGGGGTTATGCCATCCCTGGAGAACAGGGGAGTGAAAACGGAAGGCAGGGAGCTCCCCTCAGCACCTCCAGAGAGGTCCCACCTGCTACAGTGACAGTCCCCCCCAGGCTGCCAGGGTGGGTTGTTCTGACCCCCTGAAGAAGGGTGTGAATGGCTACCCCTCCCCCCACCAAAACCTCCAAATAAGCTCTCCTACTTTCTTCTACAATTCATCTACCATCAATCCACTGCAAAGTCTGTCTGCCATCTTCATTAAGGAAGAAGAAACTTTTCTATTTTAGTTGTAGTAAAATAACATTTTGCATCTTAACCGTTTAAATGTACAGTTTGGGGATGTTAAGTACATTCACATTGTTGTGTAACCATCACCACCATCCACCCCCAGAACCCTTCATCTTGCAAAACTGCAACTCTGTCCCTGTTGAACACTAACTCCCCATGTCCCCTCTCCACCCCGAGCAGCCACCATTCTACTTTCAGTCCCAGTGAATGTGACTACTCTGGGTACCTCATGTAAGTGAAATCCTACAGGATTTGTCCTTTTGTGACTGGTTTATTTCATGTAGCGTAATATCCTCCAAGTGACAGAAGAGATTTTTAAACCACTTTTGTTTCAATTTGTCAAAGAAGGCTTCCTTATCTACTTAAGCAACACTAAATAGTAGTTATTTCATTCCTATGTCAAATCTAAAAAGCAAAATTTAAAAAATCATCCTGTATCCTCTAATATAGACTTACTAGCTTTTGGGTTTTGATGGATTTCCATTCTTTTTTTTTTTTTTTTTTTTGGTTGGCTATGCATTTGGAAATGTTCATCCCCCTGCTCTGAGGAATAAAAAATGAAAACCCAGTTGAAGCTTTTTTTTCTTTTCCCCAAACATTGCAAACACTCTACCTAGTTCTAGAGTTCTGGATTGAGCATGTCTCAGAATTCTGAACATCCTGGAGTCATTACAAAAGTTGAGAAAGAATGACTGATACCTGAATTACAGTGTGGGAGAATAACATTACTTCCCATAAGTTTAGAAAAACCAGTCTTCCTTCCATTTTTCCTTCCTCTTTCCTTTCCTCTCTTTTTCTCATAAACAATTTTAATTATTTCTTATGTGGTTAGTTAATCAACGTTAATTGTAATATTACTACAGACAGCATAGTGCATGACCTCAAGTGTTTCAACATTTATGTTTTCTTTTTCATTTTTTAATTTTAGTTTTATGGGGCTATAAGTTAATTGAAACTATTAAGATATTTAAGGTCACAGCATGGTGATCTGATCTATGTATACATTGTGAAAGGACTCCCCCCACCTAGCTCATCACCTCACTTATTTAACTTTTTTTTTCTTTTTTTTTTTTTTTTTTTTGGTGAGAACAGTGAAGTTCTACTCTCTTGGCAAATTTCAATTATAGAATACAATGTTGTCAACTACAGTCACCATGTTTCACATTCCATCCTCAGACCTTATTCATCTTACTGTATTTCCACTGTGGACTTCAATTTTTATTTATCATGTTGATGCCTTGTAAGATAGTCCCTTCATTCTCTCAGTTTAGTTCCATCCTCTCAGTGACCTTTAATTTCCTTGGAGGACACCAAACGGCTAAGACCGTCCTCCCCTAAAGAGCGGCTCAGATTCTATAGGGAGTAAAGTGTAGCCCCAGCCAACGAGCTCTGCAGGCTGGGGGGGCAGTGGTAACAGATGGGTGGGGAACTCCTCAGAGCTGAGAGCAGTGAACTCAGAAAAGGAGGTGGAGGTTGAGTTCAAACTCTTTACTATTATCCCCGGCAATATTCTTTGTTATTTCTAATTACTTTATTACAGTTTAGTTACTACTGTAACATCTGTAGCCTCTTCAAGTTAACTTTAAGCCAGCAAAGATACAAGGACAGTAGTATTTTGTAACCTTTTCTCCCCTTACTAAATGTTCTAATTTACTATTTTAAGTGTCGTTCTTCCTAAATTCAGCCACTTGTAAATTTCAGTCTGTGTTAGACTGTCACTCTACTGGGCTGTGACTTCTTTAGAAGAAAATCTAATAAGGGAAGAAAACAGCATGGACTGTATTCTTTCACTGATAAAAAGCATATATAATACTTCTAGCCCTGTTGGAGATGGCATGAAAAATGGAACCTAATTCTGGATAACTCTCTGCTTATAATACTTGCCCTACCTGAGTACTAAAGAGATGAAGAGCTAGATTATCTTATGTTACACAGTCATGATGGTTTAATTTTCCTTCCTAGTTATGCTGTCTCTCAGATTAGGACCCACATGTGTTAAAAGTAAAGATATCTGCACACTCACATTCATAGCAGCTGTATCCACAGGAGCCAAAAGGTGGAAGCAACCCAAGTGTCCATCAACAGACTGACCGGATAAACGAATTGTGGTCTATACATTCAAGGGAATATTATTCAGCCTTAAAATTCTGGCACATGCTACAACACGGACAAACCTTGAGTATATTATGTGAAGTGAAACAGTCCAGTCACAAAAAGGCAAATACTGTGTGAGGTCCCTGGAGTAGTCAGGTTCATAGAGGTAGAAAGAAGGGGGGGCTGCCTGGGGCCAGAGGGAGGGGAGGAGTGAGGAGTGCTTGTTTAATGAGAACACAGTTTCAAGATCTTGTGGTAGCTCACACCAAAAAAAAAAAGCATTAACAATGAATATGTGTATGTTCATGCATAACTGAAAAATTGTGCTCTACCCTGGAATTTGACACAACACTGTAAAATGACTATAACTCAATAAAAAAACATTTAAAAATTTTAAGAAAAGAAAAAGAAAAAAATGAGAACAGAGTTTCAGTTTTGCAAGATGCAAAGACTTCTGTGGATGGACGGTGATGGTGGTTGTACAACAATGTGAATGGTCTTGTGCACTGAACTGGATACTTAAAAACGGATAAGAGGGTAAATGTTGTGTTACGTACATTTTACCACAATTTAAAAAAATAATTATTCAAGGTGGGGAGGGTATAGCTCAATGGTAGAGTGTGTGCTTAGCATGCAAGAGGTCCTGGGTTCAATACCCAGTGCCTCCATTAAAATAAATGAATAAATAAACCGAATTTCCTCCCCCCAAAATAAAAATAAATACATTAAAAAAATTTTTTAAATATTCAACCTCAGGTCTTTTTTTAAGTTAAAGAAAAAAGAAAAAAGCAGAGATGTGCCTAGGGCATAGGGGTGGAGGGAGGCGGGGACAAAGGCTCTTCCTTCCTGAATTTTCGATCTGGCATAGAGATGGACATTTCTGTCGGGAAAAGATGCCACACTTCCTGCCACTTCCTCCCTGAGTGGCTCTTAACCTCTCTGGAAGTCACGAGCACAAAGCAGCAAGCTCCACATAGCCCCTTTAACTATCACTGGCAAAATAAATGTCCCAGTTGACAAAGGACACTGCCCACTCTAATCTGGCCAGCTGCCCCCGCCCCGCACCCCCTGGAGCCGGGGGAGCCAGACCCCCTTCTGTCTGTTATGCAGCTTTCCTAAGATACGTGCTCCGCTTCCACGTGCCCATCCACTCTTCCCTTCAAAGTGCTTGAAGGCCAGTAAGCAGAGCTGGGCGACAATGGTGAGAAACGGCCTTCTGTACAGCCGGGAGCCTCTGCTGGAAGCTGGGGCAGAGGCCAGGGTACTCAGGAAGTGATTTCTGGCTCCTTCCAATACTGAAAGGATGTGCTAAGAAGTAAAAGGTCTTTGCATAAAGGAAAGCGCGGGGAAGGCCCTGTTCAGCACAGCAGGGCACGAAGGATGTCCTGAAGACTGCCTCTCAAAGCACCACACACCTTACGCCTGGTTCTAGTCTGAGGTTCTCTGCTCTTCATCATAAATAGACTCCTGGCTATTTCAACAGGGGACCACACCGCCAGGTCCAAGGGCCCCCAGGTGAATTCACAGAGAGATGTTAACACGTTCCTGAGCCAAACAGGGAAAAGAGGTCAATACTGTCAGCTCCAGAACTCAATAATGCAGAAGGCTGCTACTTCACTCCAGAGCCCTGCCCGCTCTCTTATCTACACCGCTCCATCTTTGACCCAGTTTCTCTGCTACTTTACAACAGATTAAAAAAGTGATTTTTTTTTTTAAGTGGGCAGAATTCTTTTTTTTTAACCCCTGGCTTCCCAATGATCTCTTCTAGCAAGTAGAGGTTTCTTAATTTACTTGCATGTTTCTAAACAGAGAGTACTTAAAAAATGCAATTTTTGACTCAGTTTCTATCATGTATGGTGACCTGTCGCTCTGAGGCCACACTTTCATCTAACTGCTTACAATTCGCAAGCTTTATATTTTCTTCAAAGTAACACATTTAGCGTTAATTGGAGATGTGCTTCCTAGAAAGTCTATCTGAAAACAGCTTTATGCTTTGGCCCTCTGGAAACCTCTGCTCCACACAGGCCAAAATTTAATTCAGAGATCTGAGGAATGAAGGCCACACCTCCAAACATTTGTGGAAGGAAAACTGGAGGGAAAAATCAAGAGAAAATTCTAAGGATGTGCATGATTTAATGATGTTATTTAATAAAGAACATTTTGTCTCTGGAAGCTCTAGTTAATCTCAGATAATGGAGTTCAGAAACCCAATTTTTTGTTTCAGTGGAGACTGATAATGCTGGACTTCAGCAGAACTGCTCCGCCACGGGGAACAGCAGATGTGCTGGAGGCAGGGTGGTGCTGGGAGGCCGGAGAGCAAGGCCCCCAGATAGCATGCTCTCCGCATGAGGTCATAATCCTCTGGGATGTCTGGGAGGATGCAGCCTTACACTTTTTGGCTACTCAGCTCGAGCTCATCATAGAAAGCCCTTTCTACCACTTCCAGAGCACATTCACTTGCACTGTCTTCTTTCTTAGTGATTCTAGCAGGTTTGGAAACGTAGACACATCCCCAAACACAAAACCATGCAGCCCCCAGAGGGTTATCCCTCTGCAGTCCATTCTTACCTCTTCTCTCGCCTCCCTGAAGGATGCATTTGAAGTCCCGCCTCTCTTAGAAAGGGGAGACTTGGTGGTATCTTCTTGCTGCCCAAATAACTCCTCGATGGTCTTTGTATCGATTTGGTAGTGATGCTGCTGCCTGGCTGCCAGGGTCCAGATGTTGGTTTTGCCACGAACTTGTTCCTCTGGGATGGTTTTCCAAAAAAAGCTTCTCATCCGTTTTTTCTTACCAAGGTGGCTGAAGCCATTCAGGTGATTAGTGGGGGGTAGTCCTGGGGGGGGAGGGGGGACCGGAGGCCCCCCAGGCAGTGGAGGGGGAGGGGGAGGAGGAGGAGAGGGAGGAAACCCTTCCCCCAAGAACGGACATGGTGGAGGCGGAGGGGGTGGAGGTGGAGGGGGTGGTGGTGGTGTTTGCCCGATCATGAATCCAGCTGCCGGGGCAAGAGTCCCATTTTCTTTATCACCGACCAAGGAGACACAATTCATAACATGCATAGTACTGTTGCCTTCTAAGGAGATAATTTCTCGACCTTGGGGAAGCAGACACAAACATCAAACTTGTGGCATACTCTGCCACCCGCTAGTCTGCCGCCAGAGGAAAAGCAACTGGGTGGTGTGTCATCTTCAAAACCTACAAAGAGAAAACAGCTTTAAAAACAGTGCAGGAAAACATTGCAATCCTAGCTCTTCCCTTCCAAGGCCAGTGCCAGTCCCCCCAGAGCAGCTGGAGCTTAAACTCAATGAGGGGCCACACATCCAAGAGAGCTTTCAAAGGGACTGATAATACTCTAAATGTGAACCAGATTTTACTACCTGGAAATGCTGCCAGAGCAGCAGCAATAAATTCAACTTGGAAACCTTCCATTCATCAATAAAACACATATTTATTGAGAACCTGCAATAGGTTCAGCAAGTATTGCTCACTTAATGAATAAGCTACTTGTTCACTAACTGGCTCATTTTCTCTGGGCAGTGGACCGCCCCCTGCCACCAACCCCTAGGGAAATTACCCAAATGGCTAAGGCGTTAGTGACTCTGCCTTTCTCCAGTTCGGACATGTCCCCTACAAATCAGTGGGTCAAAGGGCATCCTCCACCTTGCACATAATAGGCAGGGCATTTGGGGACGATAAAGTCATGGCCAAACCCACTCTACTGGGGTCAGGGCCACCTGGGGTCCCCCCACACTTGAGGATGCCGCGCCACTTCCCGGCAAACAGAGAAGAGAACAGCAGGCATGAAGGCAGAAGGTTACGACTCTAAATCAAGCTTTACTGCTCACGGTTTTAGAGAAGTCCCTTCACCTCACTAGACCGGCTTTCTCATTTGTAAAATTAGGAGGTTGGGACTGACCTCCACCATGGCTTCCAACACGATCATTTTGGATTTCTAGTTAAGTCACTCTCTGGAGACCATCAGAACTTCTCACTGCCTCTTCTGCTTCTTCGGTGGCACTACTAGTGGAGAAGGCACAGGTACACGAGGGTATGCTGCCCGAATCACCCTGCCACACGTCTGCCCTCACCCACTCAGTCGCTGACTTATCCTGGTGGCTTGTGTTTTTATTCACTTTTAAATGTTTGGTTTTGGTAGTTGGGTTCCTGCGGACCTGATGTGAAAACAGGGGCAAAACAACTGCATTTCTTCAGATCTGATCTGAGGGCAGGTAAGTAGGGACAGAGAAGACAGGACCCATGCAGGCTGTGGAGTGAGCACCCCGACTCTGTGGGGACTTGTCCTCCAGGTCATTAAGGGTCACAGGGAGGGGTTTTTTAGACTGGATTTCTGAGGGTAATTATCCCTTTACAGCGTTATTGTTCAAAGCTCACACTTACATTCATCAAGCAGTACAGGATTCTACAGGAGTAAATGGTCTGATATCACTAATTGCCTTGGGAATGAGAGTAGAGACTCCAAAAAAGAGGCTGCTTTTCCTCAGATCTGTTCTGCTACTTCTCTAGATGTGCAACCTGAGGGGAGGTAGGCTTTTTAACCTTCATCTCAGCATCTGCATCTATAATATAAGGACATACCATCTCATCGGTTTGTATAAGAATAAATGAGCTGGTACACATACAGCCCTTACCAAGACACCTGGTGTGTGGTTAGCCATCATTAACAACTGGTATCATATGTGCAAATGATTTCTCTTTATTTTCACAGACACTACATTTGCTTTAAAATATGTATTGGGTTTATAGAGAAAACGCTAAGTCCCCCTGGCTACTAGAAACACACCTTTAATATTTCCACTCTCTGCTTTCTAAGTCACCAGGTTTGTGAGTTTTGTCCTATTTCAATATTTAACATTGTATATTAAATTATCTCTATATTACAAGAACAAAAGTTTTCATGAAACATAAATACTTAAGTTCTGAAAATTATATATAGGGAGAAAACAGCATTTCCAATCAACTGGATACCTAGTATTATGATTACTGTTAACTGGATAACTTGTTTTATTTTTACCATTTTAACCATTTTTATGTGTACATCAGTGGCATTAAGTACATTCACCGTGTTGTGCTGTTATCACCATGGGATAGTATTTTAGAAAGTAAAACTGAAAATATTTACTCAAGCCAACTTACAGCTCACTTTAGATGCAACCAGCTTTTAAAAGGAGTTTTCATAATTATCATTAGGAGCATAACTAGGCTGTTTTCATAGTTGGCACCCCTAAAGCAAATGACTCACTGTCAATTACAGTTTATAGTTATATTTGAACTCTTCTTTTCTCAAGACTGTACAGGTAGTCTTGGCAGTTTATCCTTACATATTTTAAAATATTTCTGTACATAAAACATCTCATGTATAGAAGAATTGCTAATCCTCCAATTCACCTCCAATTCCAGATATGCTGACTTGTTTATAGATTATCCCTGTTAAGAATGGTGATAAGCTAAAAAAGTCTCCATTTTAGAAGGCAATAACTCATTCAGTGCTGTGTAAGTTTAATGACACAGCTGGGCCGTTAACTCTCACATAACAAATGTAGAGACGCTAACAAAGAGTGAGAAAGTCTATCCCCTTGGAGGTCCTGCAACACCACCACCTTCTAACACCAGAGCCCCAAAGCAAATAAGTCCTTTTGAGTATAGTTTGTTTCACAGAGGAAGTACCAGATTAAAGCTTGTCAAAGGAAACAGTAACACGCGTTAGCTGTGCATCCGTAGGATTCTAACCACTGCCCCATCTTGAGAAAGAATGTTATTTTAGAAAGTTAAAGGAACAAAAGAAAATTTACAACATTGTTCCTGGTATGTTGTCTGGCTAATTTTTTTTCCCAGGGCAACATACAAGAATCCTAGGCCCCCCACAGATTCTAATGAATAAGTTCTCCAGCAATGATTAGCTAAGATGCTAATGATTTTACTACAAGCCTCAATAGGGCTTTGACAGGGCTTCCCCCTTGGGCCAGGATTTCCAATGTCAAAGAGATGGCAAGAAAAAGAGAGTGCAGACAGACCTTCTAAACCCTTTCCAGTCTCACGAGATATTAAAACAGGGGATACACAAAGAGCATTTGATTTACTATGGTATTGTCCACAATAAAGATGCAAACTCCCCGAGTCTGCTGGGAGAACACAGGTGATGCAGCAACCCTAGAGATGGCTGTTTCTCACCGCGCGTGGGCAGCTGCCGGCAAGGACAATGGAATTAGCCTTAGGCTCTATCTGCAAAATGTCAAGGGTCCCATCAATCTCCCCAGGGCAAAAGGAGACAGGCTAGTATTTAACATCTCACCTACAGGTTGGGGACCTCAGCGGCAAGGAGGATGGGTGCTAAGGTTGACAAATGCCTGGCCTTGGAGTAAATTGTAGAGCTGCCACAAGTCGTCGAAGATGGGAACTTCCTCTTCAAGTCCTCTAGGTGCTAATCATAACCCATCAGATATGAGTCTCAGTGAAGGACCTTCCTGGGGGCGGGGAAGGCTGTAGCTCAGCTGAGCATCTGGCAACTACGTGAACAACTTTTAATAAGGAGATGCTGTGACCACGTCCCCAGCGTTTAGCTGATCAGCCAGCAAAAATCTTAGAGTGAGAATGTTTATAAGGGTTGTCAAAGAAGCCCTCTGGCCCCTCCTAAACTCTCCTGTCTAAATTAGCCAGCATTACTCTGCTCTTAGTGTCAGAAACATTGCTGAAGCTCCATTCTCTTGAAGGGAGTGGGTGGGAAGGAAGAAAAGAGACTGCATGCTTCATTTCACGGTGTATTTAGGAGGAAAACACATTCCTGAAAGGCTATTCAGAGCTGAGAGCTTTCCTGAAAGAAGGTTAGTGGGGCCTTGTTGCTCAGCTGGTCACCCACCCCCTAGGTCAACAATAATCAAAAGTAAACGCCAAGGAAAACCTGCCAGAAAAACCTTTCCCCTTGATTCCTGACGTGTGTCACCGATGAGGTGGGAGCAGGAACGGCTGGCCCACACCCTTTTGCTGACAAACGGGGGCAGAGCAAGCCGGGTGTGGAGAGAAGAGACAGGAGGATCACACGGCCTTATTTTATTTGAGGGAGAAGGGAAGGTGGGGAAAGAAAAGACAGGCGATTCGAAAATACGGAATTTCTGCTCTCCACCAACTCACTGGGAACAGGCTCCTCCCCCCCACCGCCTATTTTCAAAACCTTTCCTGATTTTCAAACACAGAATGTCAACCGCACAGTCGCACTAGAGCTGACAACATCCAACTCCTCACCATGGCACTCCTGCCGGCAGTGAAAGAACCCAAGCCTGTTTCCAGTCAGCGCGTTTAATCTGCAGCACAACATAAACAGTTCACAGATGCCCCTGAGCGAGCGCAACTCCCTGTGAGCAGAGGAAGAACGCCCGTTTCTGAATGTGCATTTTCAGTTTCTTTCAGTATCCCCAAACCCGGGGGGGGGGGTGCAAACGAGCGCCAAAGGATGCTCTAGAGAGAGGGAAGGAAGCGCTCGCTTCTCATTCCAGGAAGACAACAGTGGGTCCGTGGAGGGGGTCACAGACGGCGGAACACTAGGGGCGGTCTCTGTGCTAACAGACGTTTGAAAACGGACTCCTAGGTCCTTAAGAAATTCGGCGTGGGGGACGCCAGGATCATGATCTCTTTCACAAAGTCTGGACGCCCAGCAGTCTCCTAAGGCTCTGCACTGGCGAGCGGGCCACTGCGTCCTCCTGCCCCCAACCCCTGGTCCCCGTTCCGCACCGCCACTTACCAAAGCGCCACCGGCTCGGCCGCACAAAAGGTTCTGAGGGCACCGCGCCCGCCGAATCCCCGGGGAGCCTCGGTCCGCATGCGGTGGCAGCAGAGGGACGCGAGTGGGCGGTCCCCGCGGCCCGTGCCAGCCTTAGCACGTCCTTATCTGGACGGCGGCCGCGGTGCGCGGCCCAGGTAGACGCCCACACGCACAGCGCAGGCTCTGCGGTGGGGCCGGGGCGAGCACGGGGGAGAGGCCGCAGCCCGCCTCGCGGGGACACGCTGGCCCACGGCGGCGCACCGTCGGACCCTCCGCCTCCCGGGAGCGCCGAGCGTGCGCGCGTCTTCGAGCAGAAGCGACTGGCGAGTCCGCCGCACCAGCTCGCCCCACCCCGGCCCCCGCGGAGGTCGCTGGCCCCGCCCCTCGCCCCGAGGGCCCCCGCCTTAGAGCCCCGCCTCCTCACTCGCCGATCCCCGGGGCCCGCCCCCTCCGTGGGGGGTGGGGTGGGGCCTTACCAGGCTCCCCCAAGCGGAGTGGGGGATTCACTAGGGAAGGTGCCACTGTGCTTGAAGCAAAAGTGGGGTCTCCTGGTTTGCGCGTTCCTCCTCCTCCTCGAACCTCCGCGGCGACACCTCCCAAGGTTCGGGGTCGGGGTCCAGGGCGCGGGGGAGACAGCCTCACGGCCGCAGTGCGGATCAGCCAAAGGGAAGAGCCAGCGAGAACACAGAGGGGAGACTCCTGCTGTTTGGTCGTAGGATTAAACCGAGAGCTCGCTGTCCCCGAGCTGGGGCACCGCAGCGGCTGGAGGTGACCCGCCAGCCTACATGCTTCCTTCCCTAAACTTCCACAAGCGCAGGGCTCAACTTCTAACCTGAACTTCGCATAGCCAGAGCGAGCGTGCCCGAGCGAGAGCCACCTTGTCCTCGGTCTGCATCACCCGGACGCGGTCCTGGCCAGCCCCGCACCCACTGCCAGGAGGGGCAAGTCGTGGCTCCCTGCTGGCCAGGGACCCGGCGCGGCACCCCCAGTAGCGCGTTCTTGGACGGGCGGGGATCAAGTAGAGGCTCAGTTTATCCAAAAGTCCTGGCAGCCAAAGCTAAATCAGCCGGCCCGGGTTTAACACGGAGGCGGCCCGCGACCTAGCTCGTTCTCCGTCCAGATCCGCGCGTCTTCGCCTCAAGAGACCGATCACTGTCCTCTGCGGCCCGGGGAGTGCAGCCGCCAAAGTTGGAGGAGCCCAACCCTCCCCAGCCTTCCCAGTGAGGCTGAAAGGCAGCCGAGACTGAGCGTCGCAGCCCAGGTCCTGGCAGATCCTCGCCCCCGGCCCTCTAGAGCCGAGGCGTCTCGGTTTCACGGTGCCCCTGAGCGGCGATGACCCTGCCTGGGCCGCGCGGCTCACACTCACCCGCAGCCGGCGCTCCCCGTGCGCGCTCCTCTCTGCCCGCCGCCCGCAGTCTCCCAGCGCCGCCACCTCCTCCCGGGTCACTGCAGCCTGGGCTGCCCGGGACCACAAGGGGGCAGGGCGGCGCGGGGCGGGGCGCAGCCGCTGCTTCAGGTAACAATGCTGCAGACGGGGCTGCTCCTAGTGCCAGCTGCAAAGGGCAGCACGCGCTTTTCTGCTCAGCCCTTCCTCCCTCCCACCCTCGAGCACCAACGTCGGCGCTGCGGCTCTCACCTCCACCTGCGTGGGGCCCCGGGGGCCTGGAAGCCGCCACCCGGCAAGCGGCTGACGGTATCCGAAGCCTGGCGCGGGGCGGGACGGCCCGCCACTGAGGAAAGTAGGGGAGGCAGGGGACAGAGATATACGGACCGCGAAGTAAGGCCAGGTGTCCTCGTGGAACCTGCAAGGGAAGGCGCCAAGCTGGCTCTTCACCGGCAAGTACCTTCCACAAAGGAGCCTCTGCGGCAGCCTCCCGGACACCCTCCCCTGCGCACACGCGCGCGCACATACATGTGCGCACACGCACATTCATGCACGCTCAAACCCCGAGTGCGCATACACAAACGCGGGCCGGGCCACCCTCTGCCCCCACCTCCCCAACCGCGTGGCCGACTCCCAGTCGGACTTGAGCTTCCCAAAGGTCAGCTCCTCCCTGGTACCTGCCAAATGTAAATCTGTTTGTTTTTTTTTTTCCTTTTTAATTTCCTCAGTGATTCAGTGATGATGGTAACAGAAGCCTTTCAGTTATATTTAAGCAAAAGAGAGAGAGAGAAGAGAGAGAGAAAAGAAGAGAAAAGAAGAGAAGAAAAAGTCCACTCCAGGCCTGATCGCTTGAACAGACGCTGTCTGGGAAAAGCTCCTCAAAGGAGGAAACGGGGGGATGGTTTAATCGCATCTTTTTTTTCAAAGTGACTTGCGACGCTAGGCAGTGAGAAACGAGTAATCAAAGAAAACCTATCCCAGGCAAACCGGCTGGTGGGAAGTCAGCTGCAGGGGTGGGGAGGCGCCCTCTGCGGGGATGAAGTCATAGCTACCTTTGGCTCTGTGATCCCAGATAACAGACCAGGGCTTTGCCAGCTTCTGGTGCCTGATGACTTCCCCTTTCCCCACCCTGGTCCTCAGCCCCTGAACTCCCAGGTTAGAATTCCCAATCTCCACAGGGATAGAAGAAAGAGAAGCGATTAGGGTAAAACCGCAAACAAATGAAAAAACAAAAAACAAAATCGTGCCCATCAGTAGCCCATTTCTTAGCCGTGAACCAGCCTTAAAACAAAACATGAAGGAAGTAGATCCAAGTTAGACCACAGAAAATCTCACAAAGTGGGAAGGGTAATAAAAGAGAAGGCCCTCTGCTCAGGAAGTTGACATTGACCCCAAAGGAATAGTGACCGTGCAGGCAAAGGTCAGATCAAAGAACATGGAAAGTGAGGAGCTAATGGCGCCCTCGCATTTTCTGTCACCCTGGCCAGATGAGGAGTCGATACCCCCTGCACACTTCCTGCTCTTCCAGCCCCCCTCCAACCTGGGCCTCCCCATCGGGTAGTGAGTGTGCACTCTCAAACCAGTTACTTTTTTGAAGGGTCAAGTCCAGTGACCCATCCTCAGCCCCTGGGCCCTTTGATCTTTCCACAGCATCCTGGCCCATCGGCCTCTCTCTGCCTCTCCGGTATCCTCTGCTGGCCCTTCTTCCTTTGAGGACAGTGATTGAATCTTTCCAACTCTTTCTTTCCCATTATCCCATGGGGACTGCCTTCCGACTTCAACCTGGAGGGGTCCAGAATTTGCTTGTATAACTCATGAGGGAGATTTTAAAAGAAAAACAATAAAAACTTACAAACACAGGGGAGGGTATAGCTCAATGGTAGAGTGTGTGTTTATCATGCAGGAGGTCCTGGGTTCAATCTCCAGTCCCTCAATTTAAAAAAAAAATTAAATAAAACCTAATTACCCCTCCCCAAAAAACAAAAACAAAAACAAAACAAATCTTACAAACACAACACCAGCGATATGTCCTTGGAAGTGTCTGGGAAAAGCGAGGGGCATGAGAACTTGAGCTCCGAGGTAAACCCACTTCCAATTTTACCTCTATATCAGAGATTCTTGAATCCATATTGCCCCTGTCAAAGCTCAAGTCCAAGTTAATTGTCGAAAAGTCAACTCAGCTGTCTCTCAAAACTAGTATTCTTCCTGCCTGCACCCCTTTCTTAAGACCTGATTTTTAAAATTCAAAATCCCAGCTTTCCTCTGGGTTCTTTTTCTGTTTTAAATTCCTTATATCTAATTACACCCAATTGTTGCTCTTTCTCAAGTAAGATCTCTTGCATCTGTGCTTTATGTCCACAGCCACTACACTAGCCCCGATCAGAGGAAGGGGGAACCAAGATTTTTTTGCTATGTGTCAGGCATCGCACTTGCTTCTCACAACCATCTTAAAAACCCCACTTTCTGTCTTTTCCAGCTTAGACAAGTTAAACTGGACTCCTGCCTTCCCACTGCCTGAGCATTCCTTCTGCCTCTCTTCTCTTCTCCTGACTCTGCTGTCAGGTCAGTGCTTTTAAAATCTGATGGCATCATGTTACTTACCTGTTCCAAACCTCCATATAGGTCCACATAGTTGCCTCCAGGGAAGAGGCGGCAGTCTTCAGTCTGACACTTGGGTAGCACCCTGCCTCCACCTTGCTTCCACAATCTGAAGCATCCCATTTTGCTCAAGCAGCATTGTGTGCTTCCCTGGAATGTGATGCACTCATTTTGACTCTTATTTTCTGTGTTGTGCATATTAGGTGGCAAAAATACTTGAATAGAGCAGAGTGCAACTCTCAAATACAGTTAATTTCCCATTGATTGGATCTGAGACTGCCAATCTAGCGGATAATTTATTCTTCATTTATTAATTGTTAGCCACGCCTTCATCTCAGCTAAGTTTGTGCTCGGGAGTTAAGATCTGCCATTCAGTTGTATCCCAGAAATATGCCTGCCCCTCTATCTGCAAGGAAGGCTGGAAAGATGCCTGGAGTCAGGCTGCCCAAAGTCCAAGCAGCCCCTGGAATTTGTGGCTTGGAGTTTATTGCTGCCACTGCCAGGCTCTTAAGCAGGGGGCAGTGTGGCCAGACCTCTCAGGATGCATGGCAGGTGCTTAGAGTGGCCTCCCAGGTGCCAGCTCTAAGCCCTACTATAGAATTCTGTTTGCAGCCTTTCCTTTCCTCTCCCAGGCTGTTCCTTCCGGATTGCTCCATTTCCATTACCCAGTTCATTTTCTTTCTTCTATCTTCTCCTCCTCAGCCCTGAGAGGTTTTCATTTTCTCTGTCATCAGACTTGAATCTGTCATTAGGAGCCACTAGACAAAGCCTTCCAACTAAAATGAAACAAATGTCAGGATCCGTTCTAAAGAATACCTTACAGCTCTAAAAAAGGCTCGTTTGCTCAAGGAGTAAGTCTAATCCATCAGCTGACTTCTTGGAGCCATGGGGCCAGAATGGACACAAAGAAATGAGTCCCCTCGGGCAAAGGGTTGAGACATTACACTGATTTTTAAACCTCTCTCTCTCTGATACAGACTGAGCTTTATTTAATTTTTACTCTTCTTAAAACAGATATCTGATGAGATCAGCTGTTCAGTAGATTATAGGCTATGTCTTTGCTCTTAAAACTGGAAACTGCAAAAGAAACAAACAAATGCTACCAACTCTGTAGTTGGACAGACTTGCAGACAAATGCAAAGACTCAAAAACACTTCCAGCACCAGCCATTTCAAAGAGAAATTGCTAGGCCTTGTTTACTTCAGAGGATGGAAAGTGTAAAACAAATAAAATCAGTAGAATTTTTACTGTCACTGTGAATGCAAATTTGCAGCCAGTATCTTATTGGCCAAATGCTGACTGCATTACTAGAATTTTTCAAACAGCTTTGAGCTGAGAAAACAATGCTTTATTTTTGTAGGCTAAGAAATTTAAATAGCAAGTGGCCTTTAAATATAGTAAATAATGACTAGGTTCTGATTGTTAAGAGGTAGACACTTTGTGTCTGGATGCTAAGTAGTGATTTCTGAAAGTTTGAAATAGAAAATGTTTCCACACGCGGTGCTGATATCCGTGGAGGCAGTTACGGCATTTCCTTTGCTGGAAATAAATACAGGTAGTTTGTCAATAACAATGCCTGGTTTGTTTGAGGGTAGGAGGGATTACAGACAATCCTTGCCCAATGTATAGGACTGAGGTAATTATGACCCTGGTCCCCATGACCCTTGTCCCCATCTGTCTTTTTTAGAGCAAATGGTCCGTTTTCTCCTTTTTAAGGGGTGTGTATGTGTGTGTGTGTGTAGACAGGGATGGAAGAGGAGACTAAAGTAAGAGAAAAGGTGTCTGTACCACTGAGTTTTCACCCAGAAAACCTTTAGCTGGGCTTTTTCTTAGCTTACAGTTGGTGCAGTGGTTAGAAACCTGGTTGGTATTAATTATAAACGTAACATCTGGCTGTTATGACATTCAATTTTTGAGGAGAAAAAGAGCTTTAAAATGTAACATGAAAGCGTATCACTTTTTTCCATTATCCATCATCAAAAACAAGTCTGTGAGTTTCACTAAAAGGAATTAAAGAGTATATGTCAGATGCCAATTTCTTCCGCTACAGGTTCCAACTGTTTCCAAGTTGTTTACCTTCTAAGAAGTTAGAAAGGCAAACAGTAATTTGAAACCATAACACACACAGTAGAAGCTGTCCACAAACAGAAACCCAACGAACAAACAATATTGAGATGTGATGGGGTGTGTGTGTGTGTGTGTGTGTGTGTGTGTGTGTGTGTGTGTGTGTGTCCCTGGGGAAATACTATGTGCATGTCCGGTGCAAGACTTGGTAGGGCATATGAAGGTGGGAGAAAGGACATGCTGGTGACTTAGCAATTTATAAAGCCATTTTTACTCACCTTGGAAACTGAGTCTGTACTTAAGTCTAGTGGACCAGTTATAAACAATCTCTCTGCACTAAGCTTCCATTTTAATCAGAAGGTAAATACTCTGGATATGATAGCAAAGAATAAAGCCAGTCCACAGCAATTAGTATCTTAATATTCCTCAAGCCAGATTTATAAAAATAATGAAAAAGGAGCATTTTTGGAGAAAGTGAAGAGAGTGAGCTTTCCGGTGGGAACACCATGATTCAGGGTTTGACCAACTTTGGCCACAAAGAGGACCCCTATCAAAACACTCAGCATCAACATTAGGTCACATATGTATCGTCAGTGGGCTGACCAGGCTAAAACTGAAGAGGGTGCATTGGAGTGGAACCTAGGACTTCCCTTGGGAACCTTGAAACACTTTACTCCTAGCTTGCTGGTTTCCTCCTGACCCAAGAGGCTCCTCGATTTAATCTGTGTGGTGCTACACGTTCAGTCATTTGTAGTTTTAAATGGATGAAAAAATTTCCCCTCACATTTCTAAGTTTGTTTTATCTAGTGTTTTTGTGCCTCTGATCAACTTTTGTGAGTTAAATTGTATGTCATTTCATAAAATAAGAGCAAAGTTGACCTACACAAAGTATTTCTCTGTTGGTGGTGATTTCTCAGGATGAGGCTAGGGAAAAGAGCAAATGACTTTATTTTTCATTTTTCTTGTTTGGTTTTCTAAAGAAAACTCTGGACTCACCGCCCACTGCATCCCTCTGTTAAAGGCACAGGTGGACGGATTTCTGAATTTTTGACTTTTGAACTGTGTTGTGCTTTCTGTGGGATAATTGATGGGGAGTGTTGCTCCAGGTGTCTGGTTTGTATGAGGCAGGGGGGCAGGGGATGCTGGAGGCAAACACACAGTTAAACACAGGACTTGAATTTACACTGCACGGTGGAATTTTTTTTTTTTTTTTTTTTTTTTTTTTACTGTTGGCAATAGCTTCAACAACAACAACAAAAAGGTAATTTCTCTTCCCAGAGAAACTGAATACACTCTCACTGTGGATTCTTATTTACTTTAATATTTGAGGTCACAGAGATACATCAGACTTGTAATTTCCTTTTTAGGGGGAAGTAATCAGGTTTATTTAATTATTTATTTAATGGAGGTACTGGGGATCGAACCTGGGACCTCCTGTGCGCTAAGCATGCACTCTGCCACTGAGCTATACTCTCCCTGCGCCAGAAAAGCACAGAAAATGCTAAATGTTCCCACAGCTCATTTCCCTCTTCCTCCTCCCCATTATCAAAGATTGGAACGTATTTTCTAGTTTTGCATTTTTTCCTTTATAAGCGTGCCGTCTTCATGGTTGATCTCAATAAGGAGACTAATATCCAAGAGCCCTGCTTGCCTGCTGGGCAGAATCAGGTTAAACCTTGTCTCCTGGGGCAGAGAGGGAGGTCAGAGGAAGGAATTTTCCTGGCAGCTCCACTGCACAGGAGCTCATAAAAAAGGGGGCCCTTGTGATCCCAGGTCCATGGTACAGAGTCTACAGAAGTCACTTGATGGTTCAAAGACCTTTGTCCTGTGTGACAGGCTGGGTTGAGGCACCATAAAGAAATCAGAGGGGCTAACTGGGGGGAACAGGGGCATAGTGGGAGCAGGGGAGCCATGCAGATAATGACTCACCCCCTAATTTTTATTAGCATCCAGATTGTTAACACAAGTCACATGTTTCTCTACTTTGGCCAGAGCTCTGGAGATAACCACCAATGACATTGTTTGCATGTGTCTTCCCTGTCAGAGTAAGCTGATTGATTCTGCATTAGGCTACAATCATCGAACTCACAGTAAAAGACTTCTACCAGAATTGTCTTCAAATTTCCAAAAGCCATTTTTGCAGATGCTAAGCCTTACCTGGGGAACCTTGAAACTCTAGGTACCCCAGTCCTCGTATGCCTCGTTTAATACACACATGTGAGCAGCTAGGCAACTAGTTAGTTTCTTTTCCTTCTCAAAAATCGGAGAGCTCAGGTTAACCTCCAGATGGAAACTAAGTCATATATTTGGGCCAACAATTCTCCCCTCAAAACCTAGAAGCTACAGACAAATACTGTCTCTTTGTCCAAATACTCTAGTGCTACTTGGTAAAAAGGAATCAAACATTCTGTTGGACTGAATGGTATTGGGGGGAAAAGTGTTAAGATTCAAAGCCTACTAAGAAATAAGACTATACTATGAGATTTGATTTATGTGAGTTTTCATTTGACCACGTGGATAGAACTGTTTCAATGGACGGAGCCGCCATGGTAGGAGGGTAAAATCACCCTTCTGCACCCAACACACACGTTTGCACAAAACATTCCAATTTGGAGCTGAAGGCTGGCTGCTTCCATGTTCAACCACTAATAGCATGTATTCCCCACACCATACATTCCCAGGATTTGCACGGCTCCAGGAAATTCAACCATTATTGTTATTTTTAAAATCATCGTCATTGACAGAACTGAGTGCCTTTGGTGTGCAAGGCCCAGGGAGGGCTACACGAATATTCAGAACAGTTCTGTCCTCAAGAGGCATCTATAATCCAGCAGGGAATTCACCAGAGGAGACTCAAGCTCTTTGAGGTAGGATATAAAAGCACACAAAGAAAATATTTTATGGTTTAAAATTTTTTTTTAATTAAAATAAAAAAATTTATTTTATTTTATTTTATTTTATTTATTTATTTTATTTTAGGGTGGAGATTAGGTTACTTATTTGTTTATTTATTTATCCATTTATTTAAATAGAGGTATTAGGGATTGAATCCAGGACCTCATGCATGCTAGGCACACACTCTACCACTGAGCTATCCCCTGCCCTCCCATTTTAAGACAATCTTAATGATTAAAAAAACATTAAAAGGCAGAAAAAGTGTACATATAAATGCTGAAGAAATGCAGGCATGCACAGGCCAGTCACATGAAACATTTCAGAAGACATACTGCTATCCAAGCCAGAGCCACGCCACCTGGCGCTGCACTGAAAACACCTCCAGCTTGGACACAGCTTGGGAAGAAGAGTGATTGGAACTGAGTTCTTCCTTCTGAAATTTGATACAGAGGATTGAGAATTGAAGTATGCAGCTTGGATCCTCTTCTTTAGGGCTGCACCAAAGAGACAGGGATTCCTGATTTCAAACGAGGAGAGACAAGCCCACCCTTGGAGAGACTGTCTGCTCAGGCAAACTGCTCCCGCAGGTGAGGTGCACAAGATTCCAAAGAGGCTACTGCGAGGAAAATAAGATATTATAATAACGAAAAGTCGGCACACTAGAAATTAAGTCAATTCATGAAGGAAATTTTTCCTAATGAGTTGGGCGGGCCCAGCTCACCACTTGGGAACAGAAATTCACATAAAAGTGAGCTAAACGGACTAAACAGGCAGAGTTCTTCCTCGAAGAGGTCAAGGTCAGTGTCGAGGTCACTGGCAAGGAAGTCGGGGGTGGCTTGGACTGAAGCTACTGTGTCTCGGGGAAAAAGGCTTGTTTTCACTGCTCTAGCCTTGAGCATAAATAGGGGCTCCAAAGCTTGAAAACCCGAAGAGGAACAACAGACTCTTATTATGTCACTTCTTTTTTTTTTTTTAAGGACAAAGAGGGAAGTTAGGACCACAGCCTGCTGTAAAGCTTTAATATCTTACTTTCCCTTGTCAGTTTAGGCAAGGTCCTCCGTATACATATATAAAAGTTTTATCATTAGACTTATAGCTCTTGGTGTGCAATTTCTAACTGATTTCTCTTCTTTTATGGTTGGCTTAATGGGAGGAAAATGCTGAACTTCACAAAGACAATGTAGTGAGCTGTTTCAAAGTTTAGAGAATCCGAAGACAGATTTTTTTTTTTTTCCAAAAGGCCATACATACCATGGGGAAAATTTAAATGACAAATTAAAGGCCAGGCCTTCTCTGGTAGCCAACACCAGCCCAAGGAGGAATTGCTGGAGCCACTTCAGGGACTCTCTGACCCTCTTGAGGGTGTTAGTGGAGTCAGGTGAAGAAAGGCATGTTGACCGGTGTGTTCAGCAAATACTCATGACCTTTCAAACCTACACAGATTTGTTTTTTTTCCAACTCACCTAGTATTACCAGTGATTATATAGTAACCGTTGCCATGGTAAAAACTCAATTCTCAAAACATCATCTGGGCTTTTTTTTTTTTTTTTCTTTCCCTGCTTCTATGACTGATGTAAACTAGTTGGAAAATTTTAATCCACAGGATTTTCCTTGTTCTGACCTAAGGTAGGGGTGAGGGAACTGGAAATAGAGACTTGGAGAACAATGTAAACATCCATTATTTATTTGGGGAGTTCTTTAAAGAGTTAAGTTATTTTATCAATTTTACAAGTGTGAATTAGGGACAATTTGTCCAGTTCTTAAAATATCTTTTCAGATTGAAAGTAAGTTATTAAAAATTACCAGTGTACAAATATAACTTATTTTAAACAGTCTAAGTTGTTATAGTAAGTGAAGCTATAAGCAGCTAAGTTTTAAGAAATCTAGGAAGTAGTACAGAGTAGCACGTATGCTTATTTATGACTAAATGAAAAGGAGAAAAAATTGAGACAAGAATAATTGGTAGTACGCTAACACAAAGTTAGAGTTTGATTTGGGGTTTTAACTTCCTGTATAGTTTCAAATAGCCATTTAGAAAGTTGAGGAGAAAAAGGAGAAAGAAAAATCTAAGCTTAGTGGATGTATGTTTTCCTACATGACTTTTTCTAACTGGTCTCATATCCTGAGACCAGTTATTTCTGCTTCTTCAAATGTCCTGTTTCTGTGATCTTCACTGACAAACAGAAAACTGTTCAACTTTACACTTTCTTGAATTTCTGTGCTTCCAAGTGCAAAGCAGATTCTTTCACATGCTGGTGGAGGGGTTCTGATAGCTGCAGGGCTGAAGCAGGTGATGTCACCGTAAACAAAAGCAGTCCCTGATTGCCACCCTGTGCAAGAGGGAAGACAGCAGGATCCTACCTGCATTTCTGGACCAAATATCCTAGTTATTTCCTTTCTCATTTTTATTATGAAAAATTTCAAAAAAGGAAAAGTTAAAAGACTTGCACAATGAAACCCCACGCATCCACTACCTATTTGAATTGCTAACATATGGCCATGTTTACCTGAAGATCCCTCTCTCCTTCCTTTTCTCTTGCCCCCAGCTTTCTCTCCAAACATGTGAGCAAATATATGAATGTATATATTTTTGCTGAACCATTTAAAAGTAAACTGCAGACATCACACCACTTCACTTTTAAATATTTTTTAAGCATGCATCTCCTAGGCTATTCCTCTACAATACCACAATCACACCTAAAAAAATTAATGAGAAGCCCCTAGTTGTATCAAATACACAAATTACTCAGTTGTTTCCCAAAATTTTTATACAGCTATTTTTTGAATTATAAAGTCTCTTTTATTTTATAACAAATTTCTAAAATATTTTTTTTCTTTTGTGACTTTTTGAAGAAACCACACCAATTATCTTGCAGAATGTCCAAGATTCTGGGTTTGTCCAATTAATTCCTCATGTTTTCATTTAATTTGTTCTTTACCTGCCTGCCCCGGTATTTTCTGTTCACTGGAATTTAAGGCAAAAGGCCTGATAACAATCTTCCCAGCAGGAATATCTCACAAGTGATGTTGCATAATTTCTACTGCATCATTTCTGGAGGTACATGATTGTCAGGTTATTAGCGATGCTAACTTTGATCACTCGAGTTAGATGGTAAGCACAAAACTCTGATGAATGGCATCTTCTCGTTCACACTGAGTCATCTGTGGGGTAATACTTTGTATTATGGACATAATCTGTTTTCCTTCAATCACTAATGACTTTAGCATCCACTGGAGATCCCTATGTGAATCAATATTTCAGTAGGGACTGCAAAATGGTAATTTTTCTGTTTGCCAATATCTCTAGGTTAAAAAAAAATGGTGATTCATCTGTAAACATCCTAGTAACTTGGGTAGCACTCTGACATAGATTTAGAATAAGTTACAAATGTACCGACTCCTTTGTAACTCAAATGAAATGGTGGTGCAATCATCAAATGCTTTTCTGCATTTTAACTTTCTATCAAAAACCGGACACATTTTTATTACATAGCTCTTGTGAGCGAAGAACTATGCAAAGAGTTGAGGATTCAGGGTGAATCAAAAGCATACACTGTGCCCTTCTCAAGAGCTTAGAGTCTAGCCATAATAAGTACATATATACTCGTCAAAGGAAAGAGGTATAATTATCTGCCTAAAACTTTAGGTAGTTTTTCATAAAAAGCTTCCTAATATGGAATTATAAATCATTTAGGGGGAGAATCAAAATCAAGTCACATATATAAAAATAATTTGAGGACTTAAGTCATTATTCTAAAAATTTCATAATTTTAAAACTTTTCAGCAAAGCCAACAGGATTAAAGTTACCTTCCCTCACCCTACCCTGTAGTATCTTCCACTCCTTTTTTTTTTTTAACAGTGAGTTTGCTTTTTCTTTAAAACTTCAATAATCTAAGCTCTAAGATATAGTGAAGACTAGTACGGGTTACATTTTACTTCCCTATATGTACCCCTCACCCCTCACCCCAACCCCTCCCACCTCCCACCCTCTTCCCTCCTACCCCCTGTGCCAGTGTGGTGTACATTTGACCCCTAAGATATTTATACAGACATACACTTGTAGCAAAGCAAAAGTCTGTTAAGGAAAGTTACTTTTGTGTCTAACATCAATGAAGTGGTATCTTGTTCTTTCATCTTTCCAATGAATCAATAACTCGTGATAAACCCACGGTTGCAGAAAGCCTACAATCTTTGCCAGAGGATGCTTATGGCAAAGCCTAGCTTGAGCCCAAACAAAACAAACTTTGGCTTAATTACTATTATTATTTTTACTGGAAGTTTCATTTGTAAAAATGTCACTGACATTCACCAGCTCTGATGGCATATCAATTGTCAGTCAATTAAGGAACAGTGATGGTTGTCAGACTGGGTCTAACTTCCCTTGCTCATCTGGAGTCTCCTCTTTCCGCAGCAGAGTTAGGACCAGAATAACAAATAGTTCTCACTTAACACACATAAACTGCTAAGAGCCAACCTTCATTTCATAAAAACAAAGCTGAATGTCATAGTTTTCTGTACATTAGGAGAAACACTTGGCACTTGATTATAAAGACTCATTTATGTCAGGAAACCTTCAAGTGGGAACACAGAATAGAATTTAATGAAAGTCCTTAAAGGAGGAAAGTTGTTTGCACTGTCATTCTATTTTAACAGGCCTTACTATGTTGTAAAAATAGTCTAGGAACTATGGCCCTTGGAAAAGCTTTGAACTAATGAAAAATATAACTGGACTTCTGATCAGAAAATAGCCTATTTACAACTGAATAGTCTTAGCCAAATAAAAATTTGCAATCTTACAGGGTGAATAATTAAAAAAAAAAAAAAAGCCTTTGGTTAGAATTGAGTGATGAAGGATCTTGGATGGTCTCAACTCTCGTAGGCAACCGGAAGGTTCAAGAAAAGAGCTAGTGGCAAAAGATATTAAGGAATATTATGACAAAATGCAGGAATTCTTAGTACTTCACAAAAATGAGTACAAATTATACACAAATGTTGCACTGAACTTGCAATTTAGATAATTTGCTTTTATTTTTCACACCTACATTCATCTTCAGTGGAGGGTAAAGGAGACTGAGCACAAAAGGTAGATCCTTTATTCTTCAAATTAACAATCCCATGATTAAAAGATTTATCTTTAGCTTTTCAATATGCATAATTTTACTTTATATAGTCCTTTTTGGGTTTACATGATTTCTTTTTCAGAACACATTAAGATCAGTGGATTGTATATACTTTGAAATATATCTAATATGACTCTATTTGGGGGTGGACTGTGTTTTTCAATTGAGAAGGCATTTAGACATAGTGCTTTAGAGAAGAAATGATACTCTTGACACATTGATTTAATCATGCAGTTGAAATGGCAGGATTTAAAGGGGAATTCATACATTTAGTTGCAAATTCCTATTTGGCATTACATTTGGAGACGGGGGTTGACTAAGACAGTTTAATAGGTTTTTGGTCCTTTGTGTCTTCATCTGTATAAAAAAAAAAAAAAGGGCCTTAAACTCAGAGACTAAAAAAAAGTCTCTAAGGAAACTTCTAGTTTCACTCTATGGGATAAGCTTCAGTAACAGTCTCAGTGTTCTCAGTGCACCATTTTTTGTCATTGTTTTTAATGACAAATCACATGTTTTTCCAACTAGTTACTTCTTACTTTAAATCATGAAGAGCCAGGGAAAGGAGGTACTGCAGCAAACACTTTTAATAAGAATACAAAATTCACACCAGAGGCACATTCTGGGGAATGTAAATGAACTATCACAAGTAGTAATTCTGCTGGAAGAATAAAATAAGGCTCTCTCAGAGTACAAATATACAGGAGGGAATGATTTAAAATAGCTTTATGATTTACAGTCACATACATTGTATTAAGCACTGAAAACAGGCATATTAATTAAAAAGCCAGCTAAATGGCATTTGAACATATATAACAAATCTTACAGTCCACAAAGTTCATGTATTAACAGTAATTTTAAGTACTTCATTTCAACACAAAAGAAATGAACAGGAGAAGCGATACCTCTCAAAATATTAATTTATGTCTATGACAAAAATCAAGAGAACTTATATTTTAAAAGGATTACATTAGTGATAAAACCTCACAGCAGACAGGCCAACCACAGAACACAAAACCAATGGTGCTGAGCAACTGAAACAGTATTGGCTTCCCCAGCCCCTTCCTTCTTGCTACCACCACACGGACCCACGTCACCTTTCCTTTACTCAGACGAACAGGAGTCCTCACTCCGCAAAAGGAATGAAGAAAAATCAAACAGCAAATTCAAAAGTTGATTTCTCCATAAACCTTCAATGTGGTTTAACAAATACAAAGAAACTCAACACTTATGCACAGTGCTCCTTTCCAAAGAAGGAACAGACGCATCGAACATTATCTGAAAGGGGCTTTCTTTATGGACTTATGTACACTGGTTGAATGAGAATTACTGCATCTGAGAAGGCACATATCTGTGATTTAAGGCTTAACCGGTATTGTTACATATGGAAGTCAATGAAAGCTATCTAGGAATTCACTTCTGTCAAAATGGAATTTACCCAAAAAACTAGCTTTCTAAGCACAGATTTCTACTCTAGAAACCATCAGGAATTTCTATTCTCAAGTCTACCTGTCAAAAAAAAATTCTTTAAGCACGTTTCATTATGAATCAAAAGAAATTGCTAACATAACCATTCCATGACTCTGGGTGACGCAAATTCATAAGCTCAGGAGCCTCAGAAATGACAGTGTGATTCCTGCGTCTTTAAGGAAAAGTCTCAGCAAAATTACAATGGTACAGATTCACTTTTAAAAAGGTATTTGCCACAACTCCACAAGCCAGTCAGTCATTCATTAGAGCTGCCGCCTCTGTGCGGATGTTGCAGGAACACCATATAATTTTACTCTGCAAAATAGTTTCTTTTTTCTTTAAGATAATACATGAAAATGAATCTCTTAAAGATGTTTAATATATTCATATATAAAATATCTGATGTTGATACAAATCGTGTAAACCTCCCTTTGGAAAAGTTACAACAGGTCCTCGGTTGCAGGACCAAAAACCTTGAATTTTTGTCTTGTCAGTGCAAATCTATATTAGGTGTTTTCAAACTACAGAAATAGCCATCAACCCTCACAATACAAAAAGATTTCTCAAAAATGAAAATTACTGTGTTCAGATTATAGAAATTATGTTTACATTAAAACTACCCACATTCCCATCAAATTTAACAGTTCAATTGTTAAAGTATGAAAAGGGAAAAATTAAAGCTGTTTGTGCAAGAATCACTACAATGGTTGTCACCCTTTTCCTCTTCCCCCGCTTCTGCTTAATTCTTACTAGGTTTATCTGGAAATATAACAATCTGACTTTCTTTGTTCCCCCAGGTGTGATTTTACTGTTCTTCAAGCCAAGATGGGGCATCCACTCCAGGGGTTTTCAATTTGATATGGAACTGTTTAAGTGTCTGTTCAAGCTGCTTCTGATTCCCAGCAAAGTAGGCGGCAATGGCATTGTGGAAAAGGACCAGCTGATTGTGCAATACTTTAACCTGTGAACAGGGCAGAGTTACAAGACCAAGCGTTAACACCGACGACAATGAAAGATAAGGTGATTTATTACATGTCTTCATGAAAGAGCGTCTCTCTCCTCAGGAAAAGCTGTTCTGACAAAGTATTGCACACACACCAGTTGTACATTGCTTTGCAGTCACTGAGTCTTTGTTGAGTTTTTAACTTCTCTGAGGGAATAGATCAGTTTAAGAAGCTAAATATGTACTCTCTTAACCCTTTTCAGACATTACTGAGCATACCTTAATTAAGAATATCATTAGGTCTCCCTTCAAACGAAGTGAATTCAAAATCAAATGTTGAAGAGAGGGAAATTATATCTAAATAATAACTACATGATCTATGCTATACAGCAAGTATGGACATCATTCAGGCTACACTTTATGTAAAACTAAGTAGGCGGGATACTTTAAAGCACTGCAGTTCTCTGCAAAGACTGAAGGAGTGGTGGCAAGTGTTGCCCAGAAAGCCAATTTACTCAAATTCCCCTCAGTTATTTTCAATTGCTTATTACTTTGAATGATATCAAGAGTATGTTTTAACCAAGTAACACTGTATCTATGACTCTTTTAAAGAAATCAGCAAAGCATCACAAAGATTTTACGAATATTGAAATGTTTCCTGCGGTGTTATTTGTAACTGCAAAATGTTCAATAATAAAGTATAAAATAAACTCTTATATAGCCATCCAATGCAATATTCATTAAAACTGAGCTTTAATAATTTTTAATGATGTAAAGACATCTGATACATGATGCTAAGTGAAAAAATAGGATATAACATTTTATACAGGGTATGAAGTCTGTATTCACTGTAAACACACACGCAGTCTCTCTGGCCATTTCTCCGTTCATCGACCTCTATAAAGGAAATAACACTAATATTTATATTGGATATTCTTGATTTGTAAAGTCTTTTATTTTTAAAATTAAAATATTATAAAAACAGCACATGCTCAAGATTGCAAGTAAAATCTCCTGATTCATGCATTTATTCTCCTCTGACCCGAGAGAATCACTGTTAACATTTTCTCGTGTATCCTTTGACAAAGTTTCTAGGTTTATATACAAAATTTTAAAACATAAATGGATTGCACTATGTACACTTCCAGTAACAGATTTTTACTTAAAGTATCTCAGATAACTTTTAATTCCATTCATTTATTCATTCAGTAGATATTCATGAAGTACCTTCTGCATGCCAGGCACTGTTCTAGGTGTCTCCTCATGAGCTCACATTCTTAGGGGATGGAAAAGGAAGGAGAGAGGTAAGCCAGAAACTAAGTATTGACCCCAGGGAATGAATAACTCAAGCCTAGAGAAGAAGCTGGGTTAACATTTAGGGCATCTGGAGCTGCCAGATTCACCTAGTTGTTTGAAAAATAAAAAGGATTCTTTCCTCTTTCTCTGACAAAGATCAGAATGTTTCTGGCAGGGATATAGTTTAAGAGGAACAGATAGCATGAAATGACGACAACTAAAAAGTGTCTGTAAAAACTAAAAAGAATTATCTTGAACTTATCTGCTCAGACATTTAAGGCCTGCAACCTTCCTAAATGAAAACCTCTGGTGCCAGGTCCAAGGACAACAAACATGTAACCGATGTGTTAGGCACTGCACCTGGGATACAGGAATACAAAGATAAGTAAGGCAGAGGCCAGCAGAAATGATGATTAATGTGATAAATGGGTAGGTAGGGGAGGAGAGAATTTTCTCAAGAAAGGATGAAGGAGAACACTGGGATGGGAGAACTCTAACTCCCCTGCCATCTAGTTCTGAGATGAGGGGAGTATTTCAAAGGATGGTGAACCTCCACCCAGGGGCAATTATTAAAACAGGATAATCACAGGTCAAGCAGGTTTCTAGAAGGCAAACAGGAGGTGAGCACAGTATTCTATTATAATGACTGTTACAATAATGGCCCCAGTTACCCCTTTCCATATCCATACCCTTAGGGGAGCCTTCCACAATGAAAACGAGCTTGGCCTGTACTATTAAAAAATGAGGCTTGATAAGCAAGTGCCTGCCCTCGGGGACTACTGCTGCCATCTTGTGAAGAAGCCCCATCTGGCCTCCTTTGGGCTTAAAGTCTCCAGGGGCAGAGGCCCAGCCATTCCAGCTGCTCTCAGTGCCCAGCATCAAAGTGAAACTGGAAGAACCCACCTACCTGACCTACGCACTTGTGGGAAATAAATCATTGTTGTTCCAGGCTCCTAAAGCTGTCAGTGTTTTGTTATGCAGCAGAAGATGAGGTACATCTATGAAAAAGGTCAAGAATGCAGTTTCCTAGGAATGAACGAGGGTTCAGTGAGCAGTGAAAAGGAGGAAAATCAAGGTGGGGAGGACAAGGTTCAGATACATGAGAGAAATTGAGATGGAAAGCAGCTAGGGAACAGAGACTCACACAAGCCAGGCAAAACTGCTACTAACCAGCCCCAAGACCTAACTGCAGGTTAGGAATAAATGTAATATAGTATCTTTGAGAACTTTTACCTCCAATTTTCTGGGAAGAGTTGCATTAGACAGAGTTTGATACTGGTCATAGCCTCCCCAAATCTGTTATTTGTTATTAATCTAGGGCATTAGTAAAGTATTCCGATTGTTAGTACTTTCTTTATAGAAATTACCAGAAAGACACTGGAATCAGGAGGTCTGCATGCCAGTCTTAGTTACCCCTTCCTAGTTTTCTTTGTGATACTGCTGCAGGAGAACGGGGCATGAGAGGACCGTCATGTCCCAGGTCTCCAGAGAGTCCCTGGAATGGGCCACCAAGTGAGGGTCCTTGGCTTGCAAAGGAAAGAAATCAAGAGTGAGCCACAGTACAGTAAAAGCAGGTTTATTTGGCGAGATACACATTCCATAGGCAGATAGCAGGTCTGTCTCAGAAGGCCTGGGGTGTGGGTGTGGTTAGATTTTCATGCGCTGGGTAATTTCATATGCTAATAAGTGGGAGGGTTATTCCAACTATTTTGGGGAAGGGGCAGGGATTTCCAGGAATTGTCCCCACCCCATTCTTGGCCTTTTATGGTTAGGAACTGTCATGGCACCTGACATGTCCTTAGCAACTAATGTACTACAATGAGCCTATGAGGCTCAAGGTCTGCTGGAAGTGAATCTTCTGCCATCTTGGGCTGAGTTGGTTCTAACCAGTTTACATCATACTCTCAATGGCTATGTCATTCGTTTAATGGCTGTGCCCTTACCCCCTTCTCTTTCTGTCTCCACACCAGGCACAGGCTACTTCTAATTTCATTGGCATCAAGGATGACATTACCAAACTGAATTTGCAGTGCCGCTGTCAGGGTTAAATGGAACGAGGTACTACCTAGAACACTGATACAGACTAAGGACTCATTAGATTTCAATGAATCTAAGTTTACCTATTTGTTAAACTTTCAGATGACATTGACTTTTCTCAGTAAAATAAACTCTCATTTATTTATAACCCACTGATTTGGAACTTGGAAGAAGTAAGACTGTGATTTATAATAAATATACACTTGGTCCAGGCACAGAGCTCCCAAAACCCTTGTTAATTTCCTAAGTGATAAGAGCCAAGGTAGTATCTTTTGTTATAATATTGGGTCTCTGGTTCTGTTCCTGAAATAGTCCCAGAGCTATAAAGGTGGAAGGATTGTCTTTTGTTATTCACAGCAAGTCCTCTTCTACCACATCTGACTTTATGCTAGTGAGGGGATATTTGGAAAGCCCCTAGATAACCATAGCTTGGGGGCTGGTTGCCAGGGGAACTAAATTGTGATTGGAAGGTGGAAATTTTCACCCTCACGACCCAACCTCTGGACAGTCATTTAATCAACCATGCCTACACAATGAAGCCTCCATAAAAATCCCTTAAGTATGGGGTTTGGGCAGCTTTTGGGTTGGTTAACGTATCCACAAGCCAGGAGGGTGGTGCACCCCAAACCCCACAGGGACAGAAGCTTTTGCGTTTAGAACCCTTCTGACCTTGCCCTATGACCTCTTCATCTGTATCCTTTAATATTTTTTGTAATAAACCTGTAATCTAATGAGTAAGCTGTTTCCAGAGCTCTATGAGTGCTCCAGCAAATGACTGAACCCAAGGAGGGGGTCGTGGGAAACTTCGGTTTATTCGCAGTTGGTCGGAAGCTTAGGTGGCAACCTGGACTTTCGAATGGTGTCTGAAGGTGGTGGTGAGGGAGGCCCACAGTGTCAGAATTGAACCGAACTGCAGAACATCCAGCCAGTGTCTGGAAAATCAGGGAACTGGTCTGTGTGGGAAAAAACCCTACACATCTGATGTCAAAGTGAGACGTGTTGTGAGTGAAACAAGAAACAGGGTTTTTTCCTTTTCAAAGATAGAAACTAATGTGAAGTTTACCTTAGAACAATGAAAAAAAGGTTTGTGCTAAGCAAATAAATTCTGCTGACAAGATTGCATGGGCACAGTTGGTTTATCAACACTGCCTGCCTTGATATGGTCTTGAATCCAAGGACAGAGATGCTGCAGAAGGAATTCCTCTGCCTGACAGATCACCTCAGAAGAACCTTTAAGGGTCCCATTACAACCCCATGATTTTGTGCTTCTAAAATGAACACATTTTTCAAGCACTAAGACAGCACTTAATTTCTTCCAAATTATGCATTGGTTAGCACCATTCAAGTTAATAATATTACAAAAAAATTTGTTTAAACATTCTTAACACAGAATTTCATTAATTCATATTGACTTCTTTATGTCTAGACATGAAAGTTTTGCATTGCAATCACTTTTAAAACAAGCTTTTAAATGATAAACTGATTTTTTATATCAGCATCTACTAAGGAAAGGTCAGATTATGCTAATTAAGGTTTAACCAGGGCTCTCCTTACATGAGTGGAGTTTGATTTTAGGACCAAATCTCTTTCTTGTAAGACACTAGAGTCAATTAAAGTAATAGCTAGCAAAAAATAAGTAAAATAAAATAAAACATTACAGGCTAGCTCTCACTTGATTCTTATTTACATAAAAATATTTTCTGAACTTGATCTGTTCTCAGTCACACCTCTGCCAGCGTGACTGAGTTTCAGATCTCTTCCAGAGTACACACTGTCAGGGACTGGTCAAAGGAGAGCTCTGAGGACAGTATGTTTTGACAGAAAGATGGAAAAGTTTTCAGATGACCCTAGCTATGAAAGAATTTCTTAAAAATAAAAAAATCATAAACTATAAGGAAAAGATCGGCAAATTAAATTACTTTAAAATATAGAATTTCTGGGGAGGGCATAGCTCAATGGTAGAGTGCATGCTTAGCATGCAGGAGGTGCTGGGTTCATGCCCCAGTACTCCCTCTAAACATAAATAAATAAATAAACCTAATTACCCCCCCAAATAATAAAAATAAATAAGTAAATAAATATTTTTTTAACTTAGAATTTCTATTCACACAAGGATAGTGAAAAGACAAGTTACAAACTGGATAAAGGTATCTGCATTACACGTTCTGACTAAAAGTCTGTATTTAGAAAATGTGACGAACTCCTGCAAACCAACTACCTAATTAAAAAAGAGCAAATAACATGGGTGGGCATTTTACACAGCAGGAAACAGGAGTGACCAATTAAATTTGAAAAGACATCCAGCCTCAACAGGAAACAGGAAAATGCAAATGAAAACTGATGTGGCATGCTATTTTATGCCCGCTACATTAGGAAAACTTAAAACAATGAGAACTCTTGTACACTGCTGATTGGTGCATACATTTGTACAACTATCTTTGTTGTACATTAGCTAGTAAAATGAAAGATGCATGTATCCTATGGAACAGCAAATTAGCTCATAACAATGTGCCCTAGAGAAGCTTGCACGTGTCCCATGAGACATGTACAATTATGTTCACAGCAGTACTGCTTTTAGCATCAAGAAAACAAAAAAACTAACCAAAATTTGTATTTACAGGAGAATCGATAAATAAACTGTGGTCTCTTCATGTGATAGGGATGCGGTATAGGAGTGAAGATAAATGAATGGCACCTCCATGTGTCACATGTGTCATCATGGAAGAACCTCAGGAAGACCAGACAGAGCAAAAGAGGAAACAAACACCCGCAGTAGGATCCCATTTATATAAAGTTCAAAAACACATGTAACTGAATGATACAGTCATATGTGGTGAAATTATAAAGAAAACCAGTAGAAACAATAAGTAAAACTCAGAATAGGGGTTATGGACAGAGCAGAAGGGGGAAAATGAGGTAAGGGAAAGCACAGAGGAGGCTTCAGAAGTATTGATAGTTTTGTTTCTTAACCTGGGTGGTAGGAACGTGGTTGCTGGTTTTTGTTGTTGTTACTCTTTATATTTTGCCTGTATGTTAAACATTCTTTTGAATGTGCTTAATGTATTTTTTCATTATTAAAAAAGGGAAAGGTTATGAAAGATAAAAGTCTTGTCTATATCACAACTTCGCTGAAGCTCTGCATTTTTCAGTATTCTGATGAACCACAGGCAACCCCACTGCAGATTCAGAGAAAAAAAAAAAAACACCTAAAATGTTACTTGCATTCATTCAGTAAATATTACCCTGGGTCTGGTGTAAGGCACTACTCTAGGGGCTGGAATGCAAGCAATCAACAAAAAAGACAACTCTGCTGTCAAGAACCTTATATTCTACTGAGGGGATAAAGAGAAACAAGATAAATAAACTATACATTATGTCAGATGATGACATTTGTTACAGAGAAAAACAAAGCAGCAATGGGGAATAGGAGATGTCTGCACAGAAGAGCGGATGCAATGTAAATAGGAAGGCTAGACGAGGTCTCATTAAGGTGACATCTGAATAAAGACCTGAAGGAAGTGAGGAAATGAACTTTAAGACACTTAGAAGAGGAACGTCCCAGACAGGAAACAGCAAGCACTAAGGTCCTGAGTGGGCAGTGTGCGTGGAACACTCTGAGTAAGGGTCTGGTGGGAGATGTGGTCAGATGGGTAATGGGGACTAGACGGTGTAGGAACTCAGAGGTCATCAGAAAGACTCTGGCTACTTTGCTGAGTAAGATGAGAAGGTACTAGAAGATCCTGAGCAGAAAACTGACAGTAACTAACTTAAGCTATAAACATGCAAGAGGGGGAAAGATGGAGACCTGTCAGGATACCTCAGCAGCAACCCACCAGGTGAGGCAATGGTGGCCCGACTCCGGTGCTAACAGAGGAAGCAGGGAGAAGAGGTGGGATTCTTGTGTATGGGATGTGCTGACAGATGGATCAAGATGCAAGATGTGAGAGAAAGAGAACAAACAGGATGCCAAGACTTTGGCCCCGAGCAACTGAAAGAATGAAGCTGCCATATACTGATGTGGCAAAGAGTGTGAGAGGGGAAAGGTGGGTATCAGGAGCTCAGCTTTGGACAAGTGAAGTCTGAGATGCCTTTCAGGCACGCACATGGAAGTGCTGAACAGGTCACAGTATTTCTGAGATTGGATCATTCAGTATGGCAGTCTAGGCTGGAAATGTAAACTAGGGGTCAACACACAACAACATGCAGCTGACAGTCAAAGCCACAGGACTAGAAAGAGCTCATCAAGAGAGGAGACAGAAAAGACACCCAAGGATTAAGTTATGACCCTTAATACTTCACAATTTATACAGAACTTAGCCTGAAAGGTATCACAGGCCTAAATATCTACATTTACATGGCTAAAAGCCATAAACCTTCTAGAGGAAAACACAGGAGAAAGTCTCAACAATCTTGAGCTTGGCAAAAATTTTTAAATAATTCACACAAAGAATACATTATAAAAAAGTTAATAAATAGGACTTCATCAAGATTAAAATACTTTTCTCTTCAAAGCACAGTTATAAAAATGAATAGGCAAGCCACATATTGGGAGAAAAGATTTGCAAAACAGACAAAGAACCTGATGCCAGAATATATGAAAAATTCTTACAAAATAAGAAGATGACGACAAACAGCCCAACCAAAAAAAATGGAGAAAAAAATCTGAACAGGCATTTCATAAAAAAAGTATTTTTTATATATATATATATGATATATATACACATACGTACAGACGGTAGGCAAATAAGCATGTGGAAAGATGACCAACATCTTTAGTTATTAGGGAAATTCCAATTTAAACCATGAGACACCACGACACATTCACCAGAATGGCTAAAATTAAAGATTCACCATACCTTATTGGTGAGGATGTGAAACAGACTGACCTCTCATATACTATTGGTGGGGATGTCAAATGGTACAACCATCTTGGAAAAGTTTTTCAGTTTCTTAAAAAGTTAAGCATGCACCTACTGTTCCCATGTGTAGGTATACATACAACCCACTATTCCACACCTGAGTAGTGAGTGGAGTGGAATCAAAGTGTATGTCCACACAAAGACTTGTACACAGATGTTCACAGTAATTTACTTGTATTAACAGCCTACAACCCAAATGTCTATCAGTAGGTGAACAGGTAAACTGTGGTATTTCCATACAATGGAGCACTACTCAGCAACAAAACAAATGAACAACTGATAAACACAGCATGGATGAATCACAAAACTTGTGCAGGGAAAGTAAGCAGAAAACAAGGAGTATAAACTATTTGGTTCCATTTATATAAAATTTAGAACATGCAAACAAATCTATAGTAACAGAAAGCAAATCAGTGGTTGTCTGGAAATGAGGGTTTGGGTTACAAAGGGGCTTGAGGAAATTTGGGGAGGTGATGAACACACATACTATCTTGTTTTGGTGATGATTTCATAAGCATCTACATGTGTCAAAACTTGTCAAATTGTACACCTTAAATATGTGCAGCTATTATTCATCAAATTATACCTCAATAAAGCTGTGGGGGGAGAACAGTGGTGCTGGGAAACCGGTTATCTACCTGGGGGGAAAACTGGATTCCTAATTCACATACAATTGGTTCAGGTTCCAGGACCCCTGCAGATACCAAAACCTGAGGATGCTCAAGTCCCTAACATAAAACGGCTCAGTACAGTCGGTCCTCTGTAGCCAAAGGTTCCACATCCACGTGTTCAACCAACAGAGAATTCTGATGTACAGCTGGCTGAATCTGTGGATGTGGAACCTGTGGATTTGGAACCCGCAGATGTCAAGGGCCAAGTGCAATACAATAAACCAGCTCCAGGTAGATTTGGAATTGTGAAAAGCAAATAACAAAACAAAACAAAACAACAAAAACAAAAACCAAAAAACCTCCAACCCCCCAAAAACCCCTAAAAATTTTAAAAGAAAATATTATATATCCAATATCTTAAAATGTTGGATTGGAAAAGATTTCTTAAATAGGACACAAAAGGTATTAACAATAGAATAAAAGATTGATAATTTAATTGAAATTAAGAGATTTGGTTTGTCAAAAACCATTGTAAAGAGGGTAATATCATAAACCACAAATGGCAGAATATATCTGTAATGAATAACCAAAAAAAGGATTAGTATAAAAATATATAAAGAATTCCTACAAATCAGTAAGAAAAAAACAAATTAACCCAGTAGAAGTATGGGCTAAGGCTCAAATTGGCATTTTACACTAGAAGAAACACATGTGACCATAAATAATGAAGAAAATAAAAGAACAAAAATACCATTTAACTCACTTCATTTACAGAGAATGCAAATCAAAGGGAACTTGCATACATTGCTGGTGGGAATGTAAATTGCTACATTCATACTGGAAAACAATTTGGAAAACAATTTGGCTTAATCTTATCAAGTTGAAACTCACAATGCGCTATAAGGCATGATCAGGAACACTCACAGCAAACACAGAAACGACGCGAATGTCCTTTAACAGTAGAACGAATAAATAAAATGTAAGGTAAGAGGGAAGTAAGAGGATGGTTTAGGGAAGGAACAGAAAGATGGAAACAAATTTTGGTCACGATCTAGTTCTTGGGTTGGGTGGTGGGGTCACAGATACTCATTATATATATTATTATGCTCAACTTACATATGCATTATATATATTATTTTGTGTGTATATCAATGTCATTTTTTTTTAAAAAACACAAAAAAGAGGAAAATAATAAAGCTTCATGACTCATTTCAAATGTAGTATAAAAATAAAGACTATAAATGAAATGATAAATTTAAAAATAAAACTAAATTAGAAAATTTCAAATAATCTTTCTAGTTTCTAATTCTCTCTAAAGCCATAAATTACTTCTGCTTATAATTAAGACATGCACCTTTGCTTGAAGAGTCTAAAGGAACAGACCTCAGAGAATTCAAGGAAAACTCCTGTCCCTAAAACAGGATGTCACAAATCCTTACGAACTGGTATGTGAAGCATTCTGAAGTTTTGCAAAGTTTTACTTAAGTAAAATTTCCTTCTCTAAAATGGCATTTTCCAAATTAGGAAGAAAGCAAATCTACCACAAATACACCATTTATTAATTTTCTACTTTCTCTGTCCATTAAATAGATAATCTTTTTCTCTGCCTGTAAAGACGCTTGTTAACTGCAGGAGGAGGCTGATTAGCTAGAGGAGAATGAAAGATTCAGGAAAACTGGGCTCAATTCCCATTTCTGCCCCCAGTTTACTAGGTGAACTCTTTTCGCACTTGCATAATGAAGAAACTGAGATTAAGATAATTTTTATGGTTCCTTTCTACTAAAATTTTCTGAGGAAACTGCTTTCTAAATAGAAGTATACACATATTTGGAAACTCAAATGGTTCTTAAAAAGCCTTTCTGTTGAAAGGTTTTCTTTCGATAGAAAAACATGATTTCTGTTTATTTATAAGGACAGAAACTGGCACTTCCATAGAGATGTAATAAATTCAGCTGAAAGTTTAGGTACCAGTTTATGAATACTCTTCCCGATTCTGAGTTTTGTTTTTTTTTTAAGGCTTTCACACTTGAGTCACAAAGTAATTTTCCACCTTGTTCTACTAGTATTACTTGGTCTTTCTTATTTTCCAATTTCAGATGATCCTTCACTCCTGGAATTACAGAGCAACTAAAGGGCTTCTGTATTTCTAGTGTGAAATTCTAATTTTCAGAAATAGGTTCTAGCTAATTACTGTTCTTTGGGCCACAAAAAAATTTGAATTTGAATTTGAATTCTCAATGTTTTAGAATTAGAGGAAACAATAAAAGAGCCCAGGATTTGAGTCATGTACTGGAACTGCAGAGAGCTGTTACAAAGCCCAGAAAGCTGGAGAATCAGGAGGAAAGTGGGAAGGAAGGGCATCAGACCGTTTTTAGCTAACCCTACTGATGTCAACACAGGTCTGCATTCCCCACTCCCTGACAACTGACACACCTAACACAGACACACAGCTCTTCCTGTCACTGAGGGAAGCTTGGGAGCTCACTAACAAGCCTCAGAACGGGGGCATTAGCTGTATTTAAAATGGTCCCCCACCCCCGAGTGAAACTTAATCCATGGGAAATAAAGGAAGGAGGATGCTTTTTAGGACTGAATTCTAGTTTTCACAACAAAATGATACAATACTCATTTTCACAAAAACATTCTCTTGGTAATTGTGAGAAGGTTGATGTGCAAAGCCTTTTAAAGTACCCACACTTCAGAGAAGTTCCTGGTATAAAGAAAGCCTCTGGGGAGTCACAGCTTTTCAATTATAATTATGGAAATAAAGTATAAAATTTCATTGTCATTTTTGTCTCAGAAGTTGTTTTATACCAACAAAGGTACCTTACCTCTTTTTTCTATTAGCACTGACAAATAAGTGTAATTCTAGTACAAGTTTTAGCTCTGGTAGTACAGCCTCAAAATCAGACACAAATTTAAATAAGAATGGTAAGTCGACTCTTTCATCCAATCAAACCATTACTAAATCAAAAATAAAGCTAAATTAAAATTGATGAATAAATCAATTGCAGTATGAATATACTTTCTAAATTAAATGAACTAAAGATTTAGAATATTTTATTTTCTACCTATTTTTGAGTAGTGTGAATTTGTCCTAGGATATGTGCTCATGTAGTATGTTCAGTGCGGCTCTGACTGATAGGCTACAAAGAATCTTCAGGAGGCTTTGGTTACCTGAAGATAGAAATAAATACAAATCATTACCAATAGAGGGAAAATTTAAGTAATATTAGAGAAGCAGTTGCAATACAATTTTAAAGATAACTAACTTTTGCAATCTTGGTAATGACTATGCTGTTGTCACTATATATAGCAGTTTTAACAAGGCTTGAAAATTGTTATTTTAAGTTATTTGGCTTGTTTATCAGGTTCACTTTTACCAGGCTGTCTGGCTTTAGAAAGGTAGGTCTAGGAAAGACTCTGGTTTCTCAACTAGAAGTGGCTTAGGGAGAGAGATGAAGAAAGTTACACGGGGGAAAAGGTCAAACCCCACTTTTAGAAGAAGGGGCACAAAGCCAAAATGTTGAAGGAAATATTTTAGGGTCATTACACTTTTTCAGTGTACTTCTACATTTATGCTACGAAGTCGTAAGTGATGAGCATACAGAATCAAAGGCACAGTTAAGCATTTTTGGCAGACTATTCTTCGATACGGTGGGTGACACTCACTTTTGTGATGTGACACATAATATGTTACCTTTATATCTGCTCTGTGCAGTCTTCTGTTCTCTTCAAGTTATAGTTAAAAAAAAAAAAAACAAAGAAACACACACACACTCAAAGTTAAGCAACTCGCCGAAGTTTTAGACAGCTAGGAAGCAGATAGGCTGGGATTTGGGGAACTCGGGAACGTCTTTTCTAAGACTAGTCCACGTTCTTTCACCTGTTCTAATCTGCCTTTACTCATAAGGCAATAAACATTTTACAAAGCTTTCAAACAAAGTTTGAAACAAACAAAAAAAAGGCGTAACAGATCATTTAAAGGAAGGGTAGAAGAGAAATACTTTAGCCTCCTATTTTGTCTCTGGCCCTGAAGCTGCATTTAAATATCTCAGAGCAAGGATCTAACACAAAGATAGGAACAGATGAAAGAAATACAAATTAATTCTTTCTAAAATTATGAAGAATAATGCAATATTAAACTCATACAATAAAAAAACTTTCACATAATCTTTCCATAATTACAGAGCAGGAAAAAAATCTATACTGAACTATTTATGCATGTATCTCCTAACTGAAAATAGATTTAAAGTGGCTCTAAGGATAAATAAAACACAATAGAAAAGCAGATTTAAAACAGGAGCAACAGAAGACAGAGGTAACATTTCCTGCCATGGGATGACAACAAATCTGACAAATTTTCAGAACCTAACATCAGAAACAATTACAGTAATTTAGAAACATACCAAATCACCATGAACTCAGTTACAGAGAACTTTCATAAAGATCTGCCAAATAATGAGCAACCCAGATCAGACACAAGCAAAACCACTACAGCAGCATCTGGTGAGTGACCCAAAATATGCCACACAATGCTTTAATTGTTAAAGGGCAAAAGCAAACTTCAGTACTGACTACTAACACAGAGAGTCACGCTGGGGTTTTAAATAGAAACTGGGTAAGAGAAATTTAAGAGCAGGACTGATAGATAATGCCAAGTGGATGACACTGAAAACTTTCTCCTGCGGACACAGCATGTATCAATAGAAGATAAATACTACTCACAAAGTTACTGACTGAAAAACTTTGAAGTATTACTTCATAACTTTAAAGTATTACTTCATAGGCATCAAAATGATAAAAAAGTACCTCATTTCTACCAAATGAACTTTTTTCCAAATCAAATTTAGATTACGTATCTTTTTACCAGAAACACTGAGGTAATCTTTTTTAATGAGGTAATTTCTAGTTAAAATAAGTTATTAGTTTTAATATATTTACAGTTGTTAAGTCTTTCAAAGTAATTATTGGCTCTCCCAGTAATTCTATAAAATAGAGGTTTAAGTGTCCAACAACACTGGGGCAGTGGCTTGCCTTAAACATGTAATGAAAAGCTGGAACAAAATCATTCCCTGGTAAGATGCCTCCCACCACTAGTATGTAAAGCACTAACTACTTTCTTTACTCCCAACTATTTAAAAAGGTATAATGATATGCTTTCCCTGCCCATCACGGATTTTTTTTCCAGTAAGTAAAAAGCCAGAAGAGTAACAAGCAGGAAAGTATACCTGTCTTGGCCTTTCACTAGGCTTGTGAAGTATAATTTTATGACTTTGTAATAGCTTGGAAATGCTTGTCATGAAAGCAACTACCAGCTGAGAAAGAGAAGCACTATCAGAAATACGGGCGTGGGCACTGGGGAGGGAGTGAGAGAAGGAAAGACAAACACGAAAGTAAGTGGAGGTGGAAGAATAGACTTTATTTTTCTGACTCACTGGGATGGGTTTCAACAAATCACTGACAAGTAGGTTTAAAAAAAAAAGCATGCTATGAGGGAAAAAAGGGCAGTCCTGTTTTGAAAAGAAGATAACTGATGAAACACAATCTGTAAACTGCAGTAACACTGTTGCAAAACTATGCCTTATAATTCTTTATCCAGTGGTACATTAAACTTCTCAGTGCACAGGTTTTCTCCCCCTTAGCAGAAATGTCTATTGCCCTCTGTTCTATGGTTTACTGTGTTAGCTAACTCCCTGTCCTAACCCTTCCTCCCAAGAGTTCCAGGTTTAGATGAGACTGATAATGGCTTCTGTTTTCCGAGGTTATCTCCAAACTTCTTCCTCTGCTGCTTTAAGTCCCTTACTTGGAGCAGGTTTATAACATCACATTTACCTAAAAGCAGGGCAATGGAGTCAAACAGATCTAGATTTGAATCCTGGTCTGGCTGTGAAACTTTGGGCAAGTTACTTAACCTCTCTGAACCTCAGTACCACCATCTGTACACCAGTATATGATCATCTAGATCACAGATTATAAATGTACATACAAAATACTTATAGAGCGCTGCCTCCATATGCAGCTTACTCACAGATCAATGCCCATCAATTCACTTACTGTAGGAAGGGAATGCCCTAAAGATGCATCCATGGACCTGACCTCTAGGGGAAGAAATAAACCAGCAGGCTTTCAGAGCACAGTGATTTGTGCTTTAACTGGAGAAAGCCCTGGGCACTATGGCAATACATACAGGAAGAAAGAAACTTTCAAGTTGCTGAAGGAAATATTAAGTGCATAAATCATTCCAGTTAGCACTTGAGGTCCTAGTTTAAAATTAACTTAGGTCCAGAAGAGTAGTTAAGGAACCGGGTATTTCATTAGTTAGGTGAGCCTGTTCTCACTGGCCTTTGAACACTGGCAACAGGCACTTATAGATATACCAAATGGCCCATTCAAACTCATCTTTATATTCACAAAATAGTTTTCCTTCATAAGTATGGCTGTGTATTTTATCTTGGAAAGCTAACTTTTTTTCTTCTCTTACACAGCTTAAAAAATTCCGATCCCATGTACCTAACAGCTGTTTATAAACTTAATGGAAAAGAGTTACCAAAATTTGTTATTATAAAACCATTATTTTTCTTGGGAAAAAAAAATCCATGCGCAGTAATACTATGCTGTGCTTTAGGAAGAGAACAGAAAGTACAACAAAAGCTTACAAATCATTTAAACATATGATCCAAGATTTCTTGAAGACTTTTTTCTGACCTGTGTCCACCAGTGCTCATGGTCCTCATGCTGTGTGGTCCTGCTTGAGTAATACTGCCACCTACACCAGCAGGTACTTCCAGCCCACACTCATGTTTTCTTCATCAAATTCTAGATTTCTTCTTTCTCATGCTCCACTCAGCACGTTGTAAATAATTAACTATATGTTCTCCATTAGACTGTTAAGTCACTTGTCAGCAGGGAGTTTGTCATAATACCATTACACAGTATTTCTTTAGGATTAGGTATTGTAACAGCTCAAAGTAAGCACCTTAAACAACTTACTGAATAATTTTAAAAAAGGATCTTTTGAAAAATTAAAGGAATATGGATAGAAAACCAGAATGTTATAAGGTTTAAGAGGAATAAAGAAAAAAAACATAGTTATCAAATGATTTCTTTTTTTTAAATCTAACAAGCAAAGTGTAGATGAGTCATGGAAGGAATACACATATATGGTCAACAGGAAAGCACTGAGTCATTACTGAGAGGACTTCAAGGAAAGGTGAAAAAGAACAATGCAAAGTCAGGTTCTTAAACACTGCTAGTATCGTCTCAGATTTTACTCAGAGATACTAACTAAAGGTTGAACTTTCGAGTAAATCACAGAGACTAACTACTAAGAACTAAAAACAAAAGTGCAATAATGCTCCTGCCATCAAAACCAATGCAGATTATCAGTGATCTGTTCCAATCTCAGGGTGATCACTTAAAAACTCATCTTTATCACAAAACCTGGCAAACAGACTTGGGTGATACTGAAGGCCGGCAAAACAAATGAAATGTGGATCAGACACACACACAGGTACCAACGGTTCTACAGAAAAGAGACACTGCAGTAGTAATGGTCAAGAAGTAAATTTTAATGAGTGAATCCTATTCACTCAAAGTGAAAGGACTGAATACTTCCCCTCCCCTCCAACATAAACAACAAAAAAATGAGCTATCCTCCAAATGAGTTGATCACTTTTGACCAAAAGAGGTCAGAAAACACAAGTACTTTAAACATAATTGCCAAAAAAAAAAAAAAAAAAAAAGAAAAGAACCAAACACCTATCCCTCTGGAAGGCTTTTAGATCTATGGTACAAAATACCTCTCCTTCACAAAAATTGCATGCTAGAAATCTTAGTACAACCAACAGAGAGACTGTATGAACTGGTCAGCAAGGCATGCTCTCTCTCCTGCATTTACCACTTGATGACTGCAAATTACCAACTGATTCTGGGTAGGTGTGGCTTGGGTGATACTAATTTCAAAATCAACCCAGAACTCACTATTCTTTTTAGTTGCATGACTTATATAAAGATAGTTAAATTCTTCCTCTTTTCTAAAGAGAGAGAGGATGCAATGCAAATCATAGGCAAATGCTTCCTGCTCCATGTGGATATAGAAAAAGTTTTAAAGGGACCTGGGAGTCAAACCACTAACAGCAGCAAACATGGTACTGTACATGATATTTTCTGATGTAAATGTAAGGCACTGTATCACACCATTTCTAATCTATCACTTAAGATTAAACTGTTTTTAGATAAACAACAAGGACCTACTGTATAGCACAGGGAACTATATTCAATTTCTTGTAATAACATATAATGGAAAAGAATCTGAAAAAAAAAAGTATCACTTAGCTGTACACCTGAAACTAATACTGTAAATCAACTATACTTGAATAAAAAACAAAATTTAAAAAGTATATAAAAAACAAAGCAAACAAAATCCAACAACAAAAAAGGTTAAACTGTTTTTCTATTCTTTTGAGGACAGAATCAATCATTTGATTTTAAGCCAACAGGAAAATTACAGGCTATATAAATATGTATATTAGGCTATGTTTGAAAAGTAGAAATCTATTTGAGTCTCATTCTGAAAAAAGAAGGTATACTATTTAAAAAACAAACATTTTCTAGCTATACTTATTTTCCTTTCTTTTAAAAATTAAATCTTACTCTTTGAATAGGTAGGATCAAAACAGAAATGACAGAAAAAGAATATAATGACGAGAAGTCTCATTTTCAGTCCTGTCTCCAACTACTCTGGGTCCCCTTCTAGGTAAACGATTTTAATTAGTTAATTCCTTTGATTTTTCTTTATGCAAATACAATAAAATGTAACTATACAGCATTATTTCCTTCTTCTTTTTTTTTTTACACAAAAGGTATTGTACCATATACACTGCTTTGCACCTTGCTCTTTTCATTTAATAGTATGTTCTGAGGATCTTTCTATCAATAGCATTCCCATTCTTTTTTTTTTTCCCCAACAGCTGAAAAGCATTCCATTGTATAAATGAAACATAGTTTATTCAGCTAGTCCTTTACTGCTGAACTGTTTCGGGTGTTTCTCATCTTTTAATATTACAAGTGATCCTGCAACGAATAACCGTGTACGTCTGTCATTTCATCCTTGTGTTGGCTCTATCTACCAGCCCAGCTTCATCCAGAGCTACCCTCCCCCAGTCCTCCTTATGCTCTGGCCTCACTGACCTTCAACTGGCTTTTGCATGTTCTATTCCTTCCTCCACACCTTTAGGGAACTCTTCTCCTGCCTTTTGGGTCTCAGCCCCAATGTTACTTCCTCTACCACACCAAGCCAAGTCCCCTTTGTAGACTCAGAAGACCCCTCTATTTTCCCTTTATTGTACTTATCACACCTGAATTTCTGTCATTGTTTGGTTAATGACCATTTCTCTTACTTGACTATAAGCTCTATGACTGTAAGACCATGTATTTCTACTCCTTAACCCAGTGACTGGCACATAAAAAGCAATTAATAAGTACTTGCTGAGTATTCCTTTAGGAATAAAATGTCAAATGTGCCAACTATACATCAATCTGCTGTATTTTACATGTATTTCTGTTTTATCTTTTAAATATCTCTTGAAACCTTCAATACACTCCACTTCCACTACCACCACCCTAATCCAAACTCCCACCATCTCCTTGTCCCACCTCCTGTATTCACTCTTAAGTTCTTCTAAAATCTACACACCACACTTCAGACCAATCATTTGCCTAAAATTCTTTCAATGGCTTTCCGCTGATACTAAAATAAACCTCCCCCTAATGTGGTTTATAAGGTTTGCATGGTCTGGTCCCCGTTTACCTCCCAGTCTTCTCTCTATGCTCTAGTGTTCTTTGAACTTGCCACACCTCTTCCTGCCACAGGGCTATTACACATGCTGTTCTTTCTACCTGGAATACTCTCTGCTTTTCACTTTACCTGGATAATGCTCAACATTACGTTCTCATGAAAGTCTGCCCTGGTCACTCATAACTGACCATGCACTTCTCCATCACAGCCAAAATTTTATATATATATTTTGATGTGATTTGATCAATGTTGTTTCTTTTACTGGGCTATAAACTCTGAGGATAGAATTTTTTTTTTTTTTTTTTTTTTTTTTTTTTTTTACTTTTGCTCACTGGGTATCACCAATATCCATTATATACTTGATATATGTTTGTTAAATGAATAAAAAAAGAACAGTAACAACATGAAGTTATACAAATTACATGATCAAATACATTCAAGAATTAAGTCTGGAAGTAAAGTTGCAGGAATAAGGGACTCTTTCACAGGATCCAAGTGTAGGTAATCATATCTGGTGCAGTGTTAAGGTTGCTTACTATACTTACACATTTCAATCCATAAATACTTATTTTTTATTTAGAATCAGGTAGGGTTCTTTAACCTACAGAACTTAATTTTACTTGACCTATGGGCAAATAGCAAGAATACTCTTTATGCCTCTAGCTATAGAAATAAAGATGACAGTAAATCACTGGCATGAATATTTTTTAAAATATCAAAAGTAAAAAGTTAGGTTTCTTTTGACAATGGGGAAAAAGATTTCAAGAGTGCACCTGCTCATACATATTAAGTAATGATTAACATACTCCTTAAAATTTGGCAACAAAGATCCATTTTTTAAAATCAGAGGTTTATATTTTTCCTCTCAAAGAGAAGAATATCTTTGTCCTCCAAGCTTTTCCAAACATTTACAGCATATTTTTACAAAAATGTACTAAGATTTGAGTATTTCCTATTATAGTACATATTTGTATAAAGCCACTAGGTCATCAGTGCTACATATATGGCTATCTTGTATTGCATGAGTATGTTACTTCTTGCTGGTTTTTTATTCTCTGTGTATTTTCCTCTTTCTCTGCCTTGCTGCTTTAGTTCACTGGATTTGTCTATGAAATAAGTCTGCAATATATTTGAAAAGAAGTCCTAATACACAGGATATCATATAATTATATATGAAACATATGAGTGAAACATTTTTCCATGAACCTAATATCAAGAAAGACTATAATTTTTAAGAAAAATAATTTTTTAAAATTAAGTAACTACATTAATAAAATAAATGTCCATGGTAGATACCATGTCTGGCTCATCTTTTTCCGTACCCTGTGTCATCCTTTGAGTCATCGATGATAATAGAAAAAATCATGCATTTAATGGTTACAGCTAATTAACTGACATTACCTTAAAGTAAGAGTATATTTTATCTTTCTTAAAATAAGAATATAACAAAATTAATGGGCTCCTTAATTTTTATTTATATCCTCAACTGCTTGTTGAATCTTTTGATAAACTCAGGGTTTTTTCCCCGTAATATATTAGTAGCCCTGAAAAGATATTTTACTTCCACTCCCAAGTTAAATGATAGTTATTAAGGGAAATGTTAATTTTAAATTACTTTTAAGGGAAATGTTAATTTTAAATTGCTTTTTTCACATTCTATGTGCTTCCAAACCATAACAAAAGTTTTTAAAAATGGTAAACATGGGTTGCTCACATTGAGCTGCATATTTTACTCTAATTTTTTGCTGCTTCCTCCCACAAAAACAGTATACACTGCAGACAACAGAAGCATTTCAGAGAGCGTGTTTTGCCCTCACTAAATCAGAGTGAGGTAACCAGGAGTCACCCTTCTATCCCATTCTAGTTGACTCTCATTCACTTCCATCTCCTCCGTTCCCTGCTGTGTGCCTCTAATTCTGGGAAGAAATGTAAACAGGCAATGGCTAAGTGACGACCGCACATTTATCACCACTGCTAGGCATCATGACAGCTGTAACAGAAGGCACAGTACCTATTCTCACAAAGTCGACAAAGCACCAGAAGTTATCTATTTTATTACTCTTTACTAAAGTAGCCTATGTTTTGTTTTGCGCCTTGAAGGGAACAATAAAAGGTAAATAAACTGCCTTAAGTAAGAAAACAGCTCAAGTTACATTATTTAAAGGTCTAGAAAAGCAGAAATACTGATGAAAGGAGAAACATTAGAAGAGCCTAATTAACTGTGTCCTTACTGTTACGCAACTCAATGCTGTTTAGTAAACAAGGATGAGACTATCAGAGGGTTGTTTAAGTTAAAGGCAAACATAGTGTATGGGGTGGAGTGGGGAGGTTTGGGGGGTGAACAGAGTAAGACTGCAAGCGGTAGAAGAATTCACATTTTCCATTAAGGGTACATGACAAATATGGATTTGTGCACACATCTCTCAGCATTAATGCATGTACATACACACACAAGTCTGCACACACATATTTTACACACCTATTCCCTTTGTTCTGCCGGAGAGAAGGCAGGCTAGACTAAGTATACATAAACACCTCAATTTTCTAAAATACAGCAAAGAATCCACTTCTCAATCCCTCTCAAAAATTTTTTCTTTAAATTCTAAAAATAAACAAAAATATTGTCATAATGTTTGGACAATAGAATGTATTACTATAGTCACAGGATGGTCTTCAGTCCTTTACTCAATGACTATTTGCTTTTACTTTTGCACTATTCTAGCTGTTTGATTTTCTGGCCTGTCATTTTAGAAAAGAAGTGTTGCTATGGGAGGACACTCCAAAAGCCAGGATATGAGAACCAAAAGAAAGCCCCCCCAACTCCTCTACACCTAGCAAAAACAACAAACAAACAAACAACAACAAAAACAACTGCAAAAACAGCTCTAGAAAAAAGCAGTAATCTTCAGGACATCATCAAATTACAAAATAGCACACTCACTTATCTGATGTTTCAGATAATTTAGGTTTTAAAAAATTCAATAAATGATATTTAAGAAATAGAAAGAGTATATTTTGTTAAGCTTCAAGTGCTAAGTAGATTCCCTGATAACTGTGTATAAAAGAATAGTAAGGGACAAATTCAGCTGTGGTTTAACAAAAGAAGAAGACCACCAGATCTGAGGCATTTTAAACTGTCAAGAAAGCAAACAGGGATGACAGGCAATTCCTAGGCCTGAAGGCTTGCTTTTTCCTTCCTTTGTTAGAGCTATTAAAAATAAAAGAAAAGGGTAAAAGTTGCTCAACAATAATAACAAAAAACAAAAGTTTTCTCATGGATCCAAGTCTTCACCCAAATTATAGTTGTTTATTGCTTAAAATAACAGAGACCAACATTATCTCTTTATAGTTTTAAGAAATTAAATAAAAAGATGAAAAGATCAGAGTTTCTTTATAAACTTTTAGACAAAGCTGATTAACGATTACTGAGTTGAAACTGAAACTCAGCTTGATGACAATTGTGGAAAACCCAAAACAAAGAGTATCTCTAGGCTCTCTAAGAACATAAAATCCATGAGAATAAAGGCAATTTTATTATTTTATTTTATAGTAAGAAAGGTCAAAAAGAAGAGAAGATGTGACAATAGCAACATTATTCCCAAAGTAATGACTTCTAAACCTCTACCTCTGGAACCCTGATCCTGTACATTCAAACTGCAAACCCACATCATAAACTTCCTACCAACTGTTTCCATGTGAATATCGCCTCATCATTTCAAACTAAATACTGGGTTAAATAAAACAAATTCCCAACCTTCATCCCTCATAACCTTCAAGCCAAATCAGCTTCCTATGTTGATTTCTCAATTGCTGTCATGCAGCCTTGAAACCACTGTTCTTTCCTTTTAGTGCTAATGCACTGATCCTAGTCCAGACTCTACTGCTCAAAGAGTGTTTTTAAGACATAATTTTCTATTGCTCCCAACTTTTAAAATTCTTCAATGCCAACAAGATAAAACTGAACGTGAGAGCCATTTGACAGACATTTACAATGTACAGAGATGAGCTGGCTCTTCATAAGCGTGCTCTCTTCTTCCTTCACTGCCCAGTGTGTCCTCTTTTTGCGGCCACAATTCAATCTTTACGTGATCAAGGGTCAATACCAACCAGCTTCCAACTACCTTTCTGATTCCCTCTTCCTTTAAAGCATTGAAGGTCATGTCCCACCGTGGCAGTCTACTTCTCCATCATACACGTATTATCCCTCTATTTTTACAAGCAGGCCATTCCCCCTGACGGCGCAGATTCTCCTTCCAATTCTTTTAGACCCATCTCGATCTCTCAGGGTTAGGCTGAAGCCCTCTTCCTTTCGCAGATCTTGAAGATTTCCCCGAATGGCCAAGCCCACACTACTTCTGAACTTGTCGCCTGTAATCTGGAACTCTGCACATTCATCTTTGGATTACTTGTTAACAAATGAACAGGCAAGTTGTACACGTCTTCTCCCCAACAGAATTACAATAAAAACACGATGACGTCCATAATCACTTAAAGCAGCTACCATTTTTATTAAGTTCTTATGCTGTTGTCAAGGTGCTTACTGGGAGCTTTACATATTATCACTACCACTCAAATCAACCTTGTAAAGTAGACATTACTATCTCCTTTGTTATCTGTAAGGAATCAGGCTCAAAGGGGTAAACAAGATTTCTCAAATTGGAGGAATTTTAAGAATTGGAATTTGTGCTGTCCAATACGATAGCCATTAGCCACATGTGGCTACTTAAATTTTAATTAAAATAACTTTAAATTTATTTAAATTTCAAGATAAAATAAAGGTTCACTGCACTAGCAACTTTTCAGGTGACCAAAGCCACGCTCGGCTAGTGGCTGCCAGCAGGGAAATGTGGCTACAGAGTAGCCCCATTACTGTAGACAGCTCTCCTGGACAGGGAGGCTTTAGCCATCCAGCACGTGCTAATGCCTCAGTACCACCACCGGTGTACCTGAAACAGCAGAGGCTTAATATATGTCTGCGTAATAGCTATTTGCTTATTGCTATGACCAGAGGATACTACAGATATTAAAATAGTATAATTTACTTCTCAACCTATGAAAATAAATAATACAATGTTAGACAAGGGATCACTAGAAGGAACATAAAAAGTTATCCTGAACAATGACAAAGGAGTAAGAAATGATTGTGAATTTTAAGCCTGAAATATTATGGCCAAAAAAACTATTTCCACTGTCAAATGATCAACGTATGTCTTCAGCAACTAGGTTAAGTTATTTTAGGTAGGAGAGCTGGCCAGGCAGACTGCTGAATGTACCTCAGACAATTCATCATCCTTACCACCGAGACAGTACTGATTCTGTAAAGCCAAATTATATGATTTAACATATCAAACAAATACAGTTCATGTCTTCTGTTCCATCTTTCTAATGCTGATTTCTGTTTGTACCAGCAAAATAGACACAAAGCAGTAGGGACACTGGTTAGGTTGAAAGCCACCAGGAGAAGGTGTGAAGATGATGACTTCTAGAAAATACCACCATTTCGGGTTTTTGTAACTCCGTTAAGACCATGAACTTTGTCTTCCTTCTCCTTCATCCCTTCACTCAGCAAGTGCCGGGCTCACAGTAGGAACCCCACAAAGATTTGTGAACAGGACATGGTACAGAAGACACTGTATTTTATTCATGTGCTCACCACAAGGTATGATTTATCCTCAATTTTCGGAGGAAAATACAAAAGTTTGGGGACTCTGCATCTTGTCCAAGCCCAAAAAGCTAGCAGGTGGTAGAAGTGGGTGTGGAACCTAGGTTTTCATATTCTTAATTCAGGATATTTTTGCAAAATACATAGTCCAACTTGCCTATCTATCTGACTACACTGCTCAACTCTAGAGCACAGCAGAGGACAACAAAGGTCAAGTTGGCCAAGTTAGGGTAGAGAAGAGAGGACACAATTCCTCTTCTTCCTGTCACCTCTGTTCCTCCTTCCTGTCCACACTGGAACTACAGCTGACTTCCAGATACAACACGGGGCTACTTCAGGCAGTAATGACCCTAGATTTAGACAGGCCCTATATCAGTTTTTGCAGTCCAATTCCCAGAGCTCAAATACTGATTTTGATGTTCCCAGGACCTAGGAGAACTTCTCCTGGGCACAAGAAAAGGAAGAGCCTAGCAATGTCACACACCTCTTCCCAGTGAGCGAAGAGCATTTCTACACAGAACAGATCAGGGAGACAGAGTTCCACCAGGTGAGAAGTGAAGAACAATAGTAAATACTACAGTACTGCATGATCTGCGGTTGGTTGAATCCCAGACAGGAACCCTAGATTCGGAGGACGGACTGTAAGTTACATGCGGATTTTCGACTACATGGAGGGTCAGTGCCCCTAACCTCTGAATTGTTCAAGGGTCAACTCTATAACGAAAAACAGTTAACAGTAACAAAAAAGCTTTCTATTTATCTCTCTTTAGGGTGATTTTATTTTAAAGTCCACAGAAAGATCTCAAAAGGTGAAGAGTAAATTTACCTTATTTTCTTCTAGAAATTTCAACTTGACAGAAACATCATTGCGCATTTTATCGTATTTTTCCTTATGTGCTTGGAACAGATGTTGTGATTGCTCTATCTTTGGCAGAGTGTTTGCATCACGTGGTCCAAGATTCAGCTCTTCCAAATCGGTGCGATATGCATCATATTCAATTCTGGAAAGAAGAGAACAAGTGAAGCAAACTACAAAACCAGTGTGAAACATGTCCAGGAGGTGAGGGGAATGACATAATAGTCCCATATTATACACTACTATATGATAATTCTCATACATATTTTACACATTATGCTTTTAAAACCATGTATTTAATACAAAGAGCTATTAATATAAGCATGGGGGCGGGCAGGGGGAAGCTGCTTCTTAATCTTATTAATAGTTCCTCTCCAAATACAGTATAAATTGACAAGAAAAATTTCTAAAATTTAAAAACCAGTTAAAAAAAAAAGATGTTAAACCTAATGCTAGCAAGATCAAGGGTAGTGATTAATTCCCCGTGAGAACTGGTTAATACTGATAAGGCAAAAAGCAGGTGAGGACAGCAGACTTTAGAAGAACATACTTTAACTGTTAAAAGGGAGTTAACTGAGGGCCAGTGCTCCTTAAAGTCCAGTCTAGGCCAGCAATGCACACTAGAAAATGTAAGCCACATGTGCAACTTAAATTTTCTAGCAGTCATATTAAAATAATAAAAACTAATTTCACCTGTTTAAACAGCATATTTTATGGTACTCACTGTATCCAAAATATTATCACCGCAACATGTAATCAATGTAAAAAACTATTAATGAATCCTTTTACTTTTGCCAGGGCTGGAGGGGAGAGGTACTGAGTCTTTGAAATCCACTGCGGACTTTATGCTTCCATCACACCTCAATTCAGGCTGACCCCACTTCAAGTGCGCAACAGACACACGTGCCTAGTGGCTACTGTATGGGACTGTACACCTCCAGATGGATTTCCGTAACATTAGTATTTAGAATATGACAATGGCATCTATTATACAGCACTTGTCACCTTGTGTTCCCTGAGATGCCGCTTCCTAACATTCTCCCACCACTAACTGAAAGTTACCCCAGCACCATCATCCGTGGTCCCACAGCACCTCATAAAACCTCTGTCACAGCACTTGTGTAAGTATAATGCTACTTATTAGTGACTTATCCAGCAGTGTCAACTATTCAAGTACTCAACTAAGAGGCAAAGTGACCTCTAATTTAGTCAAAATCAGCATCACAAAGTTTATGCTCTAAAACTAAAGCTCTTTATTGAAATATCTATAGTACAATTCATGTCTCCTATTCTGGGAATTAATAAGTGGCATAAATATTGTATATTTGACCTGATAAAGAATACATCAGTCCCTCACACCGAGCCTAGTCTAGTCTTACCTGGTACTGAATTTAATAAACTTGACCTTTCAGGGCCAAAATCTTATCATTCATTCATTCACTGATACAATGATTCATTCAGCAAATATTAAGTGAGCACTTTCTATGTTTCAGGCACTGTGCAAGAAACTAAAGCTTTATCTGCTCATCTTCACAGCTCATCTTTGAGAAGCTTACTGTCTAGAGGGTGAGACTGTAGGCAACCACAACAAAGGGGATAATGGACACTGCCACGGGGAGGGCAGATAAGGAACAGCGGGAATCAAGAGGAAGAATGACTAAATCAGGTGTCTGAAAAGGCATCCCAGAATAGAATTGAAAACAATTAAAATTTAAAGGATGATAAGAGATTATGAGGTGGATCAGGACAGGGAAATTGGTAGACCATTCCAGGCAGAGATAGATTTGTAAGATACCATGACACATTTGGGAAGTAATTCAGTAATTTAAAACTTGAAGTTGGAACAAGACAAGGAATTAAAATCAGACAGGAAGGCAGGACTGAGATTAAGCAGGGCCTGACAGGCCATGCTACAAGGGATCAGATTTAATCCAGTAGGACACTTGAGGGAAAGCCGTCCGAGAACTCTGATGTAGAAAGTGACATGTTCTATTTGCTCAGGGTAGAAAGATCACTCCAGGGGTAATATAAAGCATGGAAGACAGACTGGAGTAGATTATGAAATTAGAAGCAAGGAAACCAATTAGAAGACTTCGAGCAAAAGAGAAATGAGTCACTGAATCAGGACAATGATAGTAGAGCTAAGGAGGAGGAGACGGTTACTAAAGATTTTGGAGGCAAGACTGACACAGTAATAACTAGTTAACTTCCACTGGCTCTATGGCTAAATTGCATGACCACTCTGCCCTTCACTGGCTTGAATGTCTTGAGCTAGTTATTTTCCCTCTTTCTGCTTAGTTTTTCACCTATAAATAGGAATAATAATCTCCACACACACAAAAATATATAAAGTACATAGGATACCTGCTAATAACTAATATCTTTGGGGTGCTTATTATTTTGGCCAAATTAGAAGAGGGATGGCCAGAAGCAAACATACTAAAAGCAATAAGAAATGAAAAAAATTAGAGCAAAAATGAACAGTAATGTGTAGTCATTTAACGTGAAGACGAATATCCTTCAATAGCCTCAGGGCATACTTTTAAATAACAGTGATTAAACACAGTCAAAGTTATAATACTGTCCTTATATCCCTTAATTTTTACATCTACTTTGTAGATGGTGTTAAAGTAAAACTTTCCATAAGAGCTTATCTAATAGGGCTCATTACCACCGGAAAGAGAAGTATATTAAGTTTTCAAAATACAACCCTTCACTTCAGGGTTGTCAGTCTGAACTGAGTCCATATCAATAAAGTTAGTGATAGTTGGTTACTTTACGGCTTATATAAAACCTCAAGAGAACAGGTGTCCACATCTGAAAAGTTTTAACCACAACCGACTCCCTTGTTGGTGCCACTCTGGAGAAGTGCTGAATGGGCTGTTTTACGATTTTCTATACACAAAGCACCAGAGGGCAAGGAAATACTTGTACAATGCATAATAGGGAGCATTAAAAGGCCACCCGGACATTTGCCTAAATCGCCACTTTCTGGGCTGATCAAATAGCCAACCCTTGCCCTAAAAGTCAATAAATTCTGGTTTTGACAGAAAAAAAATCAGCTACTGAGAAACCTTAATCTGGGATTTTTTTGAATGTCATCCCTCAGTGGGCAATGTTTTACAGTTACAACTAGTCCATGTCTCAGCTACTTCATAAACAGCACAGAAAATTCAATCACCAAGCTAAGCTCAATAAAATCATAACTGTAATTTCAATAAAACAGAATAAATTATGGGGTGAGGTTGGTTATTATTGTTGGATTTTAAAGTACACACAGTTGTCTAAAAGTTTCCTGACAACCAGCTACTGAGTACATATAGACTGGTTTATAATTTTGTTCAAAAGTTTCAAACAGATCAATTATATTGGATAAATTGAGATTTTGTATCACATTGTACATTGAGTGATTCCTCACTGCAATATGTGAAAATTATTTTTATAATTCGATGTGAAAATCTGAGATTAGTCTAGTTCAAGCTTGAGGCCTAACGATCAAAAGCAGAACATAGGGGGCCCATGGGTTTTCATTTTGGCTTTAAAACTGGTTCCTAGTGAGCAAACCATTTAACCTCTAGAGGCTTACTTTTCTCCTTTGCAGATTAAATATACAATGTTTTGTGTATGAACAGTCACATCTAATATATTTGCCCTTCTTTAACATGGGTTAATATTTTTAAAAGCGTGTAAGAAATGAAGGCTGAAGAGAAAGACATTATATGCTTCAAATGAAATATATTTTATATTTTAAAATATACTAAGCTGAAATATATTTCAGTTGCTAAAATAAGTGGACAAAGTAGAGAGACAAAAACTAGATTCACACAGTTCTTAACTGGGAAGTGGTAGGAGATACTTTTGGAACAAAAGAAGTTTCATCTTCAAAGACACAAATATTAAAATAATCTTAAAGACTAGAAAATACAAATGCTTAAAATGATTAGAGAGATCAAAGAAAGTATTCATTATGAACAAATTAGGATATTATGAATAAGGAATAAACAAATTTGGAAAAGAACCAAATAAAGTTTATAGAAATGAAAAATATACATAATAAATCCTTTGAAAAATATAGGCAATGCCCATGGAAGGATTTAAATAAAGACTGGAGAACCAATTACTGGGAATGTTACTGAATTCCTACTGAAGTATATCTTATTGAGAGATTGCTTCAAAGTTATTGAAGGAAACGATATTGATAGATTTCTTCTGTTTCTTTTTTGCCAACTTCTGATTTTAATATTATGTTAGTAAACACTTCCAACAATAAAGAAAAGTTAAAAACCGAGTCCAAAACCTAAATAAGGTACAAGCTCCATATCTCCTACCAGACAACCACAGCTATTTGTCTTGACCTTCCTTTCCAAGTCACCAAGAATCTCATATGTTAATGATACTAAACAGAAAATTATAAACACAGCATAGGACAGAAACATCTCTTCTTGTGCAGAAATCAAAAGTTAACTTTCCATAAAAAAGCAATCCCTTAAAATTGCATTAAAAATAAATAAAATACCTAGGAACAAACCTAACCAAGGAGATCAAAGACCTATCTACTGAGAACTATAAAACACTGATAAAGGAAGCTGAAGGTGATTCAAAGAAATTGAAAGATATCTCATGCTCTTGGACTAGAAGAATTACTGTTGTTAAAATGGCAATATTACCCAAAGCAATTTGCAGATTTAATGTGATCCCTATCAAATTACCAATGACATTTTCCACAGAACTAGAAGACGAAATCCTAAAATTTATATTGAATCGCAAAAGACCCAGAATTGCCAAAACAATCCTGAGGGGAAAAAAAAACACAAAGCTGGAGGGATAGCCGTCCCAGACTTTAGACAATACTGCAAAGCTACAGTAACCAAAACAGCATGGGGTTGGCACAAAAACAGACATATGGATCGATGGAACAGAACAGAGCCCAGAAATAAAGCCACACACCTACGGTCAATTAATCTTCAACAAAGGAGGCATGAATATACAATGGAGAAAGACAGTTGCTTTAGCAAGTGATGTCAGGAAAACTGGACAGCTGCACTTAAGAGCTGTGGCTCTTACATTACAGCACTCCCTCACAACACACACAAAAATAAACTCAAAATGGTTTAAAGATTTAAATATAAGACATGACATGATAAAACTCCTGAAAAAGAAAACAGGCAAAATATTCTACATAAATCGTAGCAGTATTTTCTTAGCTCAGTCTCCCAATGCAAAAGAAATAAAAGTAAAAATAAACAAATGGGACCTAATTAAATTTATAAGCTTTTGCACAGCAAAGAAAACCATAAACAAAACAAACAGACAACACACAGAATGGGAGGAAATATTTGCAAATGATGTAACCGACTAGGGATTAATTTCCAAAATATACAAACAGCTCATACAACTCAATATCAGAAAAACAAAAACAAAAACAAAAAAACAATCCAATCAAAAATGGGCAAAAGATCTAAACATACATTTCTCCAAAGAAGACATGGAGATGGCCAACAGATACATGAAAAGATACTTAACATTGATAATTATTGGAGAAATGCAAATCAAAACTACAATGAGGTGTTACCTCACAATTGTCAGAATGGCCATCATCAAAAAGTCTACAAATAATAAATGCTGGAGAGGGTGTGGAGAAAAGGGAATCCTGCTACTCTGTTGGTGGGAATGTAAACTGGTGCAGTCACTATGGAGAACAGTATGGAAGTTCCTTAAAAAAACTAAAAATAGAGTTACCAAGACCCAGCAATCTAATTTCTGGGCATTTATCTGGAAAACATGAAAACTTTAATTGGAAAAGATACATGCACCTCAATGTTCACAGCAGCACTATTTATAATAGCCAAGTCATGGAAGCAACCTAAGTGTCCACCAACAGATGAATGGATAAAGAACATGTGGTGTGTATATGTAGACAAATACATAACGGAATATTACTCAGCCACAAAAAAGAATGAGATATTGCTATCTGCAGTAACATGGATGGACTTAGAGATTATTACACAAGTGAAGTTAAGTCAAATAGAGAACGACAAATACTACACGATATCATTTATGTGTGGAATCTAAAAAATAATACAAATAAACTTATCTACAAAAAAGAAACAGAGTCACAGACATAGAAAACAAACTTACAGTTACCAAATGGGGATGTGGGGGGAGGGATAAATTAGGGGTATAACATTAACAAATACACACCGATATATATAAAATAGATAAACAACAAAGATTTATTATTATAGCACAGGGAATTATATTCAATATCTTCTAATAACCTATAATGGAAAAGAATCTGAAAAGGAATATATATGTATAACTGAATCACTTTGCTGTATACCTGAAACTAGCACAATACTGTAAATCAACTATGGTTCAATAGAAAGAAAAAACATTTTCAGGGGATTAGAGAGGGTGTGCGCAAAAAGACAAACTATAGAGAGAACACAGTAATAACTTTCTTCCTTGAATTGGAACTGTGTGTTTATAAGGTACAGAAATGTTTTTGTTTATAAGGTACAGAAATGTTTTGAACAACTACCACCAAAAAATTGTAAGACAATTAAAAACAAAAGTTAACTTTCCAAGTGGTTTGAACTTTTACTTGTAAAAGTACAGGTTAAGGATACGTATAGAAAGCATTAGGGCATATACAGAGGAGGCAGAAATGAGTTGCACATTCAAGAGAAACTGAAACTTGGAGTCTGGCTGTTGCGGAAGCAGCATAAGTGCTTCCATTGGGAAGCAGCAGTAATGAGGTTGACAAGGTAGGTTTAGGGCAGATTGGAGAGGGCATCTGGTACCTGCCTGGTAGAACACAAGGCCGTCTTCTTCCAAGGAAGCTGGAGCTGGGAGCTCTTCCATCTCCTTATTCTCTAGCGGGCAGGGTTTGGGTACATGACCAAGCTCAACCAGATACTCTCAAGGAAATGAAGGAAAGTATGCAGGAGCCTTTTGGAAATTATTATTTATGGGAGCTGTAGTAGCATCAAGTACCAGAGGTACCTGGCATCAGGATCCTAATTCGATTCTTCTGAAACATTATCTTGGCTTTGGTTCTTGCCTATTTCTAGAATCTCTTCTTCTGCCTTTCTGTTAGCTCTGTGGGCTATCCTATAACCTTCTAATACATTATTTTTCTGTCCATATCGGCCTCTTGTTTGCAATGTAAAACCATTTGTAAAACAGATAATATAGTAAAAATCTATACCTACCTGGCACTTTCATACTGTTTCACAGTCATTAAAGTATCTTCTATTGTTTTATTCACCAAAGTGTTCACACTGGCGATGAAAAAATTAATGGCTCCTAGAAGAGTCTCTCCATTTTTAGCCAGAAGCTTCTGGGTATCTGCGTTATAGCCAAATTCTTCCTAAAACAAAAGAAGTCACCTTAACTTATCCAGTTATAAATGAGTAAATGTGACTAAAAAAAACCTCAAACATATCCCTACTGGGAAAATACCTGATTTAGAAATCTAGCTACAGAAGTTTTTTCTTTCAATGTTTAAATAAATAAATAGGAATCTAAATCCCAACTAGCCATACAAGTACAGAAAAAGTCTAATAAACCAAAATTATCATCAGCTCAGATGCATAGCTAAAATCAAATAATCTTAAAAAGTTAAACTACTTTGTACTAGAAAGAATATTTTCATTTCTACGTTTTGTTTCTATTATACTGTAAGCACAGCTGCGAAGAAGAAAAATATAGCAGATTATTAATCAGAGAAACTTTAACTTTCACAACCAAATTAGGTAACAATCGGCTAAAACTTTCAGACATAAAATTGACTGCAAATTTTATGTTTTGACTGAATCTCCTCAAAGTATAAATATTAACAATACACATTTCTTTGTAAACTTAGTGACCAGTTGACTCCCAAGCTCAGATCCATCTAGACAAACAGCTCAGGAAAGATCACTCAACACCAGTTTTAGTTCATTCTCTGAACAAACTGAGTCTTGGCTTAGCAAAGATTACACGTGACTCCTTCACATATGGATGGCAGGGACTAACTCTAAATTTTCAGCAATGAAAGCTTTCTAGTCTAAGTTTGGTTAATTAACAGGTTATCAGGAACACATCTGACCAAATTAAAAAACTGCTCATATCTTATTGTAAGATATATCATTTAAGTTGAGAATTCTGAGTTTATTATATAATACTTTTAAAAATTTCAGCTGAAAACAATAATGCAATAATGTAATATTAAATTAACTAGAATCTTAGCAGATGCAAATTTCATGTTAGTGCTATAGCTATAATTAAATTTCTAGATAGAATATTCAATCATTAATAAATAGCAGGAAAATAAAATTATCTTTATTATTCTAAAAGCATTTCCCATTTAAGAGAGGTCTATGTAACTCTTAACTCATGTAAGTTTTGAACTCAGTCTTCAAAACTGTAGTTTTGCAAATATTGGCAGATAAGGATTATATAAAACAACTATCAATAAATGTATGTAAAAACTAAAATGAAAGGCAGAATAGCTGAAGTTTTTTGGCACCATTTTTGCAAGCTAAGTTACAATACAGAAGACTAAATAAATGTTACTACAAACAGAATACAAGAGAAAATATTTTTTACAAATTTTAGAAAAAATTCACACAACATATTATAACTATTCTTACTGTCTTCGATATTCATTAAGAGGTAAAAAGCAAAATAAAAAAAATTACCAAATAAGAGGAATAAAACTATAAACACTGAATTGGATATAAATATCATAATTATTAAAAACAAAAACCTTTACTACTCACTGTATCATAAAGTATGTATCATTGCATCATACCCCTGGTAACACTGTTCATTTCTAAAAGTTCTCAATATCCACAATTCCACATTACTAACTTTGAAAATGCCATGAGTTCTAATTTAGCCACAGGGAGAGCTATACAACCTAGGAAGCTTTGCTTTTACTAACAACAAATAAACAAAAAAACTAGAGTGTAGTAAGGTGAAATCACAGTAGACTGAAATGTTATGTAGCAGAATTTGGAATTCTATATTTACAGAGAAGGAAAACAGGCTTAAATTCAAAGCAGACAGGAGGAGTAAACGGATACTTGTTTCATGAACGTAAATCCCACCCTGTGAAGAAAATATGTATAAACCTTAAGATTTTACTGTGTTATTTGAAACCTTAACTGGATAGAATAAAAAAGCTTTTTTAAAGTAAGGTACAAGAGACATGGTAGTAAAAGATATAAAATAATTAAGAGACATGTACATGCATTATAAACACACACATAAATAATTAAATATGCTTTCTTGGCAATGAAAATAAAATAAAGCATGACTCCTAAACTTCATTTAGTTGATAAGTGATTTCAGCATTCTCAACTGGACGGGGTATTTTACACATCACTGTAATAGTCAAAGGGTACACACATCAAGAACAGGGCTGCAGTTCCTATCTGTCACTGAAGAAGAAAATAATCCCTTGATCTAAAAATCTACTTGCTTTGTACTTAGAGAATGAAGTTTCACAATATTTGAATTTTTTCCTCTTACATTATTTACAACATTTACTAGATGTAAATGACCACCACTTTCCATTCAATTTCTACATTAGGACCAAATAATAGAAGCATCTGATTGGATCTAAAACATCACGTTTTAATAACGTATTACTACCTAAATAGTAACAGATGAGTTATTTTAAACAAATACACAGAGCAATAAAAAACTAGAATCACAAGTACTAAGACAGTAATATGGATTGTGGAAACTTTCCTAACCTCAATGTAGGTGTTACCCTCTAAACTGAGAAAATATAATTTAATGAGATACTGTGGTATAACAGAACTAGGAGTTAGAAGGCACGTGATAAAATGGCAAAAGTCTAGTTTGGGAATTCAGTCCTTTTGGGAATTCATATCTTCATTCTGCCACTGGCTGGATTTGTGTCTTTCATGAATAACTCAAATTCTTTGGGTCTCAATTTCCTTACTAATAAAATGAAGATAATTCCCTTATAAGCCTGTAGGACGTGTAATGAGATAACCTGTATAAAGTTCTGAGAGATGAGAAGCATTTATTAAAGGATTATTTCCTATCCCCTTCAGGAGATTTGACATTTTTATGTTTGGATACTGGTTGTTCCTCTAGAAAATGAAGAAATTAACCTCATCTTTAAAATCTTCCTCAGCCCCCAAAGGCCACAATCTCAACAACAGCTATCATAACCATCACAATTTATTCAGTGCTGCTATGTGCCAGGCCCTGGGCCATGCATTTTCCAGGAATCTCAGTTACTATGGCACCAGGTGGAAGGAAGGGGACACCAGCTCTTCACTACTGTACTCTGTAAGCTTTCCCTCAGAAAGAACCAAAAGGCAAAGAAGGGAGTGACTCTGGCAGGTGTGGTTGATCCTGATTACTGAGGGGAAACTGGACAGCTACTCCACAATGGTGGTAAGGAAGGTATGCCTGGAATACAGGCGATCCTTTAGGGCGTCTCTTAGCACTACCATGCCCTGTGACTAATGTCAATGGAAAACTACAACAATCCATTTCAGGAAGGACTACTAATGGCCTGGACCTTTCAGGAATGAAGGTTTGGGTTGCCCAACCAGGCAAAGAACCGTCACAGGCTGAGGTGCTACCTGAGGGCAAATGCAACATGGAATGGGTAATGGAAGAAGTTACAACCATGTGACCATTCGTAGAAATGAGGACTATAATTCTCATAAGCATTGCTTCCTTACTTTGTCATGAATGTCTGTATGTGTATAAGTGAATATCTTTGTTTTCTTTCCTTATCACCTTATCATATAAGATACATCAACTAACTTTATATCATAGTATTTAACTACTGTTAACTTTATATCATCGTATTTAAGGTTCAGAAGATAAAGGGAAAAAGTGACCCTCACTCAAGGACTTCGTATCTTCTTCTGGGGAAAGGGTTAGTGTATGTTTAATAATACACAGGATATAGTTGTATCATGTTAGGTGGAAGTACGACTTTATTCTCTTGATTTGGAGATCAAGTGTGGTTTAAAGAGATGTGTATTAAGTGCTGGTAAGCTGACAAAGGGTAGACTGTGATAGTGAATTTTATGAGCCAACTTGATTTGACAATGGTGTCCAGTTGTTTGGTCAAACTTTAGTCCAGATGTTGCTATGAAGGTACAGATTTTGTTGATGTGATTAACATTAACATTTATACTGATAAACATTGTAGATGTGATTTCAAGTTGACTTCAAGGAGATTATCCTCCATAGTGTGAGTGGGCCTCATCCAATCAGCTGAAGGCCTTAAGAGCAAAAGACTGATTGAGGTTTACCGAAGAAGGAATTGTTTTAAAATTGTAATACAGAAATCCTGTCTGAGTTTCTAGCCTGCTGGTCTATCCTACAGATTTCAGACTTGCCAATCCCTAGAATAGTGAGAGCCAATTCCTTAAAATAAACCTCAAAATGTGTGTGTGTGTGTATGTGTGAGTGTGCGTGTATTAGGTACATATCTCGTATTGATTCTATTTCTGTGGAAAACACTGACTGATACAAAACATCCATCCTATAACTATTGATTTCAGATTTCAAATTCATCTCCAATAGGTACTAGTTTACCATTATTTTTACACTTACAAACAGCAATTAGAATATCGAATCCAATGAATTTTAAAAAATTTCTATATTATCCATTTCCTTGAAATCATTTTTGTATACACACTTACTCTCAGTATCTGTTCACTAACAAACATACAAAGTACATTTTGGTGCATAAATATCATAAAAGAAGAATATATCATGTCTTTTTAGCAAAATAGGATGGTCCAGATGCATTTCTGTCAAAAAATGTTACATGTTGGGGTCATTCCTGTTGAACAACTAACTAGATGAAAACATTTGTGATGGTTTATGTGTCAACTTGGCTGGGCCACAGTGTCCAGATATCTGGTCAAACATTATTCTGAATGTTTCTGTGAGAGTGTTTTTGTAGATGAGACTTATATTTTGATCAGTGTATAATCTGTAGAGCAGACTGCCCTCCACAATGTGAGTGGGTCTCCTACAATCAGTTGAAGACCTTAATAGAACAAAGTCTGACATCTCCTGGGCTAGAAGGAATTCTGCTAGCAGACTGCCTTTGTACTCATACTGCAACTCTTCTGTGGGTCTCCAGCTGCCAGTCTACCCTGCAGATTTTGGATATACCAGCCTCCACAAACACATGAACCAATTTCTTAAAATAAAACTCTATATAGCTATATATCCTATTGATTATTTCTTTTGAGAATCTTGTCTGATACAATACCATATTTCCTTTTTGTCCTTAAAAATATATTGTTATTCAGTGACTCTTTAAGAAAATTCATCCAGGATATCATCACTGGAACACTTATAGCCTGAGATTTCACTGATATAATCAATTTTGCCATCACTGTTAAGAGTCAATACTATGGTCTCTTTGTAGTCATCTTTTGATTTGTGTAATATTTGTGAAATGTCATCATCTTCTATTGTATTCTCTTTCCATTATGTGCAAAAATGAAAAATTTTGAATTCTTAGCTATGCTGCATGAACATTAAAAAAAAAAGACTACAGAAATAGTTTCTCCAGATTCTTTTTGAGAATGCAAACAAACAAGAAGTATTTATTTCACAAGTGAATCATTCTTCTAGGTAATGCTCTCATTCTTTTGTTTTATTATATTAGTCATTTTTAACATGGTAGGGAAAAACTGATGAGTAATGATGAAATAATTCCTAGGATGATGAAACAGCAAAATGTTTTAAGATGTAGGAAAATAAGATTACTAAGATCCCATACTGTGTCTTTGATTCCCAATGGACCCATATGGTAGTTGCAAGACAAAGTTTAATTCAATTAAAAAAATAAGTAAATTTTCTCATTGGAAGACCTCTAAGAAAAAATTAAAAGAGTCATGAAATATCAATCCTTATGAAGGGTTAGAAATGCTCAAATAAGAAACTCAAAAATTAAAACTGGGTCCAATAGGCTTAAAATACTGAGGATTAATCTCTCAGTTTTGTTTAAAAAAAAGGGGGGGGGGGAATTTCACATCCAGAAAAGAAGGATAATAAAAGTACTGCTAGCTACAGCTGAGCGTTAGATGAGCAAATACACATATAAACGACAGAATTGTACCTGGTGTATAGTAACCCCCAATCTGTGTTAACAATTATAATTAACAGGGTCTAGTGAAGGTAGCGTCACTGGTAACACTGCTCCAACACTTCCCTAGACCCTATACTCTGGTTACCTCTTTCCATACTGTGGGAGCTTTTCTCTGGGTCAGAGATCCTCTACAGATTCCACTTAAAGAGACAGCAGGAGACCATGCAGAAACAGAAAGGCCTGGGTGTATATTCCAGTTCTATCTTTTGTTTGTTTTGTGATCTTGTAAAAACTACCTAATGTCTGTTGGCCTCAATTTCCTCATCTATAAAATGGGGATAACATTTCTTGCAGTGTTGTCAGATAAGTTACATGATATAATGGCTATAAAGCACCTAGCCCATTACATTGAAATTGTGGATACTCAACAATTGCAACTCAGCTTCCTAAATATTAGCTTTGTTCTTCTTTTTGTATGTTTAATGACTCATTTAGAACTGAATCTCAATATTTTTCTCTATTATGATGTATACTGTCATCTCTAGTCAAATTTTCTTTGTCCAAGAGTCTAGATATTACCAAATGATTTAATGCTCTAAATTATCTGTTCCAGCTTCTAGTCTGTAGGCAAGGGATTTCTGCACCTTTTGGCTCTCGGCGAGAAAAAAAGACATAGAAGGAGTCACGTAAGTTATTGTAAGAAATTGTTAGGAATGCTTAGCTGAATATATGCAGAAAAATAATTTCATTCTGAAATTCGTAATTTGTATTACTGATTTCAGTAGAAGTGTATCACAAATCCGGTCAAGCAAGTTACTGTTTGTTCAGGACACTTAGAGACTAGGTAAGAGACTTCCAGCAGGTGCCTGAATTTACTTATTACTCACGCCCAGTTGTGCACAGTATGATCCTTCCTAGGCTCAGGCAGGCTGAGGACTCCTTTTCCTTCCTCTATCCAAGTTCCCTTCGCCTGAAACCTCTAGCTGACATCTTCTTTAGGGTACAACTGGATCACTATGTTGACAAAAGTCAGTTGGGCCTTCTTGAAAATTATATGAAATATCTAAAAGAACACCTCAAGAGTCCAAGCTTATTAAGAGTTCAGCAAATAAGAAATGTAACAAATTACCTCTCAGAATTCTCCTACTGCCATTTTCATCCCCCTCACTCCCCAGGAGTTATTTCAAATAATCTTACATGGAGTTCTAGTGACTTCAAACTCAGGTCAGCAAATGCATCTCCGAGTTGCCTTTGGGTATGCACCATCTGGAAAAGCTGGGTTGACAATGTCTGAGCCAGTTTTAGAATATTTTCATATTTCTTCTTGTTATCTCTTAATATATCAATCTGAGCTTCAAGTTCAAGGTCCACAGTTCTTGATCCACGGCCTAGCTTCTCAGAGATAATCTGCCGAGTGCACTGAAAGTGGAAAGATGTACTTTGTTTAGGAAGAAAAAAAGAACAAAAGAAAAAACAGTAATACAGCAGTCCAAAGTACAAATGCTAGAGCACATGACATACACCATTTCTGGCTTCAAACAAACCAGCCCAACAAACTGAAAATTGTCAGCCCCCTTAGAAGTCCATCAGAACTCAGAAGGTAAATTTACCAGACATGTCAAATAACTATTACTAATCAGAGGAAGTTTTAAGACTTATCTAGCTAATTTATATCCTGCCAGGTGAGCTCTCTCACATAACCATCATTCAAGCTTTGTGCACAAGTATCTCAGCTGTTTTAGAGATTATTTAAAGCAACTGAGATACTTGGCATTGATTTATGAACAACACTGGACTATTAATATAGGTATAATAAGAATACCAAAATTCCACTCTCCTATTGGTTTCAAAAGCTTTTTTCCTTTCTATCTCCCCCTTAAATAGCTGTGTATATGTGTGTGAGTAGGAAGAATGAAGGGAAGAAAGGGAGAAGAAAGAAGAAGAAGAGGTGGGGAGGGAGGGGAGATGGGGAGGGACAGAGAAAGAGAACAGAGATTCCTGAATTATTCTTCTACTTTTGCCCAGATAGAGTAATATTAAATTATGTTACTCTTTTCTGTCCTAGAAATGATACAGGAACTTGTAATTTTTTTTAAAGTACCTAATTTCAGAGCACATGGAAATAAGTTTTCCAATAATTTTTGTTAGAAATAAAAAATTATAAGCAAATTCACTACTTAATAATACACTTTAAGGGTAACTACATAGGGCATTAATATACTCCTCATCATTTAAAGTTAACAAAAATATTCTAAAAAGTAGTAAATAAGTATTACAGTTTTTTAAATTTACAAACTTGCTCTTTTATCACCTCTTTCAAAGTTTTGGTTACAGAATTACTGTTTGTTGAAGAAATTAAAATAATGAACGAAATAAAAGGTGAATTTCCTCTTCCTTCCTTTAATCTGACTAAATAGTAGAAAACTATTAACAGCTTGATGGGTACAGTCTAGATGCTCCTTAAAATCTATATAATCACATATATAATATTTTTAAAGTAAACATGAAACTATGCTATGCTACACATAATATCCTGAGCATTTCTCGTCTAAAAACAAATCTCTTAAGACTTCTCCCCATCAATATGCATAAGTCTATATTTATCCTTTTAATGTTAGCATATTACATGTTACCCATATTTTTTCTATTTAAGATTGAAATGGATTTCTTCACATTCTCTATTATCACCAATTAATGATCTTTATGAATAAACATTTTTTATAAAGGAGTTTTCTTTTAATAGAGAAATAACTACATAGAAAATGATAGGAATGGTGAGAGGCCAAACTCACAAAAGGGAGATAAAACTATTTCTACGGAAAACATACAGACACTTCTGGGAGATGAAAATCACAACAGGAGGAAAGTTTAACTGCAGATTTTGTGATCTTCATGAGAGAAACATCAGCAAGAAATAATATCTGAAATGGTAACAAGATAAAAGGAGATAAGCCACTCAATCTCACTTTTCATCCACACCAGGACTTTCCCTATGCAACATAATATTACCAGAGACATTTACTCTACTCGCAAGCCAAAGCATGTGGTCCCTTCCATAGCAACCCAGATATAATAGTCTGTTGAAAGTCAGGGGCCAGAACTCATTGAAGGGGCTTGGTAGATTGGGCAAAACGAAAGAAACGTCTACTGTTGTCTGAATGGTCACTTTTTTCCACAGAAGTAACGGTTACAAGCAGACAGTAGGGTCAAAGGTTTAACGAGGAAATGCTTTTTGTTTCCTGGAAGCTATGGCAGTGGAAGAAGTAAGGCAACAGTGAATATGAGGCATAATAAGATAAATCTGGACACTTGAAACAAGTTTTGAAACTGAACTTACAGAGCTTGTAATCCAATATAGGTAACTAATCACTCTTAAGGAAATAAGAGTGCCACAGAGAGCCTATGTGGAGCTTTGTAAAGAAAACTGTAGTGAGAAAATACAAAATTGCTAGTCATTTCTCCACTCATTAAGGTCCCAGAGCAAGTTTCTCATATGACCACTGAAGGATAGATTTTTATTTAAGTTGCTTCCTAGTAAATACTGAAATTAAAATACAAAATTAGAGATCGGTATATATAATAAAGCAAGTTCAAAACAGAAGAGAATTAAGAATCTCAGTTCTTTACCCTTCTTCAAAATTCCTTAAAATGTAGATGACTTCCAATGAGCTGGTGGTCCTACTCAGTTTTCCATACTTATAAATTAAGAATTCATTTTGAAGCCATCAGGCCAAATAGACCAAAGTTAAAGGGGGGAAAAAGCAAAGGAAATGATTGCCCTACATGGACCTCCTACTTGGGGGAGGGCAAATAAACAGTGTACGAAACATGAATCATCATCGCGCACACCATGAATTTAAGACAGTCACTGTGTACTCTCAGTATTTAAATACCGCCAAAGCTTTATCTATAATGCAGAAAAAAAAAAGAATTAAACCATTTAAGTACAAAGAAAAGAGTAATTTCATGGCAACAACTGACAGATATTAAAAGAGTTGTTAAGAGTGAAGGATAGGGAAGAAGGGAGCATAAAGGGAAATACAAGAAACTGAACAGGAGAAATAGGTCAATCAGTAAATACATAAGGCAATAGGATAAGAAAAACAAGAATGAAAGTTTAAAAGACACTAGCTTAAAGACCACAATTATTAATTTGATAAAGGTGTGAATACTGATGGTAAATTCTTAAACATCTAAAAAAAAGCACTGAATGTTTAGGAAAGATGACAGCGCTAAATGCTGAAACTGAGATTATTCTTAAAAAATAACAGGACTTCTAAAAGTACCCTATTCTACACTAGCAAAATTCAAAGCCAAACGAAAACAATAATAAACCAGAGTTCACCATTCACAATTATTCCTGCAGACGAGAATAATTAAGAAAATGAATACATTCTGGACTCACATTTTGTGAACAAAATCAAGTAGATTAAAATAATATTTCAGACGATAGACGCAAGGCCTAAACTTAAAAGCAGTCCTATTACATATTTGGTATTAATCACCAGGTTCGTCTTGGAGCCAAAATTAACAAACAATACAGGAAGTGCTAATATCCTCTTTGAGGAAAAGCCTTAAGCATTTGTTAGAGAATAAAACCAGACAGAAGACGTTAAAGGTAGGAATCATGAAGGAACTGAAGTCCAAGAAAGAGAAGATCAAAGTCATGGCCAGAACCAAGTTCCTCAAGAGTAAAATGGACAAAAAAGCACAGTCCTAAATCACCCAAATCAGAATCGTACTTGAAGGATTATCATATGACAATGAATATCCTACATTAGCTCACAATTTGGACCAAAAAGGTCAAAAAGCCACAAGATCAGAGAGTCATATGTCAGCCCACGCACACTGGGCTACAAACTCAATAAAATCACGTAAGCTAGAACTTTCTCTTTTGACTTAGACTGAGATATCTAAACTAGTCCGATGAAAAAAATTTTTAGTTAAAAATAAAACTCAGAGAGAATGATAACTCCTTCACATAGTATTATGCCATGTGTACAACATTATGAAGACTGGTCATTTTCATTAACAGAAGTTTTAAGAATGTCTGAATGCAGTATGTTAATACAGAGATAACTACGAAATCTTAAAAACGATTCAACTCAGATTATTATACAGGTGAGAGACAGAAGAAGAGGAATAGATGATAAACACACACATATAGGTAACTAAGCGGATTTGGGGCTTGAACTATTTGTAATATATCAAATATAGTATAGATTAAATAATTTGCTTATTTGTTTTATGGAGAACATAAGAAAAATAACCACCAATTACTCCGAAGTAATACAACTAACTACTATGAAACTCTGAAATCCAACTCATTTGCTGTCTGTACAGTTAATGCTTAGTTATCACAATAACATCAGAGAATCCCAAACTTTGGAAAACTAATACACCCCTCCTGACATTCAGTTGCTATAAAGTATCAAAAAGATGGAGGTGGGGGCAAACATAGCTATAGCATTTCTACAGCTAAAGGTATCCCCAGGCAATATATTTCTTCTTTAATTGTGTTATTTGTCAATTAGTAAGAACTTTAGTAGCTTTTTTAATCTTTTGCTACTGATTTTTTAAATTACATTTATGCAAAGATCAATAAATACTTCATTTTCTAATTGTATTTTTACGTTTAAATGGGATTACTCTCTTCTATATATTCATATAGTTGGAAAATAATAATTTGAATAACATACAAATGACAATTCTTAGAGTCAGTTAGGGTGGAAACATTAAAAAGCAATCACAAACCTTGTAGGTGTTTAGACTCCACTTTCTAACAAGCTCTAACTTTTCCATTGCAGGATTTTTAGTTTCATCTGCTAGAATAACTGGCCCACTTTTTGTCTGTGTTCTCTGGCCACCTGCATGATCGTAACAAAAGATACAAATGTAAATCAGATAAAGACAAGTAGAGAAAGAAAACAGAACACTGATGCTGTTCAAATTAAACTACTTATTCATTTAAAGAAATAATAAGGTTTCCACAAGGTAAATGACTAGGAATTCCTGGAATCATTTTGAGAATAATTTCCTAACACTTAAAACAAATTTTTGTCCATTAAACTCAAATACTATGTGGTTTGCCTGCCTTCTTAAAAAAAATGCTGCAATCAGCCTTCTTTTCTAAATAAGTTGCTGTTTGCTTTAAGAAAAACAAAGTTTCCACAATTACTCTTATAACCTAATGATCCTAGAAAAAACTGTCAGTAAAAATCTGAAAGGCCAAGTACTCTTCACAGTGATTTTTCACTGTACTACGTAGAACAGAGCAACAACAGATTGTTACTAGAACTTTGGAGGATTTTAAAAATACTGTAATTTTAAATAGTCATTAAAAATATCTTACCACCAGTCTGAGAGGCTGTGTTAAAACAAGACCTACATTGTACCTCGTTTTTTCTCGAGTCTCCCCTTCGAAAAAAGCCATAATTAATAAAGGCAGTATAAAGCCCTGACCATGTGCTGCTCCAACAATTAAGAAATTATTACATAAAAGCAACTCTATAACTATATAGTTCCTAATAGTAAAGTACCTTTCATAGAAGAAAATATCTAATAAACATCTATGATGCTAATGACTTGGGATAGACACCTTACAGTAATTTTAAAAATAACAATAACATAAAGACAAGAGAAGACATTTTACAAAATGGTTTCAAAAAGTTAGCATCAGCAAGAATTTCTTTTCTTGCTCCTATAGCCAGACCAGCCTTCATCACATCTTTACTACAATCTAAGATTGAGTCAGTATATAAAATCAAACACATTTAAGAATTTACAAAATTCTCATAGAAACAAAATATAAAATATTAACATTTCATATAAAAAGAAATATAGAATTCAGCTTCCCCCATTTTTACAGTCCAGCAATATTAAAATACAGAGCATATTCAATGTAAAGAAATGGATTTTTCACAAGTATTTTCCACTGAGTGTAACTGGTAAATTACATAGTATTGTGTTGCAATCTGACAGCTATCGGTAAGCTGAAATTGAAAAAAAAGAAGACACAACCTTTTCTACTTGACTCATTCCAAATAATGAACACTCCAACTGTTGAAGGCTCCTTTTTTTGTTTAATTGAAAAAAGAGTTAAGAGCTGCAAAGCCGAGAGTTTAGGATCAAATAAGTAAATACATTTTCCAGGACAAAGAAAGGATGATTCAAAATGAATCACATTTTACAATGTTTTTAAATCTTAAAGTGAGTTAAATTTCAGGTTTGAAATACAGCCTAATAACTGAAAAGCCAGAAAGATAGGCTATGGCTAGACAGATGATTTCCCTTATTGTTAAAAAAAAACAGCAGCAGCCACCAAAAAAGCCAGAGTAACACACACCTAAGAATATAAGCAAGTGATTACGAAACTGAGTGAATTAGTTTAGCTTCAGCCTGTAGCAAGAAGGGCTTTATCCAATCAGTGCAGTGAATACCTGCAGGAACAATTAAATCACTTCCTTGTTGAGCCAGTCGACTAGCTGCCACCCTGCTAGGAGACATAACAGATGGCAATGGTGGTGCTGGGGAACCTGAAAAGGGCAGACATTCAACTGTGAAAATCCTTTTCTTCCTCCACATACTGTACATTTTGAATACAGGTTTACCAACATTTCCTTTAAAATATTCAAAAACTAGGATTAAAAGCTGCAGTTAATATATCTGCTTTCTTGCAGGAATGGACTAATAATAAATGGATGCCACTAGGCTGAGTTCTTGTATAAACTTTTCATCGAATTATTAAAACCAAACATCACACATAACTCTTAAGAAGAAACTGGGCAAGATTACGTCTAAACAGGACTTCACCTAGGCTTTGCTATTTCCAAATCAATTAAAACAATGTGATTAAAGTTCCATAGCTGAATGATTTAAAGCTCAAGTAAATATTTTATAACATGCTATCCTAACATAAGAAAGAATGCTCTTCAAGTAGAAATCCAAAGGCATGTAACGCTGTATCAAATTCATAATTAAAATTCACAGAAATGTGAATGAATCATGGCCTTCACAGAAATTGTAGCTGAAATTTTCCAATCATAAATTAAATATCACATAGTGTAGATCATTGCTGCTCACAGTATGGATGCGAGGAGCCTCCATTAGTTGTCACCTGGGAGCTCATTAGAAATGCAAAACTCAGACCCTGTCCCAGAACTAGTGGACCAGAATCTGCATTTCACATGGTCCTCACATGATTTTTATGTATTTGAAGTTTGAGAAGTGCTAAAATAGAGTGCTATTCTGATCATAAGAATCACTTCTGCAGCTTTTAAAACATACCTGGGACACTCCACAAGATCTGATCGTCAGTGAAGCAAGTATCTGTAGGGCTTTTTTGGGGGGATGACACTTTTAGCTTCATTATTCGATTGTTTTTTGGTTTCCATTAATTATTTATTAGACAAATAAAAACTGGATCTATTTAAGGTGTACAAAGTGATGTTTTGACATATATGTATACACTGTGAAATGATTACATCCATCACTTCACATAGTTACCTTTTGTGTGTGTGTGCTGAAAACACTTCAGATCTATTCTCTTAGCAATTTTAAGTACATAATACATTATTATTAACTATAGTCACCATGCTGTACATTATGAAACTATAGTTTTTTAAAAGCTACTTAGATTATTCTCAAACACAACTGAGTTTTAAGTTCTAACTCTGGGTTTGAAATTCTGGCTCTGTTTACCATACAGTATCAGGAATACCCCAGCAAATTACTTACCATCTCTGAGCCTTAGTTATCTACAAAGAAAAACTAGCTACCCAACATTGTTGCTAATGTCCAGCATTAAACTTAAAGAAAACCGCTATTTCCATTAATTTCTTTATTTTAAATTCTAAAGGCTACATATTTTTAGGGAAGTGATAATTAAAACCAAGTTGAAAAAATTATTAACATTCTTTCACATTTAGCTGAGTGTGTATCTTTCTTCTTTTAAATTGAAGTATAGTCAGTTTATTATGCTGTATCAATTTCTGGTATTCAGCATAATGTTTCAGTCATACATATACAATCATATATTTCTTTTCATATTCTTTTTCATTACAGGTTACTACAAGATATTGAATATAGGTTCTCTGTTGGCTGAGTATATTTTAATGTTTGTAAGATAATTTTATTTCAACTACATTCTTTCCCAGTCTCTAGAAAACATATAATGTGTCAAATTAATAGTTAAAATTTTCTAGTAAGACAGAATCAGAATCAACTTCCTCATATCACAGATATGAGTTCTGATCAGAAACAGTCACCAGTTCTAACATGAAAACCTATAGATTGAATCTAACATTAAAATCCAAACATGCAATAGATCTAGTAGATCAATGATATCTTTCAAAGTGAAAGATATCTGCTTTAAAAAAAAACAACTGTTGAACCATAAAATTAAAAACTGGGAAGGACAATGGAAATCAACTAGTCTAACATTAAACTACAGAAGAAATGGGGCCCAGAGAGGTAAAAACAGCTTCTTATTAGAGACTCAGATGTTCTGAACCCACACCATAGCATCTCCATTTTTCAATACAGAAAACACTAATCCATAAATTACTTGCTAAGTTGGAAGGCATTTAATAAGTTACCCAGTCCAATGACCATTTTAAGCAAAGACTGTATCTCTAACATCCAAGGCACAAGGGTTTCTATTATATAAGGAAACCCTTATATAATATTCTATATTATATAAATAAAAAATGACTACCGTAGTTTCATTTCTTGATGATCCCAGGAACAGAGCTCCGTTGTTCTAGTTATTACTGTTTATTAATCTTGCATGAGAAATAATCCCATGACACAACATGAGATATGTTGAATATATGTAACAAATGACACAGAACTTTCCAAACTAAAGTAGCAAAAGACATGGTGCTGGGGTAACTGGGTACTTCAACTGTTTGCTTTACTTTCAAGGGTAATTATTCTCTGTAACTTCAACCCTTTAAACCACTAATCTAAATTAGTTACTAAAATCATTCACAATAAATAACTAAATCATTCCAGCAAAAATAATTCTTAGAACTCTAGGCTTTTGCTGACTGACTAAATCTGAGAATTTAGCTCTGTTTCATCTCAAAAGTAGAAATTTGGGAATATGAGTATGTGTATGCAATGATCAAAACTCCATTAAAACAAAACTCAGGGGCTAGGTACACTTCACTTTTATGAGTTTTAATTTATTCATGATTTACATTATTATTGATTCTTCAATGTATTTGTTGGGCAGATTTCAACATTTGTTGTCATTAGGCTAAATTTAAGTATAATTTCTTCTAAATTTGCTCTAGAAATGGAAAAGCAAACGGTTAGTACTCTTACTGTAGTAATTGTTCAAGTAATAGAGTTATTATATTCTCATTCAGTTACTTTTCCAGAGAGCTAACATAGCCCCAACTCCTAACATTTTTTCATAAAACCCATTTCCTACATTTTAATCATGCTACTTTTTCTCATGTTCATTCCAATTTATCTATATATGTCTTAAAACAAGGGCACTTAACTACAACTTTCCAATAAATGCTTAAATAATCTAAGTATGGCAGAATGATTATCCTTTTATACACTGATTAACAATGTAGTTTAGGTTAAAAAATGTTTTATAACATATGCACCTCAATGTTCATAGAAGCATTATTTACAATAGCCCAGATATGGAAGCAACCTAAGTGTCAGTTCTCTCAACAGATGAATACATAAAGAAGATGTGGAATATATATATATATATATAATGGAATATTACTCAGCCATAAGAATGAGATTCTGCCATTTGCAACAACACGGATGGACCTAGAGGGTATTATACCTGGTAGAATAAGTCAAAGACAAATATTCTTGTTATCACTTACTTGAGGAATCTAAAAAATAAAATAAACCAATGTATATAACAAAACTGAAACAGACTCACAGATACAGAGAACAAACTAGTGGTTACCAGGGGAGAGAGGGAGAGGAGGAGAGGGGTGCAAAGGTCTAGGATTAAGAGGAACAAACTACTATGTATAAACTAAATAAACTACAAAGATAAATTGTACAGCATAGGGAAATAAAGCCATTATTTTGTAGTAACTTTAAAACAAAGAGACATAAATTACTGCCATTATCATAAAACGTATTTTTTATTCCAATTTAAAGGATTAGGATGCATTTATAAGCAAGTGAAACTGACTGGCATTTTCATGCTTATGCACAGCAGGTGATAATGGCCAGCTGATTTCGATTACTGTATAATATTATTCCACTTAAGGGCAAAAGGATAACACCAAATGTCATCTAAATAATTTCACTGAAAACACTTAAAATATCTTAATAGTAAAAGTACTTTTTAATTCTATATTGACATTTAAATTTGGAAATTGGTGATTGGTCCAAAAATGTTGTCACATTATGCAAAGCCAGCCTTATATCTTTAAGTATTCGTTTTAGGCAATCAGTTAACCTTTTCAAATTCAAAGTTAACCCCTAGATAAGGACACCACAACGCTACACAATGACTACTGATATATTGACATGTATGTTCCTTTCTATACCTTTATTTTTCTGAACCTAAGAACGAAAAGTAGGGGCATGGGTACAACTCAGTGGTGGAGCACAAGTTTAGCATGCAGGAGGTCCTGCATTCAATCCCCAGTACCTCCACTTAAAAAAAAATTTTAAGAATGAAAAGGGGAAAAAAATGATGTCACTAGACAGCCCATTCATTTTACAGCCCAGAGTAGAAGGTATTATACCGGGTTATCTTAAATGCCTAGTTTCAGGATCTGTTTAGCAAAGAATACATTTCAAAATATAAATTGTTTTTGATTGAAGTACTGGCCATTGGTGTAATAAAAATATAGAATACCATCATCCGCAAGAGGGCTAAGGATTACAAAGGCATGGAGATATTTTTTTCATTTAGCAAAATTATAATGTAGTATTAAGATTGTTACACTTCACTGAGCATGAACCACAGCTGCCACTTTTATAGCTCCATCAAGAAAACAATCCATTTTGCATCCAATTGTGCACATGATTTTATTTTCACTTCACTTGTGTGAAATGAAAAAACACCTAAACAAGGTTATTATAGGCAAGAGCATTAAAAAAAAAAGAGGTGTTTTTCTTTATATTAAAAGTAGACATATATATATATATATATATATATATATGGAATGTGTGCAGAAAAGAGCTAAAATAGCAGGTCTAACTACTTATCCTTAAACAGACCAGCTTACAAAAAACTAGCCCTCGATTGGCATCTGAGAACTTTAATTTTGGGTTGATTGCCTCCATTCCCAGAATGGTTAAGCCTCGCTCACTATGCTTCAACTGTTTATACTAACCGTGTGGTTTATGCTTTCCTTCTGGGAGTCTGGAATCTTTGTACACGCTAGGCAGAGGGTGCCTAAGTGAGCAGTTTCCAGCAAAAATCCTGGGCATCGAGTCTCTAATGGCCTTCCCTGGTTAGCAACATTTCATATTTGTTATCACAACTCTGCAGGGAGAATTAGGTATGTTCCATGTGACTGTACTAGCAACAGACCCGTGCAGGCTTATGCCTTGTTTTCCCAGACTTTTGCTCAGGCATCCTTTGCCTTTGCTAACTGTACTAATCACAGCCTGGAGTATGACTACAGACTGAGTCCAGCGAGTCCTCTCGGCAAATTATTGAATCTGAGGGTGGTCTTGGAGACCTCCTACACAGAAAGTATAGTAAGAAAAAGAAAAGTTTCATTTTCCTAATTGCTTTGAAATAGGAAATATGTATTTATACAAACCAATACTGGCTTATAGTTACACATTTTGTGGTTACAGTTAAAATAATTTAAATCTGCATTCCTTATGTAATTTTTGAGTTTTTATTTCAGTATTTTAAATTCAATTATTAAATAATAACCAGCAAAATTATGAACAATGATCTATTTACATAAAGATGACTACTAAAAAGAATTCCTAAATTATTTAAATTGAAGAGAAAAAGGATTATGTTTATAGTCAGTGTTTTATCATGGCATTAAAGGGGTCAATTCTTGTATTTTATTAATAAAGGTAGCACTTAGTGAACTTCTCCCATCCTCCACACAAGCCATCTTTAAAAATAATGAGTTCCTTACCTTGAAATGCTCCTGCTTCAATAACTCCCTCTTTGGTACTGTCAAAGCCGTGAGATGTGATCTGGGTTTCTGAGAGACCAAGTCCAGCTGGTAATGAGCACTTCAAATCCTTAGCAGCATTTGAATAAAAAAGAAAATCTTGTAAAAACTCTCATATTCCATAACTTAATTGTTCAGCTTAATTGTGTCCTTTTAATAACACCTTTAACTATTTTTCTCTCTTCTATGTAGCATATCCTTATGCTGTCATGGCACTCTGTAATGATGTATAATCAGCAGCAAACTCAGCAAGATTTGCTATTAAGAGGTGTAGTGTATACCAAATACAAAATACTTTCATCATTTTAGAACTAAGCATCAGACAGATATTAAGATTCAATTTCAAATTTCTAATCTACTGATACACCAGGAAAATCATTTTAAAGAACAGAAGTAAGATGGCTAAAATGTCATGTCTAATATTAAAAAACTGATATCTAATATAATCATGATGAGTCTGGCTAATGTTCAGTATAAATAAATCATTAACTTGCAATATTAAATTTCCCTTTGATTTCAAGGCTAGTTAGGTAAACAGGGCTTCTCTCACTTCAAACAGAGTGAGGTAAAGGAAATTGTCTGCAACTTAGATTTACATTAAACATGGATGTTAGCCAAACTAATTGCAAGTTAGCTTGTAACTGTAATAAATGGAGTAATATCTGACATTCAGTCTTATAGTAACAGAAAAGAGAGGAAGCCAAAACACACAGATTTCCAGTTAGAAGTCTTTTCTTTCCTCTGGCTTAGGTATGAGGAATTACCCAATTTTCATAATCAGAGTCTATGAATAGATCCTATTGTTTTTTTTACAACAATGACACGTTAGTGATGCATTAAAATATAAATGCCTTTGAAATCCTTTCTTAATACTCTATCCCACCACATACAATGTACAGTTATAATCTGAAAACTCAGAGTTAACATTTTGAGTTTTCCAATTTGCAAAGTCAAAACTTAAGAGATACAATCTCTCATAATTGACAAGTGTTGAGAAGGGCTTTTCTTGAGAAGCTCATTCATTTTGCCTAGGTAAATTACTTGATTGGTACGGTGGACCCTGAATTAATGACTAATGAAGTTAATTCTCATTTTACGTGATTTATCAAAGAGCATTTGACACAGGTGACTGTTCTCTCCTTATTACATTTTCAACCCCCAGCTTCAGGACACTCCTATTTTCCTCTTATGTCATTTGATATGTGCTATTGTCTCCTTTGCTGATTCCTCCTCATCTCCCCAACTTCCAAATCCTGGAGTGCCTGGGCTTCAGTCAGAGGATTTTTTCTCCTGTCCTCACGTCTTGGATGATCTTATTTATTCCCTCCGGCTTTAAAAATCACCTATACATTGACAACTCCAAAATTCATGTCTTACCTGGGCCTCCTTCTATAGTAATATCTAATTACATACTTCACACTTGTTATTTCCTACTTGGATATCACATAGGCACCTCAAACTTAGTATGTCCCAAACAGACTGATTCCACAGTAAATCCCCACTCTCAACAGACAGAACAAAATACTACTACCTATAGTTTCTACTCTTTTCAGTTAATGGCATCTCTACTACCAAAATATTACCAAAAAATCTTAGAAGTTACCTTTGACTCTTCTTCCTCTCTTATACCCACATCCAAACCATCAGCAGCAGATCCTATTAGATTTACCCTCAAAATATATCCAGGATCAAAACAACTCTCACCACCTCCACTGCTTCCACCCCGGTCTAAGCCAGCATCATATTTCACCTGGATTATTCAAAGTGCCTTCCAATTGTTTCCCTCTTTCTATCCGTGACACAGACCTCTAACTCCACACATCAATCAAAGTTATTCCCTAGACAAAACTCTCCAGTCTCACTAGAAGTAAAATCCAGACTATTAAATGTTCTCAAGGGATTACATGGTTTGACTTCATGTCAAACACCATACAGACTAAAAAGTTGCTATAACAATAGGATTGCTTTTGTAGATACTGACAGGCATATGCAGAATAGATAAACAAGATTATACTGTATAGCACAGGGAAATATATACAAGATCTTGTGGTAGCTCACAGCAAAAAAAAATGTGACAATGAATATATGTATGTTCACGTATAACTGAAAAACTGTGCTCTACACTCGAAATTGACACAACATTGTAAAATGACTATAACTCAATAAAAAATGTTAAAAAAAATAGGATTGCTTTAAATTTAATGAGTTATCTGCTTATTCTTACTATGTTGAACTTTCTGGGCAAGGAAAAAGATAAGGTACAGTCCTTGCCTCCCTGGAGAGACAAGATACACAAACATTAATATAAAAGTTGAACTTGGTGCCAAAGTAAAGACAGTATCAGCAGCATTCAGAACAGGGACTAAGTTCATGAGAACCGAACAGGAAAGGAGAAAGTACTGCTTGAGCTCTGGAACATAAAGCATTTACTCACTGAGTCAACATTTAATGAGCACCCAGTTCAAGACAGCCACTGCTCTAGACACTACAGATACAGCAGTGCAGGAAACAGACCAAGTCTGCCCATTAGACTCACAGGAGGCATCGGGAAAGGAGGAGACTGAGAGCGAGTAACTGCATCACAGGTAATAGTAAGTGCTGTAACAAGCACAGCTGATCCTTGAACAACACAGGTTTGAACTGCGTCTCCTTTTATGCTTTTTTTAATAAATATGTTTGTACAACAGTGCTACATAATCCCAGGTGGCTGATTCCTCCGATGCTGAATTGCAGATATGAAGGGCTGAAGGTAAAGTTATATGAAAATTCAACAGCAGGGAGGGTGCGTGTCTCAACCCATGGTTCAGGGGTAAACTGTAGTAAGTAGTAAGCTTGTTTGTTTAATGCAGGATAAAGAGGGATACAGAGTGACAGGCAAAGGGTGCTTCTTTAGATGGGATACTCAGGGAAGGTCACTCTGAAGAGGTAAAATGTGGGCAGAATTCTGAACAAAGTGAGGGAATGAGCCATGTGGCTAAGTAGGGAAACAACGACTTAAAATGTAAAACGATGTTCTAGTTCTTAATTGAATGGTAGACATATAGGTATTCACTGCACTGTGAATTCACTTCACTAAAATATAACTATGTACTTTTAAAGTACATAATTCAGTGGCTTTTGGTATATTTACATTTATATAGCCATCACTACTATCTAATTATAGAACATCTTTATCACCCCAAAAACAAACTCTGCACCCATGAGAAGTCACTTTCCATTACTACCCTTCACCAGCCCCTGACAACTACTAATCTACTTTCTGTTTCTATGAATTTGCTTACTCTGGATAGTCATATAAATGGAATCATATACTATGTGTCTTATAGTATGCTATTTTTAAGGTTCATTCATTCATATTGTAGCATATATCAGTAGTTCATTTCTTTTCATGGTAGAATACTATGCCGTTGTTTATTTACAATTTGTATATCCATTCATTAGCTGATAGCTATTTGGACTGTTTCCACTTTTTCACTATTATGAATTATGTTGCTATGGACATTATTGTATATGTTTTTGGCTAGGTCATATAGTAACTGTATGTTTAACTTTTTCAGGAATTGTCAGACTGTCTTCCAAAAGGGCTACACCATCTTACATTCCCAAAAGCAAAGTATGAGGGTTCCAATTTCTCCACATCCTCATCAATACTTGTTAGCATCTGTCTTTTTGATAACAGCCATCCTAGCAGGTAGGAACTAGTATCTCACTAAAGTGTTGATATATAGTTCCTTAATGACTAATGACGTTGAACATCTTTTCATATGCTTATTGGCATTTGTATATCTTCTTTGGAGAAACGTCTATTTCGATTTTTTGACCCATTTTTAAGTGGGTCATTTACCATTTTACTGTTGAGTTGTTAAGAGAAAAATCACTTATCAGACATGATTTATAAATATTTTTTCCCATTCTGTCAACTGCCTTTTCACTTCCTTCATGGTGTTCTTTAAAACACAAAAGTTTTAAATTTTGACAAAGTCTAATTTATTTATTTTGTTGTTTTTCATGCTTCTGGTTTCATATCTAAGAAACTAAAGTGCCTAATCTGAGGTCATAAAGATTCACAATTATGATTTTCTTCTAAGAGTTTCATAGTTTTAGCTCTTACGTTTAAGTCTTTGCTCCATTTTGAGTTAATTTTAGAGTATGGTGTGAGGGCTGGGTTCAACTTCATTTTTTGCACATGGATATCCAGTTGTCCGAGCACCATTTGTTAAAGGCTATTCTTTCGACACTGAAATATGTCTTGACAACCTTGTTGAACCTCAACTAACCATAAATATAAGGGTCTACTTCTGTACTCTCAATTCTGTTTCACTATCTGTATGTCTTCCTTATGCCAGCACCATACTGTGACTGTGTTGATTACTGTAGCTTTGTGGTAGGTTTTGAAATTAGAAGTAGTGAGTCCTACAACTCTGTCCTTTTTCAAAACGCTCTGGGTATTCTGCATCCTTTGCATTTACATATAATGTTAGTCAATTTCTACAAAAAAAGCTAGCTTGGATTTTAACAGAGATTGTGTTGAATCTGATTGATGTGAGGAGCACTGCCATCTAAACAAATTAAGCCTTCTGATTCATGAACATGAGATGTCCTTCCATTTATTTAGATCTTCTTTAACTTCTCTCCACATGTTCTATAGTTTTTAGGGTACAAGATTAGCACATATTCCTGAGTATTTTCTTATTTTTGATGCTATTGTAAATGGAACTATTTTCTTAAATTTGTTTTCAGATTATTTATTCCTAGAGTAGGGAAATAAAATTGAACTTTGCATATTGCTCTTATATCCTACAACTATGCTGAACTTATTAGTTTTAATAGGTTTTTTTGGTGTGTGGATTCTTTAGGATTTTCTATATACAAGGTCACGCTGCCCACAAACAGAGATAGTTTTACCTCTTCCTTTCCAATCTGTATGTCTTTTATATGTATTCTTATTTTTTATACCTTATATATGTTATCAACACTCTTTTATATCCAGTATTTGATAAAAGCTTTTTTGAAAAAAAAGAGTAGTGGTAAAACCAATGTACACTTAACATCTAGAGTTTTTCATTAGCAAGACCAAAAAGACCAAAAGCGAACTCTTTGTTAGATAATCAATGGAGATTATCCAATCCAATCCAAATAAAATTTAATAAACATAAAGTAACACCACAACAACATAATAACATACAAACAAGCTGCAAAGATTTATTCTTGCTTTCTTTACCTTAATTAGAGTCCCTCATGAAATCACCTCTTGAATTCTGTATGGCATACTTTAAAAATGTTAATCAATAGCAACGACTCTCAAATCACTTTTTAAAGTTTGTGACAGTCTCATCTAGTATCAGCTATTACTAGAAACATGAAAGACCTGGAAAGGTAATTCAGATGACCTCATCTGAATACTAGCTTTCTTATCTAGTTGGCTATGTGATCCTGGGCAAGTACTTAAAAACTTTCTTGGCCCCTGTTAGCTCAGCTGTAAAAAGAGGCTAAAATTACTCCAGAGTATTATGAAAATTAGATGAGGTAATATGGGCAAGGTACCCTGTACATATTTCTAGGCACTCACTTAATATTAGCTATCCCTCTCCCCTATTACAATCATCTTTACAACTAATTAGTGCTATTACTATTAATTAGAATAGTAAACGTTTCTCGAGCACTTACTATGTGCCAGGATTGTTCTAAGCACTTTACGTACAGGCAGTCCTCACCTTGCATGACAGTGCAAGATCAAGACTGTAAAAACGACCAAGCACGTGGAAACCACGCAGACTGATTAAAGGGAACAAGTGATTATTCCATGACCTTTAAAAATTCTCGTCAAAATGTAAAAAGTCCTTCCTTGTTTATGTTGTTAAGCTGGGCTTCAATAAGTTTTTCTGGCTCAAATCTAGAGTCTCTCAAACAGCGGCAGTGTCAACAAGCTTATGGTCAGCTGTTTCTTCTATCACTTCATTTAGGTTTGACTTGAACTTCACTTCTTCCATTGTTACCACTTTTCATTTCTTTGCTGCACTTCTATCTTTGTTCACCCATTCCCTTTGGATTATCCATTTCTGGAAAACGTCACATGAATTTATGACCAGGAGACAAGGTGGTAACACAGCCACATGATTTGCTGTCTGTTTGTGAAATGAATAACAGATACACAGTGACCAACTGCCAAGAGACTTTGGAAGAAATGACATGATTAGTCAATAATCACGATATGCATCTGTTACTTACATGTTGATTTATGGACTTGAGTGTTAGCAGGGAAGTTTGTACTTTATACAATTACAGTTCACACACTGTGGTGACAGAAGTTTGAGCTGTGTTATTGGAGACTGGTATTCTTCAATTAAACCATGGTAACTGAAATTAATGCATTTTGGAACTATACAGAGCAGGAACTGCCTTGTATTATCTCATTTAATCTTGACAATAATAGTTTAATTGGTATTTTCACTACTCTTTTACAGATGAGAAAACTGGAACACTGAAAAATGGCACTTAGTTACCAAGCTTCAAGAAACAAAATTAACTGTAATGTAAATAGCTACAAGCAACTTATTAGTCTTAGAATTTATTTTGGTTAGTATGTGTACTAAAAAAATTATTTAAAAAATACCTTTTAAAAAATCATTATTTCAGAATCTGCTGAAGTTTAAACACACACTAATGCAAATACATTCTCATTTTGTGATTTTCAACTAGTTTAAAACATGAGTAACTTTCTTTCCATTTCACTTACTTCCTAACATCACTTATAACCTTTTGTCACAATATCCTTTTCATCTGAGTATTGTTTTGGAGAACACTTAGAATTAAAAAGAAAATTCTTTACATCTAGTTTTATTTACTTCTTATTTCTACCAAATCTCTGAGTCTGTTCATTTGGTTGAATAAATGATCTTTACCGTTCCAGTTTATTTTTTTAGTACACTAATACATTAAATCAAACGGTTTCCAGTTTTAAATATTAGTGATCCTTTTATTCATATTTACAGTTAAAACCAGATAATGTTTTCTCTCTGAAAGACAAATACACCACTTACAAAATAAATAATGTCAAACCACCAAAATATTTCTTAAACTTTGCAAGTTTGGTCATTAAGCTCAATTATTTATAGAGTGATTTCCCTGGTTATTGCTTTGTTCAAGCCTTGAGAGCTTTTTAGCTCTCCTTAAGATAAAAAGTATCAAAGATATCTCTCAAAATGAGGGATTAAAAAAACCACAGACATACACATGACAGAGAGGTTCAGAAGAGTCGTGTTTGCTGTGCTCTTAGAACTTAGCTGAAAGAACATTATTCATTTTGAATCATCTGTCCTGTCACAAAATATTGTGTAAATTCCCAGAAAAGAGATCCAGTAGTAGTAGCTGGGGAGAGGGGAGCGAGTACCAGGTTAAATAGTAAATATGGTGGACATGTCTCATTACCTAAGCTTTCAAGAATTTAAAAGGTGCTCCCATCCTGTCATGCACGGCCTCTGGAAGAAACAACTTCTAGCCGTCTGAGGATGTTACGTTTCACTCAGACCCCCCAGTGGTCTCCCAAGGATCCTCTACTCAACGAACAAAAGTGCTTCCAGAAAAAAACCTCATGTCCTTTACATAAAACAGCTGTAAAATCTGAAAAGCACTAAGGCCTTCTTTGCCTAAACTGTTACTAACAGAAGGAACCTAACCAAAAGTGGTACAAATAGGTCTATTCATATTCTGAACAGAATTATCATTTTGATAGTGGTCTGGCAGCTAAGTTGCTGCAACACAAAAGGACACGGGATAGGAGAGAGGAATGCATGACTTGTGAGAAAACACTCAGTATTTTATGAGCTTGTTGACTGTTTTTTGTAAAATACACATTCTCTAAATAATATAATTTGGCCTCATAATTCACAGAAATCTAAAATGTGTCTTTACATAACCCTCATGAATTTCTAAAGTGTCTGTTACAAGGTTGTGCTTAGCTTAGTAACTTTTACAATATCTGCTACTGCACTTACGCCTATAGTTTCCAGAATGTATTTCAGAGACAATGAGCCCATTTATAACCAACAACATAAAATCCCTAATTTGCATTTTTATGTCGCTGACATTCGCCTCAACGTTTAAGACTCTGCAAAGTTGTGCTTCACAATTGTACAATAAAATGGAATAAACCTATAGTTAACTCTATTCAAGCTACTAGGATAATGCTGGAGTATTTAATAGTTTTAAAAATAAATCTTCAAACAATTAAAATGAAACAAAATATAATGCTTTTGGCAAAAAAGTTTCATGTATAGTTTAAGTCCTTTTCAAAGGATACAAAATAATACTTATAGTTACAGCTTCGTAGGCTGTGAAGGGGTGCTCATTTTCAACCAAAATAACTTGCCTCCATTTACATTTTAACCGAGGTAAAAAAAGAATGAGGTTAAATGTGTAACTTTATAATTTAGCACTAAAGTTGGTGCAATATCAATACTTAAATGTTCAGCAAATTTGCTTTAAAATACACACCCTTAATCAGATGCACAACACTTTCATTTGTAAGCAGAACTAGAGTTTTATTAATGAATTCTCTTTCACTCAGGGAGGGGAGGAGAAATCTTAAAACAGCAGTGATTCCCAAAGTTCACATTGTAACCACCGACAATCTGTCAGGATTCCCCAAGTATTCTATAACTTACATGAACTCTCTTCTCTCTAGTTTCCTTACACTACATTCTCCCAGTTTCCCTCCTATCTACATTTTAAAAAATGGCTTGGTGTTCTTTATTGGTTCTAGCTTCTCTACAAGAGCAAAGTCCGAAGTCTTCCTTCCCTTCTTCCCTTGGTGACCCAACTGACTTTGTCTCCCTCTCTAGTCATATCGGCCCTGAAATGCATTCTTCCAACAATAGGCAGAGACAAATTTCTAAATGCAAATCTGATGAGACATTTCATTTTTTATGACATTTAGCGGCCCTCCATTGCCTTCTAGGTAAAGTCCAAACTCCTCCACATATTTTTGAGGTTTTGCAGGATCTCATCCCTATTTCTCCAGTCTCCTTTCTCACACATCTGCCCACACATTCTCCACTCCAACAATAGTGAATTTTCAACGCTATGGTCTTGCCACAGGTGGGAACATTCTCTGCCCTTCCTCATCTGGCTAGCTCATCCTTCCGATTCAGTGTGGAGAGAAACTCCTCAGGGAATCATTCCATACTCCTCCCACCTGCTCCCAGAGCACCCTATACCTGGCCCAGCATACCGCTTCTCACATGGTATTAACACTGTCTATACGCTCTTCTGCTGCAGACTGGAAGCTCCCTAAGACCATCTAACCTGCTCCTCTCTGGCAGACCTAGCATCTAGCCGATATAATATGAATACTAAGTTTTCTCAATTTCAACACCTTATCTCATTTTTCAAAATGGATAAAACCTCCCAAAGCATTTACCTCATATACTTTTTAAAGAAACAAACTGAAAATATTGTTAAATGTTCTATGAATTTTGGTAGTTTAAAAAACCCCTTTGTTGTTTTAAGTTAGCTGCTTCTAAGGAATTATCTGCCAGAAGCAAAGCTGTTGTTCGAGCAGATCTCCACATTCCCAGTTTGACTGTAAACATATTGCAACATCCTTAACCTCCTCGCGGTGGCCTCTCTGCCACTCTACAATTATCCTGAGTCAAAGCTGATTATTCTCCCACATTCTGTTTATCAAGTGGGTAGAGGGAGGGTCAGCAATTTCTCAGCTCTCCACTTCTAAACTACCCATTCTCAAACTTGAGTTTGGGTAAGAACCACCTGAGAAATCTACTGAACAGGCAGATTCTTCTCAGCTGCCTGTTGTAACTTTCAGTAAGCTGGGGCATGGAGCCCAGGAGACAATTTCTAACAAGTAAGCGAGGTGATTCTGATGCAGGTGTCCTCTGTCCTCTGTGTACACCTGGAGGAACTCTGCAGTTCAGAACTGCTTTTGGTCCTGCAATGCTGACTCCCAACCCCATTTCTTTGCAGGCCACCCCACAGCACTGCCCTCTTCCCCACCTTAACACCATCATCTGCCTTCTTTCCAGTCAGTACCAAATTACTGAGGGTGCTGTATCCAGGTCTTCTGCTCTGTCCCTATCTCTTATTATGACCCTCGGTGTTCCCAACCCTTTGCCTGCCATTGGGTCCACCTCAGGGATTGATTCTAGGTTCAGTTTACAGTTCCTTCTAGTAGTATATAAGGTGTCTAAGCTGAGATTTCATGGCTCATCAAAGACAGACTACTAATGGCACAGTATGTAGTATGCTGTTTTATTTTTTTTTAAATACAAATAGCAAAATACTTAAACTAAAACAAGAGCTATTGCATGAGCCTGCCTACCTATGCTGATGCAGATTGATGGGTTATAGTAAAACAATGTGTAAAGACGTATGATTTTCCCCCCCCTCAGTATACTTGTAGGAAGCCTTAATTTGGTAGTTTGATTCAGATTTGATCATTTGTATTTGGACAAGGGGCCAAAAAATGTGAGGGCAGATAAAAGATATATTCAAGTAACACAGTACATCCCAACCTACAAGTTAGTCTCAGATTTCATTAACTCCTTCATCTCTAATGCCTTTCACCTTTCTTGCCCAATTCTACTTAAGCAACTGGAATTCCCATGGCCACTCTTTGGACCTTATCATTGCTCAGAAAGTAATACTTTTAGAAAAATTTTAATTCTAGTGATTCACTTTAAGATCACAATCTCCTTCCATATCTGTAACTTCACTTGATGAAGATAGCAAACCTCCTGACTTATTCTCTGTTTTATGTTCTATTTTCTTTATCAACACACATACACACACACACAATCTCAAACTCAATCTCATTTCTCTCTCTCTCCCCCCACCTCCCTCTCATTCATTCAACAAACATTTAATACCTTACAGTATCGTTACCTTCTGGCAGTTTACTGCCTACTCTTTTGGCCTCACTCCAACTCCTGCATTCAGACTAAGGTCTAGATTCTAACTAGTACTGAAGTTTGATAAGAATGAAATCATGTACAAACTTGCATCAAGGAAATGCTGAATTCACTCAAAGACTATCGCTGTGGAAATACTAGTATGTAACTACACCCAAAAAAATTTCTCCTAGATATAAAAAAAAAACTTATCCATGATTGCATTTGTTTATAAATAAAGGCACAATCTACAAATTATAATTAAGATACATATGGCTTCAGTCTTTCATTAGAATCATATTTATTCACAATTTCAACAGGAATCCCAATCCAGAGTTAATTTAATAGATGTATATATAATACACATATTTTAAAACTTAATTTGTGGTAATAGTACTAAGAATATATTCTATACTTGGAAAGTAATTACTAAAATGAATCAGATTTTGCACGGATTAAACAACCCTTGAAAAACATTTGCCATACCTTTAAAAGGGTCCAAGACATACATTTGGTAAAAACTGGCCATAAGAAAAAGTTCCCATGAAATCAATGCTGCCACTGTCTGAACTACTAAATTTTTCAGATATGAATAATGCAGAAACATTACACTGTTATCACCATACAGTATGTGGAAAAACCATGATCACGTGGTATCCAAATTCTAGGGCAGGATGACTGAAGTAGAAAATGTCAAATTTAAATCCTTACATTGAAATCCATTCTTTCACTGAACAGCTCTACTGTAAATCATAAACTGTACAGTGTGCACACACTCTCTGCCTTCAATGTGATTCTAATCTCTCGGGAAAAGAAGATAAATAAATGGACAGTTACATCATTAAGGTGAGAGAAAGAAACATGTCCCACACAATGTTCTTACAATTTCTATTCTTATATTCTTTCCCAAGTCTTCCTTAGACTGCTAAAGTAGGTTATTCAGACTGATGAGTACAGCGGAATTGAGAAACTATTTAGTTTAACAAAATCATTAAAGAATAAAAGAAAAATAACAACAAAAATGTCCAAAACAAGAAAACTTCCAACAACCAACAAATACAACAAAGATGACTGTGATGCATGTTGGGAAATTAAGAACAAAAGATGTATCAAGTCTCAGAGTACAGTATCTCTTCCCTGTCTTCCTCAGCACTCTGGAAACCTTGTTTCTAGTCCTGATTCTAACATCTATTCACTCATTCAACAAACATTTAATGAAGGCCCCAATTATCTATTCTGTGCCAGCACTGCTGCCAAGCCCCGCAGATGAGGTAACGAATGAGCACTCTTGCCCGCACTGTGCTTACCATGAAAGCCTTTGGTACTGTTAGTTAACATGGGTAATTTTATCACAACCTCAGGGGCCCTTACCTCAGGTGTAAAATAAAGTAGTGAGACTCACAGACCTTTAAGGTACTCCTACTGAACTAAAATCCTGTCACTTAACTCAAAACTTGTAGACCAGGAGTATTTAAGACACAGGGAACCTAAGGATCCACAGACAGAGTTTAAGGGATCCTAAACTCATTCAAACTGGACACAAGATTTGGTAGTTTTGTGTATATACGCCTTTTCATAGAGAAAAGGTACATAGGTGGAAAAACCTAAATTGTGAATTTTAGCTTTGGGACTTCCACAGGGAAAGTTCTATTTTAGCTGTATCTATTACGATGATTTCTCTAAATCTGCCAAATATAACTTAATTCACAAGAAGCTTCAACCATACGGAGCTAATACGTGCTTCTTCATTTTAACTCATGGCATACATCGCACATTTCTAATCTAGTATTTTGACCAGCACTATAACAGAATAAACTATAAATAATATGCAGTTTACAAGTAAAAGTATTCTTTAGAGGTTAAACTTTACTACACTTCAAAAAATAATAATTATTTTTTATTTAGAAGCAAAAATATTTTTGCTGTAAAAACTGCAGTAAGTATTACTATCCTATCCTCTCAACATACAGTTGTTGCCCCTTATCTTAATAAAAAGAATAACAAACCTTGAAACATTAATATATGTTAAGCTGCTGTCAGGGAATTTCCAGGACAAGTTCTCCCATTACATTCTCTATTTCAATGTGAATGTTGACTTAGAAACTACCCAGGGCCTCTCCTAGTAGGACAGACTTAGAAGGGAAATCAAAAGAAAAATGAAACATCAGCAATGAGACAGAAACAAGAACACACTCACTCACTCACAATTTCACTGCCTGGGCCATAGTGACACCAACTGGCCAGACAAGTAATGACAACTTAATTAGGCACCATCTTAATTTATATAAGACTACTGTTTTAAAGTGTATTCTGCAGTATGCATTAAATAAAAGTCATTATATGATTTTAAACATCAAATATGTATAAAAGGAAGATGTATGTTAATAAAATACCTCAGAAAACTCTGGTTATGGTCTAGTTTTGTATGAGACCTCTCTACTAGTCTATAAAATACAATCTAATGCTAAGCAATATATTATTCACACTTTTTTCCCTATGAACTTTTATCTATAGTAAAATAGAAACATGGATTTCAGGTTAAATACAATTTCCCTTTCATTGCTAAGGAAAATAAAGGAGCATGCCAAAAATATAAGTAAGTACATGACTAATAGAGCTTGCGTGTAATTTATTCAACAGTCAAAAGATGCTTTTGAAATCTTGTTTTCATTCATGGTAAAAGAAAACACATAGCCTTTCTTTAAAAAAAAAGAATATTAAATATGTAAGAGGCTCATGATGCATATATTTTTCATAAGAGCAGATATAAACAGAAACAATTTTTATGATGTTGAATTTCTTTAGGGAGATTAAGTGGGGTGTACTGGTTGAAGTGGATTATTGTTTCTAAGGAAACTTGCCCATTGGTAAAGTTCACATCCAATGAGAGGGGACCTCCAGGACAACCCCTTCTTTTTCCCTTCTCTACCTTCCCATAGAAAATGAAAAAACATTAAAAGGTAATCTCCAAAAAGAGAATCAGATATTAAACAAGAAGTAAACTTACAAAGCTACAAGTTAACTGGCTTTGCATAAGCAAAAAAAACCTCATACAGATATATTATGATTTAATTCACTTTACTCTAGTAAGACTTCATTCTAAAGTTAAAATTTGCAAGGATAAAGGAAAACTTTTTTCAGTGCTACTCAAAGGCAAATAAAGGTTCTTAACAAAAGACTCATAATAGATTTAAGGTATAAGGCAATCCTGAAGAACAAAGCTGGAGGAATTAACTACCAGGTATCAAGGCTGAAGCTAGTATCTGTTCCAGACTTAATTACTCTAATAAGTAAGTAGGTAAGATAATTTGGTATTATTGCAAGGACAGACAAAAAGACAAAGAAATAAAACACAGAGCCCAGTAGTAGACCCACATGTATATGATCACCTGATTAACAGCAAAGGGCCCCTGTGGAGAGTCTTTTCAATAAATGATGAATATCAGATGATATTCATATGGGAAAATAAATAAACCTTGACCCCTACATCACGCCATACACAAAATTCAAGACGAATCTCCACGTGAGAATCAAAACAGTAAAATTTCTTAGAAGAAAACAGAGTATCTTCATGATACTGGAAAAGGCCAATTTTCTTAGAAGGGTCACAAAAATTATAAACACTGAAAAATCAGATTTCAATAAAATTAACTTTTGCTATCTAAAGATACCATTAATAGAAAACATCTGCAATACACACATTCAAACAAATGACTTGTACCTCAAAAATATAAAGAATTCCTACAAATGAATTAGAAAAGGGCATACACTCAAAAGAAAAATGGACAAAGGACTTGAAAATGCACTTCATAAAAGATAATATCCAAGTGGTCAGTAAGAATATGAAAATATGCTCAACATCATTAATCATCAGGGAGATGCATATTAAAACCACAAGGAGACACCATTATGATGCTATTAGAATGGTTAAAATTAAAAAGTATCACAATATCAAAAATTGGTAATGATGTGGAACAACCACAACATTCATTCACTGCTGACAGGACTGTCAACTGGTTCAATCACTCTAGCAAACTAGTTGACAGTATCTACCAAGGCCAAAAGTCATGTACTGTAACCTGGCAATTCCACTCCAGGGTATATACCCAACATAAACAGGTGACTGTGTGCACCAGAAGACCTGGACAAGCATGGTCACAGCAGCTTTATTAACAACAGCCATGAACGGGAAACCACCTAGGTATCCGTCAATTGAAGAATGGATACACAGATTGTGGTGTATTAACACAACAGAAAACGATGTTACAACAGAAAAGAATTAAATACTGCCAAAGTAACAATACGAATAAATTTCACAGACATGATGTTGAATGAAAGCCAGTCAGAAAAGAGTACATACTGTATGATTCCATTTACATCCAGTCCAGGAAGAGTCAAAAGCAATCAATGGTGTCAGAATTATGGCAATAGCAATGACCCTGGAAGGGAGGGAGGCGTACTGCCTAGAAGAGGGCAAGATGGAGCCAGGTAACGTCCTGGAAAAGTTCTACATCTTGATATAGGTGGTGTTTCCATCGAGCTTTACACTTAACATTTGTGCTTTTTACTATGTAAAAGTATAAGCTATAGATCAAAAAATAAACAACAACAAGAAAAATGATAGGTTTAAGATGGCAGGTGAATCTCCAAAACAATGCAGCATTTTGTATGCAATGCATTTTTGTTAGACAAAGGTTTCCTTAGACTGTCTATTAAATCCCTGATGGCAGGTATTTTTGTCATTTTTTGTTCACTAGGATATCTCCAGTGCCTGGTACACAGCAGATCTCAAAAAATATTTGCGGAATAAATTTGCAAAAAGGAGCTGTTATCAAAAATGAGATGAAGCAATCATTAATTAAAATCCTGGTACAATGAGTTATTTGAATTAATAGAAGTTTATAAAGTAACTGGTAGAGTCTAATGATGGTAACTTGAGTTTCTTTGATATGCAAGTGTACCTTAGTGTTTCCAAATATCAGAAAACTAAAACCTGCTATGAAAATTTCCTTTGTGTGCTCAGAATTTAAGTCTCCTTCTTCTGTCAGTCACTCTGTACTGGTCCATGGGTGCTTAGAAATCAAGTTAAAACACTTGCAATTAAAACAAACACATCCCAAGCTTGAAAATACATCTGTTTCTTCCAAAGGACTACTGAGGCAAAAATAAGTGAAACTCAGTGTAATTTTCTAAAATCAATTAAAATGATCTATCTAAAACAGTGGTTCTCAACCAGAGGCAAGTTTTTCCCTTCCCGCGGGGACACATTTGGCAATGTCTGAAGACAATGCTGCTTGTCACAACTGGAGGGTACGGTACTTCTGGCATCTACTAGGAAGGGGCCAGGCATTCTGCTAACCATCCTACACACATATGCCAACACACCACAGAGGAGTCTGTCTGGCCCAAAATGTCGGTAACACTGAGACTGAGAAATCCTGATCTAAACTATCACCTTCTGTTACACTAAAACACAGAATTTTATTCTTAAATATATGAAGTAAAACGACTCCTATTTAAACTGTAAAATGAATTCAAGTATCTTTCAACCATCACTTTTTCAAAAATATGAAAACTATCGTTTTAAAGTTATTTACAGTTGTACACATGTATCAAATGTCATTAAAAGGGATGTTTGATGCAAATGTCTCCAGAAATAACCTATCATTTCTAGGACTGTGTTAGGCATATTACTTATTTTAATCCCATTTAAAATTAATATCCCCCACGAAAAGAAATAAGGTGCTCATTTACAGAGATTACGAAAAAAAACCTAGAAGAGATTAAATAAATATCAGGGTTACACTGTTAGAAATGGCATAGATGTTCATCCACATTATTTCCAAATCCATGGTACTCCCACTAAAATACATTATATTTCAATTTCAAATGAGAGGCAGATCAAAATTAAACACACTCCAAGTTTCATTTTCCACTGAGTCAAGTATGTCACTTTAGAAAGTGAACAGCAAAGTCAGGAGAAGCCTACTTAGGAATTATGTATTAAGGACACACAGAAAAGAGATCAGACAATGCCAATTTTTTACAGGATAGTCTAGAGTTAATATTTTTTCTTATCACAAATAGAATGAAATAAAGTTTTTAATAAAGTTATATACTAAAATCATCAGACACACCCTTGTTCTGGTCATATAAGAAAATCACTGACAGTAACATCAAAGTCTAAATGCTTTACTAGTCTAGAGCTTTATCTTGAAAAATCACTAGCATGACACACCTCGTCATCCCTACATAGTAACATGAGATTCTTGGCATTTCAGCCAATGTAAGAAAATACTCCTATATTAAATTCTATTTCTTTCATCTCAATATTTAAGGAGCGTATCATGATTCTCTGTATTAAGAGAGAGAAAAGTGTTCTTACCCTATTAAAGCCATGTTCATGAGAGTCATCAACTTCTCCATTGCTAGTCACTGGAATTTCTGCTGCTGAATTTTTTGGAGATTCTTGAGCCATGGTAGACTCCTAAAAAAAAGGAGGTAAGAAACAGTTATAAATAACACCAAATCATAGAAGGCAAATATTCAAAAGACTATATTCATATTTATAGCACTTAAAAGCCACTTTTATAGCCCCTTTTTAAATAATTATAACATACCTATCCTTATATAATAATCATCATACTGAAATAATACAAAATACAACTGGCTTTTAAAATTGCATTCAACTTAGATTTCTTGATCTTGCTGTAGATATCAGGGGGTAATATCCTTACCTTATAAATGGTGCAAATGACACAGAAATCAAAAATGCAAATAATGTCTGAGTATTATTAAAAACAGTTTTGACCTTGTAGATTGCCAGAAAGATTCTTGGACCTACAGACCACACTTTAAAAAACAAAATTTAACCAGTATTTAGTGAAACTTGTTATGTGCAAGGGATTCTATTAGATTCTATAGAATATAAAAAACAAATAATGTGTGTCACTGATCTGGCGGAAGGTACCACTGATTCAGTTTGGGAGACTGACTGTACTCTTCAGTAAGTATCTGCCTCTCTTTCTTTAGGATCCTCTAAAACCAAATTCTTTGGAATGGTTACAGATTGTATAAATCCTAGGGTCTTCCTGGGCTAGATTTCTATTTCTTGGCAATTGTAGAAATGTTCTGCTTCTCACAGAATCTCATATATACAACACTTCTACTTCTTATACAAACTTCTTTTTCTTTACCACGACAAATTTTATACATAATAAAGTTTCTATTTTCTGACACAAAAATGAATAGACCATCTCTATATCTTTGTATTCCCAGGGCAACAGAATGAAGATCTAAGTAAATAAATAAATACTTTTCCTTTTAGTAAAGTCAGGGCCTTTAAGGACAGAGACAGCCAGAGCCATCTCTTTATCATTGGAAATTAGCCCAGGGTTTGGCAAACAAGAATTTCTCAATGAATGTCTACTGACTGGAAAGGATATGAGCTAAAACAAAAGTCCGATCTGTAGTTACGAAGGTGTTAAAATGACCATTATACATTTGTGCTCCACATTCACTCTCTTCCTTGTCCCACCCATGGAGCATGTGATAACACATTCATTTCTTCTCATGGGTATCATTGCAGTAAAACAAACCAAGGGGAAATATCTGAAACAGCCAAAAAAAAAAGTGAATTATCAAGTACCTCAAAAATCAGTGTACTTGAATTATTTGGAAACAGTTTTGAGAAAAGACTAAAATGTCAAATTGAAATCCTAATTGGTTAAGCCAATGAAAAAAGAACTTTCAGAATAATGCAAAATTCTGCTATTATTACTTACAACATTTCCCAGAAAATTTACTTATTTCCTTGTATTCCTCAATATCTTATTTAAAAAGTCGTAGTTCAGAGTTCCTCTTACCACAAGCCTGAAACTAGTGAGGAAATTAATACAGTTAACATTCCATGTAAACCTTGAAAACTAAAAAAAGAAAAAATTTCAGACAGAAGACTTAAAAAATTCAAGAAAGGAAAACAAAAACTCCTCTGCTTTAGTCTGGATTCTGGGGAAAGAGTCTCTGAAATGAAGTTTGCATGCAGAAAACTTTCTGTGGAGTTAGTTCTCCACTAAAATGAGTGGAGACAATACTTCAAGGACACAGAGACTTTGAGACACAGAATAAAACTGCCGAGCGGTGTCGAACAGAGCAGGCGAATGGAGTACCATTCTAAACAACTGCTTATCTATCGGTTCCACTAATCGGATCGTGTATCACTCTGAGCTAATGAATATCAAAGTAATGCCACAGCATCCAAGACTATCCCATTACATGATTTATTTTGTGCAGAATAATGACATTCCAAGAAGAAATAAAACTGTAAAGAGGTTGAAAATTGAAAATAAGAAAAGCAATTGTTTTTTGAAAACAATTCCAATTATATTGGAAAAACAGATTAATGATGAACATATACACTGTTAATGCATTACACTACAGTGAAGTGTGAATTTGGGCCCGCAGGAAACACACCTGATCCACAGTGGGCAATCAATGTGTTAATCAGAGGTGATATTTAAGATGTATCTTATAGGATGACAGATGGGAACAGTTGAGGGATTCTAAATAGAAGGAAAAAAAGCACAGCAGAAAAAGAGTCTAGTATATTCTAGAAGCTGCAAGTAAAGCGACTTGGCTAGAACGGTGATTATTCATTCATATATTCATCGTTCAACTAATTTATTGAACTCTCTAATGCACAAGGCGTAATTTCAGACACACAGGATAGAGCAGTGAACAAAACAGACAAAACTCCGTACCCTCATAGAACTTACATCTTAGTTGGGGAAAACAAACTGATAAATACACACATCATACAGTTGTGAGTGCTAATGGGCACATGTATCTACACGTGTTCATAAATGTGCTGTTTTAAAGAGAGTGATCAGAGAAAACCTCTGAAGAGATACAGTATTTTTGTGAGACCTGAATAAAGTGAGGGAGTGAGCCATAAAGATACCTGGGAGTACAGCATTCCAGGCAGAGGGAATAGTAAATACAAAGATGAGGAGATGGGAACATGCTCAGCTTTTCAAGGAATGCCAAGACGACCATGCAGCTTGAGAGAAGAGCCAGAGGAAAACAGAAGAAAATGTCAGAGAGGCAGCCAGTGGCAAGAACATGTGTGAAATGAGCAATACAAGCAAATTTCCATCTCCTTGGATTTTAGCCTAAAACTAAGTCCTACCCATACTGCGCACCCAGTAGTTGTGACAGCACACAGGAGAAAACTAGTCTTTTTGAGTTGGAGAAGAGTTAGGCTAATAAAATTAATGGGAATGACACTCTCATCACTTCTATTCAACACAGTACTGGAAATCTAGCCATAGCAGTCAGAAAAGAAAAAGAAATAAAAGGGATCCAAATTGGAATGGAAGAGGTAAAAATGTCACTATATGCAGATGACATGATACTATATATGGAAAATCCTAAAGACTCCACACAAAAACTACTAGAGCTGATAAATGAATTCAGCAAAACAGCAGGTTACAAGATTAACATACAGAATTCAGTTGCATTTCTTAACACTAACAATGAAATATCACAAAAGGAAAGTAAAAAAGAAAAAAAAAACTTTAAAAACTGCATCAAGAAACCAAATACTTAAGAATAAACCTGACTAAGGAGGTGAAAGACTTATACACTGAGAATGTAAAACATCGATAAAGGAAATTAAAGATGATTTAAAGAAATGAAAAGCTATCCCATGCTCTTGGACTAAAAGATTTAATATTGTTAAAATGGCCATACTACCCAAAGCAATCTACCAATTTAACGTGATCCCTATCAAATTACCCATGACATTTTTCACATAAAGAGAACAAATAATCCTAAAATTTACATGGACTCACAAAAGACTCAGAATTGCCAAAGCAATACTGAAGAAAAAGAATGAAGCTGGAGGCATAACCCACCAAGAATTCAGACAGTACTACAAAGTTACAGCAATTAAAACAGTATGGTATAGCACAAAAACACACATATGGATCAACGGATCAGAAAAGAGAGCTTAGAAATGAACCCACAGATTTATGGTCAATCTTCGACAAAGAAGGCAAGAATATGCAATGGAGAAAATACAGTTTCTTCAGCATGTGATGTCGGGAAAGCTGAACAGCCATGTATAAATTAATAAAGTTAGAACATTCCCTCACACTACCACAAAAATAAACCCAAAATGGCTTAAAGACTTAAACATGAGACAGGACATCACAAATCTCCTAGAAGAGAACACAGGCAAAATATTCTGACATAAGTTGTAGCAACATTTTCCTAGGTCAGTCTACAAAGGCAATAGAAATAAAAGCAAAAATAAACAAATGGCACCTAATTAAACATAGGCTTTTGCACAGCAAAGGAAACCATAAACAAAACAAAAAGACAACCTACGGACTGGGAGAAAATATTTGCAAATGACAAGGGTTTAACTTTCAGAATATACAAACAGCTCATACAACTCAATATCAAAAAACCAAACAATCCAATCACAAAATGGGCAGAAGATCTAAACAGACATTTCTCCACAGAAGACATACAGATGGCCAACAGGCACATGAAAAGATGCACAGTATTGCTAATTATCAGAGAAATACAAATCAAAACTACAATAAAGTATCACCTCATACTGGTCAGAATGTCCATCATTAAAATGTCCACCATAAATGCTGGAGAGGGTATGGAGAAAAAGGAACACTCCTACACTGTTAGTGGGAATGTAAATTGGTGTAGCCACTATGGAAAACAGTATAGAGATTCCTTAAAAAACTAAAAATAGACTTACCATATGACCCAGTAACCCCACTCCTGGCCATGTATCTCCAATTAGAAAAGATACATGCACTGTCAATGTTTACAGCAACACTATTTACAATAGCCAAGACATGGAAGCAACCTGAATGTCCACTGACAGATGACTGGATAAAGAAGATGTGATAAACACACACACACAACGGAATACTACTCAGCCATAAAAAGAACAAAATAATGCCATTTGCAGCAACATAGATGGACCTAGAGATTATCATACTAAGTGAAGTAAGTCAGAGAAAAATAAATATCATGATATCACTTATATGTGGAATCTAAAAAAAAGACACAAATGAACTTATTTATAAAACAGAAACAGACTCACAGATACAGAAAACAAACTATGGTTACCAAAGGAGAAAGGGTGGGGCAGCAAGGGATAAACTGGGAGTTTGGAATTAGCAGATACAAACTAGTATATACAGAATAGATGAACAATAAGGCCCTACTGTATAGCACAGGGAACTATATTCAATATCTTATAATAACCTATAATGAAAAAAATATGAAAAAGACCGTGTATATATATGTGTGTAACTGAATCACTACGCTGTATCCTAGAAACTAACACAACATTGTAAACCAATTATACTTCAATTAAAAAAAAAGAAAAAAAGAAGAAGCAATAAAGGGAATGGAGGAATCCTAACAAGGAAAGATCCAGAAAGAGGATCCTCACACTCTTTTTACTCTTATGTCTGACTAACCCCTAAATGCACCTGCACAGAACAGACTCCACTGAATGCAGCTAATGACAAAAGATCTGAATTGAGACCAGAGCTGCCATCCAACAAACAATATCTCTAATGTAAGTCCAGCCAAGAAAATTATCAGCCAAAACAAAGGAAGCAATATTCTTTCGAGAAAAATAACAGAATCTAAGACTTCCACATCTCAAGTTCAAAATGCAATCTAAAATTACCAGACATATGATGAACCAAGAAGATAAAACATATTTCCAAGGGAAAAGAAAATCCATCTAATCTGAGATGAACCAGAGATTGGAAGAAACAGATATGGATTTTAAAAACACCTTCAATTAAGTAAAGCAAAATATTTTTAATGAATCAAATCTCAGTGAAAAAATAGAAAATCTCAGCACAGAAAAAGAAACAGTAAAAATGAGGCAAATGGACTCTAGAACTGAAAACTATAATTTTTCAAAGAAAAAAAATCACTGGATGGACTTAGCCAGAAAAAGATAACAGGGTAAAAAGTAAAACTAAATTAAATCAATATAAATTATCCAAGCTAAAGAACAAAGAGAAAAGAACACTGAAGAAAAAGAGCTTCAGAGACCTATAAGCCAATATTAACTATTCCAATTTATGTGTAATTAAAATACCAGAAGAAGGAGAGAGAAAAATTGTACAGAAAATGTATTTTAAGAATTAATGGCCAAACTTTTCCCAAACTTGATGAAGGACAAAAATTTATAGATTTAAGATGCTTAATGAACACGATGCAGAATAAACACCAAATCCATGCCAAGGGACATCACACAGTCAAATTATTTAAAACCGAAGATAAAGAGCTAACTTCTAGAGCAGCAAGAGAAAAACAATATATTACTATCAGGAAACGACAATCCAACTAATGGCTGATTTCTTATCAGATACTATAAAGCCCAGAAGAGAGTGGAACATTGCAGAAAAAGAAGAAAACCATCTACCCAGCATTCCATATCCAGTGAAAATACCTTTGAAGAACTAGGAAAGAATATTAAGGGTATTTTCAGATAAAACTAAAAGAACTCATCACCAGCAGACCTGTACCCCAAGAAATGCTAAAGGAAGTTCTTCAGGCTGAAAGGAAATAAAACCAGATAGGAACATGGATATTCAGAAAAGAATGAGAAGGAAATAAAATATTAACTACTTGGGTAAATGCAAAAGACCACTCTTTTTCTTTTTGCCTCTTCCTCAGTTTCTTTATAAACCACACAACTGCTTGAAGCAAATGTTATAACATCATTTCTGTGGTTTATAATGTATCTAAATGTAATATATATAAAATACCTATATCAAAGAACAAGGTGGGAGGGTAAGGATATATGGCCTTAAAAGGTTGCTAAATTTTTGTCTTAAGTGCAGCAGTGTGTTAGTAATTGTCAGTGAAACATGAAGTTTAAGATATATACTATAACTGTTACAGCAACCACTAAAAGTATAATGCAAAGTAAAGCTAAAAAATTATCAGGAAAATGAATATGGCATTCTTTAACATATTCAAATAATAAGAAGGCAGTAAAAGAAGAGGAGAAGGAAAACATAGAAAAGTAAAAAACAAAGAAACTAAAGGGGTGGATACAAAATCAACCATATCAATAACTGCATTAAATATTATTGGAGTAAGCATTTCAGTTAAAAGGCAGAGACAGTCAGAATGTATTTTTTTTAATGACCATACTATATGCCATATAAGTGAGATGCACTTTAATAACAAAGACATAAATAGACTGAAAATAAATGGATGAAGAAAGGTAAACTATGCAAAGAGCAGCTGTAAGAACGTCGGCATGGCTTTATTAATACCTGATGAAAGTTTTTAATAAACTATTACCAGAGATAATTACCAGGGACGTTTCATAATGATAAAATGATCAATTCATCAGGAATATGTAACAATCATAAATGTGTATGTTGGTCCCAATAACAGAGCTTCAAAACAAATGAAACAAACACTTACAGAATTAAAAGGAGAAATAGAGAAGTCCACATTCATACTTGGAGACTTTGCCACGAAGCTCAGTGCAATTGAAAGAACAACTAGACAAAGAAAACTGGCAGAGACACAGAAGTTCTGAACCCTATCAGCCACTTTCGTCTGATATTTACAGAACAATAAACTTAATAATGGCAGAATACACATTACTTTCATATGAACATGACATGTTTAGCAAAACAGATCATATCATGGGCTCAACAAAACTCAATAAATTTTAAAAAATGCAACCACAGAGTATGTTATCTGACCACAGTGGAATTTAATTACAATTAATCACAAGAAGATATGCAGAACCTCCTCTCACCCCATTTAGAAACTGAACAACACATCTAAATAATTAATGGAAAAAAGAAAAAAATCACTAGGAAGAAAATATTTTGAACTGAATGATAATGAAAATACAATGTATCGATATTTGTGGGATGCACCCAAAATGCTTAGAAAAGAAACTTATAACTTTAAATGCTTGTATTCAAATAGAAGAAAGATCTTAGAGAAGCAAAATGGCGGAGTAGAAGGATGCTTGTAGCTCACCCTCTCCCACAAATACACACCAAAACTCACATCTATGGACATACTCAGCCAACCAAGAGCACCTGCCAAACTCCAACAGAACATCGCCCTCTTCAAAACACAAAGATGCCAAAAATCTGGTAGGAGAAAAGGAAAAAAGAGAGAAGAAAAAGCAAAACAGTGCAGGACCAATCCTGCAGGGAGGGAGCGGCAAAGGAGGACTGGCGCGCGTTCACTGGGTCTCCCCTCTCCAATGAGAGGCCAGCGGGACAGAGGGGGAGGCTTCGAGGCTCAGATCTGCCTCGAGCACCCCTTGACCGACAGAACTGAGTTAAATGGGCACAAAGGGTCCCCACAACACCCAGCCCAAGATGTGAGCTGGCAGCTGGGGGCCAGGACAGGCTGCCCAAGTTGGGCAGAGGACTGGGGCAGCTGCACTGAGGCAGCCCTGGGCAACTGCAGGGTGCTGCGCACCATGGCTGGGAGGGGATATGGAGCAGAACCACCTCGGTCCCCTATAAACTGCGAAAAAAGCAAAGCAACATGGCTGCTGTGCCCTGGGGGAAGGGGCGCCATAGCCTTTGTCTCCTCAGACCTGCGCCGCCATGACTGGCGCTTCTTGAGAGAAGAGAGGTGGGGCGCAGCCACAGCCGCCATCTCCTCCTATGCGCAGTGCCCAGGCAGGGGAGGGGCCAAGACCTGAATCCACACCCAGGGGCTCCACAACCTCCTAGGCAGACTGAGACTTGTTTACAGCCTGAGGCAGATAGGATCTTTCTGCGCTGGCACCTCAGAGAACTCACACCACCAAGACAAACAAGGTGCTGAGATTCGGTAAGGAGCAGGAGCAGGGCTGTTTCGCGGTCTTCCCCGAGGCCTCCTCAGAGCACCGACCCCGAGGAACATAGCACCTGACCACGATGCTGGGAGGGGACGCGATCTGCCCACCTGCCTCGCCAGAGCTTAGCATCTGACTGCAGCATCGGGAGGGGGAGTGACCCACCCGCCCACCAGGTAAGAGCTCAGCACCTGACCCAGTGTTGGGAGGGGGCACGATCTGCTAGCCGACAGCCACTGGGAGCAGCACAGACGAGGGCGCCAACAGAGGGCCTCTGGAAACAGCAAGCTGAGTTCACAAAACAGGGTGAAGACACAAAGACCTCTTGAAAAAATCATTAAGAGCACACCGTCTCCAGAACTAGATAACTGATACTCCTTAAGTCGTAGTGCCAGAGAGATATGAGCAATAAGAAGCAGAGGAACCACTCCCAATTAAAAGATCAAGAGAAATCCCCTAACAGCACAATCAAGGAAATAGACATTGATGGCCTACTAGATCAAGATTTCAAAAAAGGAGTAATCAAAGTACTGAAGGAACTAAAAGAGTTTTGAGATATAAAATATGTCAAAAATGAAACAGAAGCTATAAAGAAGAACCAAGTAGAATTAGTAAACTCATTTGCTGAGATGAGAGCTGACCTAAAAGCTATACAAAGCAGACTAGATAATGCAGAGGAACGAATAAGTGACCTAGAAGACAGGACAACAGAAAGCACCTAATCAGAACAGCTGAGAGAAAAACAAATGAAAAACAATGAAAACAATATAAGGGACCTATGGGATAATATAAAGCGTGCCAATCTATGCATAATAGGGGTTCCAGAAAGGGAAGAAAGAACAAAGGGGATTGAAAAGGTATTGGAAGAAATCATGAATGAAAACTTCCCAAACCTAAAGGAATCAGAAATCCACTACAGGAGGCTCAGAGGATCCCAAACAGGAAGAACTCAAATACACCCACACTAAGACATATCATAATCAAGATGGCCAGAGTCAAGGATAAAGAAATGATTCCAAAGGCAGCAAGAGAAAAGCAAAGAATGAGTTACAAGGGAACCCCAATAAGGTTTTCAGCTGATTTTTCTACACAAACACTACAGGCCAGAAGGGAGTGGCAAGATATATTCAAAGTCCTGAATGAAAAAAAGATGCAGCCTAGGATACTCTATCCAGCAAGGCTATCCTTTAGAATAGAAGGAGAGATAAAAAAAACTTCACAGACAAGCAAAAACTAAAAGAGTTTAGCAACACTAAACCCATGCTAAAAGAAATATTGACAGGTCTACTCTAAGTAGAAAAGAAGCAGGATGCTACAAAAATGAGAAACTCATAACTGGAAAGGAGATAACTGCCATGAATTACAAAAAGAATAAAGACAAAATTGTAAAAGAAGACATCTAAATCATTAAGAGTGGGAGAGGGAAGCAAGGAAAGCCACTGTTGAAAACAGTATGGAGATTCCTCAAAAGACTAGGAATAGACTTACCATATGACCCAGGAATCCCACTCCTGGGCATATATCCAGAAGGAACCCTACTGCAAAAAGACACCTGCACCCCAATGTTCACAGCAGCACTATTTACAATATTCAAGACATGGAAACAGCCTATATGTCCATCAACAGATGACTGAATAAAGAAGCTGTGGTATATTTATACGATGGAATACTATTCAACCACAAAAACCGACAACATAACACCATTTGCCGCAACATGAATGTTCCTGCAGAATGTCATTCTAAGTGAAGTAAGCCAGAAAGAGAAAGAAAAATACCATATGAGATTGCTTATATGAGGCATCTAGAAAAAAAAACCAAAAAAACAAACAAAAAAACAAATACAAAACAGAAACAGACTCATAGACATAGAATACAAACTTGTGGTTGCCAAGCGGGCAGGGGGTGGGAAGGGACAGACTGGGATTTTAAAATGCAGAATAGATAAACAAGATTATACTGTAGAGCACAGGGAAATATATACAAGATCTTGTGGTAGCTCATAGCGAAAAAAAAAATGTGACAATGAATATATATATGTTCATGTATAACTGAAAAATTGTGCTCTACATTAGAATTTGACACAACATTGTAAAACGACTATTACTCAATAAAAAAAGTAAAAAAAAAAAAAAGATCTTAAACCGACAATCTAAGATTGCACCCTAAGAAAACAGAAAACAAGCAAATTAATCAGCTGAGAGCCTTATGGGGGTTCCCTTGTAACTTACTCTTTGCTTTTCTCTTGCTGCCTTTAGAATCATTTCTTTATCCTTGACTCTGGCCATCTTGATTATGATATGTCTTGGTGTGGGTCTATTTGGGTTCTTCCTGTTTGGGACCCTCTGAGCTTCCTGTACTTGGATATCTGATTCCTTCTTTAAGTTTGGGAAGTTTTCAGTCATGATTTCTTCAAAAACCTTTTCAATCCCCTTTGATCTTTCTTCTCCTTCTGGGACCCCTATTATGCGAAGATTGGGACGCTTTATATTATCCCATAGATCCCTTATGCTATTTTCATTATTTTTTATTTGCTTCTCTTGTAGTTCTTCTGAATGGGTGCTTTCTATTGCCCTGTCTTCTAGATCACTAATTCGTTCCTCTGCATTATCTAGTCGGCTTTGCACAGCTATTAGATCATTCCTCATCTCTGTCAATGAGTTTACCCATTCTACTTGGCTCTTCTTTATAGCTTCAATTTCATTTTTGACATATTTTATATCTCTAAACACTATCTCTTTTAATTCCTTCAGCAATTCGATCACTCCTTTTTTGAAATCTTGGTCTAGTAGGCTATCGATGTCTATTTCGTTGATCTTTCTTTCAGGGGATTTCTCTTGTTCTTTTAATTGGGAAAGGTTTTTATGCTTCTTCATCTTGCTCATACCTCTTTGGCACTGTGGTTTATGGAGTATCAGTTGTTTATTTTGGTCCTTAAGGATTTTATCTATCTGATGCCTATTTAGGAATAGAACTTAGGAAAAAAAAAGAAAAAAAATAAGAGAGAGAGAGAAAGAATTTTAAAAGAAGGGAGAAAGAGGGTTTGAAAACAGTGTATAATGAATAATAAAAGAGTGAGTTGAAGCAGAATATTAATCGGGTTGAGACGTCCTTTTGAAACCTTTACAAAAAAGGGGGGGGGAGATGAATAGATGTATTTGAAACCTGTGTCTAATCAATAGCAGGACATCAAAACCCAAGAGAAATAGAAATGAATTAAGAAGTAAAGATTAAGAGAGTAATAGAAAATAGAACAGGTAAAAACAGATTTAAAAAAAGGGGGGGGGGTTGTTGGTGTTCTCCTGGAGTCTGTGTGCTTTTAATGTGAAGTCTTTCTGTCTTCGTCCTGTTTTGGAAGCTCAGCTTGCTGTTTTCAGAGGCCCTCGGTTGGCGCCCTCTTCTGTGCTGCTCCCAGCACCTGTCGGCAAGCAGATCGCGCCTCCTCCTAACACTGGGTCAAGTGCAGCTCTCTGCTGTGGGCGGGCGGGTCGCTGCCCCTCCGGATGCCGCAGTCAGATGTTGCAGACTGGCCGGGTAGGAGGGCGGGTCGTGCCCCCTCCCAGCACCTCGGTCAGGGGCTGTGTTCCTGCCCGAAAGGCGGGGTGCTGCTCTCACTCTACCTGCGCCGCCGCCTGTAGCTCCGCTGCTCTGTGCGGCTGCATGCTCCGCCCTGGTCGGTGCTCCGCCCTGGTCGGCGCTCCGCGGGTGGGCTCGGGGAAGACCGAGGGACAGCCCTGTCCCTGCTCCGAGCCAAAACCCAGCTCCTTGTTTGTCTTTGTGGAGCAAGTTCTCTGAGGGACCAGGATGGAAGGATCCTATCTGCCCCGGGCTGCAGGCCAGTCTCAGTCTGGCCTTTGAGGATGCTAAGCCCTTCGGTGTGGATGCAGGTTTCGCCCCCGCCCCCGCCTGAGTGCTCAGCGAGGAGGATATGGCGGCTGTGCCTGAGCCCCGCCTCTCTTCCCCCGAAAACTTTCCGCGGGTTTTCAGAGATGGGGGTGTGCACCCTTCCCCCGAGAGCACATCAACCTTGCTGTTTTATGGAGGGCCCAGGTTGTTCTGCCCTGTGCACCCACAGCCATGGCACACAGCCCCTTGCATTCCCCCGGGGCTGCCTCCGTGCAGCCACTTCCGTCCTCCACCCGGCTTGTGCAGCCTGGCCCTGCCGGCGGCTGCCGGCCCGCGTCTCAGGCTGGGTGTCGGGGGGACGCTCTGTGCCCATTTAACTTAGTTCTGTTAGTCAAGGGCTGCTCTGTACAGATCCGAGCCTCGGAGGCTCCCCCTCCATCCCGCTGGCCTCTCAGTTAGAGAGGGGAGACCCAGCGAGCGAGCGCCAGTCCTCCTTTGCCGCTCCCTCCCCGCGGGACCCGTCCCGCGCTGCTTTGCCTTTTGTTTTTTCCTTTTTCCTTTTCTCCTACCAGATTTTTGGCGTCTTTATCTTTTGAAGAGGGCGATGTTCTGTCGGAGTTCCACAGGTGCTCTGGTTGGCTGAGTGGGTCTGTAGATGTGGGTCTTGGTGTATTTGTGGGAGAGCGTGACCTGCGAGCGTCCTTCTACTCCGCCATCTTCTCCCGGGTGTCGAAAACAAGCAAATTAAACTAAAAGTAAGCTATAGGAAGAAATAATAATAAAGACCAAAGATTACAGAAATAGCAGAAAAACTGGCCTGCATATTTCAAAAAGGTTAAGCTCATAAAAAAACAAAAGTAGATGAATTACTGCAGCATAAAAGGACAAGATAAATGACAGCTAAACACAATGCACAATATGGCCTAGATCACAAAGTAGGAAAAAACTAGCTGTAAAGGTTATTACTGGAACAACTGGATTAAATAACAGTATTGTACCAATTTCCTAAATACATTTTGTAATTCTGATAAATGTGCTGAGGTTATATAAGACAAAGTCCTTGTTCTTAGGTATAAAAGGACCTGATGTCTGCAAATCACTCTCAAATGGTTCAAAAAAGAAGAAACTATACATAGAGAGAAAATGTTAAAGTAAATGGGACAGAACAATGATTGGTAATCTGGGTAAAGAGATTAAGTTGTCTGTATGAAACTTTATAAAAATTTAAAGTTTTAAAAATAAAAACACCAAGGAGGCTAGAAAAGTATGCAGGAGATTATTATGATGAATAAGCTTTATAAATGCCAGCCCCAAAGCATGAACTTCCCCTGAAAGGGATAGAGAGAAAGAAGTCGAAGAATCTGACCAATTAATTTTTTCAGAAAACAGTCTGGTAGGAGGTTAGACTGAAGGGAAGGAAGGAAAGACAAGAAGTAGAAAAACTATTTAGGAGGCTATTTTACAGTCCAAGTAAGGAAAAATAAAGATCTAAATTAAAGTTGTGGAAATGGAAGAAGTTAGATTCAAGAGTTATTTAGGAGGTAGAAGTGTGAGACTTGACAGTGACTGGGTTATGCAGGATTAAAACTGAGGAGGCATGCAGGCTGATGACCTACGTCCCTTACCTGCCTTCTGCCCAATTTGTGTTTGGGCAACTAGAAAGATGAACATGACTCTTGCCAAAGTGGGAAAAGTGGGAGATTTATTTGGTGGGAAAAGGTCAGAGGACAAGTTCACGGACATTCTGAATTTGAGAATGTTTGTAGGGTATCCATGTCCACCAGTACATTAGTAATTTCAAAAATGCAGGTGTAGAGCTCCAAGCTGAAGACATAAATCTAGGAGTTACCATTGTAGGGATGCAATGGCATGAACGATAAGAGAGGAAAAGCTGAAGAGAAGCATTCAGTGGAATATTAAAAGGCAGAGAATATCGCAAAAAAGATTCAGTAGATTGGAGGAGGTGAGGAGTAAACAGGTTCATGACGCATATACAGCTGAGAAAATTACAGCAGTGGAACTATGTGTTGTTTTAGTTTGTAACTTTACGGAGGAAACAACTGTTCTGAAAATTAGAAGTATAATAATAAACTAACAATCCTTCATGCCATAAGGTAGGTAGTACAAACATTCCAGCTATTACCTATTAATTTCCTTACCCACAAAGAAAGATCTACTTTTAGGAACATCATTTACTAAAAATTAATTACAGTAATGGAAGTTAATAGCCAACACACAAATTGGTAGAATGGTGTGCAAAACAAAAAACTCCATGTCATCTCCCTGGACAAAAACCATTCATGGTACTGAACCGATGCTTTAAACTGAAATTGAAATTGGATTTGAATTTAAATTAGACACTCAAAATAATTACAAAAAAGGCTTTGGGGAATAATAATGTTCTTTGGAAATAAAAATAGAATCTCTTTAGTTTCACAATTCATGTTATTTAAGGTCTGCTATGGTCTCAATGTTTGTATTCCCCTGAAAAATCCTAAGTTGAAATCCTAATGCCCAGTGCGATGGTATGAGGGGAGGCCTTTGGGAGGGAGAGCCCTCATGGATGGGATTGATGTTCTTATAAAAGAGATCCCACAGAGCTCCCCAGCCCCTGCCACCAAGTGAGGACACAGTAAGAAGTTAACAGTGCACAACCGGGAAGAGGGCCTTCAGCAGACCCTGACCGTGCTGGCACCCTGATCTTGCACTTCCAGCTTCCAGAACTTTGGGAAATGTTTTTCTTTGCTTATTAGCCACCCAGTTTGTGGTACTTTGTTACAGCAGCTGGAACGGACCTCACAATAGGGTCCAACCAATTTTTCAGGCTTTACTGCTCTTTACCCTTCTAAAGACCCTCTACTACTGCATCTACTTACTTGTTATTTCTGGAGAAATGCACTTTGGTACCTGAACACTTGCTCAAACAGTTTCCAATGTTTAAAATATTCCTTCATCTTCATATTTAGTAAAATTCTGTCCATAATTTAGCATTCAACTCAAACATGACCTCTACTATAAAACTTATTTCACAGCCTCTGAGAGACTGCGTGATATAATTAGAGTTTGAAATACGAGAAACAAAAAATCCAAGCCCTGCAATACAGTAGCTGCTTTGTGATCTTTATTTCTTATTTTTCTCATCTATAAAATTAAGAAATATACACATCTCAGATTAATATTTGAGGGAAGATATGTTCAAAGCACTTATAAAGAGTACCCAGCACACATTCACTGAATAAAAGAACGATGCTTTCAGTGATGTGCCAGTAAATGTTTAACAACGGGTTCACCAAGTTGAAATAATAATAATAATGATAAGCCCTACTTTGCCCATTTCCATGGTGTCATTGGTTCACTATGGCCAACTTCAAGCTGCCAACACAACCTCACTGAATTCAAGAGGTGGGAAGAGATGACAATAGTGCCAAATCACTACTCAGTATTTCCACCAGAGAAATACCATAGACACAAGAGGACAGATAATAGTGAAATATAGTAAAATATTTAGAAACTGACAAGTTTAAGTATTTATCATCTTTGTTTTAAATATACGTATTTAATTATACTTTATACAGTTTAATTGTAAAACAATGTCTGTGTTTAACATCTGGCTTATAAAGTTCTTGCAAATTTAACAAACAGCTCTTGCAGGTCAGTATGAGCCAGCTCCAGCTAGCACTGAATTATTTTCATGTCAGAAAATAAGTACTGGGTACCCACATTATATAGTTGAATCTCTGGAAACAATGCTGAGATCTAAACTTAAAAGAATCTTTAAAAATCCAGGATATGGATATCACATTTCAGACGACGATGTTACTTGTTTGGGGATGATCTAAAATCATCCTCATACGGCAGAACTATGTATCAATAGGAGGCCAGATTTGCTACTATACTCATGAACAAAAAAAGTGAACACATTTTACTTACTTTTTATTTCACAAAGCAACAACTAAATCTTGTCCCTTTTTGTTTGTTCCTTGTTAATTCCAAACACATTCTAAATTCAGTCATGTGTAAGGCAAAGATCAAAGCTGAGCAAACACTGTACAGGACTGCCACACTGTTTTCTGTGCTAACAGAAAAAGTGTATTTATTTTATAGTACGTGATTTTCTTGATTCATATACACTAGCACGCATTTTACAAGAAGAATTAGTCTTGTAATGTGAAGAGAACAAACAAAAATGAGCCTGGAACTGACCTCAAGAGTTAATATATTCTATAATGAAAAAGGTGAGAGTTGGATACTAGCTTCCTGAATCCTTTTAATGGGTCAATCAGAGATAAATTAACATGGCATATACCTAATAAAGATTTTATAGTTGGTGCTTCATTCCTAAAGGATACAGCAAAGCCCTGAGAGGCATGGAATGTTTCATTCACAAATGCCAATGATTTTCAACCTTCTCTGCATCTTAGAACTATCTAGGGAACATTTAAAAGAATACCACACCTGACAAAGATCAATGACTTAATGACGGGCTCCAGTAAGTTCCCATATGAATGTCCAGTAAGTTTTAAAAAGTTTCTAAAGCTAACCAATGTGCAGCCAATTGAGAACCACTGCTATATGCATGTCCTAGACCCTTTAAACAAACAAATATAAAACTCTGGTATTGAGAAGGGTCTATAAATCATTCAGTTCAATTGTCATGCAGCTTAAAACCACAAATCAGATACTGTTATTATACACCCATTAGAATGACCAAAATTAGAAAGACTGACAAAATCAAGTGTCAGCAAGTATGTAGACACTCATACGTTACTGGTAAATGATAAAATCACTATGGAAAACTATTTGGCAATACTCTTAGAGTTAAACATATGCTTATCCTATGACCCAGCAATTCCACTCCTAGGAAATATACTTAAGAAATATAGTGCACATGTCCATCATAAAATAAATACAAGAATATTCACAGCAGTTTTGTCCATAATAGCTAAAAACTTGAAACAACCCAAATGTCCATCAACAATAGAAAAGATAGAAACTTTAGTATAGTCATACAAGGGAACACCAAGTAGCAATAAAATAAAACTACTGCTATATAAAACAAAAAAATCTCACAGTGTTGAACAAATGAAGCCAGTCCCAAAGAATACACACTATATGATTCAATTCAAAAAGAAAACCATTGAAGTGCAATGACTGTAGGCACAACAGTGGTTCCTTTTGGGGGCTGAGGGGGAAGTACTGAGTCACGATCTTCAGGGCAGGACTTTTGGTTTCTGCTTCTGCATATAAGGCACTTGGGATTCACTGTTCCATTCTAATAACAAGTAAAAAACTGAACAGACTGAAAAATCAACAACTATTCCTGGATTCATAAGAGAGGGGAGGACATAAGGCACCCTGCTACTCCCAAAACTGGAGAGACAGGAAAATACAAGGAGTCATGGCTGAGCCAAAAAGCCAGACACAAAAAGAATACATATCATACAATTTCATTTATACAGAACTCTAGAACACATAAAACTAATCCATCATGAGAGATCAGCTGTTGCCTGGGGAGAGGGGTGGAGAGGGGAGGACTGACTGCAAAGGGACATAAGAAACTTTACCTGTATCTTGATTGTGAACGTGGTTTCCCAAGTTTATATGTTTGTCAAAACTCACTGGGCTGTACATTTAAAATGGATGCACTGTATCCTATGTAAAATTAACCTCAATAAACTATTAATTTTTTTTAGGGTAAAATTCCATTCTACCATCTTTAACGGCAGAGATCTATTTTTCCTGAAAGCCCAAAATCCACCCACAGGGAGACCATACCAGTCTGCTGGTGGGTAGGCATATGGCCCTGATCACAGTGCCCGCCCACAAGGAGGGACTGACTTGCAGCCCTACAACCCAGTAGCAAATACAGTTTGTCATTTTCTCAAATATGTCTCCATGACAAAAATAAATTAGCCAATACCTTCTCACTATAAAATACTGCAGAATCCTAAGTGCCATTTATAGATATATATTCCCTGTTTGATCCAGTCTGAAAAATCATATGCACTTGCCTCTAAGAGAGTATCTGAAAATGGCAGAGCATTAAAGAAATCCCTCTGTCCCACAGATCCAGTGTCCTTCATCCTGGATCTTTTAAAACAGCAACAGAGGCAATGGCTGGCTTGCCAAGTCAGATCTTAGCCAAGTATTGTGCATTTCTCTTTTCTTTTGGCTGCCCAGCCACAGCCCCTGCCAGTGTTGGGGAAAACCTCTCCATAAGGCTGGGGAAAGGCAGGGTCTGCTTCTCATTATATAAAAGCTCAAAATACCAGATAATCAAGCAAATATCTGGAGCCAGATTACCTGGGTTCAATCCCTGGCTCCTCCATATACTAGCCATGTAAACTTAAGCAAGATCCTAAAATTCTCTTTCCTTGTCAGTAAAATGATAATAGTACCAACCTTGTAACACTGTTGTGAGGACAAAATACATTTAAAGTACTCAGAAAAGTACCTGGCATATAGTGAGTGCTATACAGGTTATGTCACCATTATTTGTTTCCTGAGCTCTGGAGACACTGCCATATGACTTACCCTCCACCAAATCAGAGGCACTTGCCCCAGACCTGGAATCAGAAACTAGTGCTAACAAGAGGAATGACAAGGAACTCACTCTGGGGCAGCGATAACTGCAGTTAGGTCAAATGCCTTCAGCAATGGCCACAGCACCAGGGGCAGCATCCAGTCACCAGAGCACCGGCAGTGTGAGCTGCTACATCTGGTGCTAAGCAACGGCAGCACAGCATCCCAAATAGTGCTGGACCATGATTTGAGGGCATCCTCCTAGATACGTAGCCTGGATTCTGGTTTCCCAACCTTCCTGTAAGCTACCTCATATCCTCTTAGTAAATGTCTTTTCTGTGTAAGGAGCTGAAGTTGTTTCATTTGCTTCCAATGTAAGACCCTGACAGCAGACCTGCAAGAAGTGGGTAAATGGGAAAAGGTCTTATAATATCTTTGTGATTGCTTTTGAATATCAAGTGATAAATATGAAATAGTCTAGAAACTTTTCAGACTGTTATTAGCACAGTGCCTGGCATGTAGAAGGCATTAATAAAGGTCAGTTTTTTAGTTATTATTGGGGTCTTAGATTAGGAAACCATGAAGCTATCAAACAAGCTTGTTATTGCAAGTGCTATCAGCCACATGTGTTATTATTGATCCTGGTAACTCAGTGGTCCTCAACTGGGGTTGATTTTAGCATCCATCCCCCCAAACATTTAGCAATGTCTAGAAACATTTCTGGTTGTTATAGTGGGGTGCTGTGCTACTGGCATCTTGAAGGTACAGTACAGGCCAGGGATGTTGCCAGAAGTCCTACAATGCACAGGATAATCCCCCATGATAAAAAATCATATAGTCAAATATGTCAAGGCTGAAAATCCCTGTAAATAACCTGATGCTATAAACTGCTTCTTACACTAGCAGGCCTGATGGGTCTAAATGCTTACTCACTTTAATTCATGAATGTAACGCATTTCAAAGCATGAGACCAACTGCACTGGGGGAGAATACCTCCCCCACCCGTCCCTTTGGTGAACCACTCGACACTATCCATCACTCCAGGGAACCTTCTCAACACTACAACAGCTATAACGTGGCTCATAAAACTGCAGGCAGTCTGACCCCTATCTACTCCAGTTGCTTCCCACACCATAATATTCTCCCTTAACTTTCTCTATTCCGGCCAGACAAATGTCTGCTCACTTCACCCTCACGCTCACGGTGCACAGTAACTCTTCCCTCTTCAAGTTCAACTCTGAGTCTATAGCCTTTTCTGTAGCTGCCCAAGTCCAAAGCTAAAGGGAAAAAGCTCATGTAATTTTTTCTGGCACTACTTGTTTTTCTAATCTTGAAAATATACCTTGACATTAGCATCATAAAAGACTTTACATCTGACAATCAGCATTTATAGGAAATACTTCATGCAAAATAAAAGATGTAACATTAACAAAAATTCACCCGAAGACTAAAAATCTATCTTAATAATGCAAGAGAAGGCATATTGGAAGTAAGTTTCTTGATGTTATCAATGTTACATTATTAACGGTAAAATCTAATTTCTGAAATGCTTAGAAACAAGATAGAAACTTTCTAGAAAGGATGTAAAAGAATTTGTCTTAGGCTTAGTCAGACTTTTGCAACAATACAAGGTATCAGATCTTCTAAAACACACTCATTTAACATTGTTCTTTAATTCTATTTATGACTGAGTAGGCAAAAATAAAATGGTATAATAAAAAGCTTAAAGTTTTTCCAAATTTTTTTAAGTTTTGAAAATTCATTAAAAAGCACTGTGAAATATTTTCAATGCTCATTCATTGGCTGCATATACTCAATAGGTATTTTGTTCTGCTTTCAAGTAGTTACATTTTCTTCCAATTTAAAGGACTGAATTCTTAATTTCAGTCAAACCTAGACAAAAGAGCAGTGAATAAAGCAAATAGTGTGAAAGAAGAAAAGAAAGAAGAGAAGCCACAAATATTTAACTCTAATTGTTCTGGTTATGGCTTCAGACAATGAAGGTCGCAGTGCTCAGTGAACTAATTATGCATGTCAACAGAGACCATATTTTGTTTCAATACCAAAAAGCACAAATGCCTTCTGTGTCAGATGAAATTATTTAGATTTTTGTTTGCCTACAAAAAGAGAAAGCATTTCTATTAAACTCATAATTCACAGTCTTTGAAGTTTCCCTTTTTATTAGTAAAAATATAACCTTTAAAAAATGGTTAATGTATTTCTGACAAAGTTAATTTATCATGGTTCAAACATATTAAGTGAATAAGCCCATGCATGAGGTCTCAGAAGAACTAACCAAGGTATTGGGAGACATAGATTTAAGGATCAGCACTGCTCCTTTTTATAACTTTATAAAAGTCACTGTACTTCGCTAAGTTTCAACTTCTTCATTTATAAAATGAGATTACTAACCTTGCCTATATATTACACAGCAATTAGAAGAATCAAATGTGAAATTGCTGGGAAAACTGAAAATGCTATATAAAGATGTTATAATTCAGGACCAACAGGACAAATGTTGGAGTAGTCCTGTCAACACTAGTATTTACCAGCACAACTACTCCTCCGAACTTTGTCACCATGGGTACCCTAACCACACGTCTCTAAAACAGACCAGTATCAAGACAGAGCTGAATATGGTTACAAATGTTATTGTTGCCAAGTTCTTTTTTTTTTTTTTATTTCTCTCTTGGCAATTTCATGGTTTTAAAAGGAAGACAATCCTTAAACCTATTATATAAGAATGGATAAAGCAAATGTGGTCAAGCCTAAATAATTACTGAATCTGGACAATGAGTATATGGGAAATTATTTACTATTTAACCTTTATTTCATCTGCTGCAAATTTTTCTACACAAACGTTTTAATCTACTAGTATTAATATCTACTTGTCTTATATTTTCAACCACTTGCTACTTGAATACTGCATTTCAGATCCCCCAAGTTTCTCATCTCCTTCCTGTCATTCTCGTTTCTGGGGCAAGCCACCAGCTCCCCCTGGAACCATATATCCTCCCATTCTTTCCTCACTGACCCTCAGTTCCAGCCAGAGCCCTCACCACTGTTCCTCAAATACGCCAATCTTATTTTTGCTCTTGCTGTTTCCTCTCTGGAAGGTTCTTACTCCCAGATTTCCACATGACCCTCCCTCATCTCATTCAGGTTTCTGCTCAAACATCATCTAAGAAGAGCCTTCCCTGAGAAACTGCTGTAAATCAGCACTCTTCTTCACTCTTGAGCCCCTTACCCTGCTTTACAGCAGTAAGGATATTATATATTATTATTGTATTATATAACTTATGTATATGTTTAGCACATCTGTCTCCCTCCCCAAGATGTTTACAACACAAAAGCCAACTCCTCCTGACACTCAAAACCCTTCCATGACCTGAACTACCTTCTTTCTATCAGTTATGCCTCTTCAGATACTCTATTAAATCAAATTTAATTACTCATACTTCCCCATACACATCTTTCAATTTCCTTTCTCTATGACTTTGCCCAAGCAGTGACCATCATCATTCACAAGCTCAAATTCTACCCACACTGTAAGGCTCAATTTAAACGCCACCTTTACTGATACTCCTCTGAACTGCCACAATTCTTCACCTGTACCACTCTAAAGGAATTATTATTCCACATTTTATTTATTTATTTTAAAATTTCCTATATTAATAAACATCTGTACTATTCACTTTTAGCCCTCCGGGTTACTTACATAAAAGAGAAATGCAAATATCTGTATATTTTTCTTGGATATTAGAAATTAGTATAAGTATTAATGTTACTATATTGAAGGGAAGGCAGAAAAGAATTCATGCAATAATCCCAGGATAGACTAATAAACATCTAACACAACTACTTCACTTCCTTTCCTTTTTTGTTGTTGTTGAAAATACACTTGTTTTCCCAACTTCCTTGCTTCTATCTTTAAATAATTTCTTCCTATTAAGTTGCCTACCCTTACCCATCTTTCCCACTTTTCTTTGGGTTCAAATCACAGCTCTGTTCCTCAGTAGCTATGTTAACTCTTCCAGGTCTCTGTTGCCTAACCTATAAAATGAGGGAGAAAACCTCACCTATGAACAGGTTATTATAATATTAAATGAGATAATATATGTAAAACCCAGCACAGTGTCTGGCACTTAACAGGCTCTCAGTGAATGGTGCCTATTAGGCTATTATTTCTTCTATAGATACAGAAGCAGCAGTTTAAACACATTTCAAGGTATAAAGTTTGAATATCAAAAATATAAAAACAAAATCCATCTTTATCTGCTCTAATCAAGACTAGAACAGAGTACAAGGCAAGCCAAGTTCATGCTTTCTTCTTTTTTTAATTCAAAAAGAAAAAAAAAACAATTGTTGTCATTAAAGAAGAAAAAACATGAGAAGAAGAAAGCATTTTTTATGGTCAATATTGGGACAGACATCTTAATGAAAACATCATTTGACTGAGAGGAAATCAACTGGGTTCTACAGTTAACCAGTTGAGTGCTCATGAGCAAAGGCAATTAGAACCTAAATGAACTTTAAGTCTCTTCATATTCAGGTTGATAATGTTTTTGATTCAGTTCAAAGTGCTGGAGGTTTTTGTTGTTGTTCTGGTTTGCTTTTAAATAAATGAAAACTATCACTCAGATCATCAAATCCTATTCCTAAGAAACCAATATCCACATATCGTTTACACTAGTAGAGTGAGAATTCATTCATCAAACTGACCATCAGTGATGAGCCAAGCCCTCGAAGGATTAGTCTCAATTACTGGTAAGTCTGATGTATAGAACATTTAATTAAGAGTTAAAGGCCATAATACATAGTTATAATATATTAAAAAAAGAACTCTTATAAGCAAATCTGATCCCAAAAATGTTTCCATCAAGGATACAGAAAAAAGAAGATTTAAGTTAGTATAATACTAATAAATGGGGAATTTTTAAGTCACAAAATGCTCCTAAATAAACTCATACAATACTTTTAAATTTGCATATAAATTCAGATTATACTCACATTCCTGGTCTTTTTTTTAAAATTGCAGTATTCCCGGTGGATGCTGCACATTTGAGCATGGCTAAAAACACAGGGAACACCTACTATGAATTTTAATGTTAATTTACACACAAATCTGAACAATCAATTACCTGGCAGTGGATTCTTTAAGATCACTGTCATCTAGGCTTAACTCTCTACTGAGCAGGAAATTTCTAGTTTAGCAGCTATTGCAGTGACAATCACACAGATCAAACTCACAGTGGTAAACCACAAAGAGAATACTTTCATTTATTACTAGGAGTCCCATCATTGGCTGGACTGCCCAATCCTTCCTGTAGTTCACATGCATCAAACATCCTCTGATCATCTCTCAACAGTATGGATTCAGAGATCTCATCATAAAAAAATCAAATCCATGAGTTATGGCAAATACAGTATACATAATTCTCTAGGTTCTCAGAACTACATACAACACTGCCTTGACAAATGGGAAACAGCCAAACTATTTTAAATCACAAAAGAATCCTGAGTTCTCCACAGACAATACATATTTTGCCAACCAGAACTCATCTTTGACTTTTGGGCAAAAAGTAAGTTCCAGCTCTAAATCCTACATTAAAGCTTGTCTCACAGACTCAGTGTCTTGGCTTGATGATGGAACACTGTGGCTAGCACTGTACCACATACACAGATGACAAACTGGTTCAGAATACTGGCAACTGGAGTCAGAAGAATCCATGTTGTGCTCCAGCCTTGCAGGTTACTTAAAGTCAGTCCCTACCTCTCTGAAAATTAAGTATGTTCAACAGATAAATGGGGGGAATAACAGTTGCTCTACTTACCTAACTGAATTATATCAAATCTGTCTAAGGATCAAGGTGAGACGATATGTAAGATTTACTCTGTAAATCTTTAAGCACCATAAATCTGATAGATGTTATTAGGATTAGGTATTCCAAAAAAATCTGATGACTTGAATTCAATATAAAATTAACTTCTTAATATCTTCTTCTCTAATGAACCAGAACTGTTTTTAGGTGGCATGTATTAGAAACACCTGTAGAACTTTCAAAAAGAAAAAAGAAAACACACATAGCCCAGTGTCTACCTGAAACAGATTCAGATTTAGTGAGTTTTAAGTGAAGTCCAGAACTCAGTATTTTTTTTTTAAAACTCTACACTTGGATTCTCATGCCTACTTAACTAGAGAGAGCATATGGAAGGAGATGAACTCAAATGTGAACCTACTACTAATATTATTTCAACAGGAACTTTATTTCAAATGTAAATTTAAAACTATAGTTAGACCCCAACATTTATGTTCATTTTTATGGGACAGGTAAACTTTAGAGGCAAATGGTAACTAACTTCTAATTATTAAGAAAGCTCTCTCTCTCCTCCCACCCCTTTCCCGTGTCTATGTGTGTTGAAGAGTTTATTTAGAATGGCACATGTTTAGACAAACACGTCAATTTGGATGGTCTAAGTTTGACTGAGATGGGCTTGACTTTAAAAAACAATATAAATACCACCCAGTCACCTCAGAATTAGACTTGGCTTCTTCTGTGGCTGGTTTAGTTGTATCAAGAGTTGTAGTATTATTGCTGTAGTCAGACATACCTAAAAGTAAAATGTGTTAACCACACATTAAATAATTTAGTTAAAAGAACTGTATCACCTCACTGACATTCTTACAAATATTCCACAAAATAAATCACTTATTTGCAGTCAGAACAGGCTTTGCAAAACTATCTATAATCATGAGTATCTACTGATTATAACAGGTAAGCAATTCTAAAAACAAACAAAAATTCAGGAAAAGTTTTTATGCAGAATGTAAAAATACATACCTCAATGACTAAAAAATAATTTCATAAAATCATTTTGGATAATGAAACAATTTAAAAGATTAGAGTGTTGAAGCCAAAATATTAGTCATTCATGGCCTACATAAAGCCAGAGTCTCAGAACAGGACTTGGACATCCTCCATTCCCCTCGCCAGTACTCTGTAGTACTGATAACAGATGTGACTGCTCATTGCCAAAGTGAAACACTTACACCCAGGTTTCATTCAGTAAAACTCTTAATGAACTATTTCTGCTTCTAACTTATTCAAGAACATTTAGAGAATGCCAACTACATATGAAGAACTCTGCTAGGAACTAAGGAGAAAGAAAAGTAAAATCTAATTCAGGTTATAAAAGTACAGTTGGCCCTCCATATCCGCAGGTCTAAACGAAGATTGAAAACATTTGAAAAAAAAAAAATCCAGGAAGTCCAAAAAGCAAAACTTGAAATTGCTGTGCACCAGTAACTATTTACATAGTATGCACACTGTATTATGTATTACAAGCAACAAAGAGATGATTTAAAGTGTACAGGAGGATGTGCACAGCTTATATGCAAGTACTACACTATTTTATATAAGGGACTTGAGCATCTGCAGATTTTGTTATCTGTAGAAGTACTAGAACCAATCCCCCGTGGACACCTAGGGAGACTGTACTCTGAATCTGATCAGGGAGACAGATAAACAAATAATTACCAGACACCATATTAGGTACAATAATGCACCGAAACAAATTTTTTCTCATGAAATACAATGGAGGGAACAATTTTACTATTCACAAATTGAATCTAATACCACATTAAGAAAATAATGCAACATGAACAAAGGAAGTTATCCCAGGAATAAAAGGCTGTTCAATTAGGAAATCTATTAATATATAATGCATTCATAAATCTAAAGGGAAAAAGCATGGTTTTCTACATAGCCATTGAGAAATTCCTTAATGAGATTTAACACCTATTCATAACTCAATACTCAAGCAAAAAGGAATTAAGGGAGACATCTTCAACATGATCAAAAATATGTAATACACATACTTTAATCCTACAACCATTATCTATCTTATTTAATAAAGAAATAACAAAGGCATTTCTGCTGCAGAAGATATCCATCATCTCTGCTACTATTCAACACTGACCTAGAGGTCTTAACCAATCCAAGTAGATAAGTCAATTAGAAGAATAACAGGTAAAATTATCTCTATTTGCAGATGATATGACAGTATACCTGAAAAACTATAAAGAATCAAAGGTAAAACTAACTAAAAAGTTAAAAGAATTCAGTGAAAAAGCAGGATACAAAAATTCATATATAAAATTCAACAATTCTTGAACTGTTATTGAAAAATTAACAATCAGAGGACATAATGGCAGAGAAAATCCCATTTACAATAACAACAAAGAAGATTAAACACCTGGGAACAATGTGTAAAATCTATGAGAACAATGTTTAAACTCAACTGAGAGACACTAAAGACTGTGCAAATGAAAAGACATATCCTGTTCTTGGCTATGATGACATTATAAAGATGTCATTTCTCCCTTAGTTAATTTATAAATTCAATGCAATATAGGAAGAATATAACAAGCTATTTTATACAGTTAGACAAGTTATACTAAAGTTTATATGGAAAAATCAAACATGTAAGAATAGCCAGGAAAACACTGAAAAAGAAAATCATAAGGCGATTAAGCTTTGTCAGATGTTAAAACATGCTGTAAAGTATCTATAAGCATTAAGGTACTAGACATGAATAAAGAGACCAGAATAAAAGTCTAGAGTTAGACCAAATATATACAAAAATTTAGTATATAACAAAGGTGGCATCTCAAATCACTTAATTACAGATGGACTTCTTAATAAATGGTGCCAGAAAAACTAGATAGCCATTTGGAAAAATACAAAATTAGATCCATATCTCACACCACAACACGTAAGAATAAACTCTAAATGGATTAGTAATCTAAATGTAAAAATGAAAACATAGAAAGTAGTAAAACTTGGATGAATTATGCTTTAAACTTGGTGTATGGAAAGCCTTTCTAATTCTGAGTAAGAATCCAGAGAAAATTTTAAAAATTGATAAATTTGACTAATAAAAATGTTTTAAAGATTATATAATACAAACACTATAAACAAAGACAAAAGAAAACTAAAAAACTAGGATAACATATTCATAACATGTGCTACAACAGGTTAATATCCCTAATATATAAAGAACGCTTAAAAACAAAGGGAAAAAAGACCAAAATCAGACAGAAAGCAGGAAAAAGACATGAACAGACAATGCACAAAAAAAAGATTAAAATGGCCTCCAAAATATAAAAAATGATCAAATTCACTTATAATTAGAGAAATTCAAGTTAATACAACAGTGAGATACCATTTCTCATCTTTTAGACTGGCAAAAAATTTTAAAATATAACAAATCATTCTGTTACTGAGGATGTAAGGAAACAGGCACTCACAGATTGCTGATGGGAATACAAATTTGTACATCCATTCTGGAGGGAGCTTCAGTAATGCCCAACACAAAATCACACGTGCACTTACCTTGGACCCAGCAATCCCATTTCTAGAAATCTATCCTGGGAACACATCTCCAATAAAACAAAAATATATACACATTGCAGCATTCTTCATAATTGTACAGTACTAGGAACAGTTAAAACGTCTAAACATAGGAAAGTGACTTAATAAACTATGATATATCCAAACAATGGAGTACTGTGCAACTGTTAAAAAAAATGAGGAAGATCTCTATGATATAGAGTAATTTCCAAGACATAATGATAAATGAAAAAAGCAAAGTCCAAAAATACCTTTAGGTATGCTGTCTCTATGGAAGAGCAAAGAGAATATGTGAAAATACATGTTTCTACTCATTGGAACGAAAGAAAAACAAGAATAATAAACCAGAAACTAAGGAGATGGGTTACCTTCAGGGGACAGGTGGGAAAGGAGTGGGAAAAAGTAGGAAAAGGGAACAAGGCAGCAAGAATAAGGAAGAAGTGACAATTCTATGAATATATAGTTTTAAATAATTCTGACTCTTAGAATCATAGTAATTTTCACATATACTTCATAAAAAATTATTAAAACCAACCAGAATTTGAGAGGAATTCAAATGGTATAAAATCACCAATAAATGAAACTGTTTTTATAAATGATTAAGCCAGGAAAGGGAAGGGAAATGGAGGGGAAAGAGAAGGAAGGGCAAAGGGAGAAAGGGAAGGAGAGAGAGAGAAGGAAGGGGAAAGGGAGGGAAAGGACAGGAAGGAGAAGGGAGTTGCTTGAGTAGACACCATAAGGCTGAAGACAAAAAGAATTATACACAAATTCTGTTAATATAGTTAGCAAAAGAATTATACACAAATTCTGTTAATAGAGTTAGTAAAAACAGAGTTATGGGTTACTAATTTTGGAATTATTTTATGTGTGTAACAGAACTGAACAAATATGTAAATGGAATGTAGATACTGAGAGCTTGGTTCCTCACTGTTGTGAAAAAAAGTTTAAAAAAAAAAAAAGGAGAACTGCTAAATAAATCCTGTGGTATTGGATTTGAATCAGAGTTATTTAGTACAAGCACATGGTGTTTAATACGTGTGTGTTAGTATTCACGTATATATATGTTTGTCATGCGCACATACATATGCACGTATGTACAGGTTCCTAGCTCTGCCCACCGAGAGGGCCTAGAAGCAGTGATACCCGGGAATAATGAGTACACCTGGTGCTCCGATCTTGGTCTCTAAACACCAGGGAGCCACAGCTTTTAAGGAAAAATGGTTGATTCTAATACGGGGCAAGGAAAATACAAGATAAGCCTGGAACATTTATGTCAGAAAATAAGAAAAAGTTAAAGGAAAAAAAAAAAAAAAAAGACAAGGGCTTGTCAAAAGAAGAAAGGACCTAACCTGAAGGTGCCCCTAATGGCCAATGCTAGGACATCTTCAGCAACAATAATGATAGTACTGGATTTAAACTCATAGAATACAACAAATATTAATGGGCCCATACTGATACAAATAACTAACCAAATAAATAACTGGGGTAGAGAGACAATTCTTTCTCACAACAGAATCTCAATTAACAAACATAGAAAAGAAATAGAAAAACAGAATCTCCATCTGGCAAACATCATAGTAGTAAATGTTGCAGAAAGATTCACTGATGTATCCTAAAATAGAGGGCAAAAGTTTGAGGCGAAACAGGACTTACACAAAGTACTTAACTGAAAAGGGAAAGATAGTACGTGGAGAAACACAGCTGACAGTGAAGAAACTCATAGACCTAACTTAACCAAGTGACTAAGTAATCACCAGTAGTAAAATGTATCAACAGCGTAATTCCTTAACACACCGCACTGAGAAGGACACACATCATTTTTGTGGCATTCTTGCCAAAAATGCATAAACTCAGCCCAATCATGAGAAAATACTGGACAAACCCAACTGAGAACTTTCTACACATTAAATGACCAGTACTCTTTAAAAAGTGTCATAGTCATGAAAGACAAGGTAAGTGTGAGGAAAATACAGATTAAAAAGAGACTATGGAGAAATAACTAAATTCAATGTGGGTTCCTAGATGGGGTCTTGCAACAGAAAAAGATCTGTTAGTTGAAAATTTGGTGAAATTCTAATAAGGTCTGTAGTTTAGTAATAATATTGTACCAACATACTTTCCTATTCTTGGTAATTATATTATGGTTATATAGGATGTTATCACTAGGGGAAGTAGGGTAAAAAATATAAGGAAACTGTACTATTTTTGCATGTCTAAAATTAGATCAAATGAAAGGTTTTAAAAACAGTAAGGAATTCTAGCAAAGACAGAGGAACCACCCTTATATAGAAGGAAATCTCCTCTAAAGGAAGAGTGAAAGAAAGAAGAAACCTATGGACATAGTGAAGAATGGAACGGAAAACGGAGGAAAGTTAAGGCAGTTCATTTTTGCTGCCTCCAACTTTCTTGTGAAATAGGAGTTATCATTTACTCTTCTGTATTAAATAGTAGCACCAATTAGGAAAATAAACAGGATAAACACAGCACATCATACTGGAATGAGAATTTATACTTTTTTTAATGAAAATAAGTATGTTATTATGGTATCTACAACAAAATTCACTTGAATAAAATACACATAAGCCTTCTAAGAAATTCCTTGAATTTTTATGATGAAATATGAGTCTCCAAAGAAACATCTAAAGTTATTCTTTCCAGGGGTATTTCAGTAAAAAAAAGTTGGAGAAGTACTATAAATAATTATGATACATGGGACCAAGGAGTGGAACTCAAGGACAATGCTAGGGAGGTAAATACAGCAAACTAAGGGCAAAAAGGTAGCAAAACCTGGGCTGGCTTTGATCTGAACTTGCTTAGTTTCTCTAGTCTGGCATATTACTTATTTCAGAGACTGGTTACCAAGCTAAAGACTAAAGAAAGTGGCTCTATTTCTTTCACTCTAGATAGAATTTACTGGAATATGTCTATCTTTTCTCGCTGATGGATAAACAAGGAGAGAATGGTAAGATTTGTTTTAATTTCATAAATCGATATTAATTTTCAAGTTGAACTGAACTGTTTACAATAAAAAAATTTAGTTAAAATATATAGTGACTACATTAGATAGCTACATATGTTTCGAGTTGAAAAATGATACCCAAAATACATTAGTTTTCTATTTTAGTCAAAACAACTTAAAATATTTCTTCATGATGGTAGTTTCCTTAACATGGGGAAAAAAATCTTTTCCCCTACTGTCAATGCAAATGATATTGAACTGAAAGTGGTTTACCACAAATACGCTCAAAGTATATTACATTTTCTTTCATATGTAGAATAATAAAATAAAAAGAAATAAGATAAAGAATCATTTACATTATGCTGCTATCTTATGGCAATAACTATCTGGTATCTGTAAAAGCTATTTTGCTAGACAATCATAAGTCCTTTTAGATACTGATAATTAAGTTCAGGATGCTCATTAAGATAAACACATCAGTCTAGATAATTCAAAAGTAGAAAGCTTTGACAAAATATAGTTAATCCTCAACTATAAGTAATAATGAGAAACAATTTAAAAATCAACTTAAAAGATATTCAACTATTCTCATCCTAATCATTATTACCAACTTCCAACCAAGTAACAAAATTAACTGTTTGGGAAAGTCTTTTTATTTTCCTATTCAGATTGTATTACAGAAAAACTAATGAGAAGTAAAATGCTATGACTCTCAAAATTAAATTACTCCTTGAAAATGAGCTGTAAATAAACCCTAAATTAATCAGCATACTGTGGCCTTATTCTTGGCTAGCTAAGTTCCAGAATATTAGCAATGAAGCCAACCAGGAGAATTAAAGAGTAACTTTAATTCTGTGGCTAAATTCCCAAAACTATATAAAATAAACCCCTCAATATTCACAGGTAATTTTTTTAATGGGAAAAAGCTCAGAGTAAATGATTTAAGAATATAGCTTAATATAGATACAGATGGTTACATACAGAAATATTTATAGATATGTGTATATACATGAGTTAGTGTGTATTTTCCAGAAGCAACTCCTGCAATAATGAGCACATATAGAGCCCAGATCTCAGCTTCTAATACCATTCTCCAATAAAGGGAACCAGTGTTCCTTGGAGAAATGGCTGATTCTAGGACTAGGGCAGGATATATACAAGATGAGCCTGGAATATCTTGTAGTGCTGCAAAGTAAGAAAGTGCTTCAAAACAAAGCAAAAAAAAACCATAACAAAACAACAACAAAAATCTCAAAAGAATACAGGAACCAACTGAAAGAGCTCCCAATGGCCAAAGGCAGAACAATTTGAGCAACAGAATAAAGTAATAATGGATTATAATGCAAAGTATAAAATAATTATCCATGAGTCAATACTGATACAAATAAATGATTGAATAAATTAATAAATGAGAAAGAAGCAAATCTCCTTTGCAGAATTCCAAAAAAATTTATGTACATACTCCACAGTTCAGGAGGTAGACCATAACTCCCCACACTTTAAGTGTGTACTTCACATAAGGACTTTCTTCTAAAAAGTACCACATGCAAAGGGAGGGGAGAAAAAGTAACATTACAATGTTCAAAGTACAAACTTGACAAACACTGCCTAAAGCCCGGTGATCAAGGTAACATCAACAACGGTAAGACGTACTGATAGCATTTACTCTTGACAGGATATGATGAGAATGATATCCTCCATGGTATCTCTCCCCAAGACACGTTACCCAGTCTAATCACGAGAAAAGCATCAGGCAGATCCCAACTGACGGACAGCCTACAAAACACCTGGCCAGTAATCCTCAAAACTACCAAATTGTCATAAAAAATGAGGAGTCCAAGAATCTGTTAAAACTAAGAGGATGCATGACAACTAAATGTAATGTAGTATCCTGGATGGAATTCTAGGATAGAAACAGGACATCAGGAGAAAACTGAGGCAACCAGAAAAAAACCCCCAAAAAACTGAACATGCATTAGTTAATAATGTATAAATACTGCTTAATGAATTGTGACAAGTGTACTATACTGTTAAACATTAATAATGCGGGAAACTCTGTACACTACAGTAATTCTGTAAATCTAAAACTATTCTAAAATAAGGGTTTATTACAAAATAAGCTAAGAATACTGCGCAATATTTTATAATAATGACTGTTTTAATAATAATATAAACTTATTAAAATAATTTATTTTCATGCACTTAAAAAAACAGTATAACTGGCAATTCAACTATTATATTTATAAATATTTATATTCAAAATCTTGTATTATAAAACTCCACGAATTGACATCTTTAATACCATCAACTTGGATATTCAATCAACATTTAGCTGTCAGGCACTGAACGAGGTTCTAGGGAGTCAATAATGAGCCAAAAAAGAAAGTAAGATGTGGTCCCCATCTTCATGGAGTACGGAAGTAGTGGAAAAGAAAGACAATCATAACCACACGTATAAATGCAAACTGTTTAAGTGTAGTAAATATATGATGTTACTACCTAATCTGGGAGGTTAGAATATTTTCTAAAGAAGTAAAACTTCAGTTGAAGTGTGAGAAATAGCTGGGAGCCAACAAGTCAAATCAAAGTACAGAAAGAGTGGTCCAGACAGGAGGAAAAGCACGAACACAGGCCTTGTCATGGAAGGCAGAAGACAAGCACATGGGACTAAAGAGGGCCTGTACCCGTGAAGTGGAAAGTTAAGGAGAAAATGATAAAAGATAAGGCTGGAGGGCTAAGGATTGCTAAAGAGTTTTATTCTTATCCTAAAAGCAATGAGAAGCCATAAGAGGACTGAGGAGGAAGGAAGAGTGACAATCAGATCTGTGTTTCAGAATAAATCACTGTGCCTTTAGGATGGATAACAAATTAGAGAGGGGTTGAAGTAAGTCGGTAGACAAGAATGAAGGCTGCTGTAGAAATTTCAGGAAAGATGATGGTAACACACTGAAGTGGTGGTAGTAGAAATGGGAAGTAGTAGACAAATTCAAGAGATAATAAGAAAGCAAGATTAATAAACCTTGTTGACAGACTGGACATATCAGAGAGAGGAAGTTACTGAGGATCACTCCTACTTTCCTGGACTTCCACTGGAAAGATAATGGAGTCATTCACTGAAATAAAAAACAAAGAAAGAGGACCAACATTTGGGGTCTTGGAGGAGTGAGGGAGAAATCAGTTTAGTTTCAGGCCTCGTATGTGAGATATCTTTAATATATTCAAGAGAGGTGCCAACTAGCAAGCAAGATACACAGATCTAGAGCTCAGAGGAGATAGAAAACATTCACATGCTTAGAAAAGCTGGGATCTTTATCCTAGAAAAGCAGTTAACAATAATCCCCAAACATCCCAGAAAAACACGAGACTTCGACCATCTGGATTTAGTTAAAACAAAAAGCTGAGAGAGAATACGACAATAATATTTCATCAGCTAAACCAAAAACTGCTAGGCATCATGAGGAACACGGAGACTTTTAAAATCTTGGTTCAACAGTATATTTATTATGTCACTAATCATATATTACTTTAAAGTTTTAGCAGGGCTGGCCAATGTCACTGGAAATGTTCTCTACCAGTGCTGTCCAATAAAGTAGCCACTAGGCATGTGTGGCTGCTGAGCACTTGATGTGTGACTGGTGTGACTGAGGACTTGACTTTTTATTCTTTTTTATCTTAACTAATTTGAATAGCCACATGTGGCTAGCGGCTACTTTATTGGACAGCAGTGCGTTAGACTTTCCTCATAGTATTTCCTATAATGCCCAATAACTATCTTGTGAACTAACTGAGTGCGGATGTGAGGGATACAGGGACTGGAGTAGAAATTTTCATTCCATCTGCTTATTATATTATTTGAATATTTATTTCAAGAATATATTTACTTGCATAATTAAAATATTTTTAATTTTAAAAGTAAATACTATGCCATACAGAAAAATTAGGAAATACAGAAAGAGGAAAATGATCTGTAAACCTATCTTTAAGAGATAATCTACAATTAACATTTAGCCATATATGAAGAGGATCTACATTTTTAACCCTTTTGCCAGAAGTACCTGGAGCACCAATGGCCCAAGTTACTCTCTCCGAATTTTATCACATTTCTCTTCTACACCATCCCCACCCCAAACACCCTCAAATCCTATTAAAAAGCCATCATCTCTAGAACTCTACCTCAAGACTGCCAAAAATAAACACTTAATAGTCCTCTTGCTTATCTCCCTTTCACCACCATCACCCTCTGCCCTCTGCCACCAGTGTGACACTTAAACTAGAACCCAGTCTCTACCTCACAATGTCATCAAATCATCATAGTGAAAAAAAGAACAAGCAACTTTGGTTATGAGTCTTGAGGTTCTCCTTTTACTGTCTGGATGACCTTAGACTAACTACTTCTGCTGGTTCCCATGCCTGTATCTTCATTTCTTAATAGAAAATAAAAATACGAAACACACAGATAACATCTATAAAACATGATGCCTACCCAGGGTAGCACTCAATAAATGACAACCACCATGGACTTCTCTGTCCCTGGTGCTGCCCTAGATTCTGAAGGCAGTGCTTTGAAACAAAACAGATAAGAGTCCCAGCCATCCTGGGGGTTACATTCCACCCGCTTAACCCTCAGGGACTCTTTACACCTGGGATGTGAATTTCTGATCCATCTCTTACTAGGTATGTAATTTTATACAAAGCACTTTATCTAAATTCTCAATTTCTTCATTTTCAACATGGTAATGTTATCTACTCTTATCTACTTGAGATGGTTGAAGTAAAAATAAAATGAGAAGACATGTAAAAGTGCTTTGTACAATATTATATGCTAAATAAACAGAAGGTATTAAAGAGTGTCATATTCCTCTCCTCTTGGACAAAGCTTTCCAACCAATGTGCCAAGAATGGATTACAGATGTGCTGAAATACTGACACCCCTCACAGCCCCCTCACCTTTCAGGGAGCCAGGGAGTCTGTCATACAAATATAATCATTTTTATGTGTGCCATGATGCAGAAAAGTTTGGAAACTTTGCTCTAAAACACGATCTCATGTTAGCAGAAACTGGAGTTGGTCAACTGACTCCCTCCTCTGGATGATTCAGGTCTCACAGATAACTGTTATTCTTATGACTCTGCTTCAAAGACAGTGTCACAGTTCCCCAAAGGATCAAAAAGGATCAGACCTGAACATCAAAGAGCTGCTAGTCCAATGCCATCACAGATAGTCAAAAAATGAAACAAAATAAAAACTTAAAGGTTACTTTCACAAAAGGCTTGAGCTATTTCCAGCAAAATCTGCCTACAACCATCTTAAGACAAAAGTCTAGAAGTAATGGAGGAGAGGGAAATAAGGGATGAAGGGAAGAAAGAGAAAAGGAACAAAGGAAAAACAAAATGTATACTTTTGTAGAGAAGAGCTGAGAATGGGCAAGAGCTATTCAGCAGCTTCCATGATTGCCTAAAGCTAGGAGAGGCTGAAGGTAACAAGATTATTTTCAGTTTCCTTTGTTTCATTGCCTTTTTCATACTTCCTAGAATTAATGCTGGTGTATATCTGACTTTTAGACTGTCATGGTCCCTAAGTCATCAATTTCCATATCATGTGGAAGTACTCTTTCCAGTCTGTACATATATTGTTAGTTTTTCATCCATAGCCACATTACCTTAAATTCCTAATAAATTTACTCCTTCCTCCATCCTGAATTCATTCCTTATCCCATCCCAAATGTATCACTCTGGAATGTATTTATACCTCCAGACTCTTACAATACCAAGTTTATTACTTAAAATCTTTTATTTTTATATTTGTCATTCCTCATATGTCATCATACACACCTACAAATACACAGATTTATATCCATCCCATGGGAAAATGATCAAGTAACACTCCATAAACCTTCTTCAAATTAATTTCTGTTTGTCATACTTTTGGGTATAATATTCAAACAGATGTTCAGTTACTGCAGATTGATAAAGGAAGAGGCCTTCTTTACTTATTGTCTGATAGAAAATCAGGTAAGATACCCTCAACTCATGGTAAAAAAAAAAAAAAAGACATAAATTAAATATGGCAGAAGCAGTCCAGAGTCGTAGTTAAGAGCTCAAGTCTGGATTCAGATAACCTAGGTTCAATGCTGGCTCCATCAGTGTAATTCTGAGCAGATTACTTTAGCCCCAGTTAATCATTTAGTTTCAATTTCTTCCTCTATAAAAATGAAAACTGTAGCCATGTTATAAGGTTGCTGTGAGGATTGGATGAGATAATCATGTAAAGCACTTAGCATAACGCCTGGCACACAGTAAGCAAACACATGTTAATTGTTGTTATGGTGTCAGATACAATCTATCTTCTGACTTTCTCATTACCTTAGAAGGAAACCAATTTAGCATAATCGACTCTATAAAGAGTTGATATAAAGTTATGTTTTCTGTCACCCAAAGTGAGGATGCTAGACACAGGGAAAATTACTCTGTAAGCAGAAGAAGCTGGTTATTCTATACGGACTGTGGTGAGCTCAATAGGTCTCTTCAAGTTCTAACATTCCATTAAACAGGTGTCTAACATTTAGAACTTCAACCCTTCATCAACAAACACTTCACTATCAAATCAGTTAAGTTCAAAATGCACTCAAAACTGATATTAAGTTTGAAAGAATACAAACTTATTCACAAAAGGGAATGATCATTAAAATATCTATCACAGCAGTAATATGTAGGGAAAGGCGATGTCAAGATAAGCAGCAATGTGCCGAAGGCTTGTGGACCACACCACTGAAACATCTTATTTGCCCTTCCTAACAAAGCCACAGCCCAAAGTAGATGCCTCAAGTGAAAAACAAGAAAATGAAAACAAAATTACCAGAAATTTAAGTATTTTACTCTGAACTGTACCCAGTAGGCCGGTGATGTTTAACACGTATTAAATAATAATAAACATATTAATTTATGAATCCACTGGATCTCCAGAGCACTGGCCACAAACAGCTATCCCTAAAAAGAAACCTCAAAACCACAAATCAGGAGCTAAATAAGGAGACAGTCTTACTTCCTTCTCTAGGTCCAGGAAGAAATTTAGAAACGCTAAAGTTTTGAAGTAGCTAGAGATTTCATCAGCACACAGTACAATCTCTGCATTCTACTCTCTTTGGTGCCCAAACTAGCTATGCACAGTTTGAAAAAGTTTCATTAACTTTAAGAAGACGCTGTCCAAGGAGTGGTTTTTAATCTACCTGGAGTTTATATATCTCTTTTGAGAGTCTGAGAAAGAGAGGACATTTTCCTGGGGGGTGTGGGGGAGGTAGAAAATGCACTCAAACAAAACTTTGCACATAATTTCAGGGGTGCGGATGAAGAAGTCTCCTGAAAGTCACTGACCACCAGACCACGGACCTCCAAGGCATAAACCGGGATTAAGGCAAACTAATTCATCAGTTCGAACAAGGAGGAAAGCAACTGAGGTGGAGATTTTAATCCAGAAAATAAAATAAGATAAGGAATATTTTCTGTTTTCTCAGCTGATAAATGTTAGACATGGTGCCTGGGAGAGAGTGTTGGCCATGTTGAGCAAGGAAAACAAACAAACAAAAAAACAAACAAAAAAACAGGACTAACAAGAACAAAAAAAGCAGAATTCAAACAGTACTGACACACAGTGGGTCGTTCACTCTGAGATTCACTCTGCAGCAATAAAATGGCCAATTGCTGCAGCCTTAACACAGGAATGATTTAACATAACGAATTTGGATGCACATTCCCATGCCAGGGAAGTCAATTAAATGGCAAGTGTGAACACACACACCTGCCACACTTGCAAGTGAAAGAACAAGTTTATGAAAAGTCCTGCAAATCTTCCATTTTTTTCCTTAAGAACCCAGTCAGAGCAATTACATGCTTTATTTAATCTAGGAGAAAATGAAGGGAGCGGGGGACAGAAATCCTAAAAGGAGGTAGCTAAAGGATCTGCAGGAAGTGTAAAATACAAACTTTTTTGGGATCAAAGGGCTCAAGACGGAGATAAGAACAAAACAAAGGAAGTAATAAAATAAAAGGGAAAAGCGTCTAGAAAACTGTTCGTAAGAAAAAAAAAAAAAAAGCTCCTTCCTTTTTCCTAGACACGTAAACAGTAGTAACTTGGCAAAAAGGAACGGACGAGACGAAAGCCCAACTTCCTTCCCAAACTCCAGCATTCCTTGGACGTCCTCGCAAGCAGTCAGGCTTGGGACATTTCATAGGCAAGGCTCCTCCCTCCACCACTGCCTAAGGAACCTCTCGCAGGGACTCTTGCTATCTCCCTTCCTCTCACTGCGGAAGAGAGGACGTGGGGGATGCAGGGAGAGGAGGAGAGAAATAAAGACCGGACACTAAACCTGAAGGTGGCCAATTCTGAGACTCAGTCGAGAAAAACCTGAATCCTGCAACCCCTTTCCCAACTCAAGGCATGCAAAACCGAGAGGGTGCCGCCCTGGGAGGGCCAGTCCTACCTCTTCACCTGGCTGTTTCGGGGGCGGGGGGAAGGGGCACACTCAGGGGGACAGGAGGAACGAAGGGGCAGAAACCAAAGGCCGAATACCTGGGAAGATGTAGATGGCATAGGCTAAGGACAGAAGTGCCCTGTGAAAGTCCGGAACTGCGAACCCTAGAGGCAACGTGTCCCGCCCAGCCAGCCACCTCCGAGCAGCCTTCCCCCGCCTCTTTTCCAGCCGGCCAGCTCCGCCCTCACCTGTCTGCGGGGAAGCCGGCAGCTCTCACGTCGAGGATTATGCTTGCCTCTGCTCTCCGGCGTCGCCTCAGCCCGGGCAAGAAGTGAGCGGAAACGCGACCTGGGCCTTTTCCTTCTTCCCGTCCCCCCACGCACCTCGGCTCCTCGGGGGCGGGGAGCAACTACAGCTGTCACAGCCACACACTGACCAACCGCCGAGGACACCCACACCGGCCGCCTCTCCACCCGGCCTAAAGCTCCAACACCCCGAGCAGCGGAGCCGGAAGTGAGGAGACCGGAAGTAGCGTTGTCCGTGGCCCTGGACGGCCTCTCTCTCCCTCAGTCTGGCCGGCCCAGCCACATCTCGATGGTGCCAGCACGCCTTCCTGGAGGCCCCCTCCGCCCCGCTCCAGGAGGCGGGCCCCGCCCCTCCCGCTGCGGCCCTAGCAACCACATCCGGGACTCCGCCGGCGCCGTTGCCCGGGTAATTTTCTGGTTGCGGCCGGATCATAGAAGGGTGTGAGCGCGGGTCCAGATACACCTGTCAGAGCTGGGAGCTTCCCGAAGAGCGCAGCTGGCCTGTTCTTGAGTGGTCGGAGGTCTCCAGGAGCCCTCAGCATCCCTTCTTTCTCAGTCACACACCCCAGCCTCACGCGTTAGGCGTCCCCCCAACAGACGGTGAGCCGGTGGCGGGAGGGTGGAAGTGGACGTAGCTCACTGCCTCGCATGTCACTGGAGAGCCAAAGCTTCTTTCTCAGCTGCCGGAGACCACGTAGAAGGTTATTCCAGCCCCTCGGGGAGTGGGAGGGTGGAGGGAATGTGGGGGTTTCGGGAGCAGACGGGATGCGGGCATCTCACTCTCCTTCCCCAGTGCCTGGAACAACCCCCCACCCCGCGCGCGCGCTTTCTGGCCACGTCACTCGCGCCCACCCACTTCAGGAAGACCAGACCCTTCACCCAGCATCCCTGAGTTCCTATTACTTGCTCTGGCTTTGTGATCACTTTTTGCTCTGCTCCCTGGCACACAGTGGATCCATGACACTTTTCTTTCCTGCTCCTCTGTCTTTATCCAGATGACCGATTTCAGCTTTGTTTGCTCGCCCTGTTACTTAAGTAGATCACTGCCCTGTCTACGGAAACAGCTGAACAATCCTTCTCCCAGAGCTCTTGTAGTTACTTAAATGGACGCCCCACCTTGTACTTCGGATACTCTCCCTGTCCCCAGCACTGAGTGCAGGGAATGTATGACTCTGCAGTGGTACTAGACAAACCTGGAACTCATTTACATACAGTACATACCGGTGACCCAGCCACGCACATCTCCCTTCAAGGTTCTGAACTGCTTTTCCTTTGACAGACTTGGGTACTGTTTTTACACTTGCAGAAATGAGAAAGGTAACAGTGCACTCCGTGACATCTACCCCTCTTTAGACCGTACTTCCAATCTGTCTTGTCTCATTAGTTGACAAGACATTTTTAACGACTAAGTACCCAGAGGCAGAAATCTGCCTCTACAAATCTGTAGGGAGTTTCAGCATAGTGAACATCCCTGTGAATATCCGTATACAGATATTTTCCCCATGTATGTGAGGAGTAAATACCCATGACACTACAAAGGTTTCAAAAGTAAATAATATTTATTGTCTGAGATCTCCCCAACACCTTCTCTGACAAAAACCGTAATGAAATCCCTAAACATAAAGCTGTGTATAAAGTGTCTTTATCTTAAATGGCTCTGTCCTTAAAAGAAAAGGGTGAATATATATGCCAATTCATTTAACTTCAGTTCTACAGTTTACTGTGGATTTTCCTGTTCAAAGCCATGCCATTAGTCTTCTCAACTGTAACAAAAGGATCCCAATATAGAACTATTACTGCTTTTATTACATAGGAAGAGAATGGAACTTAGTAGCCAAGTACAAAGGCTATTCTTAGAGTTTCAGAAGGGTCATTAGGAAAAGGTGCATCATTGGTGCTTGAATGATGTATACTTAATTGAGCTGGCTGGTGCCATAAGGATTCCTGCTAGCTGTCTCTTAAGTTTGGAAACACTTAACTGCACTGCAGTTATCTGTTAGACTGTTAGGCTCAGAGTTATTTCTTATATTAGAAAGGTGGACACTTGCTTTAGTTATTAAACTAAATAGCTGTCCTTAGCTGGATTGTTTCCTTGGCAGCAGCTGATAGTTTTGAAAGAGATTCTGATGGACTTGGAAGTACTTGGAATTAATGCTAACTTCTGCATTGTTAATCATTTTAGGTACTCTCTGGTCCAGTGTGATTCTGGTATTGTGCATGATTAGTCCTTATACATAGCGTTACGCTGTGCAAGGCTGTACCTAGGATTAGTCTTCCTATGATTCTGCTGCCCCAAGGGAAATTAGAAAGTAGGTTGGCTGGAAAGAAACACTGGAAGCTACTTCAGCGATGATGGAAGACAGTCAAGTTCTATGCACTTTTTTTGGCAAAAAAGGAGGCAATAGCCGGTATTCTTTGGATTTGGGGGAAATTTTTTGTACTAACTCGAAGACTGTTTTAAACCTAACCCTACTTAGTTGGAAACCTTTTTTTTCAGCTTGCTGTCTCTCTTTCTCCCTGCAGCTTGGGGAATTCTGCCTGCCGGTTCTCCTTAGGAAGAAGAGAAGATTACTACTTTTCTCTCAATTGGCATTATGTTTGGAGAGGTAAGAAGAAGGGGGATAGCTGCCTGCCATATATGCTGATGACATGAGGCTTATCTGCTCGTTTACCTTTGCACTGCTACTGGCTATTATGCAGTTTAGGAAAACCAGGTGCCATTTATTCACGTGGCTTGTGGGAAACTCTGGTAGCCTTTTATTTATTGACCAGGAAGGAAAGGAGGCAGCAGGTTAAAGGCTATTGTTATTGTTCCTTTCAGAATGAATTAAATGTGCACGCGACCTTTTCTCTTTGCTTTAGATGTTGAATACTGAATACTATTTATTATTTCCTTAAAAAAAAAAAGGTGCTACCTTCAGATCTTCTCTAGGTGAATTCTGGTAATGTCACAATAATTTCATCACTCATCAATAGCTTCCTTTTCATGGAGAGATATTTGATTACTGATTGGACACTGTAATTCTCTGGAAACAAACCCTTTATTAGAGGATACTGATTACTGGAACATTTAAACAAGCCCATGAATAGTAGAATGAATGGAATATAAGGGTAGAAATTGTTTTAGCTTCAAAGAGAAAACACTTAACCTATAATTCCATTATCTGGAGTTAGCATTCAACATTTTGGCCAATATCTTTTTTTGTATGAATATTTTTTCTTCATTTATTTTACAAATTGTTATTGAGAACCTACAGAGCACTAAGTACTTTGGAATAGCCATGAGCCTCTGCTCTCATGTAACTTTCAGTATATGCTGTGTTTGTTGGCGTACACTTCTGTATTTTGCTTTTTTCACTTAATATATCATGGAATTTCCTCCTATCATTAAATATTCTCCTTTAATAGCTAAATAGTACTTAACATGCAGCTGTTTCTTAATTATTTATCTAATCCCTTTTATTACACATTTGGGTTATTTTTAGTTTTGTCTATAATTATAAAACAACAGTATGAGGTATATTTTTGTATGTTAGAATTCTAAAATGATGTCCAATGACCTTCACTTTGCATAATTTCTTTCCCTGTGAACATGATAGGATATCATTCCTATGATTATATTATATGTAAAAGGGATTTTGCAGATGTAATTGAGATTACTAATCAGTTGACTTTGAGTTAATCAAAGGAAGATAATCTGGGTTGTCCTAAACTGGTTACATGAGCCTTTTATTTATTTTATTTTATTGAAGTATAATTGATTTACAATATTATATTATTTTCAGATTACAACATAGTGATTCTATATTTCTATAGCTTATACTCCATTTAAAGTTATTACAAAACAGTGGTTATATTTCCCTGTGCTGTACAAAATATCCTTGTTCCTTATTTATTTTGTACATAGTAGTTTATATCTCTTAATCCCAAACCCCTATTTTTCCCCTCTCCCCTTCTGTCTTCTACTGGTATTCAGTAGGTTCTTCTCTAGATATCTGAATCTGCTTCTGTTTTGTTATATACATTGGTTTCTTTTATTTTTTAGATTCCACATAAAAGTGATAACATGGAGTATTTGTCATTCTCTGACTTATTTCACTAAGCATAATACCCTCTAGGTCCATCCACATTGTTGCGAATGGCAGAATTTCATTCTTTTTCATGACTAATATTCCATTGCATATTTACACCAGATCTTTATCCATTCATCTGTTGAGGGATACTTAAGTTGCTTCTGTATCCTGGCTATTGTAAATAATACTGCTATGAACGTTGGGATATACGTATCTTTTCAAATTAGTGTTTTCATTTTCTTTGAATATATACCCAGCAGTGGAATCGCTGGATCATATGGTAGTTCTATTTTTAGTGTTTTGAGGACCTTCCATACTGCTTTCTAAAGTGGCTACACCAATTTATAGTCCCACCAACAGCATACTAGGGTTCCTTTTTCTCAACATCCTCGCCAACATTTGTTTGTAGACTTTTCAATAATAGCCATTCTGACAGGTCTGAAGTGATAATCTTGTTTTGATTTGCATTTCTCTGATGATTAGTAATGAATGTTAAGGATCTGTTCATGTGCCTGTTGATCATCTGTTTATCTTCTTTGAAAGAATGTCTATTCAGATCTTCTGCCCATTTTTAAATCAAGTTGTTTGGCTTTTTTTGATTTTGAGTTGTATAAGCTGTTCATATATTTTAGATATTAATCCCTTATCAGTCATATCGTTTGCCAATATTTTCTGCCATTCAGTAGATTGTCTTTTTGTTTTGTTGCTGATTTCCTTTGCTGTGCAAAGCTTTTAAGGTTAATTAGGTTACATGAACTTTTCAAAAATAGAGTTTTCTCCTGATGGTGGCAGCAGAGAAAATCAGAGAGGTTTGAAGCGTAGGAGAGTTTTGACATGAGGAAAGTTCTCTGTTGCTGAAATAAAGAAGACCACAGGCAAGTACCTGAGGGAGGCCTCCAAGAACTGAGAGCAGTGTCTGCTGACAGCCAACAAAATCCAAGGGACCTCAGTCCTACAGCCATAGGAGGTGAATTCTGCAAATAACCTGAATAAGCTTGGAAGCAAATTCTCTCCCAGAGCCTCCAGAGAAGAGCTCCACCTGACCGTCATCTTGATTTCTGCCCTGTAAGACCCTAAGCAGAAGACCCAGTTGAGCCCACCTGGACTCTTGACCTACAGAACTGTGAGATAATAAATGGGTGTTGTTTTAAGCCACTAAATGTGTGTTCATTTGTTACACAACAATAGCAAAATGAATATATTTGTAAGCTAGATTATTTTTACATCTATTATTATTTTGGGGGGATAAAGTCCTAGGTACGGACTTTCTGGATAAAAATTATGTACATTTTTAAGGTTTTCATATCATATTGCTAATTTGCCCTCCATAAGCTTTGTGGCAATTTATGGGCCCCCTAACAACCTATGTTACTGCATCTTGGGAAACACTAGATACTGCAAAAATAGAAAGGTAGCTCCTGTTTTGAAAGAAGATTTACATTTCTGTTATTACAGTAGAATTGTTTTCTTTATTTGTGGTTCAGTTGGTAAAGTCTTTTTTAGTGAATTGCCGATTCTCTTTCTTCAGTTAGCTTTACTGTTGACATAGAGAAAATAGTTCTTAACAGCATTTCTCTCCTGTAATATTTTCAAGGGGTAGAATGATTAATGAGCTTAATTGAGAGAATAAGTACTTCGAAGAAATATTATCTGCTGCCATTACTCCCTGCAAAAAGTTATCCCAGCCGTTGTACTGTGGGAGAATGCAAAATGTCTGCTTCATTGATGAGGCAGTATTGGTCCCTTATTCTTTGCTAGGGAAAAAGTCTATCTTGTCTGGTTTGGCATTAGAAATGTGGTTGTTTTAGGAATAAAGATATATTGCATCTTACCATGGAAAATTGTAGCATTGACTACTGTTCTAGAAGGAAATATATTCTGTTAGCTCTCAGAAAAAAAATCTTCCTAAAAAAAAAAATCACTATTTTCAGTTTGATCAAGATAATAAAAATCTGATTGTGTATATTTTATTGCTTTATTTAGGATAGGGTAATAGAAGAAATTTCAAGTTACTTTTTCTGTAATCCTTGTTGTTTGAGATGATATTTCTGACAAATGAAACAAGGCAGAAGGGAAAAAGGAAGGAAAGAAGAAAAAGAGGAAGAAAGGAAAACAAAAAGAAGGAAGAGATTCCCTTTTTCTTTTGGAGAGTAGTTTCGCTTGGTTTTGACTTTTCTTGAAAAATTGGTTCTTGCTACCTAAATTTCTAAATGTTGGTATCTTCCTAATAAGCGAGATATTTTTAAATTTTTATTTTGAAATAATGGTAGATTTACAGGAAATTGTAGAAAAATATCCCAGGAGATCCTGTATATGAACAAGATCTTTTTTTTAAGTTGATCAGATCTTATTTAGAAAGGTCAACCGTTTATAACAGTTGAATATGGGAAATGGTTGCTCTTTGTGTTCACAGAATTCATAACGGCTCTTCTCCCATGGAGGCCTGATATTACCTTTGTTTTTTTTGAGAGGGAGGTAGGTTTGGATAGGCCTTGGAAATACTGAGTTGGCTTGGTGCTGGGGCATAGAATGTGTAACTGTCAGAGGAGCCACAACACGTGATTCAAGGACACTGTAATATGGTGAAAAGAATGGTAGACTTGATGTCAGAAAGCCTGGATTCCGGGACTGCATTCAACCACATTATAACCGTATGAGCTTTGAAGTCCAGTTTTAACTTCCTCCTGAATTGTCTGGACAGGAAGTGAAGCAATTTGGAAACTGATGCCCTAGGCTGTCATTACTATTATTAAGACATTTTAATTTTTGTAATAAAAGCAATAACAAAAAAACTCCTCTAGTGCTTCTATTTCCTATTATAAAAACTACTTCTTTGATTTGGACAACAAAGGCAGAGGAATTTTGACAAAGTTTTGTCCAAAAAAAAAAGTTCATGTGTCATCTTGATATCTCAGAGGACAGAGAGAAGAACTAGAGGAAGGGAGTTTCGACACTGATACAGTAGTGAACACCTGTTCATCACATTAGCTTGTTACCTTGGCCTGCAGGAGGCCTGAAGCCTGGAGATTCTGGTGGGGAGATGCTACCTGGGAAGCTGGGGGTGAGCCCATCTGGGGCCCTGTGACTGTTCCCGTAGTACTGTTTGGCTTAGGAAGAGCTCTGCTTTTAGTATTTTTTTAAAGGTGAGATTCTTGCTTCTATTTGAAGTAGGATTTCATAAAATCTCTGAATTTTATAGTTTGACACAGCTGACAGAGACATTAGGAGAAGATAATGATGATGAGATCATCAAACACGTATTGAACACTTTACTTTGTAAGGTGTTAAATACTGGGCTCAGTGCTCTACGCTCTATCCTTGCATCTCACTGACTGTGCAGTTACCTACGAGGTACATGCTGTAGGTACCCTTATTTCACAAATATGGATGCTAAGGCTTCAAATATTTTAAACTACCCAGGATCACATTAGGCACAAAATGGCAGAGTCACTTGTCAGTTCAGGTGTGTCTGGCACCGAAGCTGATGTCCTTACACTATGATAAGCCCTTTTATTTCACAGATAAAGAAGTGTAGTTCATGAGCTGTTAAGACCATGGTCACTCTCCTTCTCACTCTTAGCCTAGGTCTTTTTCTGCATTATATCTTCTTAGTGATTTGTTTATTGCAATGCATTCTGTAAAGTATTTCTGACCTCTGTGCATTTGGCTAATGTGTCAGGTGGATTAACAGTTTTACTAGATTTTTAAGCACTGAAATAGAAAAAGATTTCAATTTTTAAAACTCATAATGGGATCACTTGATTTGATTTTTAGTGAAGCATTTTCTACCAGATTCCCGCAAAGGAGGCACTGTCTCCCGTGTGCTATTAAAAGTTGGACCTTGTGACTACTGTCTGACTATGTGTTTCTTTTAGAGAAGTCAGAGGGGGCAGTCTGTGACTTCATGTGAGAAACAGCCGCCAAAGATCTATCCAGCATCATTTTTAGGTCTTTAATTTTGGTAAGCGCACATTTTCAAAACAGATTAAATTTGTCTGATTTATTTCAGAGGTATATATTACAAAGCGCTCGAAGGCAAGTGAGAATTCAAAGGCTCAGAGCAGAGCTAGAGAGCTTTTTACAGAGACGCCCTTTGGAAGGTAAGCATTTCTCCTGGAAGCTTTAGTTACTGTATTTTCAGAAACATGCTTCCATTATTTTCATTATTATTATTAAAAGCACAACCAATTAGTATAAATATTATTTTTGATATTCAATTGACATATCATTAAAATTGCTGGATTTCTTTTTTTCTCTTTTAACACTTAAAGAGACGGGATATATACTGTCAAGTCCTAGAGGAATTCTACCATTTCTTCTCCGCCCTGAAGAGACTTGGAAATTAATGGGTAACATTTTGCGTGAAATTACTGGATGCTTTTCTTCTTATCTCTGAGGCCTTCTGTGGAGAATTAATAGGAGGTTGAATGCACGCATGGATAAAATGGATCATCTTAAAGGATTGAAGTTCCAAAAATACATCAGCAGGACTGGACAGGTTTGACATAATGAGGTTTCTATTTTAGCTTGACTTCTGGAACTCTGAATAAACTATAAACCGAGCTACACAAGGTCCTGGAGAGGAAGTTTCTCTTCTAAAATATTCTGCCTGCATCTAACCTTTTTCTTATTCAGATCCTTTGAAAAAATATATTTACTCATCCATTTCCTGAAGAATAAGGCAATTAGACACTTACAAACTTGTAATATATGAAGTAAGATAGAAGGCAGCAAGTTGTATCATACTGGCAAAGAAATTTAGTTAAAGAAACAGACCCAGAGAGAGGAGAAATCTCTGCATAAGCACAGGGTGAGATGGCTGAAGCATCTGTGGATGCCACAACTCTACCTGTAACCGGGAAGAAAAAGAAAAGTCTATCCATTGAAGAAAAGATCGATATCATAAATGCAGTAGAAAGCGGCAAGAAAAAAGCAGAGATTGCAGCTGAATATGGAATAAAGAAAAATTCATTGTCTTCTATTATGAAGAATAAAGACAAAGTTCTAGAAGCCTTTGAATCTCTGAGGTTTGATCCAAAGAGAAAAAGACTGAGAACTGCTTTTTACACAGATCTGGAAGAGGCATTAATGAGGTGGTATCGAATTGCTCAGTGTCTGAATGTACCAGTTAATGGTCCAATGTTGCGTCTAAAGGCTAATGATTTTGCCCAGAAACTGGGACATAATGATTTCAAGTGCAGTAACGGTTGGTTGGATCGCTTTAAATCCAGGTACGGTTTAGTGTTCAGAGCTCAACCTGCCGAAGCTACTGGTGTATCAGTAGACCCTTCAACTGTCTGGCACCAAAACATACTTCCTTATTATTTAAATGATTATCATCCTAAAAATGTTTTTAATGTAAAAGAGACTGCGCTGCTTTATCGAATGTTACCTACAAAAACATTTGCATTTAAAGGGGAAACTTGCTCTATTGGAAAGTTATGCAAAGACAGAATAACTCTGGTGGTTGGGACAAACATGGACGGCTCAGAGAAACTTCCTTTGCTTGTCATTGGAAAAAACAAAAATCCACATTGTTTCAAAGGCATAAAGTCCTTGCCTGTGTATTATGAAGCTAACAAAATGGCATGGATGACCTCAGATGTATTTGAACAATGGATGCGGAAGCTTGATGAGAAATTTCAAGCTGAGCAAAGAAGAGTGGTGATTTTTGTCGAATCTTTTCCAGCACACCCAGAGGTAAAAAACCTAAAGTCCATCGAGTTAGCGTTTTTTCCATCATGTTTATCTTCCAAATTTATAGCTATGAAACAAGGTGTCATTAAAAGCCTTAAAATCAAGTACCGACACTGTCTTATTAAGAAATTTTTAAGCTCTGTTGAAGGCAGCAAAGAATTTACCTTCTCCCTGCTAGATGCAGTTGACACATTGCATCTCTGCTGGAGGGCTGTAACCCCACAGACTATTGTGAAGAGCTATGAAGAGGCAGGGTTCAAATCGCAACAGGAAGAAAGCGACAAGACAGATGCAGAGACGGACACTGGTCTTGATTTGGTTGCCCCCGCCCAGGCGGCAGGAGTGGAATTTCCTGAAGGCTTATCGATCGAAGAGTATGCTGCCCTGGATGATGATTTAGAGACATGTGAAGCAGCACCCAGTGGTGATGCTGAATGGACCAAAGAAAGTAAACCAGATGAAACTGGATTTTATACTTCTGACGAAGAGGATGAAGGTGGATCTCTGGGAACCGAACTCCCTTTACCGTCCAAAAATGAGGCAATAACTGCTTTAGATACTCTGAAAAGTTTTCTTAGAAGTCAAGATATGAATGATGGGCTTCATAATTCTTTAGCAGACATTGAAATTTTTGTTAACTCTTTATCATCTAAGTAATTATTTATTGTGCAACATCTGAAGAGTGATAGCTTTTTCTAATGTATTTTACTATATTAGGTGGTTAAAAGGAAAATATCACTTAAACATAAAAAATGAAAAGCTAGAATCTTTGGTTTAATTGCAAATGTCTTTAGTCTCTAGGTAGATTAAATTAAATTAAATGCAAAGTCCTCTACGTCGATTAAATAATGAGTAAGTCAATGAAAAATATAAATTTCAACTTAAGAAGGTTTTGGGGAGTAGAAAATGGATTTCATAGGCTTTGTACTTAAAATATATGACATATATGTCGAAAATAAAAAGAACTCTCCAGCTATTTGAGTCATGCTGGTTGAATTGGTGATTGCTAATTTCTGTTTTTGTTTTTTTTTTAAGTTCAGATCATGTTCTAGAATATTTTAATTTATCTACCTCATCTAAGAAACAAAATATCTATTGCTTAGATGTTTATTTTTATAAACGTATATACTCTAACTATACTCTTAAGTATCAAGTGTTAAGTTTAAATTACTTTTTTTCTCATTACTAGCTAATCTTCCTAATAAAAATTATGAAAAACTACTGAAAATAAAATCTGACCCACTTATACACCAAAATGATTAAAAATATATGTCTAACTTTTACATTATTTCTATATAAGGTCAAGAGAGACTATGACCTTGTCAGATTTTTAAATTATCTATAACCAGAAGATGATATGGATTCTTCCTATTTGTATGTATATGTGTGTGTTTAATAGAAAAGTACACAACTGAAACATTTTTACACTCTGATATTTATTTTTAATAAGATTGCTCTTAAAAAGTAAATATGAAAATACATATGCAGTTACTTAAGAAAGTATGTGGTTCTTAGTTTTATTTTAACAGCTGAAACTTTTAATCAATAACATAGAATTATTTTTTGATTTTACTGAATTTTATTTTCAGGAAAAATTGTTCTTTCAGCATATTTTGATGTATTTAATTTTTTAAAAAATTCAGTGGGTAACATTTTAGATTAAATTTCTGTTTGAGGAAGTTTTGTCTACAGAATGTTTTAAAATGTTGTGTGAAATTATTTACACTCCATCCATAAAACAGTCTTTAACCAGTAGAAGAATATAACAATGTGTCAGATTTTTCTGGTGTTAAATTTTAAATACTATGTTTATTTAACTTAATACATCTAATTTAGTGTTCCCTTTGAAAAGTATTTTGAAAAAATGTAAAACATTAATACAGATTATTTTTATTCTGAATTATTATTAGTCTACAACACAAGACACATTTGGAAGGAAATATTTATAGAAAGTATTTTTATTTTCCACTAATTTAGTTTGCCTTTGAGCTTTAGTAATACTAGGCCTTAAAAATGTATTAAAATTAAAAAAGTTTCTTTTAGAGTGAAATACAGATTACTTAACTTTAATTAAAAGTATTTTTATTAATGATTTGATTTAAAATTTCAGTGTGGTATAATCATGAACTTAAATCATCCTTGATCTCTCTTAAAAAGCCCAACTTGTAACTAAAGTACCTGGCGTACATTGAGCCCTCAATAATTCTTTTCTCTTTCTTTCTCCACCATTTTGATATAGAATATTTTTATTTAATCATTCCAGATACTCTATGACATAAGAATTGTGATCTCCAATTTTACAGATGAGGAAATTAAAACCTAGAAAGATGATTTGGTTAAAATTTCAGGGCCAGAACTAAAATGCAGTTGTTCCCTGTCACCTAGCCCTGTGTTCCTCTAACTACATACTATAATACTTCTTCTCTATACTCTGTAAAAGAAAATTCTGTTGTTTCTTTCCCTTGAGTTTAGGGCCTGAGGTCAGAGTATTTTAAGAGAATATCCTGGCTCTATGCTGATAGCTGTATTCATAACATCTCTCCTGAGAACATTGTTGCTAACGAAATACTGGGACCTTCTGACTGGGTAATTCTGTACTGCTTTAACACAGAGGTTCCAGGTTCCACAGAGTTCTAGTGCAAATGTTCAAAACAACTTTAATATTCCCAAAGTGTTGAAAGTACTGCTTTTTTCCTCTCTATATGACAGGATCCATTTTTCACTTCTGGGGCATAATAAATCTAAAGATGATAAAATAAGACAAGTCTCCTGTAAAGAATAAGAAAAAAATGCCTGCAGATTTAAGTTGAAAAATAAACTGTTAATGTGCATTCTTCTGTGTAGTTTCCAAGATACATAGATTTAAATCATTTTCAGAACAAAAATTTTTAATTCATTTTTCCTAAAGCAATCACCACTGCATACCTCCCTCCTGATTTGTCGTCTCTGAACACAGTCAATACAAGTATCACTTGTCTTTTTGAAAAAAGAACTTACAATTAACTTGTTTTTCAATTAAATGTGGCATTATTTTCATTATCTTGCCTTATAAATTCCTACTGTTTCAACTATGTTTTTGCTTCTTTCTGCTTCACCAAGCGACAAATTCTACACTGAGTTTTGGACATTGTTTCACTCCACTAGTGAAAGGTTTGGTTCAGGATAAAGTAGGACAATGAGTAAGTCAAAGCCTGTGGGTTTCATTACCTGCCTGGCTCCTCATTTGAACCTAAGATCAAATGTTAAACCTCACTTTAAGTGTATACAAAGCAGAATAATTGGGAGGGAAAGGAAAGTAGGAGAGGAGGAGTTGAAGGAGAGCTTTCCAGGCAAACCCCTCAGATGTCAAGAGAGGCCTTTTCAATCACTGGCCCAGCAGGGGCTCGGAGGAGACTGGCTGAGAGAGGTTTGCCCCTAGGAAAGGCAGCACCACACGTCTGCCCGCAGGTTCCGAGTCCAGTGGTGGCTGGATACTGGGCGGCACCAGAAGCTACCTGAGCGAAGTACAAGGTATAAGGCAGCCACGCAGCTACCCCAGTGCGGAGAGGAGATCCTAGGAGAGAAAGGCCTGGGTTAGGGGCCATAATATGCATACAATGAAGTTCTCAGAAAAAAATTCATTTGATGGAGTAAATTAAATCTAGCCCTGGTTCTGCGCTACCTTGCAAAAGGCATTTCATTTCTCTGAATCTCAGCTTCCATAAAATGAGACTGACACTTCATTTGAATTTATTTTGAGGATGAAAGAAAAATTTGCATGTGAATGCAGTTAGCACACTCTCAAGTGTTCCACAACTGTAAGGAATGATTAGGAAGGTCCCTCCGAGTCACCACTCCCAGATATGCTCGTGTATCAACATCGTGGGTGGTAAACACCAATGACAATTTTCTCATAGAGATTCTTCTATGCAATAAAATAGGGAAGCCAACGTTTCTAAAATTACACAATTTATCTGTAGAATTAATTTTCCTTTTGAATGAGAGAATAAGGCGACTTAGAAACCTTCCTTTTTCCTAAATTGATCCTCATAGAAAGCAATTCAGTAAAATAAGTACTCATAACCAAGTAGCCCTTTCTGTCACCACATTAGCTGATTCAGTTGTGCTATTTCCTTGGGCTGTGATTAACTTGTGTAGCTGGGGGTAACCCCGAGTCCAGGGGAAGACTGAGATGCACACTACTATTGTAGTCTGCTGGGGCTGCCATAACAAAATACCGTTGACTGTGTGGCTTAAACAACAGAAATTCATTCTGCTGAATTTGAGCCTCGAAATCAGGGTGCCAACATGGTCAATTTATGGTGAGGGCTCTCGCAAACAGTCACCTTCTTTCTGATGCTCACATGACCTCCTCTTTGTACCAGCACAGGGACAGAGAGAGAGCAAGCACTAGCTCTCCAGTGTCTCTTCTTATAAGAGTTCTGTCCCATCATAAGGGCCCCTCTTCATAACCTCATCTAATCCTAATTACCTCTACAAAGCCCCATCTCCAAATACCATCGCACTGGGGGGTTAGGGCTTCAACTATGAGTCTTGAGTCATTCATTCAGTCCATAACAACCACCTAGTACAGATAAAGGTACAGTTGACCCTTGAAAAACACAGGTTTGAACTGCAAGGATCCACTAAGATACGGATTTCTTTCACTGAATACATACTACAGGACTACACTGGTCCTCGGTTGAATGCAGGGATACAGAGGACTGACTGTACAGTTATATGCATGTTTTCAATTTCGTGGAGAGTCAGTGCCCCTGACCCCCAAGTTGTTCAAGGGTTAACTGTATTCGCATATTAATCAATTTAGTTTTCAATCTGCTGTAAATCAAAAGGGCATGCATATTTCAGAACTCGTTAATTAGCTGTAGCTATTGGCAAAGACTTTGAAGTTTATGAAACTTTAAAAAGAATTGGGGACATATTTCATGTCCTTGAACAAATGGGAAGAATCAATATTGAAATATGTCTGTTTCCTCTAAGTTAATTTCAGTCAAAAATCCCAATGCAGTTTTGTTGAAAATTTTGTAAGATAATTCTGATTTTTGTCTGGAAGAATAAATATGTATCAATATCTAGGAAATTTGTGAAAAATAAAAATAGTGTTTGACCTACACCAGAAGCTTAAACAATATGGGGTGGGCAAGAGAAACAATAGGTCAATCAAAGGAATAATATATGATGTCTGGAAAAAGATAATTTGCGTATGATAAAAATGGTTTTTAATCAGTGGTGAAAAAGATGGATTATTCGGTAACTGGTATTGGGGAAACTGGCTAACAATATAGGATTCTTTAAATGATATGTTAGAATAATCTAGAAGGATTAAGCTCTTAAAAGGAAGGAAGAAAGGAAAGAAAGAAAAAAAGGAAGAAAGGAAAGACAGGAGAAGAGGAAAAAGAACAGAAAGGAAGAGAGGAAAAAAAGGAAAGAAACTTGCAAATACAGGGGAAACTATAGGTAAATGTAAATATTTTTTTATATTTTAATAGAGAAGGTCTTTGAAAAGTATGACATTCAAAAAACATGGAGTATTGAAATACTAATAAAGCATGAAAATATTTTCAATATCACTAAAAGAAATGCAAGCAAAAATGGGATATCTTTCAGGGGAGGGTCTATTACATTAGACAAGATTATAAACAATAGTTATACCAAATGTAGGTAAGAGCATAAAAAATGAGTGCACTGTTGTCAGAAATATAAATTGGTACACTCTTATTATAATTATAGCTGACATGTATTAAATGCTTACTAATTACCCAACTGTTCTGAATGTTTTTCTTGTGTTCCCTCACTCCATCCTCAGAATAACTGCAACTAGTATCATTCCCATTTTACTGCTGAGAAAATTTAAATATAGCTACAGTTAATAAACAGTAACAGAACGAGGACTCAAACCCAGAAAATCTGAATGAGAAATATGTTGTACGTAATATAAATTTCTCCTAATGAAACAAAGATATTAAAGATATTTGTTGCAGTGAATACAGGTCCATAGTTCCCTATCCAAAACCATGGGGGGATATATGTTTCAGAAGTCAGAATTTTTCAGTTTTGAAAAAGTTAAAACATGGATATACTCCATATTACATGACACCCCTGGGAATACTAGAGCAGATCCCACAATCAGACATTAATAATTTCACAGTGAAACACGTTCACATGAAGTCAGATATGTAAGGAGTATAAATAACTTAATAGCCGCATAGTTTGTTTTTGCCAAAAAAGTTCAAGTCAGGTCAGCTTTTTACCACCATGTAGGTTATAAAAAGGTTTTCAGAGCTTTTTGTTTTGGAATGCTGATAACAAATTGCAGTCCTATAATAGCTTAAAACAATGAAAGACTGGAAACTATTTAAATGTTTTTTAATAGATAATTGATTAAGTATATGTTTATAGTGAATAAAACATCAAGGTCAAAACTTTTTAACTTTTTACTTGAGTGTATATGCAAATTTCCTTGCCTGAACTGAAGTGAATTTTTTCTAACTTTGATCTGCAAATTCTGAAACTAACATCTCCTTCTGATTCTCCCTGTTAAACATCTTCCTGTCACCAAGGCTAGGAAATTCCTGGCCAACTAAAACAGAAACTATACACAGTATTGGATTGGTGAAAACTTGCTGGTTTAATGCAGTATAAATTACATGTTCATCTTCATACGTTAGCCTAATTTAAGTCTAAAGAAGTCAGCCTCCTTGATTGGAGAATCTTAGCCAACGTGTCAGGCAGAAAAGCCAGCAGAATAGGGGCCCCCTTTCACTCCACTTTTACTTATTTTTTCTGAGTCATCAAATCCCAACAAGATCATGACTCTTTTTTTAAGTTAGACTGTTAGACAATCCCTTTATATCTCCCCAGTAGTATGTATTAAATATCAGCAGCTTGTTAATATGATTAAATATTTGCTCAGTTGGAGAATTCAATGAGGGTACAGACAGTCTTGTTTCCTGCATTAGGAATAAAGACCAGGCTTTATTTTGTTTTGTTTTCCCCTAACTTCCTCTTTGTACACCACTAAACTCTCCTGTTGTCAATGCAAAGTCACACCAGCGTTGTTGGCTGGTGCCACACCTTCTTTTCTGTATTGCAAAACAGACAACTCAGCACGGAGATAAGAGTCATTTTCATGTTACTGCCTGCCCCACGAGCAACCACTCCCCAGAAAAGATCCAGAATTGCATCTCTCAACACTTGGAGTGGTTCGCAGAGAGGTATTTGCCCCACGCCTATAGTCTAAGAATCCAGGGGAACTTCATACTGTTCATGCAATGAACAGTAAGTTACCAGATTAAATTAGACATCATAAATTAGTTACCAAAAAGAAAGAAACCAAAATAATAATTAACTTGGTAAAAGAAGACTCACGTACAATATCACGAGAGAATAATCATTAATTTGACATTAATTTGAAATTAAATAATTTTTAATTTAAAAGTATGGGAAAGTATATACAATGCAAATATGTATCTACCAATTTATATATCATGATGTTTGCTTCAGATTACCATATATAATCCTTTATTTTCTTAATTTATTCCTAAGTGTTTTATAGTTTAGTTGCTACTGTGAATGTAATATCTTCTTTTTTCAATTTTCTGATTATTATTAGTATAGGGAATAGTGAATGATTTTTGATTATTTGTTTCATACCTAGTCATATCACCAAAGTTTCTTATTACTTCAAGTATGTTTTCAAGTCAACTCATTTCATTATCATTTAAAATTGAGATCACTTAATCTCTTTCTCTTATTTATACTAATTTGATTTTTCTTGTCCCTACCTAAAGGCCATGTAATTTTCCTCTGTATTTTCTTCTAGTAGATTACAAGCTTTGTTTCTGTATTTAGATTTATTTTGTGTGTGATAGAGGCAAGGATATAATCTTGTTTTTCCTAAAGGGAAAGTTATCACCACCAATTGACTAGTTTACTCTTTTGTAACATCTTTTCTATTTATAATAATTTCCTGCACTGGCACTGAGATGTCATGCGGGGAATGTATATTTATATACATATAAATAATATGTGTATATGTATAATATATGTATATATATAAATATATATAAATCCTACAAAGTCTGAGTAATTTCTAAGGAGAAATTAAATTTTAAAACAGAAGACAGTTAATATTTAAGTGGAAAGCTTGTTCGTTGTTTTTCTGCTACCTAATGGAAAGGGGTTTTGTGGGCAATTAGAGTTTAATTTTTTAAGTGTATTTTTGCATTTCTGAACAGTAGTTGCAAAATTTAAGTCTACTACAAGGCTAATAACCTTTTGCAACAGCTACTTATACTTAGGCTGTGGAATTTCAACTTTGAATCTCTTTTCCCCCTAAATTTGATCATTATCTGCCATGTTCAATTATTCTGTTAGATAAATCATACAAAATCCTAGGAAGTCCAGATTGATATTGCCTAATTTATTTAGTTACTCAGAGTTTTCCGTATAGAATTGATTCAAGCCTAGTGACCCAAAGATTATAGAGAGGAAAAAAAATGACTATTCCACAAGAGACTATCATGCTTATTATGCTAGGCGCTGAGGCGTTAACAGTGAAAGTGACAAAAACCCGTCATTGTGGAATTGGCCGTCTAATGGGAGAGACAGATGGTACTGAATAATGACATAGGCAAATATAAAATTGCAACTGTACTAAATACTGAAGGAGTAGTATGCTTCTATAAAATGATATAATATGGGAATCTGTCCTAGTCTCAAGGTCAGGAAGGAAGTCACTGAGAAGTGTCAGGAGCTGAGACTTGAGATTTGACTGATACATAAAGGTCAACCAGGCAAAGGAGATGAAAGGAGAAAGACATTCTGGGCAAACAAACACCCTGGGAGGGAAGGAGCCTGAATGGGTTAAGGAACTGGAAGAAAGCATCTCAAGTGAAGAAAAGTGTGGCAAGGCAGGTAGAGGCCAGGCTTTGCAGGAACTGGCCTACAGTCAGGCCTGGGTCAGCATTAACTCTCTTCTTTATAGGAAAAAATGCAGGAGGAAAAGAAGTCTTCCCTTCTTTGCTTTCCAAAGCCTGAACCGTACAGAATAATGAGACTTGGAACATGGGAAGAACATTAAAGAGAAAGGATATGAGGAAAGTGGAGTCTCCTCTCAAGATGAAAAAAGACTCCCTCCAGGTGTGGGGAGGAGAGAGAGGCCCTGAGAGCCACACAAGAGTGAGGAAGAGTGCAGCTAAGGCCATGGAGAGGGACACTGTCTGGAGGTCTTGGGACTGTGGGAGCTGAGTTGGCTCTGCAGATACCCAGTGCCCACTGGAATGGGCCATGTCCGTTGCCTGGGCCTGGGCTCTGCAGCAGTGATCCTCTCTCCTCACAGCATGCCGGGGAAGTCTTCCTTGGACGGTAGCCAGCACTTTGCTTGATGACCACCTTGTGGAAATGATTCCAGACTTAGCCCCAAGACCATGGTAGGTCTTGTCAACTTCCCTATGTGACCAACTTACCTTTCAGCTGCCCAAGGGGAGGGCGGGTGGATCTTGGACACCTCTGAGATAGCGAGGGTGAGAAAGAGAAATTTTCCCATTCCTGAACTTGGAATAGGACCTAAAGTGAACTCATTTGAGACACCTGTAAACTGTTCCCTGCTCCTCCCAGAACGCTTTCCCACAGCGGTGAAACCATTTCCTTTATGCTGATAAAAAAGATCACCTGGGAGAAAAGAGCATGTATATGGAACAAACAGACAAGGCCGTACTCTAAGACATCTTTACAAAAACAATAGATTTCAACGGTCTCATATGAACATTCTTAATTCCCTATCTACCACTTCTCTGTAAATATTATGACTGTTGTGCGTAACAAGGAAGCACAGGTTGAATAGTAACCAGGGTTCTGATTCTGTTTGGAGGTGTGGTTTTTCCAGATAGGCTTGAATTATGTTAGACCAATGCTCTCAAATGGCCTCATTGAAAATTAACTTCTTGCTTGGAATGAAACATCTTTGATGCTTTTGGAAAAGAAGTAAATAATCCATGTGAAAGCTATGGATTTCAAGTTCCAGGCTGCAAAAGGAAGATTTGAAAAGGAAATGATTTGAAGAGAAAAAAAAATGACAAAAGGCAAAAGTAATGTTTAAAGAACAAATGATTCTCTATTAAATGATTTCCTCTTTTTTTTTTTTTCCTTCTCTAGTGTAGTAACAAGGTGTGTTGTCCCATATAACAGGCTGGGGCTCAGGTGTCCTTGAGAAGGAAGAATGAAATACCTTACAGGGTGGAGGGAAGGTATAGCTCAGTGGTAGAGCATGTGCTTAGCATGCATGTAGTCTTGGGTTCAATCCCCAGTACCTCCATTAAAAAAAAGAAAGTATATTTTAAGATGTGTAAAGCACAACAGATATGATTCATTCTCTAATTTTTTATTTTGGATCTTTCTTTTGGTATTTGAATCATATTCTATAGCTTTCCTTAGCATAAAGATAGAATATATATTTTTAGAGCTATTTGCTGTCCTTTTCAAGTTCTGTTGTCACTTGGGTGACCTCTGTTCTCAGCTGGAGTGTCATTCACTGCTTTGTGATGTCCCCACCAACAGAAGCAGGAGTCTTTAAAATTATCCCCTGAAAACCTGTTTTGCTTCCCACACTGCTCCACCTCCAACCTATTGAATTAACAAGAAGGCAGACTTCTTAAAAACAAACTTTATTTCACATAAAGCTTCCTCCTTTTTTGATTTTTATTTTCTGTAAGAACCTTTCCCACAAGCTCAGGCAACTTTTTTTTTTTTTCAACTTTCAATAATGTGTGTAATAGACCCACTGTGCCGATCAGTTCAAAAACTTCTGAGTCTGGGAAAAGCACAGTTCCTAATTAACTCCCAGAGAATGGTTTCAGTGTGTGGGAATCGGTTAAGCACGTCTAGTGGTTTTTATGGGACCTGAGGGAGACGGTACTACGTTTTTAATCAGGCAAACTAAAAAGCTGACACTTCTTAATGACTTAGCAGCCTCACTCGTATGAGGACTCCAGATGTTCAAAGAGCAACTTAAGAGCAAGTCTAGAAATCCTTGTCAAGTTCCACAGGCCCATGGGGTCGTTACAGAAGCTCAGCCTGGGAATAAATGCCACCAGTGGGGCTTTTTTTTTCTTTCTAATTTTGAGATTGTTAAAGGTACAGGGTTTTTGTGTTTGTTTACTTTGATGTAAGTGAAAAATGCATTGAAATTTGAGATACTTGGAATAAAAGTGATTTAGAAGTGTCTACATCTCTCCTGTTAAGTTCAAGGTAGTGGGTAGGAAGATGACCTGTGTTTTTAAATCTGATTAACGACTTCTTTTGAGAATCCAAATAAAGCTTTGGATTTTTTCTAGAAAAAGGACAAGTACATAAAATTTGCTTAAGGTTTTAGGAGATTCACTTTTTAAAACTCTGCTCCATCTTTCCACCATGTAGAAAGTCTTTATTATTAAAAACTATACAAAATGTTGAAGAGGGAAAAAAACTCTCAGTTTCTGAGGAGCTTGAACTAACACCCCACATCTGACTCGTCTTCTTCAGACACTTCAATGTTACCAATAAATGCCTATGGAAATTTTAATAGAATTATTTTCGTAAACTTGTATTTGAGTTAAGCAATTCGGCCTTTTGCACATTATTTTTAACTTTCCCCTTTGAACGTTATTTTTAATAGCTTGCTTGTGTATTTTTATAAGGAATGAATTCCCCTTGCCAAATCCAATTAATAAATAGAACTGTCTGAGACCTTGGCTTTCTAGAAGCAGAACACAGAGTCCAGAATTAGTCCCAAGCTGAATCTTCACAACCAGGACATGTTCATTTCCACACACTCTGATATTGTCCCCTGGTGAAGCATCTGAAACACAGTGTTTAAAAACTGAACATTACAGAGCATGTTTAGTATGCATGAGGTCCTGGGTTCAATCCCCAGTACCTCCAATAAAACAAACAAACAAATGAACATTACAGACCCCACGCTAACTTCTTAGGAATGACGTGTTTTCTGTTTTCAGAGCAAAGAAAATAACGATTCAATCATAGACTCATTTTCAGTTGAGCTATTTCTGAACTGGGAGGAGGACTGTCATCGAGGGGTAAAATATTGTTTCTTCAAGAGCCTTCTCTGCCGGTGCATTTTGTTAGGTAGTGAGAGGGGATGAAGAGTAGTTAAAAGTTAAAGTAAGACCTAGTCCCCACCTGGTCCCTGTCACCTGGTTGGGAAGACAGAATAAACGCACTGGGTAATAAAAAGCCATTAGATGCTAAGTTTCAGATCAGCGTGGTGAAAGAATCCCCAGAGGGCAGAGACGAGCTGGTGTGAGCTGCTACGGACAGGAAGCTTCCCTGCAGAGTGTACCCCCCCACCCCGACCTGGGCACGTGAAGTGTCGGGTAATCAACCCAGGCTGGAAAAATTCGGAGGTTTTTAATTCGGTACCGTACAGAAGGAAGAAAGAGTATATGTTTACAGTATCTCCAAACACAGATTGCAGAAGACACGTCTGCTGAGTCACCTGGGGCTTTGTACATACTGTAGGTAAATCCACAAAACTCCACGCTTGAGTCCATAAAGCTCCAACGAGAAAATGCCCTTCCATTCTGTAGGTGCACAGAATCTTCACATGTAAACTAAAAAACAACTAAAATAGCAATTCCTGCCACAGATACGACAGGAAAAGTTAGGCCTAAGGCCATGCCTCTGTAAGATATTTGGGGTAGGGTTGGTGAAGGGTCCAGCAGGGAATACCAGCGTCCCAAAGAGCGCTGAGGTCAGGGAAATTATTTTGGGAGCTCGAAGTTTCTATCAAGTATGTTAAGGAGTGGCTGGAAAGTCATCTGGCTCACATTACGACTTCTTCCTGCTCCAGCCACAGCAGGGTGACTTTCAAGGAGCACGACTCTGCCTGCCTGCAAGGCTGTGAAGAAAGAATAAACCACCTCCTCACTGAACTTACTTTACTTTCCAGTGACTCAGTTTCTCAGTAACTTTCACTTGAACTTTCAATTTAAGTATGAAAATTATTCTAAGCAGTCTATTCAAAGTCACGTCCCACTTCCCACCCCCCAGTTCCAACCATTAAGACTTAAGTATCCACTTAAACCAGGTTTGTGCTACTAAGAAGGTCGTATGTAGCTGAAAAAAATCACTAAGTTAATGTTATATTCTGGGAACCTAAGGCTAGCTCAGTTCTTCTATGGAAGTGGCTAGTGTCTCTTTGTCTCACAAACTTTCATTTCTGCCCATCTGTTTCTTCTGTGATGATGGTAACACTAGCTGCCCGTATTGGATGCTTATGTGCCTGGCACTATGTTAAGAATTTTACATTCATTACTTCATATAACACCCTAATAGCAATAACCCTGTGAGGAAGGTATGATCCCAGTTTTACACACAGGGAAACTAGTAAGTGGTCTAACTCCATCCCTTACATCCTCCCTCCTTCTGGAATGCTTTTCCCACTCTATTCTCCCCATCCAAATTTAGTGAAGGCCCAGCTGAAACCCTGTGTCCTCTGGTAAATGCTCCTACTGCAAACTGTCAACTGAAATAAAATGCACAGCCTAAAAATTGAGAGTTTTGTTTTATTTAGTAGACTTTCTGAGGACTTGAGCCTGGGAGGCAGCCTCTCAGATCTCTCTAAGAGACTGTTCCACCCAGGTAAGGGAGGAGGCAGGATATATAGGAGTTTTTGCAACAAAGACCAGGTAGTCGGAACATCAAAAGTTTACCGTTAAAGGAAACCAGATATCTCAAGGAATTTTGTGCTTTTGTATATATATGGCAAGGTGCAAAGGTCTGGGCCCATTGAAATCATTCCTTTGATATGCACCTGGCTCTCTAGGGCCGGTGTCCGGTGCTTTCCCATCCTGAGTTCCCTCAGGGGCACCGTCGGGGGTGGCAGCAGAGGCCGGGCTGCCTGCTTGTCTCCATCCTGAGTTCCCTCCGCTCACTGTCAGGGCAGGAGCAGGGGGCCGTGGCGGCTGATGACTTGATGACGACAGCATCCTTTGTTTACTGATACGAAAGGCAACATTTTTAATTCACAGTTCTGTTCTGGCTTCGCCCTTGCCTGGGTGGAACAGTCTCTTAAAAGGATCTGGGAGGCTGCCTCCCAGGCCCAAGTCCTCAGAAAGTCCACTGAGTAAAATATAACCCTCAACTTTAAGGCTGTGCATTTTATTTCAGTTGACACTACATAGATCTCATTTCAAAATTTGTAAAGCATTTATTCACTGACCTCAGAACAGCACCTTGGTAAAACATGGAGTGGAGGAGATTTCATAACCTAAGCAGAGTTAAAGCATATTGAGAACTTACCATATGTGAGGAGTTGTTCTAAGAATTATATGTGGATTAAGTGACTTCACTCTCATAGTAAGGCTATGAGGTCAGTGCTATTGTTTCTACTTTATAAATGGGAAAACTAAGTCTGAGGGGTTAAATAACTTTCCTAGGGGCACAAGAGTTAATATGTGCGAGCACGTAGCGCAGTGTCTGGGGCACAGAGTATTCTAATAGTATTTAGCTACTATTACTATTTCATTCTACTTCCTCTCCAAAAACATTCTCTGTCTTCAGTCAGTTGATTCATTTTCCCTGGAAGAAAAAAATGCATCTTCAGTGAGTCAGATACTGGGTTAGGTAGAAAGTTTTCATAATTGTCATTTCATTTCATTCATTCAATGACTATTTATTGAACACCTACCATGTGCCAGGTTCTGTTCTAGGCATCAGGATATGACAACAAGACAAAACAAAAGGTGATTTTCATGATAATTCTATAAAGGAAGTTTATTAAGATCACTATTACAAGTGGTGAAACCTGAGGCTCATGCTAACCAGTTGAAGGCTTGGGGTTTAAATATAAATCTCTCAAAAGTTCTGGGTCTCCAGAGAAATGCAAATCAAAACTATAAAGAGGTATCACCTCACACTGATCGGAATGGCCATTATTAAAATGTTCACAAGTGATGAATGCTGGAAAATGTGTGGAGAAAGGGGAATCCTTCTGCATTGTTGGTGAGAGTGTAGTTTGATGCAGTCATTATGGAAAACAGCATGGAGATTCCTTTAAAAACTAAAAATAGGGTTTCCCTATGATCCAGTAATCTGACTCATGAGCATGTGTCTGGAGAAAGCTCTAATTCGAAAAGATACATGCACCCCAATGTTCATAGCAACACTATTTTTTTTAAGATTGTAAAACTTTATTTTATTTTTTATATATTTTTATTGAAGTACAGTTTACAATGTTGTTTTTTAAAGTTTTTAAAATTTTATTTATTGATTTATTGATTTATCATAGCAGCACTATTTACAATAGCCAGGACATGGAAACAACCTAAATGTTCATTGACAGATCAACGGATGACTGGATAAAGAAGATGTGGGATATTTATACTCAACCATAAAAAAGAGTGAAATAATGCTATTTCCAGCAACATGGATGGACGTGGAGATTGTCATTCTAAGTGAAGTAAGCCAGAAAGAGAAAGAAAAATACCATATGATATCACTTATATGTGGAATCTTTAAAAAAGACACAAATGGACTTACTTACAAAATGGAAACAGATTCACAGACATAGAAAACAAACTTATGGTTACTAAAGGGGAAAGAAGGGGGAGGGATAAATTAGGAATTTCAGATTAACAGATACACACTACTATATATAAAATAGATAAACAAGGTCCTACTGCATAGCACAGAGAACTATATTCAATATCTCGTAGTAACCTATAATAAAAAAATATGAAAACAAATATATGTATATATATGTATGATTGAAATATGATGCTGTACACCAGAAACTGATGCAAATTGTAAATTGACTATACTTCAATTAAAAAAAAAAAAAGGGAAAGTTCTGGGTCTCCCCTCCACATCTCCACCCAGAAGATAATGCTGCTTCTGCCTGTCATCCACTTGATATAAACTATTCTCCCCCATGGGACACAATGCATTTGGAGAATAGGAAGCATTTGTTTCTCTTTCTCACTTTTAGGTTGCAGCTTCCCAATAACATCGCCATCATCCTCAAACGGTGTTTAAAGACTATGCATGCCATGTCATTGGTGAGGCTGTTCCTCCAGCGCTGCCTGCCCCCCACCCCCACCCCAGGAATGTCTTCAAGTAACTATTCAGGGGTGTGGGGAGTAGGGTTGCTTTGGATGATGACAAGGGGTAGGGGTGGGCTGGGCTTTGAGCCCCAGTAGCCCTTCCTTCTCCTAGAGTCCCTAAGACGACCTCCCATAAATCCCAAAGAACTCTCCTGCTCCTCAGGACACAAGAGAAACCACTGTGATCAAGGGAAAAGCTTCACTTGGGGGAATCATAAAGCCCATTTATTACTGTGTTATTTATTTAACAAACTTATTTACAAATCCTAATTGCTCTTAGATCTTGCTGTGAGTCCCAATTTGCCCCTTACACACTGTATGATTATGGTCAAATCAATTAACTTCCCTGAGCCTCAGTTTCTTTATCTGTTAAACGAGAGTAATTAAATCTCACAAATCACAGGAATCGAATGAAATGAGTCACATGCCAGTGCTTCAGAGACCAACAGACATTAACTATTGTCCTTTCGGTAATTATGGCTCTACAAAAGAGGTAGATGTTTCTTCTCCGAGGAGCTCCTGGGCTCTGATGCTGGGAGTGGACATGGTCAAGCCCAGCTGTAGAGACCAGGCTGGGCGACAGAACCAGGAACTGTGCCTCAGCTATCAGAAGAGCACGAACAGGATGGTGTCAGTCACAGTCAATCTAGAACGGGGTGTGTGTCTGTGGGTGGGTGATTACTGCATTAAACCTAGCCAGTGTTTAATCCACAGGAGACCGCCCCCCCCCCGCCCCGTCTAAATTCTACTCACCTTTCAGGTCTCAGCTTAATATTGCTTCCTCTTGGAAGCCCTCCTGATTCCCAAGACCTATGTAAGGGATTATTTTCCTGTGTGCTCCCACAGCATTCTCTACTCCCCAGCCCCTTTTCTTCATAGTTTTCTTGTCTAGCTCCTCAACCAGACAATAATCTCAATGAGGAGTTAAGCCACGCCCATCTTTTTCCACATTGTATTCTCAGCATTTAACAACATCTAATTCTGGCACGTAGTGGGACCTCAAGACATACTTGTGTGCAAAGGTGATTCTGTATCTGGACTGAAGAGGTCGGGAGAACTTAGACCCCTGGTATATTTCTAGAAGACTTCCAGAAAGCTGCCATGTTAGGACTCTAGGTCGAAGACTTCTTATCATAAAGCACGTAGTGATCATGTGCTCCTAAGGTGACTCTGAGATCAGGCCAACACCCTGATCACATTATACGTGCTCAGAAAATGTCTATTGATTTCTGATTCCCAGATGACCTTTGTGCGACTAGCCTGTTAAGGACCTTCATGTGACAGCTTATCCTTGACGGTGTGTGTCTATAATGAAGCCTTAAGTCCAGGTTTGGGAGCACAGGTGGGAGAGGTGCTCCTTCTTAAGAACTCAGCCTCTGAAGTGCAGACAAGCTTGGAAGAGACTGGAAGGGACGCCAAGCAGTGTTGAATTATTGGACTTGTCTGGGGCGTACAAGTATCCTTGTCAGCTTCAGAAGGGCCAGTGAGTCTGCTGTTCACTGAAAAATTTCATGCATTGCAAGGAGATGAAATGGTATTGAGAATGAAATGAAATGTCATCCACAGTGAAATGAAATGTCTGTGGAGGAGGCTGACAAGGCTGACAGAGCTGACAGTCTTGGGCAGACATCCATTTAGCTTAAGTTAATTTACCGGCCAGCTCAACCCAGAAGGATGCTTATATCCGGCTCACGCTATGATATATATGAGGCTCTGACATGATGGTAGGAGGGGAGAGAGAGAGAGAAAAAAAAAGAGGCCACTTCCAAGGGCATAATATATTTTATGTATGAATTGCAGAAGCAAAAGAAAAACCAGGAAGAAACTAAGTGTTTTTCATCTTTTTTAGACCCCTGCCCTCCTTGTATCTATGTCAGCTCCTTCTTCAGAACACAGGGCTCAAGCAGTTTGATGCATCAAGTTAAACTATGTGTCTTCATGGGATGAATAAAAGATTTCACGGGGAATCGGCCAGAGATATGCATATACCTATAGCGGCATATGTAAGTACATGGTTAACTTTCTATGAAAGTCAATCAGAAAGCCAGTCAACCATGGTACACACATATCTCTTACAATATGACTTTGTACTAGAGAGGAGTAAATACTCTGGTTGTAATTCAAAAACATATAAAATGCAATGAATAGGACCTTGGTTTCTAAAAGCGTGAAATATTCAGAAAGACTAGCCGACGATTTGATTTAGTGCTCTTCTAATGACAAGCAGCTGACAGAAACAATTCCTAGTAAAGCAACTGAAAGTTTCAAATTTCTCCCTAAGTATACAGGGAGAGAAGCACAGAAGCAGTTCCACAGAAGAAACATCAAAGAGGTAACGAGGATAAAACATGCTTAGACTGTAAGCCACTCCCCTTGGGCACCTTGGACAGAGTAGGTATCCAACACTTCCTTTCAATGGGAGGGGTGAGGGTTTCCTTCTGAAGGAGGACTGAAGTCTTCTGACATCCGAAAGTGATGGTGGTAACCATCCAGCGGCCCTGCCGTGGCTGTCAGTTGTCACGAGGTGGTCAATCACAGAAGACGCCCTGGGAGAAGAAAAGGTGACGTCCTGAGCAGAATGACTATGTCCAGTGTGGGTGTGGCTCCCCACTCTGCAGTTCTTCCTGCCCGATCTCAAGGTGCCCGGGGAGAGGTCGGGTGGGCGGCACAGGAGAGTGCTGCAGATGGAATACTTTGCCTACCAGCAGCAAAGCAATTTGATTTGCAAGGCAGCTATACTCTTGAAATTTTGGATTTAAATATAAAATGAAATCATATTATAAGTGCACTTCAGGAATTTATTGTGTAAAGGACATCCCTTGTGCACCTTCTCTCAAGTGCAAACTCTTACTTTAAAGCGAAACAATACAGATAATAATATTTTAACCAATATACCCTTTAATTTTGACTTTTAAATGACAGGTTTTCCTATGGTGAATTACCTTTATATTCTGCAGTCTATTTCTGTAATCATTTTGTGTTCCAAAGCAATAGATTAATAAATCATTGAAACATAAAATACATTTGGTAAATTTTTTTAAGGTACAGAACCAAGAAAAAGTTGCTCTCTTCAAATTGTGTGAGGCAGAAATCTATTTGTACTGTTACTTCATAAAGGAAATAATAATTTGACATCCAAGAAGTAAAAAGGACACAGCATAAAAGTCAGTTGGTAGGCTGACAACAAACAGCGATGAAATATAATTTTACAAATACATACATAGTGTTTGAATTTAGAAGAATTGTGGTATGAAATTTCATTTTACAATATTATATTTATATAATTGTTAATTTGATACACATTTATCAGCTTAGGGTTATATTTTCAATGAGATATCATGAAATAGAGCTTAAAATTTTCAATGTATTCTCACATTTTGCCTCATCATTCACTGTTAAACTCTGTTTCTCTGTTTCTGACAAAAATGGAAGCAACCCTCCTCATGGCATTTCTCTCAATATGGAATATTCTGTGTAAGCTGAAGCAAGTTCACTGACAGCGCTGCTGCTACACTTATCCTTACTGGGTTCTGAAGAATCTAGAGGGTGCGACGCAGGTTCCCATAAGAAGGTCCTGCTCAGTGATTCCTCTCGGCTGAGGTTGGGCGGCTGGAGGCTCAGGGCCCGCAGGGTTTACGGCGAAAGATGAAAATTTCCCTTGGACCAGTGCATCTGGGAAACACTGTCCTACAGGATATGGATGAAGGTCAAGTTTTTTTTTTTTTAATGTGAAAATAGTGGTTTAATAGTCCTTGATGTTATCTGAGGTAGTCAGCACAGGAGCACATAGCACCTTCAGGGCTAGAGGGTCAGGACAAGAAAACTCATTACGCACAAGACTCCCAGTTTCCGAAACAAATTTGCTTTTAATTGTTGACAACCGTTAGATAATTAGCTGTAGCAGGAATAAAAAAGGAATCACAAAGAGTAAATAAATTTCCCATCTTGTCAATGCATTGTCTCCCCCCTTGTCCATTTTCTGCAGTGGGTCACACATTGCAGTGGGTTGAGTAATGTCCCTTCAAAATTCATGTCCACGCAGAACCTCAGAATGTGGACTTATTTGGAAAGAAAATCTTTGCAGCTGTAATTAGTTAAGGATCTTGAGATGAAATCATCCTGGATTGAGGGCAGGCCCTCAATTCCATGACTCGTGTTCTCATCAGAGGAGGAAAGACTGTACATCGGGGACTGACACAGTGTTGCAGGTCAATTGGCCTTCCACAAAAAACTCACAGTATAAGAGATCAGATATGTGGTTACCAGAGGCAGGAGGTGGAGGGAGGGGAAACTGGATGAGGGCAGTCATGAGGTACAAATTTCTAGTTACAAGATACCTAAGGACTAGTGTGTTATGTCCAACATGAGAAATGTAATTAATGCCACCGTATGTTATCTATGAATGTTGTTAGAATAAATCCTGAGTTCTCATCACAAAGAAAAAAGATTATTTTCTTTTTCTTTAATCTTGTATCTATAGGAGATGATGGATGTTCACTCAACTTATTGTGGTAACTGTTTCATGATGTATGTAAGTCAAATCATGAGTCTGTCCACCTTAAATGCTCTGTGTCAGTTACAGCACAATGAAACTGGAGGAGAGGGAGGATGTAGCTCAGTGGTAGGGGGTGTGTTTAGCACGCATGAGGTCCTCAGTACCTCCATTAAAAGAAAATAATAATAAAACATAAAAATAAATAAACCTAATTACCCCCCCAAAAAAGAAAAAGAAATGGAAAAAAATTGGAAGAACAAAATTGACACAAAAAATTAATAAAAATCAGAAGAAGAGAGGACACAAAGAGACACGCAAGGAAGAAGACCAGGTGAAGACAGAGGCAGAGACTGAAGTGGCGTTGCCACAAGCCACAGCGAGCCAGGAGCCACCAGAAGCTGGAATAAACAAGATTGCCCCCTGCCGGCACCTTCACTTTTGACTTCTGGCCTCTGGAACCGTGAGAGAATACATTTTTGTGTTTTAAGCCACCGAGTTAGTGGCCCTAGGAAAGTAATCAAAAACATCTTTTGCTTTTTATGACTCAATTCTCTGTCTGCTATACCCTTGGCAAGAATGAGGTTATTAAACTCAACAAGCGAATCTTTGTGGGATCGCTTTGTGGACTAAGTAACACTCCTTCGCAAACTCCTTGCTAGTTTTCAGGCTCCGTCTGTTGGTCATCTGTCATCATCTCGACGCTTCACCCTGTGCCGCTTAGCCTGGTTTTGCTTCTGGTTGCTTCCCTGTGCCCGGGGAGTGTTTGCACAGGCGGACAGGTGCCTCGTCTGCTGCCCCCTTTCCCACGTAACGCCTGAGGCTCAGAACTCACTCAGAGGTTTTACACCTGGAAGCATCGGTCATTCTCAGGTCTTTTCTAAGACTGTCTTTCTTTCTACTGTTCATCTTCTTACATCAGCCTACAGGCACTGGCCGCTGGTATTTATAACTACTGGCCCATCTCAGAGACTCTCTTTCTTACCGAGACAATGCCTACTTACTTGGTAACACCTCCCTGACCCCTGCATGTCTGCTCTGGAGCTGGAGTAATCCCCTACTAAATTCAAGGCTGAAAGGAGACTCACTGTTCGTTTTTTTAAACAACTCACATCATAACTTAGTCAAAAAAGTACACACATCTTTCTGGAGCCCCAGGTAAGGGCGTGGCATGGCATGGGAGGGTTTCATGCATAAGTATCGCCATGGATCCACCAAACAGAAAGGAGAGAGATCTCAGTCTTCATTTCCAGCCCTCTGGCTCTCCCCAGATGCGGGTCTCCCTCTGCTAAGTCCTCCAGCAGCACAGATAGCCTTGGCTCCTTGCTCAGACACCTAGAGTTTCTCCCAGTGGTGTGAAACCAGAGAAGGTACTTCCTCTGCTGTTCTGAGCCCTATTTTTGTCCTTTAGGTAATACTGCCGAGAAGAAGCAAAACCAGCTATGCAGCAGACATCCCTCAAAGTCTCCTGTCCTGGCTGCCCTCTCTCCTACAGCCCCCTCCCTTACCTGCCACCCCGCCCCCAACCATGTCCCTGACACCAGTTTCCAGAGGGAGCCTACCAGGGTCGGGTGAAACCATCGCTGGAGCAGGGACCCCTGGAGTCACCAGGCTAAAGGACGATCTGGAGGGCTTGCAGGGGAGAAGCCTGGACAGCAAGAGGAATGGGAATTCTTGTGGGGCTTGAGGCAACGGCATTGCCAACCTGTACAGAAAATTTTACCATTTTAACAACTGGTATGACCATTGGAGGATGTGAGCCAGTATCAGCCCTGCCTCACTCTGAACACCGAACAGCTTAATCTCGCTGAGACCCCAACTCCTCATGCGTCACAGGATGCATGCTCGTCCTGCCACCACAGCATCAAAGTGGGTCATAGTCTGTGATGGATACTTACTGCTTGACAGCAGGATGGAGACGGCTTTTTCTTAAACTTTACCTTCGTATTGACCAGGACTACCCGTAAGACCCTGAGCAAATTGCTTATCTGTGCTTCTTTCCGCAACTGTAACATGAGAGTTAAAAATAACCCCCACCTCACGGGGTTGTTGTGAAGATCCCAAGAGTGGATACCTATAGGGTGGCTGGAACAGAGTCTGGCACCATAATAATAATTAGGTGGCACTGAGTTGGCAGCTACCTAAGTCCCACAAGTTGAAGGAGTGGCTCTGGGCTCCAGCTATGAAAAGGAAACCCCCAAAGGTGACCAGAAAGGGAAGCCGTACTTGTTTTGTTTGCTAGGTATTTCTCTGACCAATTGGGGACAGCTACCAAAACAAACAGAAAAGGCAAAGAGGATTATTTTCCAACCCTTACACGACTCCTAAAAACATTCTCTCTGATTCTCTGAGTCATCAAATACCACGCAGCCTCTTTTCTTGTCAACCTTGTTATTCTTCCCACTAGTCCCTTATGGGAACTTAGGCAAATCATTCCACTTCCCATAGCCTCACTTTCTTTCCTGTTAAACAGGGATAAATTCGTGAGAATCAAGCAGGATAAGGTGTGCAGAAGTCCTTTGAAAATGAGAAACACTGTGTAAATACTATGAAGGAAGACATTTTTATGATTTATTAATTACATAGGCACAAACTTCTCTTTAGGATTGAAAATGCTCCCATTAGACACATTATAGCCTCAGGATGGACCACGAGACCAACGGCAATACTGAAAGGATGGAGGGCTGGGTAGTGTGAAGGTGGGTAGCCCAGAAGGCTGGAGCTTGACATCGCTGGAAAGGAAAAGGTGAGGGAGGATTATGGACACCTGTTTTCTACCTTCACTGATGACAGAAGAAAAGAAAATGGGCATCAACAGGAAGGATTTAGATTAAACATGAAGGATTCATCTGCTAGTGAGGATTTTAAAAGATGGAAATAGATGTCTCAGTCTGTGTGGGGTTTCTTCTCTGAGGGTCCATCGATCTGAGGTTTGCTAGGACTGAGAAACACTGCCTGAACATCCCAGTCGTTCCCAGACTGCCATGCGCACATCCACCCTTTTCTTGGACAAATTTATATTTTTAGCCTTTGCCAATTTACTGATTCATGCGTATCCTATATCTAAGTTAGAATTCCTGTTTATTCCAGGGTTGCCGCTTCTGCAGGGTAGGAGCACAGACTTGGGGGTCAGGAAGCCTGGTTCCAATCCCGACTTTGCCCCCTTCCAGCTGTGTCACCCTGGTTAACTAACTGATTGCTATACCTCGGTTTCCTCATCTGTAAAATGGAGATATAATGGTTCTTACCTCAAGGGTGGTTAGGCATACTTGGCATGGACCAAAGGCTCAAAAGTTGTAGCCAGTATTACACTATCTCTTCATGGTTTCAAAGAGATCTTACACTTGGAGGTTTGTTCTATTAGCTCAGTGTTTCGTACATATCAGCGTTCTAGTCTGTGGTGTATTTTTCTTAATAAAATAAAAGAGAGAAACTGTTCTCACAGGAAAGTACATTTCTCTCCTTGTTTACTCTAGTTGCCATTCTCTGAACTTTCTGAAGCTCCATTACATCTGCCTTGAAGGGAAGTGACCTGGAATTGTTCAAATGATGTCCTCCCTGAAGGCAGAGAGATGGACTGAATAATTTATTAAGGTACCTCCTGGCAGTACAAATCTATGCAATGACTCTAAGGTTGAGGGAAATTTCATTTTTCAGACTGTCTCATCGGTTAGCAGAGATCGCTTTGTAACACTAGAGGTCACTGTTAAAGCAATATTTCAAAAGCATGAGCCTTACACCAGCAGTAAAATTGAGAGAGGATCTTTCAGAACACGCCAAGTGAAAAGGCATTATATGGGTGGTTTGAGGGCAACAGCTGGGATTTTATCAAGTTCCTAAATTGAAATCCACTTCTAATCTCCTCTTGTTTCTCACCCCTAGGAAACAATTCTGTTTTTCCTGTGGTAGTAAGACCTCTACCCGGGGAAGATCTGAGGCTGAAAACTCTCTTCTGGCTGGGACTGCTGACTTCCAAATCAACCGCTCCTGCTCTGACACATAAACCAAGCCTACTTCTATATTTCTCATCATCTTCAACCTATTTCCACTTGTCAATCCCCTCTGCCTGCACCTTCAACTCAAAACCTGTTAAGCAGGAATCCACTTCCCAGTCCCGTCTTCACTCCTCTTTCACAACCCCAAAAGCCTCCTTCTCAGCTTCCTTACTGGTGATTGAGACTGGATTCAGCCTGCAGTGTAAGCCTCCATTCACCAAGTCCTGTTGATTTTACGTGCTCATTGTTTTTTGAATGTCTCTTCTTTCGTAAAATGAGAATAACCACAGCACCGACTTCACAGTGTTGTGTGGGTTAAGTAAGGCCCAAGAGAGGGTGCGGCTCCAAGTAAGACTGCCCCTCTCCCAACAGCCACCAAGGTGGAGCCCAGACCCTGTCCAACTCCTGTCAAGACCCCCAGATCCTTTGCTTTTTGCCTTCTGACCCCTCGAGTCCCTTGTCCCCACTGATGTCCATCCCCACAAGACCCAGGACTTGCAGGTCATCTTTCGAGCCTGGGAGTCTAATCCCCACCCCCTTTGCTGACCTCATTTGGCACCCTTCCCCATCTCCTGAAACCGTTTCGCCATCCCTCTGGAACTTGGGTCAATCATCAGTAAAGTCCTCCTTCCCGTCTGCCTCCCCTGAGTGTTTCTTTCCTCTCCCTGACTGAAACTTGGCTCTGTCCCCTGGGGACACGGCTTCCCCTGCATCCTCTGCAGTGGGGCGGGATGCCCTCTCACAGGGACCGACGGTGGGACGGGGCCCCTGGGGCTGCTCCTTGCTGCTTCAGCTGTGACAATCTTGTCACCAGCCTGTAACACTTGGTCTCCAGTCATTCGTATCATTTTTTGATGATTTCAATACCCATCTCACCTTCTCTCTCTCCACTGTTACCCCTGTCTTAAGTCTCAGCAATTTTAAGTTACACACGGATGATCTTTCCAACACCGCCCTCCATGAAACTCTTTCTTCATTTGGCTTCCGGGACAGCACCCTTCCTGGATTTCCTCCCCCATCTGACTGCTCCATCTTCATCTCCTGTAGTGGTTCCTTCTTCCTCAACTCCTCAACCTCTGAGTGTCAGAATGCTAGGGGCTTAGTCTTTGGACCCCTTCTTTTATTTATTCACTCCCTAGTTGATCGCATCTGGCTTTACGCATCACCTATATGCTGATCATTCTTACGTTTTTATTTCCCATACAGACTGCACCCCTGAAGTTCAGGTCAGTATATCCAACTGCCAACTTGACATGTCTAATTTAACAGGTCCCAAAGTGAACTCCTGATACCTACTCCTGATACCCACCTCCCTCCAAAAACAACTCCCTACAAGACCCCCTGCAGTCTTCCCCATATCGGTTAAAGGGCATCCCATTTCTCCCAGTTGCTCAGCCAAAATCCTGAGGCATAGCCCTGGTTTCTCTCTTCTCTGTCTCTGTCTCTGTCTCTTTCTCTCTCTCTCATACACACACACATGCTGTATCTGATCCATCAGCGAATTTTATTGACTCTACCTTCAAATTCTCATCAGAAAAGGATCCCTTCTCACCACCCCCACCGCACCCATTTTGTTCTGAGCCACCATCATTTCTCTCCTGGATGACAGCCCTACATCGGTTTCTCTGATTCTGCCCTTCCTTGTCCTGCAATCTATTCTCAAAAATCAGCTGGAGTGACCCTGTTAAAATTTAAGTCACGTCATGTCACTCTTCTGCTCAGTTTGCTCCAGTTCCCGTTTTACTCAGAGTAAAAGCTGGAGTCCTTATTATGACTTTCAAGATCCAGCGAGATCAGGACCCATTACTGCTTCTAGCCTATCTCCAATTTCTCTTCCCCTCATTCACTAAGAGCCAAACTCTTCTTCCCAGTGTTACTGGAACTTACCAGGTACATTCCTGCCTCTCTTTTTTATCTGCCTTTTTTTTTTCTTAAGGGGAGGAGGTAATTAGGTTTGTTTATTTATTTAAGTGGAGGTACTGGGGATTGAATCCAGGACCTCATGCACGCTAAGCATGCGCTCTACCACTGAGCTACAGCTTCCCCCTGCCTCTTTTGCACATGCTACTCACTCTGCATGGAGGTCGCCTGTGCGAGATACCTTTGTGCCTACTTCCCTCATTTCTTCAAGTCTGTTCAAGTCTCACCTTTTACTGAGGCCTTGCCTGGCTCTGCTATTTAAAAATTTTACCCTGCTCCACAATATTTGTTTCCCCTTTCCTGCATTATTTTTTTCTCCTTAAGAGCAGTTAGCACCATCTAACATGCTACCAAATTTTATTTGTTGTCTTGTTCATTGTCTGTCTCTCCTAATAGAATATTAGTGCTATGAAGGCAAGGACTTTTTGTTGGTTTTATCCACTGCTGTATCCTATTGCGTGGTTCTGTATCTGGCCAACAAATATTTATTCAGTGAATTAATAAAATGAAATAATTCACTTAACAGCCTTAGAACAGTGTTTAGTATATAGCAATAGTTCTCTTAATTTTAACTAGAATTTTTATTGTTGTGATTATCATCACCTCCTTCATTGCTACTGTATTGACCCATCCTCCCCACTCCCAGGGCAGTTTCCCCATCTCAGGCTCTCACTGTCTCTTGCCTAGACTATCCCACTTGTCTCAAAAGTTCTCCTCCGGTCACGGCTTTTGCCTCCTCGAGACCCACCCCCTGCTTCCACATTTATGTTCCTTGAAGACAAATTTGATCCTCTCATTCCCCTGTTACAAAACTTTTTGGTGACTCCCCACTGCTTTCAGATAAAGTCCCAGCACTTATATGACAGACAAAGGGGCCAATATTTGAGTCAGATCACCTCGTCTCCTCTCCACTTCCTCCCTTCCACTTACATCACCCGACACACCCTGCTGTTTCACAAGGTGGTGTCTTCCCCTGCCTGGAAGGCCCTTCCCTGCTCTCTGCCTGGTCAGCTCCTAGTCATCCTTTAAAACCCTCTTCAGACCGATATCTCCTCCCATGCAGAATTCATTTCTGCTTCTTTTGTGCTGTCTCTCTTTCTTATACATATTTCTACTAGGAGCTCCATTATTCATATTGTATGTCTTTATATATTTTCTGCCCGCTGTCTGAGTCTGATTTTCTCCTCCTCCTGTCTGCCTCTCCTACTTGTTGCAAACTCCTCTTTATATATATTTTTTAGAATGCAAGTCTTGACTTCAGAATATTTTTTATCTTTTATATTTTTTTAGATTTTTAAAAACAATTTTATTATGGTATAATTTCTGTACAATAAACTACACATATTTCAGATGTACAATTTGATGAATTTTATAGATGTATACACCTATGAAACCACCACCACAATCAAGATAGCTTACATTTCCATCACTCCCCAGGAGGTGCAGATTTTGAACTTCCAATTTATCCCTTCCCACCCCCTTTACTCCCTTAACCATCTATTTGTTTTCTATGTCTATGAGTCTGTTTCTGTTCTGTAAGTAAGTTCATATGTGTCTTTTTTCTTTTAGATTCCACATATAAGTGATTTCATATGGTATTTTTCTTTCTCTTTCTGACTTACTTCACTTAGAATGATGATCTCCAGGTCCATCCATGTTGTTGCAAATGGCATTAATTTATTCTTTTTTATGGCTGAGTAGTATTCCATTGTATAAACATACCACAGCTTCTTTATTCAGTCATCTGTCAAAGGACATTTAGGTTATCTCCATGTCTTGGCTACTGTACATAGCCAGAGCACTTACTGTTGATGCCAAATAATTCAACGCTTCTCAACATACCGTGTTCTTATTTCAATTCAATACACTTTGCTACAATATACTGTGCTATTATTTAGTATCTTCATACAGATTCATTTTTCTCTCCTCAGTTCATTTCTGCTCCCCTAGAACAACCTAATACTTCTTTGGTATGCCACTTTAGCAACAAAGAGTTAGGCTAGATGGAATCTCGTATGAGAACCTGGGTCCTCTGTCCATGGCATGGGAAGGACTTAATAAAGACTAGGGACCCAGGTTTTTGAGGTTCATTCTATTACACTCCAGCTGAGTTTTCAGCACATGTAACACATAATTGAGAGCACCAAAGGCTTTCAGGCCAGACTGGCCTGGGTTCATTCCAGATTTGTCACTTTCCAACCCAAACAAGTGACGTGTTCATGGAGCCTATTCCTTCATTTGCACAAATGGAGAAAATACTAAAACACATGGTTGCAGTGAGCACAACAGGTGTTAAGTAAAACCTAAAGTGCTCTGTGTGACTTTCTGCTCTCCTCTCTTGTCTGCTGCCCCTCTCCCGAGATGGCTCTCAAGAGATATTTGAGAATCATTTTCTTTTTAACAAAACCAGATAAAGCAGGGTTTCTCAACCTTAACATTAGGAACACTTTGCATGGGATAATTTTTGTTGGCCGGGGTGGGGGTGGAGGCTGTCCTGTGTATCAAGGGTAGCACCATCCCTGGTCCTGATCTCTCCACTCAGTGCTGGTACCTGCCATTGCTCCCTAGTCCTGCAAACCAATGATGCCTCCAGAGATGGCCACATGTCCCTGGGGGACGAAGTTGGTCTGGTTAAGGACCACTGAGATAAGGAACACGAAGACATTCTGCAGGACAGGCGGCCAGTACAAATGACACGCTATTTAGCAATTTATATAAAAGTCTTTACAACTGAAAATGACCTGCTTGCAGCTTAAGTAATTAGACAAAACTGTGGGGATCAGGTAGGAAAAATAGAACTGATAAAGAAGACTTTGCTTCTCCTTGAGGAAGGAAATTCCTTTTGACCTTTGCCCAGACGGCCCTGCTTTCTGCAGTGGGCCCAACTGGGGGCAGACTGCGGAGGCTGGTCCAGCACAGCCCGCTCCTATATTCAATAGCATCAGAGCAGATAAACTGCCTTAAAGATTGGAGGTACTTTCCACTCCCCATTTGAAGTCAACTTATTAAAAAAGTGCAAGGAGATCTTTTCTGTTTTTTTCCTACACGCCAAATGATGTTGAAGTCCTTAGCCTGCTGCAGTATCTTGGTAAATGCTGAGAAAAAAAAAATCTGACTTGATTAGTTACCATCAATAATTAAAATCATTCACAGAGCACCTGATCTGACTCCCAAGATGAGCATTTTGAAGGAAAAGGCAGCTTATAATATGGTTGTTCTTTCTTGGGATTTAAAGAACATTTAAAATATTTCTGAATTCCCGCTTAAAATTTTTATTAGGAAAAAAGATAATACTTTATAGTGAAGGTTTAAATATTCCTATGTAAAGCTGCATTCTTCTATTTTATAAAACAACTATCTTTTCTCTCGCTTCCCTTTCCATTTCAGAGAATTCTGGAGTATCAAATCTGGCAACCGCTTTTGAGGGTTTTACGGAATTTTTAATCTTTTTGTGTCATGGACCCCTTTGGCATTCTTGTGATGCCTACTGACCCTTTTCAGAATAACACTTTAAATGCATAAAATAAAATGTATGAGATTCCAGAAATGTAAACCATCTTGAAATGTAGTTATCAATATATATTTATTATTATTTTACAAAATTTTGAAAACATACCCATAATGTAAAATTTGCCATCTTTACCATTTTTTAATGTACTGTTTAGTGGCATTAAGTACATTCACATTGTTGTGCAACCATTAACACCAGCCATCTCCAATTAAACAATAGCTCTCCATTCTCTACCCACCCCAGCCCTGCCCCTGGCAACCACCATTCTACCTTCTATCTCTATAAACTTGACTACTCTAAGTACCTGATAAAAAGGGGAATCTTACAGTATTTTCCCTTTTGTGACTAGCTTCTTTCACTTAGCATAATCTCCTCAAGTTTCATCCATGTGTCAGAATTGCCTTCCTTTTCACAGCTGAATAATATTCCATTGTATTATATGCCCCACTTTATTTCTCCATTCATCCATGGATGAACATTTGATCTGTTTCATTTCTTAGCTATTGTGAATAATGCTGCTATGACTATTGCTGTACAAATACCTGTTTGACTCTTCCTGTCAACTCTTTTGGGTATCTACCCAGAAGGGGAATTACTGTATCATTTGGTAATTCTATATTTAATTTTGGGGACACCTATCATACTGTTTTCCATATTGGCTGCACCATTTTACATTCCCATCAACAGTGTATATGTGTTCCAATTTCTTTCCATCCTCATCAACACTTGTTATTTTGTTTTTTTTTAATAGTAGCCATCCAACATATTTTTAAAAACAGATTTGTAATACAGTAAGAGATTTATATACTTTTTTTATTAGAATGTTAGTTTAAAAAACCTCCAGCAGCAGATCTAATAACTACCATAATTTCAAAGTAACAATGAGCCTGAACAATATTTCAAGATGTCTGTAAAAATGGCTCTATAAAATGAAGAGAACTGTGATTTCTATTGGTGACAAAGCACAGCTAATACACAGCTAATATGACTGTGGTTTGTTGCCTACATTCACAATGGAAGGAAATGCCCATTTTCAGTTAGAGGTTAGTGGAAATAAAATGCAATTTTCCACATATAAGCTTATTGATCCTGAATATCATCCTTGAACACCTGTGGGTGTTGTGGACCTCAGGTTAGGAACTGCTGACCTAGTTTCTTCCCTTTTTATAGATGAAAAGAGCGAGGCTTTCAGGGATTAAGTGATTTGCCAAGAGTCACATAGTTAGTGGCAGATTCAGGACTAGAACTCAGTCTCTCAATTCTTAATGCTGGGTGTTCCTTACCCTAGACACCCCCTGAAAAATGATCTACAGCTGAGCCATCTCTGTATGCAACAAGGTCTTTAGTTCATCACTTTTCTCATAGTGGGTCTCAAAAAATAGAGGTTGAGTGGTGTATATTACTTATAGGCAAGAGAGACCAAAGCTGTACACATGATCAGCCCTCTTTGCTGAGAATCTTAGTATGAGGGCATTTTTCTATCTATCAGCAATCATAAGTTAGCAACTATTTATTTCATTTATATGAATAAAGAAAAGGAGATCAAAGAATTAAAGGTGTTGTTTTGGTTCCAACATACATATATAATAAATATTTTTTTCCAGGTAAATTCATGAAAGCCTGGTCCTTTAAAAAGTTTTCTGACTAATATTTAGACATAGGTCTTAGAAAAATAGTTTCAGACTTCAAACTATTTTTAAAAACAGTTATCATTTAAGAAGTGTGTTTGGAGGTTAACTCAACAGCATACGTCCCCAGATCAGTTCTTATCTGTTTAGTTTCTAAGACATTAGCTGGATACTGGGGTTTTTTTTTTTTAATATAAAAATAAGTTTTTACGTGGACATAAATTACAAAGGAATATGTTTCTATTTTTTACATATATATATTCTTTTTCATATTTTTTATTACAGGTTACTAGAAGCCATTGAATACAGTTCTCTGTGCTACACAATAGGACCTTGTTGTTCATTCTGCACACAGTAGTTTGTATCAGCCAATCTCAAACTCCCAATTTATCCCTCCCTCCCTCCCTCCTTCCCTTTTGGTAACTATAAGTTTGTTTTCTATGTCTATGAGCCTCTTTCTGTTTTGTAGATAAGTTCGTTTGTGTCATCTTTTTTTTTTTTAGATTCCACATATAAGTGATATCATATGATATTTGTCTTTCTCTGGCTTACTTCACTTAGTATGATCATCTCTAGGTCCATCCATGTTGCTGCAAATGACATTATTTCATTCTTAACTGGATATGGTTAAAAAAAGGACTTGCCCCAGCCTGAAAGCAAAAGAAGCAGAAGTAAAAACCCAAAGAAAAAATAAGACAATGAACTTAGCCTTTCCTTAACATTTATTTCCTAGGTCCTCTTCAGACTCTTGCTTACCATCTAAAGGAATTTGCTTGATCTTGCTAGCAGTTTTAAGTTTGTTCTTAAAACTTAAGACAACTTAGGATGAAAACTTAGATAACAGTTTTGGAGCAGACATCTGTTTATTGTTAGATGCATTTAGATTGGTTAGATTAGTTATTTGTATGATCTGAGCTCTGCTGCAACCAAATACTTAATGCCAGTTTTACTCGTCCATAAGGGGCTGGTTGATATAATCAGTTTTCTATTTCCTTGATAGCGAAGAGAAGCAACATAAACTTTCAGGCCGCTATTTGCTTCAGTTTTACCTGTCTGCCAACAGGACCCTTATCTATTCATTTGCCAAATAGCTGAACTAATTTGTCTTCCTGGAAGGGAATCACTTTCATTTCTTCTTTTTTTTTAATTGAAGCATAGTCAGTTACAATGTGTAGATTTCTGGTGTACAGGATAAACAGTACAGTCTCAGTCATGCATATATACACATATCTTTGTTTTCGTATTCTTTTTCATTAAAGGTCATCACAAGATATTAAATATAGTTTCCTGTGCTATACAGGAAAAACTTGGGTTTTTTAAAATCTATTTTTATATATAGTAGTTATCACTTGTAAATCTCAAACTCCCAAATTTATCCCTTCCACACCCCCTTTCCCCTAGTAACCATAAGATTGTTTACTATGTCTGTGAGTCTGTTTCTGTTTTGTAGATGAGTTCATTTCTGATACGTCTGTGGACTTGGCGCGTCTGGCTCTTACTGAAGGCAAAGGGCCAAGGCTCTTAAGAAATTTTACCTGTGTCGAGGCCAAGGGACTCTTGTTTTTTTGTCTAAACAGATGGACTGTTCCCTACGAAGATTTTAAACTCACTAGCAGGGAGAAACATTGGAAAAATTTGGCATCACTTTTGTTTTGATTTCTTGGCTTTGGAGAATGATAGAAAAGAAAAAAAACCTTTAGATTTTCAAGCTGCAAGCTCTTTAGATGTTTCGATTGTTTCGTCTCTGACATACAAGTCATATTTGGTTCCTATATTCTGTCTGTGTGACATGACAAGTCCTATTTTTGCTTTCTAATATTTGACAGTCTCAAGGTGTTTGAGGATGAATAAACGTGCACATTTTCACGAGGCAGGGAGGCAGCCTCACGTGGAGCTGTACTTAAGACACCTGCTGTTCTCCAAACACGTTCAACAAGAGTACCGAGCCCTGGGGCGTAGATCCACCTCCGATTTCCATGGTCTGGAATGATCATTTTATTTGATCTCCCAGACAGTTGTTTTCTTTTTCTTCTCGGCACCAGAAGAGGCCTGTCTGCTAAGAATGAGTTTTAAAACGTGACCCTGATCCTGCTTTCATTCTGCCAGATCACCCACATTCTAAGCAGGTCCATGTCAATCTCCCTGTTAAATCGGCTGGCTACTCGGTTTTCCCAGATTGAAAAATGATACTCACAGCAGTTGGTGGTTTACGCCTAAACCTCAGGAGATGAAGTCCAGCGGGTCGGGAAGCCCACGGGAGAGCCTGGGGAGGGGGCTGAGTGATGTTTCAACCCTTGGACCTTTGAGTTCCTGTTTCTGATAAGAGAGAAACGAGGCGGAAACAACAGCCACACCAATGCCTCCACCCTCCTTGCACACATTTAAAAGGGTCCACTAAGAGAAAGGGAGGGAATGATCTGAACAGCAATAAAGCTCCCCCTTTAAGCCTCCCCTTCCACCTACCCCAACCATGTCTTCCTCAGGTGTTTGCTGTTCTGGAAAAACACACTCTTCTCCCTCAGCTTTCTTTGAAATGTCTCATACTCCCCAGATCTGACCACTCAGTGTGATTGACATCGCGGACTCCTTCTCGCCCTTGGTTGAATGATCACTTTGATCACTTATTCACACACTGCCACCCAGGTAACAAATACTTACGGAGTTCCTCCCGCTGCAGCCCTGCTCCAGGCGCCGGGATACAGTGCTACAGGGTGAGGAAGGAAAACCAGGTTCCTTCTCTAACTGGCTCACATCCTAGTGGGGAGAGAAACAAACAGATCACAGAGCAGGACGAGTTCCTGTAGTGTTAAATGCTGTGATGGAATACAGTGGGATCTGTGAGGGATGCCTGTCTGGTTTTGGAAGCCCAAACTTAAACAAAAGAAAGAGAGAAAGAGAGAGAAAGAAAGAAAGGGAGAAAGGAAGGAAGGAAGGAAGAAATTGGTGGGGAGAGTAATAGCTCAGTAGCAGAGTGTGGGTTTAGCATGCACCAGGTCTTGGGTTCAATCTCCAGTACCTCCATTAAAAAAGAAAAAAAAAGGAATCTCCAAATTCAGGCTTTTATTTAGCTCTGCCACATTGGTTGCCTGGCTAGGGCACCTTGGTTCAAGGCTTTGCTCCTGCGTTTCCCTGTTCTGGAAACTTCTTTCCCCAGATTTCCACATGGCAAATGCTTAGAAGGGCCTTCCCTTCCCACTACATATATATTATATATGTTGTGTGTGTGTGTGTGTGTGTGTGTGTGCGTGCGCCCATGTTTTGAACCATCTGAAAATTAGTTGCAGGCATTCTGACGCTCCACCCTGAAACACATAAGCGTGTATCCCTCAAGAACAAGAGACATGTCCTACATAACCACAGTACTGGAGAGAGGGCTCTCAGGCTCTGAACTCCTCTGGTGCCAGGCAGTGTAACCTGCTGTGAAACAGTTCCGTCGTAATCCGCAAATGACAAATGCTGGAGAGACTGTGGAGAAAGGGGAGCCCTCCTACACTGCTGGTGGGAATGCAGTTTGGTGCAGCCACTGTGGAAAACAGTGTGGAGATTCCTCAAAAGACTAGGAATAGACTTACCATATGACCCAGGAATCCCGCTCCTGGGCATAAATCCAGAAGGAACCCTACTTCAGGATGACACCTGCACCCCAATGTTCATAGCAGCACTATTTACAATAGCCAAGACATGGAGACAGCCTAAATGTCCATCAACAGATGACTGGATAAAGAAGATGTGGTATATTTATACAATGGAATACTACTCAACCATAAAAAGCGACAACATAACGCTGTCTGCAGCAACGTGGATGTTCCTGGAGAATGTCATTCTAAGTGAAGTAAGCCAGAAAGAGAGAGAAAAATACCATATGAGATTGCTCATATGTGGAATCTAAAAAAAACACACACACAAAGTGTAAATACAAAACAGAAATAGACTCATAGACATAGAATACAAACTTGTGGTTGCCAAGGGGGCAGAGGGTGGGAAGGGATAGACTGGGATTTCAAAATTGTAGAATAGATAAACAAGATTATACAGTATAGCACAGGGAAATATATACAAGATCTTATGGTAGCTCACAGAGAAAAAAATGTGACAATGAATATATATGTATGTTCATGTACAACTGAAAAATTGTGCTCTACACTGGAATTTGACACAACATTGTAAAATGATTATAAATCAATAAAAAATGTTAAACAAAACAAAACAGTTCCCTCGTGCCCATGCTGCAGGGCTGAGGCCTTTACCTCCGGGTGTTCCTGAGTTAGATAAGGACGGATTTGTCATGGAGGGATGTGACATCGCAGGGTCCCGGTGTTCCACCAAAACCTCGGTGAGCTCTGGGTTGGAGGTGCTCTGTGTAAGGGGTGAAGATAATGAGTATCTATCTCCCCGTTCAACTCCCATGGGGTATCACAGGCAGATGGGCTTCCCGGGTGCCCAGGCACACAGGGTCCTACACGTAACAGTGCCCAGTGCTTGGTTTAATGTTCTGCTGTTGTTACCTAGAAATTCTTAATAATTTTGAACAAGGGACCCCCACCTCGTCATACCTAAGCTTCATACTTATTATATAGCCATGTCTGATCACAGGGCACAGGAATTTTAACAGTTAAGAGACTTATAGCATCAGCAGCTGCTTATAAAGAATGTCAGAGACATTTAAAAATTAATAGAAATAGGAGATTGAGATTTGCGCAGACCGCTTTGAACCTGAACTCTGTGGGGATCCCGCTGCAGAGCATGCCGAGTTCATGTGCTACCATTTCCACAGCCCGCTGGCGGGCATCCTTCAGGCTGCTTCAGTGAGGGTGTGACTCCGAGGCACCCAGCACTCACCCACCTCCGGGCCACACTGGTCCATGGCTCGAATGTGGCCCCGCCCACACCAGCTTCCGCGTCCTTGGTCACACTAACAAGGACAGAAAACTTCTGTTTCATTATTCATTGACAATATGCCCTAAAATCCAGCCTTGGCGCCAGATCTCACTACCAACTTGAAGGAAATACAGAGGCCAGAGGCATCCTGAACTACATCCCAGCAATGCCATCAGCAAAATGCAGCCTGGAAAACTCTGGATGTACAGTTGATTCTTTCATTAAATATACTGCAAAACTTAAAAAAAAAAAAAGGAGAGAGAGGTAAAGATAAAAAGGGAACTTATAGATTAAAAAAGACTTAAATTTTACATCCATCAATCCCAAAGTAAATAAAGGCTTACTCCAAATCTGGTTTAAGAGAAAAACTGTAAAATATACCCTCATGAAACAATTTGAAATTTGAACCTGGACTATTTGCTCTTCAGGATTTATTGTTAATTGTTTTAGCTGTGCTCATTGTATTGTAGCTATTTTTTTTTTTTTAATTCTTGATACATATAGAAATACTTAAGGATGAAATAATATGGTATTTAGGGGGCAAAATTGCCCATGGCTTCATGGGTATTAGGGCTGGTGACTGAGACATGAGGGCTCACTATATTATTTTGTCTACTATTTTATATACTCAAAATATTGTGTAATAAAAAGTAAAAAAAAAACCAACTATTGATTAAGGTAGTATTGAATTATAACCTAAAGTTATACTAAAATTATAACATATGTAACATATAAATATAACTTACATATTATAATAATATAAATGTCCATGAATCAATAGTGATGTAAATAAATGATTGGAGTAATAAATAAATACATGTGGGAGAAGAGAGAAATGCAGAACTCCAAGTCATTAATGTGGATACCCTGCCCTCAAGGAGCTGAAGGATAGCTCCCTGCTCCTTATGTGTAGCCTCGGCAGAGCGACGTTCTTCCTGAGAGCATGACGGAAAGGGCGGGAAAAAGAGCAACCGTACAGCGGAGAAACCTGTCCAATGCTACCAGGTGATCAAAGTTAAGGTCAACAGCAACAATAGGGCATATTGACAGTGCGTGCCCCTGATGTGATGTGACGAGAAATGCCCTTTGCCTCTGTGATCTTCCTCCTAAAAACATATTCATCTAGTCTGGAGAAAAGTAAACCCAAAGTAAAGTCTGAGAAACTGTCCCAGCCAAGAGGACCCTGAGGAGACGGGACTAATACACGTATTGCGATGTCCTTGGTGGGATCCTAGAATATTAGGGAAAAACTAAGAAAATGTGAACAATGTATGGACTTCAATAATAATGTATCAATATTGGTCCTTTCACTGTAAAAAATGTCCCATGCTAATAATGTAAGGTGCTAACATAGGAGAAACTAGGTACGTAGGAACCCTTTCTGGACGATAATTCGTAAATCTGAAACTGTACATTCTGCAAATCTAAAAAGGAAAGTGTGTTAAAAAAACAAAATTATTGGTTATTGGGTTTAGTAGGATAGTTGCTGGACTGAGGTTCTCTGAATTCCTCATTTCTACTTTTAAATGTTCTTTTGCCCCCAGCAATCCTGCACTCCTTACCTAAAGACTGTTTTAAGAGAAGAAATTGCAAGAGACTGAAAGCTGATAGTTCATAGACGTTTATTTCTCTTCTTCTGAGCTTGAAGTACCCCTGTTTCAGGAAAAGGAACAGGTTGCTGCTAACTTCAGACTCATTGTGAGTTTCTATCTCAGGGTTGCAGACACAGTGGCAGGTCTGCATCTCCTCTGGGTGGGGTGGTGTGGGGGAGGAGAGGGAGAAAACTGTGTGATTCACACAATGATGCTGTTTTCTAAAAACTCCATCAGTTTAGGTCTGGTCCCTCCACTCCTGTCTCAGCAAAGCCTCCTTTCATTTATACCTTTGTCCTTGTAAAAACAAATCTTCTCCAGTAGAACTCTTTTTTTTCTTTTTTCTTTTTTTAAAAATTCATCAAATTTATTATTTTTATTATGGATATTGTTATAGCAGAATATAAAAATTAAGTGATAAAAGTTTCTTCTAAGAGTACAATTTAACTTCATCTTAAAAAAGTCATCTTTTTTTTTTTTTTAAAACTATACATACTCAGGTAAAAAAAAGGCTCTTTGACTTAAACTTATGACTTCAGAATTAAACTCTAGAAATAAATGTTATGGCCATCTAAAAGTTTATGTTGACAAATTGCATACCTTTTCAAATTATAATGCAATATTTGTACACAGAATAATTATATACACACTTCACTCACATTGCTGATATAGAATAGTTACCCAAACTGTCTTGAGAAATGAGGCTTAATATAGATTCAAACTAAGGAGATCAGTCTCAATTACAACATTTCTTTCACACATAATAAGATATAATCCAAACATTTGCTGAATTTAATGTTACAGAAACCTGAATCCCGTTCAGAGACCAAGCGACACTCGGAGAACTGGAGAACTCAGGTTTTATTATGCCAGCAGGCCCAGAGGAGTTAACACTCCAAGCTCTGGACCCTGTCTGTAGGTTTACACAGGCTATTATAGAGTTTTAGGTTTTGATTAAGTTTGCACCGTATGCAAATGAGGTGTTAGAAATGGACCAATCAGGAGTGAGCTTTTAGGAACCAATGGAATTTTAGGGGTAAATTTCATTTTCCTAGAAGCAAGCTGTTTTACAGAAGTGCAAAAGCGGGAAGGAAATGGCCCTGCCTGGGAGGTCTTGCTGGCCCCTTTGTGAGTTTTGCCCCTTCAATAAAAAAAGTCCCCTGCTTCGTGGTGTGTTCCAGAAATTTCAACATATTTTAGATGAGAAATGTTGACCCTGAAGGAGTTCACTGCTGTACTCACTTGTAAAGTTGGAGGAACTCTGGTCCAAAGGAGGGTATTGCCCTCCAACCACTGGCCTCAGTGCAGCTCAGGTGGAGATCTGACTGAGTGAGTGAGTGCAGCCAGGCAGTTTGGGAGGCCTGAGTGGAGGGGAGGGGACAGCACAGCTTTAACACGAGGGCCCACTCCTGGGAAAGGGACCATCAGGACTTGGTGCTTGGTCCCCTGGCTGATTTGTAAAAGCCCCTTGTGATGTGCTGATTCTCATGACTTCCTCCAGGAACTTAAGCACTGTTAGCATCTCCACCATCTCTTCTTATATAGACTGCAGGGATCTCTCTCTCTTCAGTTCTTGGACGAGAAAATTGATTTCCTTCCTCGAACTCAGGTTAACCGTCATCAACTTTCTGGAAGTGTCAGTGAGGCTGGGTATGTTTACTGGCTCTTCCTCTAGCCTGGCCTTCTTTACAGTTGTCTCCATCCTGGCGCACTCCTTTTTAGCCACACAGAGCTTGTCGATGAGGTGGCATTTCTCCTAAATCTGTGCAGCCAGTGTTTTTGCCAGTTGCTTTTCATGTCTTCTGTTAAGTTCACTTCTAACAGACTGATAAGTCTGCAAGTAAATAACACACCCACCAACAAGGTGAGGACAGACCTTAACGCTGTCTCCCAGTGGAGGCTCTGGAACATGAGCTGAGAACACAGGCCATTGGGCAGCAGCAACACCAGGACCTGCACTCAGCTTCCTAAGGATCTGCCCAAAGCCAAGCTCCACAGAGGACTGGCAGCCCCTCCATGGCACTGACCCACCCAGGGCTCTGCCCAGTTACCGTGGATCCACCAGCCACAATAAGCCCCAGGGGACACCCCAACATTCCACCTGGAACCCAACCAGCAACTGACATCCTGGATTGGTCAGTTATCTGGTCAGTGTCAGTGGGGAGTAGGGAGGTTGTCAGAGGACAGGGTTGTAACTAAAATGTCATTTTCTCCATTATTGTCTAATGGTAATTTTTTCTTAACTCTTTCTTTTTATGTTTACATCTGTGTACAATAAAAATATACTGAAATGCATCGATGTAAAGTTTATGATTTCAGAAATCTTTCAAACACTGACTTTTCCAACACTGCCGAGGGTTAGGAACAGGAGAACTCTTGAAAGAACTCAGTAGTGATTGTAATCCAGGGAGAAAAGATTGTGAGGTTAGGGGATGAAGCTAAGTGATGCAGAGAAGACATTTTTCTTTACTTTTATTCCTCATGGGGAGGGAGAAACAATATAAGAATCATGAATTCGTAGGCTGCTCACTCACGAATGATTCCATGTGCTTGACTGCCAGCTTCTTGCTCAGGCATTAGGATGTAGCTCACTCCTTCTCTACCTGGTAAAGTTTGTCTAGAAAGATACTTTGCAGTGTGTGACTCTCATGCACTTAAATGATCTCGTTCTTCTTTCTGATGACTGCTGAGAGAATGCAGCTCGATACCCCCAGGCACTCAGCAAGAATGCCTCATGGAGTTTGGAAAACAACTTTACTGTGTTAGGATCACAGCCTGGGCGAGGTGGTCCCCTGGGTGGGGCTGTTCCCACAGGGACAAGGGTTAGCGAGCATCTACAAAGACAATGAGCTTTTTTTAAAAGAAAGGAAATGTTGGAGTCCTTGGACTAATTTTTCAACATCTTTGGAAGCCCTAGGTGTTTATTTTTCCTAAAAGTATTCTTTGGAGAAGTCTGGAGAGGAAAGAAAAGTGGTCCAAGGGCACACAGATGGTAAACCCACAGCTCCCATCAATAGCAGCTAAGAAATCATCTTGACTCAAGCATGCAACCTCTGAGGTAGGAAATTAAGCCTCGTGGGGGATGAAAGTCCCAGAGTCAGAATGACAGGTGGCTCCCAGGAGACCCACAAAGTGGTACTGAGTCCCGTCCTTTCCCAAAAGGGTCACTTTTTCAATGGCAGCAGAATAGATATTGAGCTGAGCAATCAATCAAGTCACTGGACAAGTTGTTCTGATTTTCTGCAGTTTTCCTCACTGGATCATAAAGCTATTACATGATACTGTCTGAGAAGAACTGCAAGAAAATATTAAGAAAATATATAAAAATATATAATATATATTAATATCTTGAGGTGGGGAAATCTTTTTTTTTTTAATTGAAGCACAATTGCAATGTGTCAATTTCTTGTGTACAGCACAATGTCCCAGTCATGCATTCATTCTTTTCCATTAAAGGTTATTGCAAGATATTGAGTACAGTTCCTTGTGCTATACAGAAGAAATTTTTTCTTTATCTTTATATACAGTGGTTAACATCTGCAAAACTCAAACTCCCAAAGTTATCTCTTCCCACCCACTTCCCCAATATCCATGAGCTTGTTTACTATGTCTGTGAGTCTGTTTCTATTTTGTATACGAGTTCATTAGTGAGGAAATCTTCCTAAAAATGGCATTAAAGATAGAACATGAGGGAGAAGAATCAGTGAATTGGGCACAGTCAAAAGTTAAAAATGTATATTTTTAAAAACCACTGTAAACAACATTAAAAAGTCAAATAACAACCTTGAAGGATGTTTCCAACATACATAGCAGACAGAGATTTAAAATCTTACTATACAAGGAACTCTTCTAATTAAAATAAAACAGAATACCTTAACAGAAAAAATGTTAACAAACAAAATGATTATTTATAAGCAAATAAGAAAACTAAGAAATATTTTCTTATAAATAAATAAGGAAAAATTGGCAAATAGCCAATATTTTTATGAAAAAAATGTCTAGAAAACTAGTATACAAGGAAATGCACATGAAAACCATCATGAGGAATCAGTTTCTCCAAAGAAGTTGCCAAAAAAAAAAAAAACAAACAGCCTCAGTAAGCATTCTTTAAAAAGTAATATATGCAGAATAAAATTTGGTATGTTTCTGAAATTTGGCAGTATGTATCAAAAATCTTAAATGTAAGTTTCCCTTTGGCCTAGGAATTGTTGTAAAGAAATAATTAAGCATGTGTACAAAAGTGTGCCTTCAACAATGTTCAATTCAGTATTGCTTACGGTAGTAAAAAAGCCCCTGACTTGGAGCAATACCCGTGAAGAGGAAATAGGTTCAGTAAATTCGATTTTGTATTTCAGTAAATTCTATGAGTAAGTGGTTAAGAGCATGGACACTGACACTTCCTGGGTTCAGGTTCGGGCTCTTTACTTACTAGCTGTGTGGCTTCTCTGTGCTTCAGTGTCCTCTTACGTAAAAGGAAGCTAATTTTATTGCATCTGCCTCATTAAGTCATTGTGAGAACTGAGTTACTCTTCATACAGCGCCTGCGATATTCTAAGTGTTAACTCTGTCATTATTCTTATTCTTTCTGTGGCTACAACACAGCTATTAAATATGTTGTAGAAGAACATCTCAAAATGTGAGGAAATGGACAGGATATATGAAATGGGAGGAAAAAAGCAGATTATAAAAGAAATAATAGAGGGGAGGGTGTAGCTCAGTGGTAGAGTGTATGTTTAGCATGCACGGAGTCCAGGGTTAAATCCCCAGTAAATCCCCAGTACCTCCATTAAAAAAAAAGGTAAATAAATAATAAATAAACCTAATTACTTTCCCCCCAAACATAAAATAAAATAAAATAAAGCAAACAAAAGAGATAACAACTTTGTAAATATATATATAGGTAAAGAAAAAAATGCTGGCAACAGACCAAATGTTAACAGTGTTTATTTCTGGGTGACTTTTATTTCTTTTTAATCCTTTTTCATGTTTTATAAATTTCCACCATAACAATATTTTTGCTTTTAATCAGAAATGTAAAAAATATGAATCTATTTTTAAATGAGCGTCACCTAGATATAGACCTGTCGATTCCCTTGTCTGACGGTGGCCAGGTGAGGTGGAACGTGCTTCCTGCTTGTTTGTTAGTCTTTCATTTCACTCTTCCTTTTAGTTGATATCCCTGCATCTTCCTTTCCCTGGGTCTGGAGGAACAGATGAAGCGGGAGGGATTCTGAATCTCATGAGTCCTACTAGGGAAGGAAGCAGAGACAGGACGGAAGCAGGCATCTCCAGGTGGGACCGGGATGTGTGCTGGTCTCCAACTGCTAAGCCGTGAAAAGTTGAGAGGCCAGTAATGAGGCTTCTGCTGGAGCAGGACTTAGATTTGAGTTTCAAATATTAAAAATACTCATATTCCTCTTGCCATGATGACAAGCAAGAGTTATCCAGCAGGTAGCATTCACCCCTCAGCTCCAGATTTGACAATCTGGGCGAGATCTTTAAATGCCTGGCACCCAGTGCTTGCCGTCCTGCCCACGATTGCCAAACGATGATTTGGTTTCACCTCCTGGGAGAGGACTGGAGGCTGAGGGAGGCCTGAGGTCCTAATTGGTTAAGGGAAGCCCCAGCACTGAGTCTCGAATAAAACAGGTTTTCCCCTTTCTCTTTGGCTGAAAGCAAGAGAGATTCGGGTGTGTCTAGGTCTCTGAGTCACTGATGGGTCAGTTTCAGTCTTTCCTGAGGCTTTCTCAGTGTTTTTGTCTCTTGTTTCTGGAGCCTGGCAGATTTTGGGTGTTTCACTGATGTTGTTGACTGGCAAACAGGGAAATGAATGATTGAGAGGATGAATAAAAGAACGGATAGGTGGATGGCTGACTAGCTGGAGACTGGGGAGCTCAAGGCTGACCTGCTGGACCTCCCTAATCTTTCCCTCCTTTAAACTTCCTGGAGGGCAACCCCCACCCCCTACCTCCACCTTTGATCACAGTTTCTCCTGTTCTCAACCTGAGGCTGAGGCAACAGCAGGCTGACTAAACTGGAGAAAGCAGAACCTGGTTACTTGGTGTAAATAAGACAGATTATTTGATAGCCCTGGGTTAGAAAGGCGTTTTCTGAGTGAAGTCTCTTGGGAGAAGAGACTAACAAAATTAACTAGCAAAAACTAACAAAATTTCCAAACTGGATCCCAAATCCTGGGTGTCAAGGTTCACAGAGCTGGGGTTCATAGAAATCTAGGCAGATGAATGGTCAACACTTAACAGAGCTGTCACTGGGTATCAGGGGATCCTGGTACCTGGGACTAGGAAAACCCGTTTCTTGAGATCTTTGGGTCTGATCAAGAGTTTATTTACAGGTGAGAACATGCAGAAGTCATGCCATGAGGAAACTGGGCTTCAGGCCAATGATTCACCGTCAGAGAAATGGAGCAAGAGAGAGAAACCACTGATCGGGGCAGCACGGCTCCAGAAGGAGCCCAGTCAGAGTGCTGCTGCCTGGGGTCCCACCTCCCCCCGAGGCTGCAGCCACATGTGAGGGCCTCATGTCTGCCGAGTGGAGGGCAGGGCCGGAGACGTGGACAGCCCAGGAGGCCTGTACGCTCTTGGAATCGGTGCATTCATTATCTCCTTCATCTTTAAACATTCCCACTCTACGGGTACCTTCTACCTGTGAATAGCCACCCATCCCAGGATCTCTTCTCTTAAAAAGAATCCTGAATTGCTCTCGTCTTGAATGACCTGCACTCATCTTGCCTTTTATTACCAGCATTTTCCAAAAGAACATCTACACTCAGTATTCCTCCACATTATTTCATTCCTTAGAATATGACTTTCTCTGATGCTTCTTAAACTGAAATTGCTACCAAAGGTCACCATGACCTCTAAGTCCCCAATTCAGTCATCTCCCCTGAGTTCTTATCCTTCTTGACTCTTTGGTAGCATTTGACACCGATGAGCACGGCTGTCAGTTGAAATTGTTTCCTTTTTGACTTCAGGGGCATCTCAGTGTCTTGATTTCCTACCCCTGGGACTTTGTCCTTCCATTCATTTCCTTCTTTTTTTTTTCCTTAGTTTTTTTTTTTTTTATCATTAAGTATAGTCAGTTACGATGTGTCCATTTCTGGTGTACGGCACAGTGTCAGTCATTTCCTTCTTTGACTAGTTCCTCCCCTCTGCTGACAGAATGCAGACATGACTTTGTGGGACGGTATCGCGCAGTGGGCATGGGTCTGTGCTTTGCTGTGCTTGGTCCGGGGCCTGGCACCTTGTGAGCACTGGAAAAATGTAGGCCTATGAGAAAGAGCCTGCCCCCACGGCCAGCTGTTTTCCTGCAGCTCCGCACACACGTCTGCACAGCCTGCCCAGGGCACTGGGATCTGCTGCTGCAGGAGGGCTTGTTTCCTTTACAAACGTGAGAACTCCACGAGGGAAGGCCTCGCTTTCTCACTTCCAGCCCCGTGAGCAGCACCATGTGGGATCCTGGAGATGCTCTCATCTTTGTTTGCCCTCAGTGTGAGCAACCTAAGTGTGTGTCTCCAGGAGGCCCATGCTTCCAAAGCTACAAAGATTTGTGTTTCTAACTGCCTGCCGGACATTTTCACATACATGTCTCAACTTAACAAAAACCAAACTCACGGCTTGGAACTCATTCTCCCAGAAAGACTCAAAGTTGCAGCCTGATCACTGCCCGCTCTCCATCACCTCTGACATACAGCCACCCAATCCTGGGGCCTCTTCCTTCCCCTCCCCCCTCTCACTCACACCCCTGTTCCATTCCCAGACCCAACCCTGGCCTGAGACCCTCCCGCCCCGATGGGCACAGCGACCTCCTAACCGTTCTCCTTATCTCGCGTCTCATCCCCTCTCTGATCCAGGCACATCAGGGCCAATCAACCTTAAAGAATCGTTTTGGTCCTGTCACTCCTGTATCCTCAGTTAGACACCAAATAGAGTTCAGGTAGTAGGATAGTCGAGTTAGGCCTCTGGCTTTGCTTCACATCTTGCTGTTCCATCCCTCTGGACACAAAAACTGGGTGGCTTCCTTTCTCAGGTGGGTGACAGTGGGCATTCTGGCCTTTGTACCTTTGTCTTGGCGTATCCTCTCCCTGACTGTCCCCTGACCAGCTCCTAGCTGTCACTCGGGTAAGTGCCTCCAGCTTCAGGCTGCCTTCCCTGTGGACCACGGCTCGAAAACTCCTTTCTCTTTTCTGATCTCCTAAAATGTTCCGTTTGTACCTCTCAACATGCGTAAGTATAGATGTACAAGTTTGTCTTGTCCTCCCTTGAGAGAAAGGCTGTATCCACACGTCTGGAACATCATAGGAGGTGAACATTCTTTTGCATCACTGAGTGACTCACTTTATGGAAACTTTCACCCAGAGATCTGTGATTTCCACAGTTACCATTACCAACTCATTTCTACCCAAGATAGTTCTGCCATGGTTGGCCCCTACAGAAAAGAGATTCCATCAGAGTCAGGCTCTAGGCCAAGTGTATACAGCCTCAAGAGTGAACCCGATTACAGCAGCTGTTTCTCAAACATGAGAGTTATTGAGGGCCAGTGAAAGGGAGGGGAGGGACATTTAATGGGAACAGTGCAGAAACTGAGGCCTATTTGGAAAGTTTTCCAGGAGATCCAGGTTTTAAACTTACAACACATATCAGATTCATCACTCACCATTGGGCTTTAAGCTGGATCAGCCCTGGGAACACAATTAGGAGTCTCTCCTCCCTTTCCTAGGAGTACCCTTGTTTCCTTTCCCCTTTACAATCTCTCAGCCGATCCCATAACCCATTTCTGCAGTCTTAGTTCCAGAACTTAATATTTCCCAGGGACTAATGTATAAGACAGAAGACAAGAAGGGGGGAGGGTACAGCTCAAGTGGTAAAGCGCATGCTTATCATGCATGAGGTCCTGAGTTCAATCTCCGGTACCTCCTCTGAGAATAAATAAATAAACCTAATTACCTCCCCCCACCAAAAAAAAAAAAAAAAAAAGGAAAAAGAAAAAAGAAAAAAAAAAAAAAGACAGAGGACAAGAGAAGCAGTAGATGTTGCACCAACAAGAGATACTCTTCTTGAACCCCTAAACTCTGACACCATGTAGCCCTACTGCCAGGCCTTGCTTCTAAGGAGCACTGGAGGTGTTCAGTAGAACCCTGGCCAGTTTAGAATAGCTTCAGGGATCTCCAGGAGAGAGGAAGACTTGAATTAGCCTGTATTTAGTGAAGTTTTATACGTAGTGATTAAACACTTGTTAAAAAGCAATTATTAAATGATTAAATGCCTGTAACTGACCCCTTCCAGGAGGTGATCTGAAGACTAGCAGCATCAGATCATCTAGGATCTTGCTAGAAATCCAGAATTTGGGGTCTTGATCCCAGTGAATCAGAATCGGCAATTCAGCATGCTCCTGTGATAACATGTGTCCGCATCAATGTTTAAGAAGCACTGCCATTGACATTCTCTACTGGGCTTTTAAAAACGTGTTCCAAGATCCAGTACTATAAAAACTGTCAGCAACCAACCTCTCTGCAGAGACTTGCCTTCTTCTCAAAGGCAAACTGGGGAGAAGTTGTCACTATTAAATGGCCCTGTTCCTCCCAGTCCTCATAGGATTGCCTGGCTCAAATCAGGGGGGCAGTTGTATGTGGAGAGACCACTGAAAGGGAGGTGGGAGGGGAAGGAGATGCCAGTTCTCCCCACAGCTATTCACATTCTCTGTGGACTGACTCCTGCTGCTCCCACTGGGACAGGTCAACAGAGGTCAGAGCAAGAAGCCACGGTGAGGAGCACTGGGTGTTTCCTAAGGAACCGCCAGTCTGAATCATTTAAGAGAAAGGCCGCCCCCAACCTTGAAACAGTTGAAATGTCCACCCAGAGATGAATGGATAAACGGATTGTGGCGTGGCCATTTGGTGGGATACAACTCAGCAGTAAAAAGAAATGAATTACAGACATGTGTGGCAACATGGATAAATCTTAAAATAATTTCTCTGAGAGCAGCCAGACCACACCCACACCAAAAAAATCAATACTGTGTGAAAGCATTTATGTAAAACTCTAGACATGCAAACTAACCTGTAGTGAGAGCAGGTTAATGGGTCTTGGGAGGGACAGACAAGGGCAGGAGAGGGGATTACCAAGCGGGGCACAAAGAAACTTTTGGGAGTGATAATTCTTGTTTTTTTTTAAGAATGATATACTTTTAATTTTATTATTATTTTTAATGGAGGCACTGGGGATTGAACCCAAGACCTCTTGCGCGGGAAGCACGCACTCTACCACTGAGCTACACCCTCCCCACCAAGTTCTCTATTTTGATTCTGGTGATGGTTTCCTGGATATATGTACATGTCAAAGTTGATTAAATTGTGCACTCTAAAATGTGCACCTTACCATGTATCAATTATACCTCAACGAAGTTGTTAGAGAGAGAAGCTGCTGGTCAGAATAACCCAGGGCCAGGAAAGAACAATGAGGAGAATGAACAACGGAGAGAGGCCTGAAGCCAGGGCGAGGCAGAAACCAGGGCAAGGTGAGTCCTGCACACTTGTCTCCGTGCCACTGGCTGCGGGAAGCTGGCTGCCCTGTTAGGGCCCCTCCCCAGGCTCAGCAGGCTGGAGGGGAACCCGCCTGGGACAGTCACCCAGCCCAGTTCATCTCGGGCACAAAGGATTCTTTTCAGAACCAGCGATCGGCTGGCTCCCAGGAACATGTGCTTTCCGTGTGGAGGGAACACACAGTCCCAAACTGGCTGAGAAATAGACCTCACTCATCAGAGTAACCAGGGACAGGGGGACCTGTCTGTTTTGAGCCATGCTTGGCTCTCTGTTTTCTAAGCCAGAGTCAGATGGCTTGCTGGTTGCAGACTAAGACCAGGACCGTGGCCCCATGGCACTTGGCACTGTGTGTGGGGAAGGGAGGGGTGGAGGGTAGCCTGGTTTGGGGACCTTCCCGAGTTGGTCATGTACTGACCGCACAGTAGGCAGGGCTGCCTTCAGTCACGTTCACCCTCAAGGTCATCCTAGGTGCCCAATGGCTTATGGTAACCGTGTTCAGCATCACTGGCTGCCACTTCCTACATGACCCCTGACTCTGACAGAGTCCCTCCCAGTTGGATTTAACCAATCACAAAGGCTGACCTTCTTTACCAGTGCCACCTCTGTCACTGAAGCAGCAGTACCAGTGTCCTCCAGGGCTGGAGGCTATGGGAACACCGCATTTATTTCCAGTGGTTCTGAGGTGACATTTCTCATACAGCAGTGGGAGGAGAGAAGCAGTGCCATGGCCCTTCGGGAAAGGCTGACTAAAGATGTGACATCACGGGCATTTACACTGTTTGCTTGGAGACAGTCCAACTCTGGTGTCATAGTTTTTAAATTAAGGTAGAGTTTACATATGGTAAAACTCAGCCTCAGTGTATAGTTCAGGGAATTTTGATAAATGTGTACAGTAGTGTAACCACCACCATAACTAAGATCTAGAACAGCTTCACCACTCCCATAATTCCCCCATGACTCTATGTCCTCAACGCCTCTCTCCACCACCCCTGCCCCAGTCCCTGACTATCACTGGTCTTTTTCTGTTCCTAAAGTTTTGCCTTTGCAGGAATCTCACAAAAATATCATATAAAAGGAAACATATTGACCTCTGAGTCTGGTACCTTTCGTTTAACGTAGGTTTTTGAGCATCGTCCTGGTTGTGGCTTGTATTAGTAGTTCCTTACTTTTCATTGCTAAGTAATATTCCATCATATGGATGTAGCACAGTTTGTTTATCCATTCCCAGTGGAAGGACATTTGGGTTGTTTTCAACTTTGGGTGGTTTTGAATAAGGCTACCATAGACACTCACATAAAATTTGTTATCTGAACACAGGTTTCTATTTCTGTTAGGAGCGGGATGGTTGGGTCATATGGTAAGATATGCATTCAACTTTGGAAGAAACTGGCAAACTGTTTTCCAAAGTTGTTGGACCACATCACATTCCCATCAGCACTGTATGAACACTCTACTTGCTTCACATTCTCACCGGCACTTGGTATTGTTAGTGTTGTTTTGTTTTTTTTAGCTATTCTAATGGGTGGTAGTATCTCAGTGTGGCTTTTTTCTTAAATTTTTTGAAGTGTAGTTGATTTACAATGTTAGTTCAAGTGTATAGCAGAGTGATTCAGTTATACATATACATATATATATATACTTTTTTCAATTCTTTTCCATTATATGTTATTACAAGAAATTGAATATAGTTTCCTGTGTTATACAGTAGGTCCTTCCTTGTTATTTATCTATTTAATAGATAGCAATGTGTGTTTGTAAATCCCCAACCCCTAATTTATCCCTCCCCACCCTTTTCCCTTTGGTAACCATAGTATGTTTTCTATGTCTGTTAGTCTGTTTTTGGTTTATAAATAGAATTTGTATCATTTTTCTAAAGATTCTGCATGTAAGTGATATCATATGATATTTGCCTTTCTCTGTCTGACTTACTTCACTCAATATGATAAACTCTAGGTCCATCCATGTTGTTGTAAATGGCATTATTTCATTCTTTTTATGGCTGAGTAATATTCCATTGTATATATACACTACATCTTTATCCAGTCATCTGTTGATGGACATTTAGGTTGCTTCCATGTCTTGGCTTTTGTAAATAGTGCTGCTGTGAACAGCGGGGTGCATGTGTCTTTTTGAATTACAGTTTTCTCTGGATATATGCCCAGGAGTGGGATTGTTAGATCATATGGTAACTCTGTTTTTAGTTTTTTAAGGAACCTCCATGCTGTCCTCCATAGTAGCCGCACCAAATTATGTTCCCACCAACAGTGTAGGAGGGTTCCCTTTTCTCCACACCCTTTCCAGCACTTATTATTTGTAGACTTTTTAATGATAGCCATTCAGTGTGGCTTTAATTTGCATTCCTCTTATGACATATAATACTGAGCATCTTTTCATGTGCTTGTTTGTCATCCATCTAGCTTTTAAGTGACCCGTTCAAGCATTTTGCTGTAGCTTCATTCTTAGTTGCTGAGGTTGAGGCTCTCTACATGGTAGGGTTTTTCCCTCTTGTACCTGCCTACACAAGCTGTTTCAGAAACACAAAGTAAAACAGTGCACCTGAGAAACTGGTGGGGAGATGGGAAGTGGATAAGAAAGATCAGTGTAATGGTGTTTAGTTACAACGTCAAAAGGCAGAGTGAATGTGTTCCCAGTGGCTCTACAGGACGAAGGAGGACAAGAAGGGGAGAGGAGCCCTGGTTCTGTGACAGCTGGAGCAAAGCTAGTCTGCCCGAGATGAGAAACATTCTGCTGTTCTGGAAGACAATGCAGTGAGATGCTGCTTCCTTGGGCCTTTCTGGAGGAGAAGTAGGAGGCAGAGTGATGATATGTGTGGTTGGCAGTTTTAAACATGAAATGGGGAACTGCAAAGTTTGAGAATGTGGCTAGAAAGTGACTTTGTGCCTCGTGGTATTTAGCTTCTTGCCAAGGTTTCTAGAGCATCTTTCCAAGACTTCTCTTCCCCTTTGTGGATATGACATGACAGTTTTGCTTCTCTGCTGGAGCAGAGGCTTTCATACAATCACTGTATATCTTCCTCTTGACTTAGATTGGTCAAGAAATGTTCTCAATGTTATTTGTGCCGAGGACTGGGAATGTGAGGTACCATCAGGTTAACCATTTCCCTGCTGTCCTACCCTGTCCGATTTTGCGGGGCCTCGGTCTGAACAGACTATCTAAGTGCTGGGAGCGGAGGTGGGGAAGAAGCCCTGGGCAGCCTGCGACCTTGCCGAGGCGTGGACCGAAACGTGGATTTAACGCACGGTAGGAAGGCAGAGTGGGCCAGCAGCAGACGCCTCGCATGCACATCTGTCCCAACAGATTGTTTCAAAGAGGAAACGATTCTGGGATACACTCCATCCAGCAAGAGGACCAAGGTAGCGTGCAGAAGAAATACCTTCCGCCTGCCAGGTGGAGATGCAACGATGTGGCGCCTCCCTCTTGGCCTGCGCTCCTAACCCGCGGGTACCTTTTGCCCACACTGCTGTTTTGCCATAACAGGATAGTTGAGGCTCGGGAGGAGTGCGGAGAATGCCAGAGGCCCATCCCAGATAGCAGACAATCACGCTTTAAGCAACCAGGACCCTGGCCAGGCCCCACAGACCTGGAGGGTCACTGGTTTGTTTCCCTCTGGAGGGTTTTAAGGGTGAAGCACCCAGGGGTTAAGGCCTGGGCCAGAAATTGCTTTCACTCTCCTGATCCTGTTCTGAAGATTTCTAAGTTTTTATGTCCTAGTTTCCAACATTTCTCTCTGCTTAGTGAATGGTTCCCCCTCACCACCCCCAACTTCCTGACCCTATCCTTTTTATAAACTCACATGAAAGAAGACACATTCCTTCCCTTTCTGGTTCCAAGACATTAGAGGTCAAAGGCGGTTCTGTTCTTGGCTATCCACTCCCTTTAACTGGGTGGGTGGACTGACCCAGAGCATCACTTGCATCCTGTTTCACTGAAGGATGATCTTTTCTGGAAGAGACCCAGACCTAAGGCATGGTCCTCAAGGGACTCTGGCTTCACACTGCAGAATCTTCCTTCTTCAGACCTGCACGGCTTTGGGTCCCCAGGGTACTGGGGTCTCGAGCAGGAGTCACTTGGGCAGAGAACTGCGAGAGAGTTTATTCCTCTGTAGAGGGCAAAAATCAATAGCTGCTCTTTGAAGCCCATGGCTGCAACATAAAAGTTTTTTTTTCATTGATTCCTGTAAGTATTTATTACGGCGTGCTTGCTGTTGTTATTAATCATTTAGATTTACGAGTTGGTGTATTCCATTCTTATGCACACCCCGCAGAGCCCAAGAATCCTGAAGAAATAATTATTACCCGTGTTCTGTTCTTGGATGCCCTCGAATAGCACTCTCACTATGCATGCAAAACGGGAGTCTGAGGGGAGATTTAGCAACTGCCTTGTTTTCTCCTTGAACCGGACATAGCTGGGAGGCTGGGTTTTTTTCTTTTTTTCTTTCTGCTCCCAAAGAACTCTTATTTTGGGTAACAAGAATAACATAGAGCTAAATATTTGATTAGGAGAACAAATACCAGGGACATGTAAAGGACTTAGGGTGGGGAGAGGAGAGGGAAATTTTAAGAATGGACAAGGAGGGCCTTCTTACATGAAATAATATATGCCCACGGAAGAGGCATCAGAAAATTCAGAAAAGCAAATTGAAGATCAGTCACCACCCACCACCCTCCCATTCTGAGTTAATCACTATAGACGCTCTGATGCACACTCCTGAGTGTGTCTGTTGGAGTGTATGTGCATTTGCATATGCATATATGTGTGTGTTTACATACAATTTTTTTTTTTACAAAAACGGCATTCCCTGCATGTTTTGTAACTTGCCTTAAAAAAAAATAAAATTTATCACGACAATCTTTTCCTGTCAATATGTACTAAATAAAACATCGTGAAATGAATACCACAATTTCCTAATTCCTTCCCTCTTTTGCATCAAACTAATCAGTTAATTAACAAGTCCTAAATGATTCCGTCACTAAAGTCCAGAAAAGAAATTTATGAACTAGAAAGAAATTATGTATAATACCATAGGCCGGGGAAACTAACCTCGTAGAGGAGGGGAAAGAACCAATATCTGATATGCTGAGGACCTCACCAAAATTAGGGGGAGTCTAAAAGAAATCAGGTAATGGATCTAAAATGATTTAATCTATGATGTCAAAGAAAAACAGACTTTGAAGCCGGATAGTCTAATTCTTAGGCAAGTTGCATAACCATTTTTTGAGCCTCAGTTTCTTAATCTATAAAATGGAAATACTTGTTTCTGTAGCAAAGAATAACTACAAACATAAAGTAAGTTATTAATAAAGAGACCCTGAAGAATGCCTGTCATAAAATAGAGTAGGTGCTCAAAATTTCTTAATTTCTGTGACATATAATATTGTACATCAACTCTACTTCAATTTTAAAAATATGATATTGTAAAATAAATACATAAATTAAAAAAAATTCTTTACCTTCCTTCTCTGCTTCTAGTTGTTGGGTTGTATTCTGGGACGGAGAGTGGGACCCCCTCCATTGTGAGCAGACACGTGCTACTTTGCTCTGGGGACACAGTGGCCAGCTATAAAGGTGGTCAGAAATTAGTGAGTTTCATGGAGATGATTTTTCATGTTAAATACAACTTCTATGGGTCTAAGGCCTTTATGAAATTTTTTTCCATTGCTAATCTAGTCGGTCGACATGCATGAGTGTGGTTTCCAGATCATAGCATCAGCACTGCCTGGGAACTTGTTAGAAATGCAAATTCTCAGACTTACTGAATCAGAAACTCTGCAAGTGGGCCCAGTGACCTGTGTGTTAACAAGCCTTGCAGGGGATTCCGATGTGTGCTAAAGGCTGAGAGCAACCAGTGTGGCGAGGGGTCTGGAAGCCAAGAACCACTAGCTCTAGAATATACTCTACCTCTCCAGTTCACTGTGAGACCTGGGGCAGGTCACTTCCCTTATTTACACCTCCATTTTCTCATCTGGAAAATGGGAAAATCATACCTCCTTGCAACCTCAAATGACTGTTTTACAAGCTGAATGAGTTTAGGAAAGTGAAAGGTATTCAAATAATATATTATATAAAGGGCAGGCATATTTATTATTCCCTGTAATTAGGTGGGGTGATGTATAAAGCATCTCTTTTGATGAAAATGGTTCTATATTTTTAAATTGACATATAGTCAGTTACAATGTCAGTTTCTGGTGTACAGCATAATGTCCCAGTCATGCATGTACATATACATATTAATTTTCATATTCTTTTTCATTATAAGTTACTACAAGACATTGAATATAGTTGGTTCTATTTTTATTGACCAGGAATAGTCTGTGACCTCCATGGAAGAGCTCACTGGATGCCTTAACAACCCTCACGGCAGTTTCTCCTGCGGAACCTAAATCCCTTGTGTAGTGCCTTCAGCATCTCAAAGGTGTTCTGAGGATGATATCAACCAATGGGAAGGAAAGTCTTTGGGCAGAGTAAAAAGCACTTACACACAAGAGGTCCATTTGTTGTTTGTCCTCCTTTTTCAGCCCTTAGTGAAGATGGGGAATAGCAGGTCACCACCCTGTGGAGCAAACCCTTCATCTGCATGAAGAGTGCTATTAAGTTGTCCCTCATTTCCTTTCTTCTCAGGCTGAATACTTCTGGTTTTTCACCTCTGCTCAAAGGCCTCATTGTGCTCCCCTGAGTTATCTGTTTCTTTTCCCGAGCCCTTTCCATGTGCTAGAGCAATGGCCTCTCATGAAAGTGTTGTCCAGTCCCCTTGAGCTCTGGAGCTTAGAACATGCACAGAACACAGGTCACCAGCAGAGTTGTTGGGAGCATGACATTGAGGTTCCACCCATTTCCCTCCACGGACAAAGCACGACCTGATGTCTCCGAGCCAGGCTGTGGCTCCAGCAATTCTCAAATACTTTCCAGTTTTACTCTAACTTACCTCGTCATTCATGTTTTATTTTTCATGTCCCTTTGTATGCCATCTTTTATTTGTGCATAATTCTCTTTTCTCTTCTCCCATCATCTTTGATTTCTCTAATAGAAAAATAATTGTAACATGTTTATATCTGCATAGAAGTTTAGAAAAAGAAAGTTTAGTGCAGAAAAAGATCGAATGGAGAAATGCCAGAATCTCAAAAGTGTTTTTTTGAGAGGAGGGTATAGCTCAGTGGTAAAGGACATGCTTAGCATGCATGAGGTCCTGGGATGAGGTCCTGGGTTTGATCCCAAGTACCTCCATTAAATAATAAGTAAAAAAGTAATAAATAAATAATAAAATTTTAAAAAGTGTTTTCCCTGGGGAGTGAGATCACAAGCTATTTCTTTTGTTTTCCTCTTGCTTCTCTGAATATTTAAATATTTCTATGATTGACATATCAATTGCTTAATTTAAAAAAATATAAAATAAAATTGGAAAACTAGCTCCCTGCATGGGTGCAGGACAACAAAAAGAACAGAAAATGCTTATATTAAGGAAGGTCTCACTGCCTCACTGAGTTTCCATTCCGGAAAGATACAAAGCTGTGCTTGGCTGTAGGGTGACTAACCGACCTGATCTGTCCAAGACCATCCCGGTTTTAGCACTGAAATAAGCAAGCAGGACAGCTGGTCACCTACCTGCAGCCGTCTTCTCCGCTGACCGCAGTGGCCGCCGCCGGGTCTCTGCAGGGCGCTCCTCTCACGTGTCTTGCTTTGCCACTGCTGGGGAGGCTCAGCTCAGCTGGCCTTGAAGACAAGAAGACGCCGCAGGAGCATCCGCTGTGTGGTTGGTTCGAGGGAGGCTGAGGGCAGATGTGATAAGGGCAGACCAGAGGGCAGATGTGAAGAGGCGACTGAACTGAGCCCCCTCCGGGAGGGGCAGTGTGGGCAAATCCTGTGGGACATCGTGGAAGCTGGAGGTTCAGTGCTGCAGAAGCCACTGAGAGTGTTTTGTCATAACGCTTCTGGAGAGGGTGAGGGCGGGGAGGAGCCGACCTGCCGGGCCTCCTTCCCTTGGACGTGAATTACCTGTGAACTTCTGTTAGCTTTATTTCTTCTTTTTGCCTTAAATATGTTATATTTACTAGACATCTGAGTTTATCAAGATTTCATTCGAAATCGGTGGTTCTCAATCCCAGCTGCACACAGTCGCTTGAAAAGCTTCTAAAATGCTCAGGCCCCTCCCTAGAACACTTAAAATGGTCTAATCTAAATTAGAAGGGACCCTAGGGAAAATATATATAATATACATATAAAATAATTTATGTATAATATATAAAATAATTACACACATATATAATATATTATCATTACATATAATATGTGAATTTATATAGTTTATATATAAGATAAAATAATTATACAGAATATATAATACCCAAAGAAATTTATACATAATATATTATTTCATACACTATGTGAATTTATATAAATAATTTATATATAATAATTACATATAATATATAATCATATGTAATTAATTTTAATATTATATAAAAATTCCTTTAGATATTATATATTGTATTAATTAAAATATTATGCATATCTATGAATTCCTAAGGAATTTATATGTGTAAATGTATAATATAACTACATATAATATATAAAGGAATTCACGTATAATTACATATAACATGTAATTTTATATGCACATATAATTAATGTATCATATATTAATTATTATATATTACATATAAATAATTATATAAAATAGAATTTCTTAGAAACTCATATATGTATAATATAATTACATATAATAAATGATATTAAAGGAATTTTACATATTATAATCAATATAATGTATACTATATTAGTTATATATGATTGTATATTGTATTTCATTATATTATATAGGCAAATTCATTTATATATGAATTTACCTATATATGTTATGATAACATATTATATATAAATTTCTCTAAACATTACATAATGTATGTAATTATAATAAATAATATATTGTGTCTAATTATAGTATATTGTCTTATATGTAATTATATACTATGTTATATATATATATATATATACACACGCAAATACCTTAGGTTCCTTTAGGCACCTCCCTTAGGCCCTTCTCTATTCCCTCTCTGCTCTCATTCTCTTGAGTTGCGATACCACCACAAAGCCCTATCGATATGTGTATATATCGTCTTCTCAGGGGAGTCTAGCTGTGCTTGGGAATCATCGGCTCAGACACTGAATATGAGTGATAAGGGGACGGCGTGTGTCCAGGAAGCTGACTGAAGGACACCTGGGGCAGTGAGTCAGCAGGTCCCATCAGCAGAGTGGATAAGGGCAGACTGGCAGTCAGGGGTGCAGGGGAGGACTCTGTAAAAAAATGAAGTTCAGGGAAATGAAGAGTGGACCAGGGGCCTACAATCTGGTCCTTTAATGGTCAGGACTCCAGGACTCCTCCAAATGAACAGGAAGCGCCTTACCTTGTAGGCGCTGCTGATTCAATGAGCGGGCAGTGGTGCGGACCATGGGCCCCTGGAGTCCAGTGCACTAAGTTAAAGGATCAAGCAAGCGCCAATGTTAGAGAGGGGCTGAAAGTGAACCGGAGAGGGAAACCGGCTCGTACACCTGCCCAAGGTCGAGCTAAAGGACTGCCCCATTCTTGGTGAGAGAGCAAAGTACCAGATCAGCCTGGCCAGGGTCACTCTTCGAGGGGTGCTTAGAGGAGGTGTTGACCACTGTGGTTTGCTTTTCACTGCCAGGCCCAGCCTCCGTGGGGGCCAAGCTGTGCCCGTCCAGAGCAGCCGCACTGATGGGGCGCTGCTTAGCTGGAGGACGTTGTGATTGCAGCGGGTGTTTAGACAATGGAAGGGACATCAAGGGTTTCAGTATCAGCCTGTGCTTTCCCATGCTGGAAAATCCGGGATTCAGATGGCGTTATTTGAGGATCAGATGTGTCTTGCTAGGGCAGGTACGTGCAGATCTGCTGGAGAAAAGAAATGAGCTGCACATGTGCTTGCTTCATCTTTTCCTAAATGTTCATAGCCTGGCTGTTGGGGCTATGAGCAGCAAATGTGAGGCCGAGAGCAGGAGGCCTCTCTGACCCTCAGCTCTCAGCCCAGAGGCTCTGTTCAAAGCTATAGTTGTCCAACAGAGTCACCTAAAGGCTTCTTGAAAAATACAGACGCCAGGTCCCCAGCCCTAGGGATTCCGATCAGTTAGTCTGAGGTGGCATCTGAGATCTGAACATTATTTAAATATTCTCCAGGTGATTCTAAAGCATAGCCAGGGTGAGAACCACTGATTTTAGCTTTGGCCGTGCAACCAAATAGGTGGTCAGTTGGGAAGGGGATGAAGGGGGAGGGTAACGGGGATCAGAGGACCGCTAACCCTGGAATTGGTCCACGTGTTGGTTTTTATTTTGCCCTTTTTGCCTATTGATCTTTTTCAGTGGTACAATTAATTCTTCGTGTTTTACAGCGTCTGTTTTCCTTTGAGGTCCTCAGATTTTGGCTGCATCAGAATCACCAGGAGAGCTTGTTAAAGTGGAGGCTGGGCCCCACCCCAGAGTTTCTGATTCAGTGGCCCTGGGGTGGGGGTGGGGGGCAGGCCTTTGCCTCCCTAACAAGCTCCCAGGTGATGCTGCTGCTGCCTTCCAAGAACCATACTTTGAGAACTGCTGGTCCTAACTTATTTTATCATTTTATCCTTTCAGTATTTTAGTTTTCCAGGTTTAATGTTTCAGTGAGATCTTAATTTTCCTCAGCTTTTGTTTTCCTCTCCTCATTAAATTATGGTATATTTAATCTTTCATCTTAGTTAACCTTTTATCTAGATTTTTCTTACCACCTTTAATTCTAATTTATACTCTTTTATTTTATCAGTATTTTTTTATTTGCCCTTTTGACACATTAGTTACCCACTCAGAGTGAGTCATCTTCTGCACACCCCTTTTCTGGTAACCAGACCCTTATTAGGTTGAGGCTTTGGGAAGTCATGTGCTTTGTGGGCCCCTTTAAAGGTTTTTTTTCAGCTTTATTGAGATATAATTGACAAAAAAAATTGTCACTTAACTAATTGATACTTAAAGTGTACTTTGTGATGGTTTGATATACATATACATCGTGAAAATATTCCCATCTGGTTAATTATCATATCCATCATTTTATGTATTTATCGTGTGTGTGTGAGAGAGAGAGAGAACATTTAACTTCTCTTCTCTTGGAAACTTCAGTTATACAGTATTGTGTAATCGGAGCTGACTTTGGATTAGGCTAAACCAATAAAGGTAATTCTATTTTCCCTGCCAGTGACTAGTACAAAAATGGTAATGAAACGTGCAGGAAAGCCTGCTGGTGGGTCTCTGGGAACGCTGTCCTTGTTAACAGCTCTCAGGAATATTCTCTGTGCCAGACTTCAGACTGCTGCGTGAGGTTTCAGCCTTGGCGGAGGAAGAGCCATCTGGCATCTATGAGGGAACAAGCCTCAGGACCACTGTCAATACCTTGAAGATAGCTGAGCTCAAAGGTGGGATGAATCCAAGTCCTTTCTTGATGATGTCCTTGGGCCACCAAACCAACAAACCCTGGATCTGTCTTCTTTCTGGACTTCCTGTTATGTGAGCTTCTCTTTGTTTAAGCCATTTAAGTTAGGTCTTCTGTTTGTTGAAGCCAAAAGCATCCTAAATGATACATATTATTTTAGCCATCTTAAAATTACTATATTTTTATTTGTCTGTGGGTATGTGTGTATATCTCATAAATTTCCTGAGACTGGGAATTGTTTTTTTTTCTGTATTTAAAAAAATATTTTTTAAGAGTAGTTTTAGGTTCACAACAAAATTAAGAAGGTACAGAGCTTTCCCATACACTCCCTGTCCCATACATGTATAGCCCCCCAGAAAAGTCCCCCACCAGAGTGGTACATTTGTTACAACTGAGGAACCTACATTGATACATCATTATCACCCAAAGACCACGGTTTACATTAGGGTTCACTCTTGGTGGTGTACATTTTATGGAGTTAGACAAATGTATAATGATGTGAGTCCACCATGATAATATCATGCAAAGCAGTTTCACTGACTTAAAAATCCTCTCTGCTCTGCCTGTTCATCCCTCCCCAACCCAGTCCTTGGCCACTACCAATTTTTTTTACTGTCTCCATAGTTTTGCCTTTTCCAGAATGCCGTATAGTTGGAATCAGACAGTACTTATAGCCTTTTCAGATTGGCTCCTTTCACTTATTAATATGCATTTAAGATTTCTCCATATTTTTTCATGACTTGAGAGCTCATTTCTTTTTAGTTCCAAATAATCCATTGTCTGGATGTATCATAGTTTATTTATCCATTTACCAGCTGAAGGACATCTTGGTTGCTTCCAAGATTTGGCAATTATGAATAAAGCTGCCAGAAATATCCAGTGCAGGTTTTTGTGTGGACGTAAAATTTTCAGCTCTTCTGGGTAAATACCAAGAAGCATGATTGATGAGTCCTTTGGTAAGAGTTTGTTTCATTTTGTAAGAAACTGGCAAACTGTCTTCCAAAGTGGCTGTACCATTTTGTGTTCCCACCAGCAATAAATGAAAATTCCAGTTGCTCCACATCCTAGCCAGCATTCGGCGCTGTCAGTGTTCTGGATTTTGGCCATTCTAATAGGTGTATAGTGGTATCTCATTGTTGTCTTAATTTCCATTTCCCTGATAACATATGATGTGGCACATCATTTCACATGCTTATTTGCCATCTGTGTATCTTCTTTGGTGAGGTGTCTGTTAAGATCTTCGGCCCACTTTTTAATTGAATTGTTTGTTTTCTTATGGTTGAGTTTTATGGGTTCTTTGTATGTTTTGGATAGCTGTTCTTTATCAGATGTGTCTTTTGCAAGTATTTCCTCTCAGTCTGGGTCTTGTTTTCTAATTCTCTTGGTATTGTCTTTCAGAATCATGATATTTCACATGGAGTTTTTTCTAAGCTCTTGAATAAAATATTGTTTGAGGGACAAATGAATTACTTACTTCCATAAATGTTAAGACTCACTTTGTGTCTAGCTTATGCTAATTACTGGGAACTCTAGGATGAAAATAAGCATAGAGCACTTTTCATTGTTCAAAACAAAACCAGGACATCTGACCGCCTTAAGAGAAAGGATGCGTGTGGACGGATGCTCACAGCTCTGGTCCAACCTCTCCTTGCCTCCAGCTTGTCTGCCCCACGCGGTCTCTCTCACAGGCCTCTCTTTCTATGCTTGTGAATTCTGCCTTCTCCTTTCACTCCCGACTGGCCAAAGAGCTACAGGTCCTTTAGTCCTGATTTCAGAGGGACAGATTTTGATTAGTTCATTATCATCTTTATAGGGCAAAAGCCCACAGGCCCTCTCCCTAGTGGATCACTGCACAATGTTGGATCCAGTGCCCTTTTGAGTCCAACTGATGCCAACTTCAAGACAATACAATATCCTGATGCGTCTTCACTGAAACTGTAAGAGGAAGTTGGGAATTGAAAGGCACAGTGACTTGCATGTTTAAAAGGATGATTTAGAAAGTAACTCTAGAACCAGGATCTTCAGTCATAATACCATCTCTGTGCCACTTGTACTTCCGTGTCCTGGAGAGCTCCGAATGAGTGACACACACTGATTTCCACTGCCTCAAATTTAAAGAATGAAGTAAATTAGAATCAAAGTTTCTCCTTTAGAATCAGAAATGATTCTTAACCTGTTTTGAGGAAAAGAAGTGAAAACTAAGTTATTAGGGCTGAAATAAAAATGTGCTCTATAGGAACAAATAATACACAATGTTATAATTTCTAAATGGCTAAGAATATTTAGAAATAATAAATTAACCAGGTAAGATAAAACCAGTTAATGAGGTAATGCCGTAGAGTTTTTTTTTTAAGTCAAATAATCTTCTACATGTAAATATATTCCCCAAGTAAGCAAGAGGTTATCACATTGACATCAACTTCACCAAGAATAAAAAGAATTACCTGGAGGATAGATTAGGTTCATGTACTTACATAAATGGAAAATTTTAATTTTTATTAATTTTTATTTCTTTCATTTTTCAGTTTTATTAGGTAAAATTGATACAATTTGACTACTCATATACAATATATTGCATGTAAATCCGAATATACAATATACTGGACATATTTTTTAAAATTTACATATATATTATATTCATTGTTTCTAAGAAAAGTTTAGAGCTTTAGCTTTTTGAACTTGCATAGTTATCAAAGGAATAAAGCCAACCACAAAGTAAGAATCAACAGAATGCAGTAATCCAATCATAAAGGACAGTCAAATGTGCTTACACATATTCAAGAAATCAGTCATCTAAGTTATAAATAATAAGTAATTCATTTGTGTCTTTTTTTTTTAGATTCCACAGATAAGTTATATCACATTTTTCTTTCTGTTTCTGGCTTACTTAACTTAGAATGACAATCTCCAGGCCCATCCATGTTGCTGCAAATGGCATTATTTTATTCTCTTTTATGGCTGAGTAGTATTCTGTTGTGTGTACGTGTACACACACATACACACATCTTCTTTATCCAGTCATCTGTTGATGGACATTTAGGTTGCTTCCATGTCTTGGCTGTTGTAAATAGTGCTGCTATGAACACTGGGGTGCATGCATCTTTTTGAATTATATTTTTCTCCAAATATATGCCCAAAAGTAGGATTGCTGGATCATATGGTAAGTCTATTTTCATTTTTTTAAGGAACCTCCATACTGTCCTCCATAGTGGCTGCACCAATTTACATTCAGAAAATTTTAATTTTTAGACAGGAAAACACAAGTGTGATTTCAGAATTATTCTTTGGGAAAGTGATAATTTATCTTTACTTAATTTGAAAAAAATACCTCTGGAAAGAAATAGTGGGCAACACTTTTATTTTCTGCCATTAGCTTATTTGCGTCTTCTAATGTTTCTACAGTGAGCATGAATCACCTGAGAAATATTAAAATGTCATATTAAAATATGAATTGTAAGAGGAAAAGACAGCAACTTACTTGCTGTAGTACCCAGCATGGTGCTGTAAGTAAATTAGGGCTTTCCTTTTTAAAGCCTTTGAGGGCGATGATCTCCATTCCAGAGTCAGCAAGTGTAAATGACACCAGCTACCCTAGGAACACACAGTAGCCTATTTCGGTTGATTTGAATTTAGAATTGTAGTAATAAACCTATTTGGGTTAGTGTCAGATGATGGCTGGTCATGTGAGTGTTTGTGCTATGACTTCACCACGATGTACTTCACGAGGCACCCACATGGGCAGCCGTGTGAGATGCTATTTTCATCCGCCTCCAACCTCTCAGTAAGTTGTTTCACCCAGATTGTAGCAAAGTACCCGGTCCTCGGTGAAAACCCATCAGCATCAAGTGCAATGCTTTTATTTTATTTTTACTTTTTAAAACGATGTATCTTATTTTTTTAAATTTATTTATTTATTTTTTAAATCAGTCTTTTTTTTAGGGAGGGCAGATAATTAGGTTTTTATTTAATTTATTATTTTTTTAATGGAGGTACTGAGGATTGAACCCAGTTCCCTTCTCAATCTCCAGGCCCTTGTCCCTGCTTCTTCTCCAACCGTATTGCCCACCAGACATCTCTTTACAGGCCCCACTTTGTAACCATGTGAGACTGCCTTTCCCTGAGCAAGGCAAGCACTTGCAGATCTCTATATATCAAAAATCCCTCCTGCAGGTGTACAGCAAAGGTGACCAAGAGCCGCCATCAAGGAGAAAACTCTGCAGCTATTTCACTGACACTTGAATAATTTTCCATCGGTTTCTTCCAATCACTCCATCTTAGAATTGGGGCCCTCCTACTTTGTGTTTCAGTGGAACCCCCTTTTCTGGAGTTTAGCACGTCTTCACTCAGACATTTGGTTCAAAGGGGTGTGTTTTCGTCACGTGGGTTCCACGAGAATCAGCAGAGCATGGAGCCGGGACCCAGGACTTGGATTCCAAGCCGTGTGGCCTTGGCTCAGTCCCTGGACTTCTGCTTCCTCAGCTGCCCCAGGGAAATAAGGATGCCTGCCTGCCTCCCTACCTCAGGCTTTGGGATGAGGAGCAAATGGCTGTAAAAACACCTTGTAAACTATAAAGCACAACTGGTGGGAGGTGTTAACGTTTCAATAAATTTCACTTTTCACTTTAGCACAGGATTCTCAGTATCAGTGCTATTGACATTTAGGGTGGCTGGATAATTCTTTGTTGGTGGAGGGAGGGGCTGGCTTGTGTGTGGCAGAATGTCTACCCACTAGATGCCACTAGCACTACCAGGTCACGACAACCAAAAATGTCTCTAGACGTTTCCAAATGTCCCTGGGGAGAAACATGCCCCTGGTGAGAGCCTCTGCTTTAGTCTGAGCTTAGAACTGTATTCCAGTCACCATTCCCTGTCTTCTCTCCAACTCTTCCCTCTAGCCCCATTCACAGGCTTTTCTGGTCACCGAATAAGCAAGGCTTTTTAAAGTTCCATGTCTGATGCCTTTCCCCACTCTCAGCCCACCTTTTATAAAAGATGTTTTTGCAGCCATCCATGTGCAGACTTAGTAGCGTCTCTGGATTCTGTCCACAGAAGCTGCTAGAAGAAAACTTCATTTCCTGGGCATTGAACTCAAAAACACTTCCTCTTTTCTAACTCCTCCTGCCATCTTTGCTGACTAGAGACTCCTATTCTGATATACAATTTCTCTTAAAAACTCAAGCTTTCCCATTGAGTTGTCTGTCTTCTCTGCAGGCATCACCAACCTACCTGGCCTGAAAGGCATTCCATAATTGTAGATCTCTTTTTCCCAACATCTTTTTGTTTCTGGTTTTTCATATAAAGAAGGTAATACACATATTACGTTTTTCCCAGTAGCATCGAAGTGCATTAAAGGAGATCTTTACTTCCCCTCCTCCTCCACACCCCCCACCCCCATTCCAACCCAGTTTTCACTGTCCCTCTCCAGAGGTAGCTTTTCATTCCTGGAGCCTGTCCTGCCAGTTTTCCACACAGATGCAAGCACATTTTTTTTCTCACTGCTTTTTCAGCATGCTAATGTTTGTATGTGAAAACAGTGAGTTTTCTCTTACTCTGTTCCTGGCCAGAATAATTCTCCATCCTTAAAGACGGTCAAAGAAGAGGTTTTTTATTTTTATTTAAATAAATTTTTTTCACTGAAGTATAGTCAGTTTACAATGTTGTGTCAATTTCTGGTGTACAGTATAATGTTTCAGTCAAATATGTACATACATATATATATATATTCGTTTTCATAGTCTTTTCTATTATAGGTTACTAAAAGATATTGAATAGCGTTCCCTGTGCTATACAATAGGACCTTGTTGTTTATCTATTTTATATATAATAGTTAGTATCTGCAAATCTTGAACTCCCAATTTATCCCTTCCCACCCCCTTTCCCCCAGGTAACCATAAGTTTGTTTTCTATGTCTGAGTCTGTTTCTGTTTTGTAAATAAGTTCACTTGTGTCTTCTTTTTTTAAGATTCCACATATGAATGATATTATATGGTATTTTTCTTTCTGTTTCTGGCTAACTTCACTTAGAATGACAATCTCCAGGTCCATCCATGTTGCTGCAAATGGCATTATTTTATTCTTTTTTATGGCTGAGTAGTATTTATTTATATATATATATATATATATATATGTATGTATGTATATATATATATACACCACAACTTCTTTATTCATTCATCTGTCAGTGGACATTTAGGCTATTTCCATGTCCTGGATATTGTAAATAGTGCTGCTATAAAAATTCTGGTGCATGTATTTTTTCAAATTAGATTTCCTTCCAGATATATGCCCACGAATGAGATTGCTGGATCATATGGTAAGTCTATTTTTAGTTTTTAAAGGAATCTCCATACTGTTTTCCATAATGGCTGCATCAAATTACTTTCCCACCAACAGCACAGGAGGGTTCCCTTTTTGAGAAGGTTTTTAGTAGTGTTCTGCAGCTATCGAAAACAGACTCCCCCAAATACAATAATAACAATAAAACAAGGCAAAAAAAGAAAAAGAAAATGCACTTCCCTCCTGCCAAAGCCCCACCAGAGTGCCATGTGCACCCCAACAAGGCAGGGAGAATCTCCCCTCTGCAGGTATTCATACACCAACCCATCCATTCCACTGTATTTGATGATGATGATTATTATTTTATGATCATAGTGTTTTATTGTTTATCACAGTATAAGGCCCTTTTTTAAAAATACATTTTTTTTTAAAGAAAAAGGACCCATAAGTGAACACATTGATAATTATCTAGTATCAGAATGATACACACTGTCCAAAATCATTTCCTAACTCCTTTCTGAGCCTTTCACCACTGGGGAATACTTCAGTTTTGTGACTTTAAGAATGGTGAGAATTTCATATAATTCCCTATTGTTAGCATATTCTTGCTGTTTTAAATCAATTATCTTACTTATTAGGTTTTTGGAGAAGGATAATTTTTTTTTTTTTAAAGAAGGAACGTGTTTTGCAAAGGACCCTCAAGAGAGAGGTTGGACAGGTTTATGCAACGGCAAAAAATAACTCCACCAGCGGAGAAGAATACAGGCAGGGTGTGACTGGGGCTCATTCCAGTGACTGTTCTCCTTTGAAAGGGCTCACGGATTAAATTCCTACCCGGGAGACGGTAAGACTGATTTTGTTTCTGATTCAGTAACTTGTGACGATTTACAAACGCAGGTGTCCATGTGCAAAGAAGAGATTTTTTTTTCAAATCCCATTTGAATAAGGACCATGTTTAGATTCTTTCTCGAATTCTTTTGTTCATTCAACATGCATTAATTGGTTTTAGGCTCGTGGGGCAGAGTTTTGAGGAGGAGGAATTCGTAAAGTTGACTCCGACAAGAATTCTGCTCTCTGGAAACACGTGGTCATTTAGGGCAGGAAGAGACCAGCTAAATTTTATACTCCAAATATAATGTGATAAAGGCCATGAGGACAGCTAAGATGCTGCAGATGCTACCAAGATACTTCATCTCCAATCAACACTGCCATGAACAGTGTTTCCAGCACAACTTCCAGGGACCGAGAAATCCAGGAAGGCCATGGGTGATTGCGCAGCATGACTCAATCACATATGTATTTGCTGGCTCTGGACTGAACGCTGGTGCCTGCAGGTTGGGGGAGGAAGATGACAGTGGTCAGTTAAGTGTGAACAGCCCTATCTTCACGAGCCTTATCTCAACTGTCAACAGGATGGTGTGACTGCCAAAGCTTTGCCAAAATCAGCTCTTCTTTTCTTTTTAAAATTATTTATTTATATATTGGGGTTTTTTTGAGGGGAGAGGTAATTAGGTTTATTTATTTATTTTCATGGAAGTACTGGGGATTGAACCCAGGACCTCATGCATTCCAAGCACGGGCCCTGCCTCTGAACTCCACTGAACTATACCCTCCCCCCTTTATTTTCTTCTCTGACTTTTTTTCTTCAGGTTTGCAATTTGTGGATGAAGACTCTTAAGAGAGATACTAGCCAGCTATTGCTGCACTGATGCTATGTAAAAAAAACCCAGCCCTCTCCCCATAGTTTATAATCATAACAGTTTATGTTCACGCTCGCTCGTAGGTCTGTCGGTCAGCTGAGAACTGGCTGATCCAGGCTGAGCTGGGCTGGATTCCAGGTTGCTGATCTGGTTGAGATCTGCTTCACATTATGGGGCTCATGATCTCAGATCACAGAATGTCAGATCCCAGGAACACAAGGTGGCGAGCCAGGCTGTGAGATGGCTCTTATAGACCTTTACCCACACTGTCTCTTCCACCCATATTTTTTTCGGTCAGAGCAAGTCCTACATGGCCTGGCCCAAGACCAGTAAGGCAGGGGAGTACATGCTGCCTATGTGAGTGGAAGAAAGTGCCAAATCACAGGGCATGGGTGTAATTCATGTCCTTCAGAGAAAGCAGAAAGAACTGGGAATGATGATCTAATCTACTATAAGGGATGTCATTTTTCATGAAAAGAAAACCTCCCAATGAGATATATAAGTAATGGACCTCTTCTGTGTAGTGGAGTTGCTGCTGACCTATGGGTACTGAGAAACCAGTGACAAAGTCCCTGTGTGGTTGGAGCTGGAATGATCATCACTGTAGATTTGAAGAGTTTTTCGTTCCTGGCTTCAGATAAGCTCTGCGCCTGCTGCTTCACAGCGAAGGAAACACTTCATCTTTCTTCTCTGTGTACTTGCCTGTTTATTTCCTTCCTCCTGCCCCAATTCCACAACTGTCACGCTTCTCCAGCCCCTACATTAATGGCTGCCCCATTTCAACTCCATCCTACTCAGCTGTTTGGCAATTCTGGAAGTCCTCCACCAGGGCTCACCGTGGCTGGAAAGACCTGCCTACATTTCTGGATCTCAGCCATGAAGGATGGGCTTGAGGACCAGGCTGCGTGGTTTGTAACAGTTCCTGTCTTTAGAAGCTGAGGTCTGCAATATCATATGATGTCTCTTATATGTGGAATCTAAAAAAAATATATACAGATTTTATTTACAAACCAGAAGTAGACTCATGGACATAGAAAACAAACTGGTTACCAGGGGGAAAAGGGGGTGGGGAGGGATAAATTGGGATTCTGAGATTTACAGATACTAACTACTATATATAAAATAGATAAACAACAAGGACCTATTGTATAGCACAGGGAACTATATTCAGTTTCTTGCAATGAGCTGTAATGGAAAAGAATCTGAAAAAAATACATATATATGTATGTATGTATATGTATAACTGAATTGCTTTGCTGTGCACCTAGAATTAACATTGTAAATTGACTACACTTCAATAAAAAATAAGAATTTAAGTAATTTTAAAAAGAAGCTGATTAAAAAATTTTAGAAGGCTGGTCTCCACTGAAAACTTTGAAATCAACCTGTCCCCACAAGAATCTCATAGGCTCATAGAATACGAGCTCTGGGGCTTTGCAGAGCATCTAGTCAGCCTGCTGTTTCACAGATAAAGCAACCAAGTGCAGAGAATCTTGTTCATGAAAGAACTAAGACCAGGGCCTTGGACTCACGATTCTCAATCCAGGGGACCCGCAGTGTCTCACCACATTCACCCTTCCCCCAGGGGAGTCAGTTTCATTGTTACTGAAATTATTGTGAACATGTGTGGCAGGATACTAGATGAAAGCCTAAAAATAGGTGGATTTGGGGGCTGTGGACCCTGTTTACATACCCATCTAAAGACCCCTTAACTAACAAATCAGGCTACTCTTTGGTCTAGGAAAAGGAGGACTCAATTAAATGCAAAGAGAAATATAAAGAGTTTAATTCTTTGCTTTTGATCTCCTAAGGGCCCAAGGACCCGAGTTGCATTTTAGAGACGACCCCACCCCTCCATCAACTCTGGCATTCCCAAGGCAATCTGAAAGAAGCCTGGGGGATGGAGGGGGGAAGGGGGAGGGACCCTGAAAGTTAATCCTGAGAGACCGCGAAATCACTGACCTGACGATGACAGGCTGTATTTGTAAGTGACTGTATTCAGTTTACCACCACCAAGATTGAAATTCAAAATTGATGCTATAATAGAAAAATAGGGTAAATTACCATTTTTCTGTAACTGACTTTGTGACCTGTGACTTTTGTACCTACAGCCTATTAGCAAGAGATTGATACCAAGGGCTAGTACCACAAGTGGAGGCAGGAGAAATACTGCTAGCTAATATGCACAGAAAAAGATCTGGAAGGATTTAAATGTGGAATAATTTCGTTTTGTTTATATGCATTTAAAATTGTTTCCCAATAAACACGTACCGTTTTTGTAACAAGAAAAATATATTATTTTAATTTTAAAAAATCACCTCCCAGCCTCCCCTCCTCTCTCCTATCTGATACAAATCCTCTCAATTTTTACTTATTTTTGGCACTACTCACATACCTTGGCACTGAAGTTGCTCCTACTAACATCTTTCCTTGTTCTAATTTGCTATTTCCCCCAAACCATTGGACCTTTGTATTCCCTGGTTTCATTGGTGTTGAGGACTTAGTTGGCCGGCACATCACCAACTGTGAATCTGGAAAGTCAAGATAAATAGAAAAACAAATCAAAGAACAAACGCCAAGCCCACTCATCTGCATTTCTCATTCTCAAGTGCCCTTTGATGCAGATACTCCGTATTTATTAATGATGTATGTCCTACTTCAAAAATACTTGAAGGGACTTAGAAAAAAAAGTTATCAAGATATGACTTGATCAAAACCGAAACAGCAGGGGAAGGGAGTTTAGTTCCTTTTAGCAAGTGTGGGAGGCCACAGATGAGTGAAGCCAGGGCAGTCAAGTGAGGGGCCAGACCGGATCTTCTTGGTATAGTCTGACGGGTGCTGGGGGAAGGGCCCTGAGACAAGCCTGAGGGCCGGGGGAGGCTTCTGAAAAAGCTCCCTGGCAGAGATGTCTCCTGCACTAAGTCCTGAAGGATGAGTTAGAGTTAGCCAGGGAAAGAAACGGTGAATTCCTAAAAGTGGTAAGAAAACCTGCTAATGAAAGTTCCACACCCAGGCTTTACTTTAAGTTCCAGGCTTTTGGCCAAGAAGACAAAAGTGGAAAATACTTCTTACTGTATGAGAAAAGGAGCATACCTTTCTAGGAACCAAAAATGAAACTCTAGAATTCTCCAGTTTTATCGTGTATGAAAATGTCCCCAAATATCATTAAAAATGCAGAATTCTGGGCCTCAGCTTCAGAGACTCTGACTCAGTAGTGCAGGGGTGGGGTCCAAGACTCTGCTTTTTAACAAACTCTCCAAATAATTCTGATGTAAGTAGCCCCACCCCCAGTGCACCTGAAAAATACTGCTGTAAAAGAAATTTTTTTTGGATTGAAGTATAGTTGATTTACAATGTTGTGTTAATTTCTGGTGCACAGCAAAGTGATTTATTTATACATATTATTCCTTTTCATATTCTTTTTCATTATAGGCTATTATAAGATTCTGAATATAGTTCTCTGTACTGTACAGTAAGATCTTGTTGTTTACCTATTTTATATACAGTAGTGAGTATCTACAAATGTCAAACACCCAATTTATCCCTCCCTACCCCTCCCCTCCATAACCATAAACTTGTTTGTTTGTTTTGAGATACATTTTTTTCTTTTATTGAAGTATAGTCAGTTTACAATGTTGTGTCAATTTCTGGTGTACAGCATACTGTTTCAGTCATACATATACATACATTTATTCCTTTTCAGATTATTTCTCATTATAGGTTACTACAAGATATTGTACATAGTTCCCTGTGCTCTACAGCATAAACTTGTTGTTTATCTATTTTATATATAGTAGTATCTGCAAATCTTGAACTCTAAATTTATCCCTTCCCATCTCCTTTCCTCCCTTGTAACCATAAGCTTGTCTTCTACGTCAGTGAGTCTGTTTCTGTTTTGTAAATAAGTTCATTTGTGTCCTTTTTTTTAGATGCCACGTTAGTGATAACATATGATATTTTTCTTTCTCTTTCTTGCTTCACTTAGAATGACAGTCTTTGGGTCCATCTGTGTTCCTGCAAACCGCATTTTTTTTATGGGTGAGTAGTGTTCCATCGTATATGTAAAAGGAGTTTTTTATTCATTTCCTCATTCACTTATTTGTTAATTCAAAGAAAAATATGAAGCACTGTCCTAAATGCTGGGGATAGACTGTGGAACAAGACAGAGAAGCCCCTGTCCTCAGGGGGACGCAGATCACCGAGGGGAGGAGCACTGAGCCTCTTCTTGAGCGCTCCCTGGAGGTCCCTGCCGACCAGAGCCCTGCGCCTGTCCCACGTGCCACTTCAGCTCCTAACTGCATTCTTCTCAGTTCGATTTTAGTGATCCGATTTTCTGCCTAGATCCTGGAGACGCTGTCGTGTAGGTTGTCCAGGCAGAGGCCTGGGGTGGGTTCCCCAAACCCTGGAATAACTTTTCTGAGTGACCAGATGAAGGGTGAATGACCGAGGTGGGCAGTCACGACCGAGGGACAGAACCGCTGAGGGTTCTGACAAGTCAGAGGGCCGGGTCAGGCTGACCCTGGCTGGGTGGGCTCCCAGCTCCAAAGGCTGTGTGCTACGGACCTAACGCTGGTGGTGCCCCAGATTCAGATGTTGAAGCCCTACCCTCCAATATGATGGTGTGCGGGGATGCGGCCTTTGGGAGGTGATTCAGGTTAGATGGGGTCGTGGGGGTGAGGTCCTCACGATGAGATGGGTGTCCTCGTAAGAAAAGATTCTAGGGAGCTTACTCCATCTCAGCGCTGTGTGAGGACCCAGCAAGAAGGTGGCCGTCTAGACCCAGGGAGGGGGTCCTCCCCAGAACCCGACCGTGAGCGCAACCCCATCTCAGAAGTCCAGCCTCCAGAACGATGAGAAAATAAGTGCCTGTTGTTTAAGCTGCCTGATCTATGGCATTTTGTATGGCAGCCTGAGCAGGCTAGGACGCAGGGAACCTCCTGTCAGCCACTCTCCTGGCTGGGCTTCTACGGCCGTGATGGAGTTCTGCTCTTGTCCCCGCCCCCACCCTGCCCACCTACCTCTCTGGGTGCTCCTTTAGAACCCAGGACCCTAAGCTGCCTCCTCCCTGCCCCCTCCTAAGTGGCCTCGGAGTGATCTTGGAGGCCCCACCTGATGTCCATATTACTGTGTCTGAGGGCCCGCCCCTCGTTAAGCAAACAATGTTTTGTTGTAAGTTTGTGGGTGTGTGAGCCTGTAGGTACATCTATGAGTATGTGAGTGTGCGTCTGGATGTTGAAGACTGAGGATACAACGGCCAGAGCATATAGACACATACATCAAAACAGAACTCAGACCCTCCCTCTAGGAACTGGTCTGAGAAGACGAACAATAATCCCTATGTCACCAATCACAGAGTAGTAATCAGAATATGATTTACAAACCTGAGTGATAATGGAATAATTCTGGGTTATGTGAGTATGCATTCACATGTAAACCTATGAATGTTGATGTCGAGTCTCATTTGTCCAAAAGATTTTGCCAGTTTCTGCTAGGAAAGTGAACTCTCATTTTATGTTTGTTTTAGCTTTTATTTCAATCAGATAAGACTTGCTTAAGGAAGGTTTCACATGAAACAGCCACCAACTTTGTCACTGGCCTACTATTTGTTCTTTGACTTAATAAAAAGCCAATTAAAATTCAAAAAATAAAATAATCTCTGTATCAATCGACCCTAATTTTCTATCTGATTCTGATCTAGGAGAAGGCAGATCACACCTCTAACCAATCCCTGGAATCAGTCCCCAGAACTCAGCAGATTCCCTACCCCAGCACCTCCACCGGTGCGCCATGAAGCCTCCTGCTTTTCCCACTGTAGGTCTTGCCCGCTCCTCTGCCTGCCCTTGAGTCTCTGCTTCATGCAGGCGGTGGTGCTGACTCCCCTGCTGCAGCAAGCTCTCAGTTAAGCAGCCTTGGCCTGTCTCATTTGGTGGGTCTTCCTGTATCTCTGCAGGGGGCACCAGTACGTGTATGTGAGAGCAAGCTGTGTGTACGTGCGTGCGTGAGCGAGTGTGTGTGTGCCTGGCTGTGTGTGTTGGAAATGGAGAGGTTAGGGGGGTGGAGGAGGAATACTGGGGGGGGGGGTTCCCCACATTCCCTTGCCAGAGCTTATCGCTTCTGGGCTGTTGCCTTGGAGTCCCTCCTCTTTTATGGCTGAGGGGAGGGCCAGGAGGGAAGGGAGGAGGAATCAGAAATGAGAGTTATTTCTGTAATACAGAGAGTTGATTGTAGAAGGCAGACTCTTATGCAAAGTAATAGAGTCGCTCCAACCAGGAACAGGCTTCTCTTCCTGCCATTCTGAGCAAGAGGGGCTCTCGGGGGCATCTCCTGGGCCCCCTACTTCCTTACCTGCCTTCTTCCTCCCACTGCTGAAAGCCAAAGACAGGCCCTGCTCATCTCACCCCTGTCTGTGAGCCTGCCGTGGGCTCTGAGGCTCCCCGCTTCCTCGAGGCTCTGACTGGGGCCCTGAACTTCCCTGCCACGAGTGTATCATGATTTAATCTGAGGCCAGGCAGCTACTGCCAAAATTAATGGTTGGGAAAATTAGAACAAACAGAGGTAAATAGCCCTTTACCTAGCACGCAGTCTCCCTGTGATTTTTCAACTGCAGCAAAGAGATCACTGAGGCACTACAATTTTCTGATCAACGATGGTAATTTTCTTCCGCTTAAGATCAGCTTAATCACTCGTAGGGTTTTAGAGAGCACTGGGGTCAAAAGAAAATTACAGGGTTTCTCTGGGGCCTTGGTTTATTTCGCACATCATTCTAAGTGATGCAGTGTTGCTGCAAAGGAACGCAGGGCACCCTTGGAGAAACCATGAGGCACTGGCTGGCGGTGACCAGGCTCCGCGTAGGACTGTGCTCCAGCCACAGACACTTGACTCTGCAAAGCCTCCAGCAAGCCCTAGTTTTAAAATCAAAGAAACGAAGGCTCACACCAAGTCCTTTGCCAAATACACGCCTCAAGCCAAGAAGGTTAGAATAGGGCGTGAATAACGAGAACTCCTAAGCCCCCTACCTCCCCTGGGGGGCCTTTTCTCTTGCACATTTGCGTCGCAGCGGGAGAATGCCGCGAGTACAGGAATGATTGCCCTCAAATCCAGCGCTCTATTCACTTGCTCTTCAAGAGCTGGATTCATAGGTCTTTCCCTGCTGTCTTCAAATCAATCATCCAGTTTTGAACTCTATTTCCTTCTGCCATTTGTCCTGTATTGTCACCTAAAGTGCAAAGCCTATTTTACCCAGAACTGACTCAATTGCCTGGTTAAAATATATAAATGCATACTGTGAATCTATTACGTAGATTTAATATTACCTGAATCATCACTGAGCATGACATGAATCGTCAACCTATTTCTGTGAATAAGAACTGAGATAAACTGTAGCCAGTGACCATGAACAGAAGCAATGCCCTCAACAAAAAATGAATGGCAAAGCAAGGGGCCAAGGACTCAGTCACCTCGTGGGCTTCCACCAGCCAGATCACTGAAGATGGAACGCACCGGAAGTTGGTGACTCACAGTAACCAGGCAAAGGTTGATGAGATGAGTTGGGTGTCTGATGCCTCTTCCTATCTGCCTGTCTCTCTTGGCACTACAACAAACATGATTGTGAAATTCCATTCTGTAGTAGTTAGGCCCTAGACCTAAATCAAGGGAAGGACTGCAATAGAACAGAAAAAAAAAAAAAAAAGTAACCTACCCTAATCTCCCCACACACTGCTATAAACTGTCACCTCTTCCCTGCATTGTTCCAGTTGGGTAGGATTTCCGCCCCCCATTCTAATCCAGCTCAGTCCTAATTTGTTCACTTGCTAACAACCTCTGAGAAAACTGTCATTCAAAAAGAAAGAAAGATAAAACACAGATTTTTTTTTCCCCCTAAGAACATATTCTGCTTTGGAAATGGGCCCTTTAAAAGGTCATTTCTCTCTAATCATATATTCAGCAATCAAATCCTTGGTATTTTCCCAAAGGAGGTGAAAATTTACATCCACAGAAAGAGCTGCACGCAGAAGTTTCTAGCAGCTTTATTCATAATTGTCAAAACTCGGAGGCAACCAATCTATCCTTCAGTAGGTGAATGGATAAATTCACTGTGGCACATCCAGACAATGGAATATTATTCAGCACTAAAAACAAATGAGCTCTCAAGCCATGAAAAGACATAGAGGAAACTTAAATGCATAGTATTAAGTGAAAGGAGCCAACCTGAAAAGGCTGCATACTTTATGAGTCCAATTTTCTGCCATTTTGGAAAAGACAAAACTATGGCGACAGTAAAATGATCAGTAGTTGCTGGGGTTCGGGGGGGTGGGGGCATCGTGAGGGAGGGATGAACAGGAGGAGCAGAGGATTTTTTCAGCAGTGAAACTACTCAGGGAGGACCTCTAAGACGGGTGCATGTCATTATTATACATCTGTCCAAAACCACAGATATACAACAGCAGGAGTGAACCCTCATGTAAACTATGCTGGTTATGACCTATCAATGTGAGTGTGTCAACTGTAACAAATGTCCCACTCTGCAGGGTCAGTGGGAGGTTGCTAATGGGGGAGGCTTGCAGATGTGGGGCCTGGGGCTCTATGGAAAATCTCTGTACTTTCCTCTTAATTTTGCTGCGAATCTAACACTGGTTCTAAAAACTAGTCTTTACAAGGGAAAAACAAGAAACAAACATAAAAAGATGAGTTCTCTCTGGAGAAGCCGAGCACAGCCTCCAGGCATGGGTATAGCGTTGTCCCTTCCTCGCCAGGAGCCTTGGTGGGCGGGGCATTTAGGGCCCAAGGAGGACGACGTGTCTGGCCAGAGAGAAGTGGGTTGGCATTTCCTGACGGCACAAGTGGCCCTACTGTCAGGGCCTGTGCTGTCTAATGTGGTAGCCACATGACATTATTTAAACTCAATAAAAACTCAAACTAACAAACCAGTTCTCGCTAGCCTTATTTCAAGGGCTCCGTAGCCTATGTGGCTGATGGCTACCGTATTGGACACGGGAGATTCAGCCCATGCCCATCATCTCAGAAAGTTCTACTGGTTAGCGCGGCTCTGGACTCGAGGCAGCCAAGGAGGCTGACCCCGGGGTTGAATAAAATCACAAATCGAGAATGCGTGTGGTGCAGGACCCCCTCGGTCCCAGATCCTGAATGACATCTGAGCAACGGTCACTGCTTCCACAGGGACAATTTCAAAAGAGGGAGGCCCACGCAGGGCCGGGAGGGAGAAAGGGCTTGAGAGGCGTGTAACTGAATCAGTGCTCGAAGAGCAACTTCTCTTTTGCAATTCTTGCTGGTCTGACAGGCTCCTGTAGAATTACATCACTTCCTAAAAAACAGGCAAACACCTCTCCTTCAAGTGAGCACCGACCCAAACAAGCAGGAAACAGGAAATGTTCACGTTTCAGCCGGGCTGAAACTCCGCACAGCATCAGCATCATGCCGGGGCGCGCGGACACCGCGGCTCCCCGCGCCGCCCTCGTCTTCGCGCTGGCGATCGCGTCCCTCCCCAGCGGCCAGGCTCCGGGTAAGCACCGCAGGGCTTTCCTCTCCAGGCACCGAGGATAATGAAGGCTTGTTTGGTGCCCGAGGCTACAGAACTCTGCCGGGGAGGGTAACACCCTGAAAAACCTAATCCACTCTGCGAAAAAAAGTGGAGAAAAGTAGAACTGTCTTTTTCTTTTTCTTTTTTTTTTTTTGGAGCGGGGAGGAGGGGGAGGGGGCATTTGGCTTCGTCTGCCGCTGGTTAATCCAGCTCCAGCTCCCTCACTGAATTGAAATTTCCCGCAATCTTTGTTTTCTAAGATGTGTGGGTCCCAGTCATTCAGCGACTTTAATGGGCATATTAAGAAAATTATCAACTCGTTGGCAGTTCCTGTAAAAGAACGTTTCAATCAGCTGAAATAGAGAAATAATAGATTAACTTTAATAACGTGGGCTGAGAAGTCTGCTGGTTCCAAAAACTCCTGGAAAAATTGGGGTATGGAAATTTACTACTGGAAAGTATACTAATGAAACACCATAAGTTAAAAAAAGAAAGAGGAAGTAAACAGGAAATTATCAGAGAAATTACCAGGCATCCACTTATAAAGACTTTCATCTGTTTTTCTTTGATCTTGTTACTTGGGGAGAGATTTTCTTTGCGTTGATTGTTACTAATGAAGCTTTGCTTTAAAAAGTGATGTGATAGTGAATCAAAGGTATCAGAAAAGACAACATATTAAACCTCATAATTTTGAACTAAGAGCAGCAGTTGAGTTACAGCCTGGCAGTTGCTACAAGCACAATCAGCCTCCACTGCCTCTTACAGTTGTGTGGATTTGCTTGTGGGTAAATAAACTAGTTGCCCGTGGTTCCTGTCAGTGGACACTGCCTGCTGCTGGTGTAGGGCAGTACTGAACGCACGAGGAAAGGTCTCAAGCTGCAGTTCTTTAAAGAGGATGGGGGCATCTGGCCTGACCTCACAGACAGGCAGCCTCCGGGAGATTAGCAGTCAGCAGCTCCCCGCCACCCCCCAACCTCCCTTTCCTTGGGTGCTTTCCACATGGTCTCTCCAGGCGGCTGAGGTGGAAAATGGGAAGTGAAAGGCCGACCATTCCAACTGGAAAGATGTTCTCCGCTGAGATTGAGGTTAGTGTTCGAAATGAGTTTGGGGGACCTTGTGTTTTTTAATGCACAAAGTTTTGGAGCTGGAAGGGAGCTTAAAGAAGATGCAGTTTAAGCCGTACTGGGGGTGCAGCTGTGCTGGGGGTGCACGGAGACGGAGGAAGGCGAGATGTCCGAGACCCATCCCAAGTCAGCTCTCCTGACGTGGCCTCCAGGGTCTCTCTTCTCCCACCCGGGGACCAACCACACCCCCCTCACCAGGACCTCTGGAGCAGACTCCTTTCCCTGGTGGGCGTCCCTCAGCTCCCACAGGAGCAGAGCCCAGCTACCCCTCTTCACCCCTGGTAACTACCACCGCTACCACGTGTGCCTTAAACACACTCCTGGGGATGATATTTAACCTTGCCTGAGTAGTTTCTTGAGCTTCTGAAAATGATTGGATCAATGTGTCTGCAATCCAGGAGATGCAAAAGGACCACCTTGAAAAGACTTTGTAAAAGTTCTTACTCTGAGGCTTATATCTGATCAGTGACTCTTCAACTTAAAGAGTTCCGGTTGCTCTTCATTTATGCCCCTTGGACCCTCCAGTCTCCTTTCCACAGCATCTCCTTCCTGCTCCCCAGCCACAGCCCCTCAGTCAGGCTGAAAGGAGCATGTGCTCCAGGCCTCTGTGGCTCTTGCCACACTGAGAACAAGTTCTCCTTTTTCCTACTGAGTGGACTCCTATGTAACCTTAAAAGGCTCAGACTGAATGTTCCCTCCTCCCTGGTGTCTCACTGCCCTTTCCCTGGCACCCTGCCTATTATGTCCTTATAGACCTACACTTCTGTAAACATAGCTAGCTGCTTCGAATCACAACTGTGTCTATGTCTGTATCTTCCACCAGGCTGTGAGCACCTCCAAGGAAAGGAAAATCCTCTTTCATTCATCTGTGATTTCCCCAAATCTTGTAAGGGGTCAGCATACATTAGGAACTCAATAATTTTTTAAATTCTTTTTGAGGAGGGGATAATTACATTTATTTGTTTGTTTGTCTGTTTTAATGGAGGTACTGGGGATTGAACCCAGGACCTCGTACATGCTAAGCACACAGTCTACCACTGAGCTATATCTTCCCCCGCAGGAACTCAACTAATTGTTGATAAACACTAAAATCATCCTAGGGTGGATATGAGGCTGATCATTAAAAACTGATGAGCTCCTGAAAGCAGGTAATGCTGGGATGCCAGGAGACACAGAAGATGAAAAGCTGTGTTTCAGGAGAGTGCAGGAATTATCCAGATCATCCCTCATGCTTACTGAGTCCTGACTCCTATCTCAGGGCCTGAAAATGCAAAGATGCCCACTTGCAAACTGCTGTATGATCAAAGCTTATTACTTTGAGATTAGTCAAGGGAAAGGCTATTCTAAATTAAAGACTGAATATATATTGTAAAATTGAAGTATAACCTTTTGAGCTAATGGTTGCTTAAGTCTTTAGGATGTGAGTTTGTTTATAGACATCACACTTGTGTTTATTTCTTTGAATTCTTCCAAAAATATCCTGGAGATATTTGGTAAAAGAATCCAATCTATGGAACAACCTGATTCTCCTTTGCAAGCATATTCCAGGTTTATCTCAAATCAAGGCTTTGCAAACAGGCAACACTTTCTAATACCTACCTGAGACCAGCACCGTTACTGCCGAGTCCACATCTTTTCACTTTCTGTAGTTAGAGAGACTGATGCAGAATTGATTACTATCCCAAGTGGAACAATCTACTTAGAAGTCACCAGGAGAGAAATGAGAAATTTCTAGGATTTTGACCAAACAGATGAGAATAGTTAAAGGAAAGCTCTGGGCCCAGGTGTCTTGGCCAGTGTAGGTTGCTAAGAAAGTTTAGACTCAAGGCAACATTCTGCCCGTGGAAACAAGGGCCACCTCATTCCTTACCCTGCACCCTGTCAGTGTCAGCTTAGCACTATCAGGAAGCTAAGAGCAACTTCCCAGATACCAAAAGCCTGGGATTTATTAGCTGCTAAAAGCAGAACAATCTGTAGAAAAAGAGCTTAAAAAGCATGAAGCAGAAATAAGGAGCTGTAACCATTTTAGTGGCCAGAGTTCAACAATGGGTTTACAGAGAGGACAGGGAGATTTTCTGAGCTGTTTCAGAAGAGTAAGGACCATATAATTACTAGATGAACCTTGAAAAGGAGGGAAAGAATAGAAGAAAATACTAGTTGCATAAATGAAGCTGTGCTTTCTAATCTTGTTCTCATTTTAGTGAATGTGACTGCCGTCTATTTTCAGGGACAGTCCCAATTTCAAGCAGTAATAATTACAATGGTGATAGTGTTCAATATATGCCAGGCACTGTTCTGAACACTTTACATATACCAAGTCATTTCACTCTCATAACAAACTTTATACAGTGGATACTATTATTCCTGTTTTATAGATGAGAAAACTGAGGCACAGAGAGGTTAAGTGACTTGCCCAAGGACACACAGCCACTTAATGGATCTAAGTAAGATTCAGTCTCTGGCAGTCCATGCTGTAACAATACACTTTGTAATCTTTGGGTTTTCAGGCTCTGCCACGCTTTGTCTAGTTTCAGGTTTGGAAAAATATGTCTCTGGTGCCTTTCCAACTACGTAGGTGTATCACATAAACTCTTGTCTGGGCTCTGAGCTTACCACATGTTAAAAAGGAGCTGTATTTGTTTGATTGGGTCAGGGACTGGCTGGCAAGAAAAGGGATGGTAGAGTTGGGTTAAATTTTGGCCTGCAGAAGAGAAGGGAGGGGCTGAAAGGTACTGAGTGAGCAAATGAGAATCTGAGTTTTATCTGAGGATTAGCATAGTTAAGACCAGGAGCAGGATAAACAGAACATTGAAGTCACTGTGTAAGAGGCTTTGGGGTGTGGGAACCAGGGAGAGAAAGCACAGCCCTCAGTCAGCAGAGTCACGGTGGGAGAGCCCTGCTGAGAACTGACCCCAAGCACCTAACAGCTCTCAAGGGCAAAGGAAAAAAAAAAAAAAGGCAGAGAGGGATATACTGAGACTTCAAGTCCTTCTGTATCAAAAAGGCAGACCCAGGAAACTAGAAGAGGAAGGATCTTGGCTGGGATAGGCTCAATTCTGGAAAGAAACAATGCAACCTGCAATTTGCCTACCTGTGTATAGTTTGCACCACCCTCAACTGTTGGCAAAGATGTGGAGAAACAGGAACTCTGTGTTGCTGGTTGGAGAGTGGATTAGCGCAATAACCTAGTGTCTCCTGCTGCTGAACCCATCCACTGGGCTTTTAATTTCAGTTATTATATTTTTCATCTCTAGAAAATCTTTGTTCTCATTTCTAGAACATCCTTTGTGTATGTGTGTGTGTGTATGTGTGTGTGTGTGTGTGTGTGTGTGTGTGGTGTCTTGGTTTTATTTTTTTCCTTATGTTATTTATTCCTTTTTTATGCCTTTAAACATTATTGTCCATTTGATCATCTTTATCTGAAGTTTAGCTCTAATCTTGTTGCTTGTTGTATCTATCAACTCCCATTCATGATAAAAATCTTGGGGGCACTGAGGGCAAAGCCTGGCACACAGAGGCTGGCTTACCCTATTTAATAGAACCCCACCTTTTCTGAGCACATCACCAAGCTACTATAAATACATCCCCAGTACAACCTCAGTCCTGTCACCACAAAATAGAGTTTGGAAGAAACTCAGACAGGGCTGTGCTCTGGGCTTGGGGAAGAGCTGGTGCTTGGACCTCAGGTTTAAACCCCAGCTTTGGGATGCAGAGTGGGTAGACCTCAGGGGTCAGCTGCTAAGAGTTGCGTGAGGTGCCAAACCTCATTCAAGGTGCAAGCCAGCAGAATCAAGTCAGTAACCAGAAGCAGATAACCAAGGACACCAACGCGACTGCCAAGGAGAAAGGAGACAAAACCAAATTCAAAATCAGACAGTGGGCTGGGGTCCACAGTGTCGGAATGATGGTGAGGTCAGCCTGGGGGAAGAGCACCTGACTTTGAACTTTGCCAAAATCATTGCAGCTGCTTTTTGTTTTTCTTTATTTCTTTAAAACCATGAACTGGTGTTTTAGTTTTAACTTTTGACCCAGTAGATGCATCTGAAAGCATCACATAGCCTCTCACATCCCTGTGGGGCTCTGGAAAATCCCCATAGGCAGATATGGCTTTGAATTTAAATTTCCTCTGCAAGCTTTTATTTTTATTTTCTCCACATCTTCTGGGCCCTGGGGATTTCCTTGCTTTCTTGTGATTTCTTTATACATTTAAGAAGTTGTTTCTTACATTGCATCCAGCATTTCTAGGTGTTTCATATTGAGAGAATTTTTCAGGTGACTGACTGTACAAGATTATTGGAAAAGGAAATTTTTCTATACAACCATTTTGGAGAACAACTTGGAAATATTTAGTCAACTTGAGACGTTCAGATCCTACAACTCCAACAATTCACTACCAAGTATTTACTCCAGATCACTCACAAATGTACAGCAGAGTCATGGCCAAGAATGCTGAGTGTAGCACTGTTTGTAAAAATGGAAGAAATAGAAACAATCTAAATATTTATTAACAAAAGAAAAATACATGAAACTTGGTATAGTCTTAGAATGAGATCTCATCAAGCAGGTAAATTCAAAGAACTTCAGCCAAATGTATCAAGATAAATCAGTCTCAAACGTTCAAAAAAAGCCAGTTGAAGATTACTATGCACAGAATAGTTACAATTAGTTAAAGTTTTAAAAACACTCCAAATTATGCTTAGGGACATAGACCTATTTGCAAAGTGTGGGATGGATACATGCGAACTTTAGGAGAGCAAGACCTTTGGGAGTGGGGTGAGGGGGCATGAGATCCAGGAGGGGCAGAGGCCGGGCTTCAGCTGTGTCTGAAACATTGTGTTTCTTACAGAAACACACATGGCAGCCCAGGGCCAGCAAACTAAGGCTCATGGGCCAAACTCAGTCATCTTCCTGTTTTTTCCAACCCTGAGCTAAGACTATTTTTTCTATTTTTATTTATTTATTTTGTATTAATTTAAAAAAATTTTTTTTATTGAAGTGTAGTTGATTTACAATGTTAGTTTCAGGTGTGCAGCAAAGCAATTCAGCTATACCTATACCTATATATATATACACACATACACTTTTAGATTCTTTTCCATTATAGTGATGGGTGACATTAGTGTCAATTCTCTCTGGTAGGTATACATGCACAGTAAACAGTGAGGGAGCCTGTGAGTTGCTGTCCAGCTCTCCCCAGACCCTGCCAGCTCTCGCCCACTCCCAACCTTTCCGGAGCTCTCAACCTCTTTGATAGTCAACACACCTTCGTTTACTCACTCTGCCCCTCATTTCTCACCACCCCCTGCGATTTGTCCCCCATGTCAGTGCAGCACTCAAATTGCTCTGTCCCGGTCACCAGTGCCCCCTAAGAGCTGAACCCAGAGGACCCGTTTCTGTCTTTATCTTGCGGTTTTCTCTGCAGCACTTCACATAACTAATCAATTGTTGAATCTCTCCTCTTCCTGAGGTCTTATGGTGCCGTTTTCTTCTTGGTCTCCTATGACTCTGACTGTTCCTTCCAGTGTTTGGTTGTGAAACATTCTCTTCCTCCTGCTCCTTTCATGTGCATCTTTTCTTTTCTCGCTCCTTACATCACTTAAGGGCCATGGCTCCCACCTTCCAGGCTTCCATCTCACCCCTTGGCTGAGGACTCCCCCCAGATCACCTCCAGTCAGCTCTCTCTGCCCAGCTCTAGACCTGCACTGTCACCATCTCTTCTCCTTGGAAATGTCACCGGGACCTTGGGCTCCGCATGGCAAAATCAGAACTCTTTATCTGCTCCTTGCTAGTTTAGACCCTTCTTAGCTCTCACCTAGGTTACTTCACTAACTTCTTAACTAGTTTCCTAGTCTCCTCTCCAACGCAGTTTCACATAGCCTCCAGAGTGATGGTTCTCTAACAAAAAAGTAATTATTTTCCTCTTGTACTTACCCCTTCAGTGGTTTGTCATTTCCTTCTGATAGAATCCAACCCCCTTGGCATCATTACAAGGCCCCCTATAAGCTTGTCCTGAGTTCCTTTCCTACTGGACACTTCTCCCCACATGTCCTGTAATTCAAGTACTTGAATGTGCCAAGCTCTGTGGCCCCCAAGAATTTCTGTATCTCTGCTTCAGCCATAATGCCTTCCGTGCCATCTTTGCTTGACAAACTCCTGAGATTCAACTCATTGGTCACCTCCTCTATGAAGATTTCCCAAATCCTCCACCCCTCAGATGTGATGAATACCTTCCTCTCTCATGTCTTCATGACATTCCGTACACAGACACCTTACGGCTTTTATGAAACTATAATATGATTATTGATTTGACCCTACTTAGCAGTCACTTCCCAAGGAGGCTGGGACCTGGACTCATTCACTTTTGTGTCCCAGAACCTGGAGTGGTGCCTGGTACTTAATAGGCACAAAACTCACTGACCAAATGAATGATGACATGAAATTTATCCTGTAGCCCAAACCTTGCTTGTATTTGTAATGAAATTATAATCATTTGAATAATGCAATGAAACTATGGTGATACCTGGATAAGTATGATTTTTTAGTTAATCCAGTTTTATTTTATTCTGAAATGTTAAGTAACTCAAATCTGTTTATGAAGAGTTCCCTTCTGGGTCCTCAAACCAAACAGGCAACAGCTCTTGCTCCCCTTCCTGTAGGGAGGGTTACCTGGCTGCATCTCTGAGTAGTTCCAGGAAAACCTTCTGTCCATCCTCCTCTCAGGTTAGGGAGGGAAGTTCGCATCCAGAAAGTATGCACTAGGGCAGCTGGACAATTTGCAGAAAAGCCAGGCTGTTACAAACATTTTGGGGAAGACTTTTGGGAAAAAAAGGGCAGGGGGAGAGGAACAGAAGTCTCATAGACATGAAGTTTCAAGCCCTTAAAAGATGATTCGAAAACTTGAAAAATAAATCAAATTTATGTAAAAAGTAAAACGAATAGGAAAATCTGCCTCGGGTGCTGAGGACGGCTCAGAAGCTTTTCCCGAGAAATTAAAGAAGCTGGTTGGGAAGGAGAGGTACCCACCAGAGCAGGGCCTGCTTGTTTTTCTTAAAACAAAACCAATGAAAGAGTTTGGTTTTGAAATTTGAATTTTTTTTTCTCTGTTTCTTTGTTTTATATGAATTAAAACCATCTTTATTATTTCCTGCTTCTCCACCCCATTGTGGTTTTCAGAAACAGGAGCCCAGTGATTACTTGGGTTTGCTGGCATTATTTTTTCCCCCAAGACATTGTTTATTAATTTAAAAATCTGTTTATTCTTTTCTAAAAATTACGCTTATTTATTTGTTTATGATTAAGACTGCCAGATTTAGCAAGTAATAGGAAGGACTTAGTTAAATGTAAATTTCAAATAAACAAAACTTTTCTAGTATAAGTACATCCCATGCAATTTAATGCAAGTAGAGGACTTACAAACATTGCATGGGACATATTTATACTAAAAAATTATTTGTTGTTTATCCGATGTTCAAATTTAAATGTGTCCCGTGTTTTATCTAGTAACTCTATTTATGATCATGGTGATCTTTTGTCAAGCCAAGGCCATCCCTATATTGATGCATCACTAAGACCAGAAACATATTGGCTATGTAGCCAGTTAACAAATATTAGAAGAATATTTAGGCTGAGTCCCAGATCAATCATTGAAATAACAAGTTAAGGAATTATCACTAAAGAAACCAAACAACAACAACAACAACAACAACAACAACACCACCACCCTGGTGGATAAGTAGACTAAAACCAGGAATCCAAGAGGGGATCGACTTTAGAGAATCTATTAATGTAATTCACCACATTAAAAACTAAATGAGAAAAAAACCCCATAGGATTACAGTAATAAACACAGAAAAGAGGCTGACAAAAGAGAGTGGGAATAGCGCACTAGTCGCTCAAGCAGCAGTACTAAAATTCTGAGGACCTGAGGCCTGTTAGACTGTCCCGGCTGGAAGGGCAGGATTGATTCTCTTTCCAGGTAGAAGAGTATCAGAAGCCAAGCCAGCCTTACAGACCTGCTAATGGGCTTTGCTGACCCTAGAAATCTAACCCACCATTTTCTCCCCGCAGACGCCACTTAGAAGACCTCAGGAACTTGCCTCCTTTTTTTTTTTTTTAAACAACTTAATTGTGGTATAATTTCTGTACAGTAAACCACATAGTTCAGACGTATAACTTGATGAATTCTGATAGATGTATTCACCTGTGAAACCACCACTATAATTAAGATACCTAACAGTTCTATCACTCCCCAAGAGGTGCAAATTTTGAACTCCCACCTTATCCCTTCCCACCCCCTTTACCCGCTGGTAACCGTAAGTTTGTTCTCTGTGTCTGCCTCCTGCTTGAGCTTCCGGTTAAGGATACATCCAGCAACAAACACACTCTTGCTCTCTGCTGCCCCCGCAGGCTGGCTGGGGAACTTTCGGTTACACCTTCTGCCCATTTCTCTGGCAGCTCCGCCAAGGGGCATTAGCTACTGAGCTGGTCGCCCACATCTCCTTTCCCTGCCTTCCTGTTCTCTGATGATCAAAAGCATGCATCTAACACTTCTGTTTTGGTTTGTCCCCGTCCCGCAGTGGCTCTCTGGCAACGCTTAGCCTGTGCTGATCCGAGCAAGGAGGCCCGGCCAGCACGGAGGTCTTTGTGACCCACACAAACGCCAGCCTCATTTATCCACCCAGACGGAGGCTGACCCAGCCAGCCAGGGAGGGGGCAGGGCGTGGCGAGGAACATTCGTTTTCCCATTACTCTTTCACACTGGAATTTTGAACTTGGCTATTCAAAAGAGTGGTAGAAGTATAATAAAAATAGCTATTACCACCACTAACATGAATACTTTTCTATCACTTACTAATTTTTTTTCATTTTAATGTATTTTGGTATCTATTATCCCACGGATGGTAGGAGGAAATTTTAAACGTTAAAAGTGTATATATCTTCTGTGTCATAAAATACATACATTCCTTTAAACTGCCGGGTACTGACGGGCCAGGATAGGATTCTAATGTATGAAAAGGGACTCAGATAGTCACAAGTGCAGCTTCCCCAGGTGAGTAACTTAAAACCAGAGACAGCTTAGGGACTGGGCAAGTCTGGTTAAAGATGAGCAAGCTTTCTCTAAAAAGATACCAAATAAAAAGTTTAAAATGAAAAAGGCATCCAAGCATTGTGGGCCCCATTGTGGGGCACATTTTGATCTGATAGTGTTACCGAGTCCAAACTTGTTCTCCTCACCTCAGGACAGGCCAATAAATCGGGACATGAGGTGTTGGAGCAAGGAGAAATGACCTCATTCAGAAAGCCAACAGACTGAGAAGATGGAGGGCTATTGTCCTGGAGAACCATCTTACCCAAGTCAGAATTCAGGCTCCCTTTATATGGAAAAGAGGAGGAGGTGTGGTTGGTTGTTGCAAACTTCTTAATCCAGTTGTCTGTTTATGGGCATTTGGGTTGCAACTAGATTAAGAAGATGGTGTGAAAAAAAAAAAAAAAAGATGGTGTGAGGTGATAGCTCATTGTTCTGATTTGCATTTCTCTAATTAGTAATGTTGAACATCTTTTCACGTGCCTATTGGCCATTTGTATGTCTTTTTTGGAAAAATGTCTATTCAGGTCTTCTGCCCATTTTTTGATTGTTTTTGTTTGTTTGTTTTTGATGATGAGTTGTGTGAGATGTTTATAAATTTTGAATATTAACCACTTGTCAGTCATATCATTTGCAAATATTTTCTCCCATTCCATAGGTTATCTTTTCATTTTGTCAATGGTTTCTTTTGCTCTGCAAAAGCTTTTCAGTTTGATTAGATCCCATTTGTTTAGTTTTGCTTTTATTTCTTTTGCCTTAGGGGACAGATCTAAAAATGTATTGCTATGATTTAGAAGAGTGTTCTGTCTCTGTTCTTTTCTGGGAGTTTTATGGTTTCAGGTCTTATATTTAGGCCTTGAAACCATTCTGAGTTTATTTTTGTATATGGTATGAGAGAATGTTCTAATCTATTCTTTTACATATAACTGTCCAGTTTTCCCAGTATCACTTATTGAAGGGATTCTTTTCTCCATTGTATATCCTTGCCTCCTTTGTTGTAGATTAATTGACGGTAACTGGGCACTCTAATTGATTATTTCTGGGCAGTCTGTTCTGTTGCATTGATCTCTGTGTCTATCATGCTGTTCTGATTACTTGTGCTTTGTAGTATAGTCCAAAGTCTGGGAGCATGATACCTCCAGCTTTGTTCTTCTTTCTCAAGATTATTTTAGAAATTAGGGGTCTTTTGTGTTTCCATATGAACTTTAGGATTATTTGTTTTAGTTGTGTGGAAAATATGGGTGTTTTGATAGGGAGCTGCAATATATCTGTAGATTGCTTTGGGTAGTATGATCTTAATTTTAACAATATTAATTCTTCCAATCCAACAGCATGAGCTATCTTTCCATTTCTTTGTACCATCTTAAATTTCCTTCATCAGTGTTTTATAGTTTTCAGAGTATAGATCTTTCACCTCCTTGGTTAAGTTTATTCCTAGGTATTTTATTCTTTTTGATGCCATCTTAAATGGGATTTTTTTTTTTTACTTTCTCCTTCTAATAGTTCATTATTAGTGTATAAAAATGGAACAGATTTCTGTATATTCATCTTGTATCTTGAAACTTTGCTGAATTCATTTATTAATTCTAATAGCTTTTGGGTGGAGACTTTAGGGTTTTCTATATAAAGTACCATGTCATCTGCAAATAGTGACAGTTTTACTCTTTCTTTCCAATTTGGAAGTCAGCATACATCTATTAATTTTGCTCCCAAAGGCTTCTTTCTGTGTAGAAAGGATTCTCCAGTCATCTTTAAAGCTAGTAAGGACTGTCTCCATGAATTACAACAAATTAAAGTCAATTGAATTCTGATTTAACTCAGTAATTTCCAACCCAGAGTACTTACTTAATGGACTCATCTAGGGAGCTTTTAAAACATACTGTTACCCAGACCACAGCGTCAGATGCCTCAAGTAACTGACTTGGGTGGAGCTTAAAAACCACCAGGTTGGTGTTTGTGCACAGTAAATGCCATGGACAACAGGTGTGACCAATAATTAAACACAACTACATGACATTGTTTGGGACACTCAAACCCATGGTTCTCAAGGTGTGGCTCTAGTCCAGCAGAATCAGTATTTTGTTAGAAGTGAAAGTTTTTGGCCCCATCTCGACCTTCTAAATCAGAAGCTCTGGGGGCATTACCCAGCCATGTGTTTGTGGGAAGCCCTCCCGGTGATTCTGGCGCATGCCAGCGGGGCAGACTGATGGTTCCAACCAAAGCCACTTTGCCAGCAGTGACGTTTACTGTAGATGTGGGTTTTAAGCTCCAGCCCAATCTCTCTTACTCAGACTTATTCAAATAATAAGCATGACTCTCACAGCTCTCTCTCAATATTTCCTGGCTAAACAAAACAAAACAAATCAAAAACACATGTGGGGGAGGGTATAGCTCAGTGGTAGAGTGCATGCCTAGCATGCACGAGGTCCTGGGTTCAATTCCCAGTACCTCCATCAAAATTATAAATAAATAAGTAAACCTAATTACCTTCCTCTGAAAAAAAAAATCAATATATCCTAGCCAGAGGTTCTCAGGAGCTCTAGGCTTCAGTGAAGCAGTTGCATTCTGATAATAAATTGGGCAGCTGCTCCGAATTGGGAGCCAACTCCCAGAGCTGATTCTACTCCAGTTCCCCAAGGAGGAGCACAGGGAACGAGGGGTGGCCAGGGGTGGGCCAGGAGTGGGTAGAGTCTGGAGACCTGGTTCTCAACCTTGCTGCACACTGGAATCTGTAAAAACTACTGGGGCTTGGGTTCACCCCAGATGTTCTGATGTAATGGTTTGAGCGTGTGACCTGAGCATCAAGAAGGTTAATAGGTCCCCCGGTGATTCTAACGTGTGGCCAAGGCTGAAAAGCACCGGAGGACTTCTGGCTTGGTTTTATCTCGTCCTTCTAACATGATCTGGCTCTTTGCTGTAGACAGAGGTATAGAAGGTGTGGGAAGGCTTCTTGGGTTTAATTTCTTGAGCGTCCTGGAATCCACATGCTGCAGTTCCTCCACAGAGCATGGCAGCGCTTGAGTGCCTGACACCCGCGTGTTTTCTTTCGTTTCACTACCTGAATTGCAAGACGGTTTCAACAATCTCTCCATGGAGTCTACAAGACAAGTGAAAGAATGGGACAGCGAATTGAGTTCCAACATACTTCACAATATCCTGAGTTTAACAGCCTTCTCTTGTCATCGTTTTATTTTACATCATAATGTCAGTGTGGCAACCTTTCAGTTGCTATATAATACTTTTTTTTTAAACTTTAAAAACGAGCTTGATTGCGTATTTGTTCCACTATCAAAAAAGGGAAGTTATCTAGTTCATTTCCCCGAGAAGCAGAGTCACTTCCTCTTAGGGACAATGCTCGGAGTGGTGACAAAGGGCGAGGTGCCCACTGGGCTGCTGAGCTGCTGGGCTCACCTCAAGCATTTCCCCCCTTTTCCCACTTACAAGGATCCCTCCTGGGGTCGATGCCAGGTGAGTGAAATACCCACCCCAGGTGTCTTTGCATGGATATTGTGACTCGGTGCACCATACAGTTTCTTCAGTAATTTTCAGATTAAAAGTAAAATGAAATACTGCAGCTTAATTTCACGAGTCACGTGACCACTCCCAGTATCTCCTAATAATGTTCCATCATCTGGGCAGAGAGAGAGAGGTGGTGAAAAGGAGAATCTCAGGGAGGTTTGCATTGGGGTCACTCGAGAGAACCAGGACTGGGTCACTGGAAGGGAAGAAAAGTCTTGCCAGGTCCGCCCTTGACCGCACTGGTGACTTCACTACTGGCCATCACGGGCAAGGTTCAAAGCCACATCCATGCGCATCACACAGCCCTCCTGCTTCCTCGTCCTTTCCTCGGCTGCTTCTCTTCCGTACTTTGCTAGCTGCTGCCTCTCTCTCCCTACCCTCACGCTGGGTCCTCTATACCTTTATATCTGCAGCTTCTTCAGTTTTACAGTCTATCCTCACCCCCACCTCCGGGCCACACCCCTTTTCCCCTGTAAGATGTCCACATTCAGATGAGAAGAGACAACAATAAAATGAAGAAGTTAACGCTGGGCCGATTAGTCTCCTGGGGAACAGAGAAACAGTTCAGTCTAGAGACGGGACAACCGAATGGGCACAGGACGAACGAAACAGCAGACGGCCCACACCTGGCCTGTGTGTGGCCCTTTGTGGAACAGACAGCGTCTTCACAGCTGGGATTTCCTCTGCTCTTCGTATGCACACTGTAGGATGGGCGGGGCTGACAGCTCCTCTTGGGGTCTTTTAGGAGAAAGAGGTTTGGAGGAGAGAGGGGTTCTTCCCAGGCACCATGGCTCGAGAGGGCAGTGCCAAGTCTCAAGGCCTACTTTTTGGAACCTGAAGCCCGGTCTTCCTTCCAGGATGCCATGGAGATGTCCCCCAAGTCCTCGCTCAACGCGAGAACTGGCCCTGCACGGTTTCTTAGATAAGGCCAGGCCCAGTGTCTGCGCCGCACAGTGGCCATTAGGTTGAATTGCTGTCAGCCCACCGCCCACGGAGGAACCACTGTCACACTCCAGGGAAATTCCCCAGAGCTGCCCTCTGCGCTCCACACCCACCCCAGCTCATGTGAGCTCCGGCTTCTCTCTGGTTTCCACCTTGGTTTCATCCACCTCTGCATTTCTTCATAGCTCCCACCTCTGCCCTCTGCCCTCTGCCGACCCAGTCCTGGGTACAGATCTGCTTTGTGGCCCTCCCTGGTTTTCCAGCTCCCCCTTTGATGACAATTTGATGCTCCTGACACAAACCCTTGGGCTGATCCCCAATGTTTTCAGCTTTCCCCTCGCTGACCCCTACGTGCCCAGCTCTCTACTTAGTTTCTGCCAATTCTCACTGTCTGAGGACTGGGCTGGAGTTGTCTTGATACAGCTGTGAGGACGGACCCCTGGCCCCAAGAGTGGTTTGGTGCCGCACTCAATACCCTGTCCCCACTCTGGAGATCTGCAGCAGAATATACCTGCACGTGTGTAAAGTCAGGGTGTGCAGGGCCGACTGCAGCAGCATCATGGGAAATACGAGAGAAACAGCCCACATCTCCATCAGTAGGAATAGATTGTCATACATCCAAATAATGGGAGGGAAAGACATCTCTCTGTACACAGACATGGAATAATTTTCAAGATCCAATTTTAAGTGAAAAAAGCAAGGAGCAGTCTATAAATTTTGCTGCCATTGGTGTTAAAAAAAAAAAAAGAAAACCAGAAATGATATACTTGTATATGCATAGAATTCTCTGGAAGGCATCAGAAACAGTGGTTACCACTTTGGAGGGAAATTGAGTGGCTGAGGAAAAGGGTGGTAGTGAAATCCTTTCTGAGCTTAGGACCATGTAAACGTGCATAGTACCTGTTCAAAAAGCCTAATTAAAAACAAGATAAACGTTTTAGAATCAACAGGGATGTAGAAATAGATGGGACTCTGGAAATAATTCCTTAATTGTACAGATTAGAACATTTAGCCACTAGGGGTAAATAATTTGTCCAAATTCCCTCAACCACTAAGCAACACAGCTGTGACTAGAACCTCACTGTCATTGGCACCTACGTTCAAGGGAACACAGCTTCAAAACCCATAGGGATCAGTTGAACTGACAGCAAAAATAAGGTTGTACCTTGATAAGATATTTTGTTACCCCAAAGGGGAAGAGAAAGGACCCCAATTCTTGTCATACCCAAAAGAGAAGAATTCAGATGGGAGGCAGAAGCGTTGTGTAGTGAATGATTTTAAAGGTTTTATTAGCAAAGGGAAAGCACACCTCCAAGATTGGGAGGTGGTCTTTTTTGCACCTTCTCCTTATACCCTCGCTCAGAGGTGGTCTCTTGATTGATTGACAGCTCTTTCCCCTGGAGTGCTTAGTCATGCTCGTCCCCTTTTGCGCATGTCCTTACCCATGATGCACACAGAAAGGCCCATTGGGGCACCTAAGCCAAAATGTTAATTATATTACAACAAGCGCTGGGTCATGTCCTCATGTCCGGTTAGGTCCTTGTCGCTACCTCGCAGCTGAGGCTGTTGAGTTCTGACCGATTTCTTGTTGGCACTCATTTACAGGAAGTAAAGCCCCTGTATGCTAAAGGCAGGCATATTGCCATCTTCCCAACCATCCTCCCCCTCCACCACCTTATCTGCCCGGTGCCCTCACTTATCTAACTACCTAACAATTTGAGACTCAGTTTCTTTATCTGCAGTGTGAACGATAAAGTTGTTGTGAAGGTTGTTAGACGATGCATGTTTAGTTTATCCTAGTACCTAACTTATACTGTGAGCATCTGATGCATGACCGTTATTTATTATTTTGAGGCTATGATGGTATTGGTTGGGGAGGGAGGGCTGTGAGGGAGGTTGTCACAGGAGTGTCTGGAGATGAAGGCTTGCAGGGTAAAGAAAAATAAAACACAGAGAGAACCCTTGATTCTCATTTATTTCAACAGTCACTAGAGAATCAGAGAGAGTAAATGATGGTTAACATGGAAAACATACGTTTGAGTGTGTGTGAGAAGGATATTGTGGAGAGAATCTCCAGCCCTTTTCCCTCCAAAGTGCCACTGAGGGCCACCTGTGAGCAGCATTGTCCCTCGTGCTAAGAAACACACGTGGACAACCCAGGACCATCTGTGCAATTCTCTCTGTTTCTCTTCATGCCTGATCATCCAAACGCCCTCATTAGTCGTGCTAGCTTGTTTCCTTTCCTATTTTCTCTTCTTCTGGGGCAACAGGTCAAGTGTGACTCAGAGTGCTACTGTTCTACTGGGAACTTGTCCGCCTTCCACAAGGAGGCTGGAAATATCCCATTGTTCTGGGAAGCTCTGCTCACAGCCACCTGGGCTGGGGAGCTTGGGGCAAGCCCAGCAAAACCCAGGTTTCTGAAAGCTCCTCCCCTCCCTTTGCCTTTGTGCTGGAAAACCACCTCCTTGTAGGCTGAGGGGCAAGAACCCAGGGTTCCCTCTCTCCGTCCCCATTTCTTGATTTGGAATTGTTCCATTCCTGTCTGATCGGAGGGAAAGTGTTATGTGGATTTCAAAGCTCACGTTCTGCAGCCAGCCCTCCTGGGTTCAAGTCCTCACTCCTTTGTGATAGTTTTGTGATCGTGGGCAAATCATGGAGCCTCTCTGCCCCAGTTTCTGTCTGAGAAAAATGGTATGGACAAAATGCAATAATCCAGGAAAAAGGCAGAGCACAGCACTAGGCTCTTAGAAAATTATCTGTAAAGGTTAGCTTGAAATAGTGGTAGCAGCTACAGCAGTGGGAGAAATAAACACACAAAAGACGTAAAAGGGAGGTCTGGGTATTAGAGGAAGGTGCACAAACACCAACTGCGTTTGTGCGTGTACCACTGCCCAGTCACCCACCCCTAACCATATGTCCAGTTTTTACTGGTCTCGGTTATCAGTGCAGAAAGCTGTTTGGTCCCAGTAGTTCTGCAAGCAGGATAACTTCAAGGAGGAGGTTGTCTTGGTGGATAGTATCTTTTCCTAGTCCAGGGTGATACAGGATATATCAAAGCTTTAACAAATGTGTGAATACATTATTGACTCACCTTATTTTGAGGTGGGAAGCCCCACGAAAAAGATGGCAAGACCCCCAGGCAGGGCCACTACCCTTCTGCCAGCACCATTTGGTTCCCTGGCCCAGCGGCATTATCTCACTTTTTTACTCTGAAACGGCTTACTTCTAGGAAAGCGGAAATTACCCCTAAGATTCTATTGGTTCCCTAAGCTCACTCCTGACTGGTCCATTTCTATCACTCCTGATTGGTCCATTTCCATCACTCCTGATTGGTCCATTTGTTATACCTTATTTGCATATGATGTTGCAAAATCTAGACTGGCGGCCTATAAAATCCTGTGTAAACCTACAGACACAGTCCAGAGCTTGGAGTGTTAACTCCTCTAGGCCCACTGGCGTGATAAATCTGAGTTCTCTAACCCTCTGAATGCTTCTTGGTCTCTCGCCTGGATCCAGGTTGCTGTCACAACTGAGCTATAACACTGAGCTGTAACACACTTTGCTGCAACATTTCCAAAGACCTAAGTACAGAGCAAAGTCATGTAACCCTGAAGGCAGAGATCAATAAATGGTAGATTTTTTAAATCCTGCTTTTAGTATATACAGTGTGAGGAATACTAGTTACTTAGACTCTGCTGTTTGTAATTGATTTTGATGGTTTGGTGTGGCATTGACCAATGTCATTATCAAGTTGATTCCCTGGTCTTCATGAAAACTGAAGTGTTTACATAACCCCCCAAAAAATAGACTGTGATCCAGCGAATATTTTTATAAACCCTGTCGCAGCCGTGCAGAGAGCTAAGGATGCATTGGCTCTGCCTTGGCCTGTCAGTCATCCTGTAGGTGGTGGTCTAAACTGCTGTACAGAACATGGCTTCAAGCAGCCAACGTCTCCATTGGCAGGGCACCTTCTACCTTGGGAAGCACTGTCACACAAATCATCTCCCTGGACAAGTCTTCTGTAGCCTCAGCTCATGTGCTGTTTTTCTCAGTGGGCCCCTCCTGGGCAATTGGCAACCTCGTACCACAAAGGGAGGAAAACCTGTGGCTCTCCTGACCATGGTCACTATGGAGCCCGGTAAGGAAGGATTTTCTGAAGAATCATCCAGCTACTAGTCCTTTCCTGTCCTGTGATGAGCCACAGAACAATTTTCCAACACAATCTGAAGTCCCAACAGAATAAACCTGCTTATAGCTTACTAGTCGGGAAAGCTCTAAAGATGCATGTTATTCAATACATTTAAATACTGGTGCAGTTTCCTTAGTTTCTAAGGGCATTTCCCTTTGAGAATTTCATTTTACAAATGAAATACATGTTGCATGTTTATGTAGAATCCAGAATTTCTGTTGGATCATTTCAGAGGCAGACTCAGTTCTCTGCAGAACTGAGGCCTGACACTGACATCTGATCAGTCACCCCAGTCTCAAAGACTTCTTTTCCACTGGTAGGTAACCTTTGAGTAAAAGTTAGGATTCAGTGCATTCCTTTATTTCTAAGAGTGTTACGTGGCAAGTGCTTAACTTTCAATAAACGGGAATTCAGGTTTTTTCAGAAATGGTATTAAAATATTCTATAGGCTACTCTGGAATACCACCCTCAACATGACAAAGCTTCTCAATGCCCTTTGCTTAAGTGCATCTAAAGTGTCTGAAGGGTGCTAAACTGCCTGCATTTGTGGGAGGTTTAATCCCTGGGCTCTGATTCTGTTTTCAAGATACTCCCAGCCCTAGCTCCATTTATGTTCGATCAATACTCTGGCTCAGCTGAACTGGAAGACCAAATCCAGTGGATCAAGTTTATCACTGGATGCAGTGTAGGGTAAATTTCAAATCACTGAGGACGTAACATGCTAGCTCTGTCTTCGTGACAATTTCAATTTTGTGTGTGTTCCCACAGATTTCTTGGTGGAAACAGAACAGTCAGGAGAAATGCCCCAAGAAGTGGCCGTGCCAGATGAAGAGACTGTCTCTCTGAGCACGTTTGCTATGGTGACCACAGAATCATTCACCACAAATATGAACTCCACCCTTAATGGTGAGGATACAGATCAGCTAGAGTTTATACTCATGGTGTTGATCCCATTGATTTTACTGGCCCTCCTACTTTTATCGGTGATACTCCTTGCAACATACCGTAAAAGAAAAAAGAATAAACCAGGTAAGTATTTTGCCTGTCCCCATTTCCATACAGTTGCTTCATGTGTTAATGAATGATCAATAAAACACAATGCTTTTTGCTTCTGCACAGAGCCCTCTAGCCAAGGATCTCAGAACATTTTACAGACATGTGAGTATTATCCTGACACCTGCCTGGAGTTGGGGGTGGGGCGGGAGGAGGAACGGAGAGCTTTTAAAGTTAAGCAATGAGGATTACAGAAAATAGTAGTTGATGAATGGCTATTTCAATGAAGTTTTCCAGAGTTTAGAAATGCCATGTTCCTTTCTTTAAAAAAAAAAAAAAAAATACACTCTGGACCTAATTTGGATGAGGGCCCTGTTTAATTTTGGCTAATTAGTTCATGCAACATTTCCTGACTGTTGGGGGGAAAAGGTACGTCTGATGAGGCAGTGGGTCAGACCGGGGTCAGGGGTGGGACAGCTGGAGTCCTTGGGGTCATCTCCGCAACAAAAGGATTCTTCCCTCTGTATTTTGTCACAGATACTGTATTCTCCCCGGTGCTATGTCCCACCTGGATCTTGAAAAGGCCTGGGTGAAGCATTGGTCTTATTCCTATTAAAGCTATGCTGGGGGAGAGAAACAGCTTAGTGGTAGAGTGCATGCTTAGCCTGCATGAGGTCCTGGGTTCGATCCCCAGTACCTCCATTTAAAAAAATTTTTTTAAAGATAAATCTATGCTAACTTTTAGAATAAAATTTCTGATTGGCTAAAAATGACTATCATCACTATAAAACCAATCTGATAGAAAATTCCCTGCGTCAGAGATACAGTCTGAGAGCATTTAGTTCCAATTCCAGGACTAGCAAATACTAGGTTTCAGGGCAATTCTAGGTCCAAAGCAGACTTGGATTCTTTTGACTTGTGCTGGTTAAAGATGACTGATTAGAATTTTAAGTTGAAGCCTCTAGGCATTCCAAAAATCACTCAAGGGTGATAAGATATAGATTTACATGTACATCCTGGCCCTCTGTGGCCCTCACCTCCACTAACAGGGCACCTCTGGCTGTGAGATCAGGCCCTGGGTCTGCGGGCTGCTCACTGTCCTTGCACTAGGAGAGCCTTTAAGCTCCCCCGGAGCTGTAAATATTCATTTTCCATGATGCCAGCAGGTAGGGCAAATGTGAGCTGGGAAAGAAGCCCTGAAGTGCATTACCCCTCATGGCAGAGGCTGGTGTCATAGATTCCAAGAAACCAGGAAATACACATGTTTCTCTACTGTTGGCAATTTCAGAGTGACCTGATAACAGTGGTCACATGGGTGTTCCTTTGTAAGCTAGAGAAAAAGAAAAAGCAAACAGAGCTGCCTGAACCCAGTTTTTTTTTTAATGTTTTTATTGAAGTGTAGTTGATTTACAATGTTAGTTTCAGGTGTACAGAAAAGCAATTCAGTTATACATATATATTTTTTTTCTTTTCAGATTCTTTTCCATTATAAGTTATTACAAAAAATATAGTTCCCTGTGCTATATGGTTGATCCTAGTTGTTTATTTTATATACCTTAATGTATATCTGTTAACCCCAAACTCCTAATTTATCCTTCCTCTCCTTTCCCCACTGGTAACCATAGTTTGTTTTCTATTTCCATGAGTCTTGTTTTTGGTTTGTAAATATAATTTGTATCATTTTTTTTTGGATTCTACATAAAAGTGATATGTGATATTTGTCTTTTTCTATCTGACATATTTCACTTAATATGATCTTCTCTAGGTCTATCCATATTGCTGTAAATGGCATTATTCATTCTTTTTTATGGCTGAGTAGTATTCCATTGTGTATATATATGTGTGTGTGTGTGTGTGTGTGTGTGTGTACACAACATCTTCTTTATCCAGTCATCTGTTGGACATTAAGGTTGATTCCAGGTCTTGGTTATTGTAAATAGGGCTCCTATGAACATTGGGGTGTATGTAGATCCAGTTTTTTTTGTTTTTGTTTTTTTTAAGTAGGGAAAGTAAGAACTTCCTGCTAGAACCATAGCCTATGGCTGGTCTTACCTAACAGAGTCATGCGGTGGGGGAAAGGATGGGATTGGCCAGTCAAATGGTCATGCTCTGAGGTTCTAAATCCAGAAAAGGATTTTTCACTGAACTTTATTTTGAGAATCTCAAAATTCAAAAGCCATTTACAAGTGAGAACTGGCCTCATCTTCAGACACGGCCCAGATAGTATTTGCTGTTCCTGGAGCATGGCTTGTCCTTTCCTGATGCCTCCATTCCTAGTTGATGCTATTTCTTCTGTCTGGAAATTCCTTTTTGTTTGCTTGGCAAATTCCCACCCTGTTCTTCAACGTCCTGCTCTAAAGTTTTTCTGGAGCCTTGAGTAATCACACCCCAGGCAAAATTCATCACCACTGCTCACTGTATTTACATTGGCATAAGTTGGTGACTTGCCTGTTTTTGGTCTTTCATTTTTTTTTTTTTTTTTGTCTTGTCTCTCTTTTTTACTAGGTTCTCTGTAGGGTCCAAGAGAACCAAGAACTTGTCTAATTTATCTTGTTGAATGGTGTAGGGTGAAGGTTGAGGGGACAGATTCTGGAACATTCTGCTAGCTGGCTTTTGCACTTCTCAGCTCTGTGACCTCTGGTTCAGTTAGTCTCCTCTTCTGTAAAATGGGAAGATTCAGTACCTACCTTATAGAGTTGTTGTGAGAATTAAGTGGATTCATCTACTTAAAGCGCTTAGAAAAAACAGTACCTGGCATGTTGTAATTGTTAGCTAATTATTATTATCCCTTTTATCTGACAGAATGCCTAGTCCAACACATATGTTACCTGCTCAATAAATGTCTGTTGAATGGATGAGTTGATGAAAGAATGCTAGAACTCTTTTTTTAGAGAACACTTGTTCTTAGAGGTAAAAATAACTGTGTACATTATCCATAATACAAACTGGCACATTGTTTTTCATTTAAATGTGTCTCATTTTAAGAAAACAGAAAAGATAGGGGAGGGTCTAGCTCAGCGGTAGAGTGCATGACTAGCATGCACGAGGTCCTGGGTTCAGTCCTCAGTACTTCCATTAAAAATAAATAAATAAACCTAATTACCTCCCTCCCCAAAACAAACTAAAAAATAAAAAAAATTTTGTTTAAAGATTTAAGAAAACACAAATGGAAAACTAAGGATTTCAAAACAATTGCTTATCACAAAATTTTTTGTTATAGAGAGCTTTATTTGGATATTTTTTTACTGGCCACTCCTTTAATATAGGTACAGATGGTTAACTGCTTAACAGATAAATCTCTGCGGGGCAAGCTGATAGCTAAAAGGTTCTCAACCACTGTCCACAGAAGTTCACCCACCAATATTTAACATTACAATGCAAGTCAATAAAAGGAGAAATTTTTTTTAATTTAGTTTTGTTTTTATTTGAAGAGCCTAGTTCTTTTTTTTTTTTTTTAGGTTTTTTTTTTTTTTCTTTCTGTTGGGGGAGGTAATTTAGGTTTATGTATTTGTTAATGGAAGTACTGGGGATTGAACCCAGGACCTTGTGCATGCTAAGCCAGTGCTCTACCACTGAGCTATACCCTCTTCCCCAGAATATTTAAATTAATGGAATTTGATTTAAATATATTCTTTCCAGGAAAAATAAAACTGTCATTCTGGATCAGACTAGCATTTTGGTTGGAAAGCTCTTAAAGGAATGCTTTGTGAGCGAACAGGAGGATGTCCCCTCATTAGGTCAGGAATAGACGCATTGTTTCTTTGCTCACAGGAATAGACCCTGGTGTATTGCCCTATACCAGGAAATGTCTTTAAATTCAACAACTGGGGAGTATTTGGCCAACGTTTTTAGAAAGGACACTTCACTTGCATGGAAATTGCCCTTTTTCCTTTGGTCCTGTCCTTTTCATGCCCAGGAAAAGGGAAGGCTGTGTAGCGACTTGTGCTAATGTCATTGTCCGGAGACTTCCAGGCATTACATTACACTTGCAGTTGTTATTATTTAACACGTATGAGGTGTCTTGAGGTGCTGTGTCTCTCAGAAAGAGCTGCAGGAAAACAGCTGGCAGTAAACCATCCCTTTGAACAGGCTGCCTGACACCTGGCTCTGCTCAGTCTTCAGAAAGAGAGTCACTGCTCGCTGCTCAGCATGGAAACCAGATAAGCAAGCCAGCCTCCCGCTGGGCTCCTGCCGCCAGCCCCCACCCCGGCCAGCCCACGGCCAAGTGCACAGAGGAGAGTAGCTGGGAGCGGGGCCTCTTCAGGCTAAGTGGGTGTCATGTGGGGACTGCAGGACCCGCTGGGGAGGCGGACAGGAAATGGAAGGGCGGTGGGAGGGAAAATGGCATCGAGTGCGGGTGGCGGGCTGCGTGAGAGCCTCCCGGGTGCAGAGGGAGTAGCAGGCGGCTATTAATAAAGAGATACAAGCCAGGTGGAGTGGAGCGGGCAGGGCCTGATTGCTGAGGACGGGTAATTGGTGTCCCTCTTGGTTTAATGCTCGGCTGTGCTGAGCTCTCCCAGGTGTCTTTCTGTTGCCATGGTGCCTGGGGCAGGGGTAACGGCCGGTGGGGAGACGGGCTGTGGAAGGCTTTTTGCTCTGTTTGAATACTGATAACCCGAGCTTCACACTCGGTAACCTCTGGAGCACTTGTGTAATGGGTTTTTAAACTTCATCATCTGCATGCGGGGCTAGCTTTTGCTCCCCCCGAAGCCTGCGGGCACCCAGATTAGAAAGATAAATCCACCCCCTCAACAGGGGGTCTGTGGGGCCACTTGTTCTGCAAGAAATTAGTAAGGGGTTGTTTATGAAGCAGGGAAAGAGGGAGAGGGAGGAGGCGGGAGTGACAAAACAGGGGGATTTTTATGGGTCCACCTGTAAGGGAGGTTCAGTTGTATGGGGGCTTTATTTATAGTAAAATCCTTTAAGGAAGTAGCTGATAAATTCTAGATGAAAAATGCATACATAAAATAAGATGTACACACTCCTCTCTCCCCCATCTAAGTGTCTGAGGAGTCAGACATCTGCAGGGGGCTTCACATTCCTACCCCAGGGGGCAGAAGGACATAACTTACCGCTCCTGGAAGGGAAGTAGTGATGGCATGAAACTGACATCTGTGCCCAGCTTTCCTGGATTAGCGGTGCATGAAAGCACGCCAACCCACAGGAAATGACAGCGGCTCCCGGCTGCCAGGAGCTCAGTTCCAGGTGCCTGCTGGTTGTGTTCCCTCGCTGGGGACCTGCATTTCTGCCTGCCAGACAAAAGGAGGCCTCTGATTGCCAAGAATCAGGACCATCTGACTATGCAGCGGACCTCTACACAGTGGTTTGCTGCTCAGTGGTTTTCCCATTGAAAAAGGTGCAATGGGGCTGCGCTCTCCATTCGCTGGGACATTATTGCCTCCTTTCTCTGGGTGCATTGGACTCCCTGCCAAACAAAACAGAGCTTGAGCTGGGGCATTGGGCCCTAATTCTTGCCACATGTTCATTTGGAGTCTGATCAGCATTAGAGCCATTTTGCAAACTGTTACCTGGCTCATCTTGACTAACAGCAGGCTTGTTGAAAGCTTCACTACTTTGATAATGTGAAATCCAGAACACTGGGCATGAATTTAACCCCAGGACTGGGCAATCCAGAGTAAGACCTAGTCATTTATTCAATAAATATGTACAGGGTGTTTACCAGGTATCGTGCAAGTGGGATGGGAGGGGGGAATACCACGTTGAACAAGGCAGATATGATCCCCGCACTTTGGGAGCTGTGGCCCAGTGGAAGAGACAGATAAAAAAGAATGACACAGAGGAACTGATCAATGACAGGTGGTGGCAGATGCTATGAAGAAGCAAGCAAGGTACTGAGCCGGAAACAGCAGGAAAGATGAGCCCTACATCAAACAGAGGAGGTGGGGGAGGCCTCTCTGAGTTTAAGGTGATGTAACCAGGCAAAGGGCTGTGTGCCCGCAGTACAGGAAGTCAAACTCTGAGAGTGGGTTTGCAGCAAAGGAAAGGTTTGTTGCAGGGCGCCACACAAGGGAGTGGGAGACAAGCCTCAGATCCACTCCAACTTGGTCTTTGAGTTGGGGATGTTCTTAACAGAGAAGAACAGAGAAGCTGGGATTAATCATCTTGTGACATTTGTGTGACATTTCTTAATCATGGTTTGGTGAGTCGGGATGTCTCTGGTTTATGATTCCCTGGCCAGGTGGTCCATGGCTGGGGGTCTGTGAGCGCATCTTGCCCCGGAGAGACAACTTGAGTTTGTGTAATAGTGATACCTACAGCAGCAATTTTAGTACACGAACGATGTTATCGACAAGCAGCAATTTTAGTCCTCCGATTCTGGTTAGTGAGTGTTCAGTTAGGATTGAGGTCAGACGGGACAAGAAAGAGAATAAAGTTTTGGATAGAGAGATGAATCATAACCTCGGTAGGGGAATTCGGTTTTAGAGGGACTCGCTTTCACTGAGACTGGAAGGTGTGAGGGATTCAGCCACGCAAAGAGTAGGGGTTAGAGGAGTGGTCCGAGTGGAGCCTGTGACAGATACCCCACATCCTACTCTGGGACAAAGGGACAGTGTCACGCTGTTTGGTTTGGAGTGTCACAAGCAGATGAAGCAGCAGTGGTTTGAACCGGGATACCTGGGGGTCCAGGAACAAGCATTCTTGTCAACTCCTCCTTTGTCCCCCTTACCACTGTTTTCCTCTTCATATGGATAAAGACAGCCCAGAGGGATGGACATCTGATGTGAAGTGTGTGCTCTCAGAGGACCCCGATATCTAAAAGAAACAGATTTCATGGTGATGGCACCTCATTTCAACATAGCAATCTGCAGTTGTTAACTTAGAGGTTAATTATGGTTCCTTTAAAAACCTCATCTACTTAAAGTCATTGCCTCTCTCTGTAGAGATTTCAGCTATTGTTGAAATGAAAAGTTGTTACAGACTACGCAAGCTAACGTGACTTTTATGTTTACTCTCTCTTAGGTGAACTGGGAAATGAAAACTTGAAAGTGTAAGTTCCCCTACTGCATCCATTCCAGCTCAGGGTGGACGATGGTGTCGAGGATGTCCGGGGATAAGCAGATTAGAGAACCAGCTTTTCAACAGTTTTGGTTCAGACACTCCTCGTGGGGACCTCCCGCTTCCCCGGCCCCAGGACATGTGCCGGAGGATATGCGAGAGCCCCCACCTCAGCCCAGCAGGGGATCTGAGTAGAAGAGAAGATCCTCTGTTCAGAAAAGAACCTTTTTCTGACTGTGGCCAATTCCAAATGCATGGTTGGTTAAATATTTCTGACCCTGGGCATATTTCAAGGACATTGATTCATTTATTCTGATTTAAAAAATTTTTTATTCTTATTTTTTATTGAAGTGTAGTCGATTTACAATGTTAGTGTCAGGTGTACAGCAAATCAGTTCAGTTATACATATACATACATAATACATACATATATTTTGTTTCTTTTCCATTACGGATCATTACAAGAAATTGAATATAGTTCCCTGTGTTATACAGTAGGTCCTTGTTGCTTATTTTATGTACAGTAATGTCTTGTTAAAATTTTTTATCACCAGGGAAGATACTTTGGCTGGTATTAAGGGAGGAGAGCGAGAAGACTGAAGTCTGTAGGTTGAGAAGCAGTGCATCATAGGGGCTGGGGGCAGGAAGCGAGGTGGAGGGGAGAGAGGGAGAGAGGATTCCGCCCAGAGGGGTGGTCTGGGGTGATGTCACCACCAAGTCAGCCCCGCCCTTGCTTGTTTGGACACCAGACTGGCTTCCTCCGCACAGGCTAGCGCATAGGCAGCCCTTCAGAGCTGGGGGTCCCCGCCCCCACCTCCCTCTCCGGCAGCCCGGGGCTGCTTCACCTAATGGTGCGCGCCCAGCCCTGGCAGGGGGGAAGCCCCCCGATTTCTGAAAGCAAGGGTTCCATTTCTTCAAAGCAGGAAATCCAGGAACAAAGGGAGAGGTGATGAAAGTAGCCTGTTTACAGTGGTGTCTTGACCTGGGGCACTGATGAAAAACCCCAAAAGAAAGGGAAGTGAAATTAAGCAAGGCTAAAATGCTAAATGTAGCAACTCCCTGGAGGGGGCTTGCAGAGGAAGCCTTGTAGGCTCGGCTGGTACCTTCAGGGGATCAGAGTCTGGATTCCCTTTCAGCCTGGTCCTGGTATGTGCTCTCTACATGTTTAGATCAGTGACGGTTGAAGGTTTACTTTAGTTTTCGCCTTTTTTCCTGTTAAGAGTTGGTACACTTGAACAGGCAAACCCCTGCTCACCCAGGCTACCCTGGAGGATCAGATACGGAATCAAGTTCATCTTCCCCAGAGTCCACGGTCCACATCCTAGGCTCTCCTCAAATGAAATTAAGCACACCACACGTGTTGGTTTTGTTTCGTGTTTTTTTGTTTTTTGGTTTTTTTTCCAACAAGCTTTTTACTTTCTCTCTCTAGACCTATTTTTGAGGAAGACACACCCTCTGTCATGGAAATAGAAATGGAAGAGCTTGATAAGTGGATGAACAGCATGAATAGAAATGGTATGTGGGGTGTAATAATCTAGTTTTTTCTGTTCTCTCTGATAAGAGAAAGCTGCAAAAGCTTTATAACCGTGCGGTAAATCCTGGCGTGGGACCGGGTGAACCCACCCGCGTTACATCAGGCACATGCAGACAGTAACCTTGGGTCTGACCACCCTTAACTATTCATTTTAATTATTGTATCAATTGTCACTTGTTTTTATTTTTGTGCACATTTTTCACATGATCTTTTTCGAGAAGAAAATGGTCGTTTTTTCAAGCAAGGAAATCTCTTGAGACCAAGCTATCTGGGAAAAGTTAGCATCTGGTTTTACCTGGTGTCTTATAGAATTTAGACATCTGTGATTTTAATCTGTATACAAATATAAAACTTCCTCAAATATAATTTACATCGATCTGTGCTGTCCAATAGACACTAGTCATATGTGTCTGCTTCACTTAAAATTTTAAAAATTAAATAAAATTAATTTTGTTCCTTAGTCACTCCAGTCACATTTTGAAGACTCAGTAGCCACCTGTAGCTAACGGCTATTTTAGCATAAAGTGACGATCTAGAACATTCCAGTCACTGTAGAAAGTCCTATTGGACAGCACTAATAGAGATAGTGATATAAATATCCAACTATTACTTACTTTCCAGCTGATACCTGGTAGTAATTATAGTATATATTCCTTACTTTTCATTAAATCAATATTTGGACTTTAAAATGATGATAGCTGTTTTTTCTTTTTTTAATTCCTTTAAAAAATCAATAAATTATTTTAATGCTCATGTTAAATTAATACAATCCACTATTTATATTATTACATCACATGTATTTTTAATATTTATCTTAAAAAATACCCCAGGGTCTGTCAGATTCAACAATCTACAATGGAATTCTCAAATCTAGATACTTGTTATTAGAAATTATTGTATTATTCCAATATATACAATTGTGTATTAGTAATATTAGAACCACTTAACTAACTTGTACAATTTTGAACAGTTTTTCATAGTCCAATATTGATGGAAGAATGGCTCTGTAAAGCATTTGCAGATTGGGGTGGGTCATTGAGGTAATCCTTAAAGTAGTTTCATTTTGTTGTTTTTAGTTTATAAAAGTAATATACAAACACAGTAGAATTTGGAAACTGCAAAAAAAAAAAAAAAAGTGGAATGAGGAAAAAAAATCCATCACCCAGAAACAATCTCTCTTAATATTTTGGTATATTTCCTTTTGTGGCTGAGGTCATTGTAATACAAAATCGTGATCCTGTTACACTCACTAAAATCAGAAATCTGGAAAAAGCCATTTCTATTTGACAACTAAAGCAGAGAGTTGTTTTGATGCATAGGTGATTGATCCAATGGATTTTTTTCCCCTTTAAAAACAGCAGTAGTTGGGGGGAGAGTACAGCTCAAGTGGTAGAGCACATGCTTAGCATGCACGAGGTCCTGGGTTCAATCCCCAGTACCTCCCTCAAAAATAAATAAACCTAATTACCTTCCCTCCTCACCCAAATAAAATATTTAAGCAATACAATAATAAATAAGTAAAATATTAAAAAAAAGAAGAAAACCAGCAGAAGTGTCATAAGAGAGAATTCTGATGACCTTAAGAAGGTCAATTGTTCCCCACTTTGCCTGCTCCTTTCCCATCGTGCCTCCTGACCGAAGTCATTCTGCAGGCACATCAGGACCGCAGGTGAGGCTGTTTTATTCCAGCATCCACCCTGAGCCATGCAGATTCCAGTCTTTGGAGCCACAGTGGGGTTCTTCAGGGACTGAATAACCAAGCAGTGATGAATTGTGCCCTTTCCAACGGAGCCAGAGACACGTTGAAGTCTTGTATCTGTGCTATTAGTACATTTTCCATTTCAAGAGCCTTGCCATCATTAATCTTTTAACCTCCGGAGCTCCCTGGTGAGGCCATTTCTGTCCAAGTAACCACACGATCAGAGAAATGTGATGCTCAACTGTGTGAGTTTTGTGGATAGAAAATAGAATTTCAGTAACTAACAGTAAGCTTGTTTTGTTCTGTCCTAGCCGACTATGAATGTTTACCTACCTTAGAGGAAGAAAAGGAACCAAACCAAAACCACCCAAGGTACTTCTAATTTCTACCACAGATTATATGTGTGTGTTGGGGGAGATCAGAGACCACAGTCAAGGACTTTTGCCCACCTTCTCTGTGCCTGTAAATTTTATGTGACAGTTTACATGGGAGTATATTGGTGTAGTGTGGAGGAAACAGTGTGAGTTATGGAAGATAGAAAAGTACAAAGTAAATATCCAAGTGGCCCTTTATCTTTAGAAATAAATTCGTACTGACATTTTCTTGCCCTTCTAAAGAGACACTGTTGAGTTGGCTTCTGTTTCAGTCCTAATACTTTCTGATTATAACAAACTCTGGGTTTGTATACCTTGGATGAATAGATGTTTGGTAAGGAAAATAGAGGAAGGTGACAGTCTCAAAGGGGAAACTGTAAGTAAGAATGAGTACAATGAACATGTAAAAATCAAGACAAAAGGAAACCCCGCCTGGATTGGAGTGTTCTAGGAGAGAAGTTAAATGAGAATTTAAAAAACCCATATTACATTCCACCACTAGGTGGCTCTGCTTGATAGAAAATTTCAGTGCACCCGGGGTAGGCGTGTCTTTCAGCACTCCATAACCCAGTTTAAATTCCAAAATCTTTTGTGAGGATAGAAATGACCCTGTTTGAGTGGTTTTGATCAGAGAATTCTTTGGTCAGGACGTGGGATGTGCTCGCAGGAAACAGGATAGATGATTCAGCAAGTCGGGGACTTGTTCCCCAGAGCGCCTCTGTGATTTGGCCGAGGGGTTGGGATGGGGGGTGAGCACTGGATTGTTGATGGAGTGACTCAGAGATGACCAGCCAGCAGGGAACTTGACTGAGCCCATGACTGAGATGTTACACTCCTATCAGGATAAACAGAATAAACTTTCAGAGCAGGATTGATACCACTCACCGGCTCTCCCTCCAGGTTAACCAGAGGTCCTGTGCCAGTCACCTTAAATGCATCCAGAGGGCAGTCACTCGTCATAAACAGTTTCTGAAGCCAGAGCATTGCAGGGAAATACTGATTACTAGACGGTGACTGAGGCAGTCAGAGGTTTGTCTTCCGGACCCTCATTCTGCTTCTTTCCCTAAACCTCACCTAAGAAGTCATGCCACCGCAATCTTTCTGAGGCAAACCTCCTCTCTGCTGCAGAAATCTCCATCTTGTTGTCGATATCAGTCATTGTCACCTCTGCAGGTGTTTGCATGTTAAAATTCATCACTGGTTCAGAGAAAAGTCTATGCTATTTAAATGAGATAGCGGATATTAACAAGCAGACGAAGGGAAAAGATGCTAGTGGCTGTATCACAAAGGACATTACAAAGGAATCTTTTCCTTTCATTTTTCACCTAAAAACGAACATTTATGTATGTCTAGAATAGGGCTAAGATCACCACCAAAATCTTATAAATACCTTATTACTGTGTCTGTGATGGGCACCATCAAAAGATGTGTAATGTCAGTGGATTTTATATACCTGCCTCTTATTCTTTGAAATTGTTAGCAACATAGGAGAAGCTTAATGTTAGAGAATTGTATGGTGGTGAAAGCTTCTTAGAAATCGTATTTTTGAAATATTGAGAGGTTGGTCTTTGAAATAAGCTCAAGCACATTTCTGTGCATAAGGCAAAAAGCTTTAACCTATTTGGAAAGCTGCTTTATGCTAAATTATTATTTTTAAAGGGAATGCCTACATTCTTCTGTTGGTCCAGAACTATCTGGTTTTAACTCAAGGACAACTGTCAGGCCTTCCCCTCACTCCCTCTCGGTGAAGCCATGGTTCTAGAACCAAGAATGGCAAGTCCCTAGCCTTTGGTGCCAAACATACTATCTGATTACTTCAAGGGGTATCACGATATTGCAAAACAAATTTAATTTTTATTCACCAAAAACTCAGAAAAGTACAAAGCACTTGGAACAAAGCCTGGTACAGAATTGACTCTTCAATAAATATTGGTTACTATTTTTATTAAAAAGTTAGAATTGATGTACATAAACACATTGCCGTTTGGGCTCATGAACTTATGTCTTAAAGTCCAGGCACATCTGTTTCGGTAGGTGGGGCATTATTTTTGCCCCTGGTTTCCCTGGGAATTTCTTTCTGGAGCTCGCCTGTCCTGAGAAATCATGAATGTTTCATCTCCTAGGAATGATTGGAGACTTCCGGTTCCCCATCCATTATCAGCATAGACCCATTAATGTTGTTGATTTCAGAATAAGTCCTCTTAGCAGTTTGGAGTTTTTGAAAGAGTATATAGTTTAGATAATCTTTCTTTTCTGTCATGAATTTATTTATATTACTTCCTCCTATTGTGTTAATGACATTGATAGTTGATGAAACATTTACTTTGAATATCTAATCCAGGACAGAAAGAAGACATTTTTTTCTCTTGAAAAGCTTGTGAATCATTAGAGATACAGGTGGAGAGAGCATTGGTGACTGGGCTTAGAATCAGACTAGTTTTAAGACCTGACTTGGACAGTCGTTTGTTCTTTATCCAAAGACAAGTCACTTTAACTCTATGAGCTCCAGTTTCCTGGTCTTGAAAAATGGAAATAATGCCACCTGCTCTGCTAGTTTCACTGGATAAGAGATAAGATAAGAGGAAAAAAACCACTTTGTAAGTTTTGAAGCGCCACGCAATGAAACTGATTCTTTCATAGTTCTCCCCATCCTCTCCAATTGGCTTTAAAAGAAAAAAAAAAGGTATCATATTTTAGAAAAGTTTTAGGTTCTCAGCAAAATTGAGCAGAAAGTACAGAGAAGTCCCATATACCCCTTGTCCTGGCATGCACCGCCTTCCCCACTGTTGACATCTCCAAACAGGAGATGGGGAATTTGTTTCAGTCAGTTAACCTATTTTGACACATCATTCTCCCCAAAGCTCCCAGTACACAGGTGACTCTAATGCTTCCGAAAGTATATAGCCATCGCTGAAGATTGAACTTAGTGGAAAACACTTCCCCATTTTCCTGCTAATCTAAGCAAGAGGATGGGGAACAAAGAATTCTGGAATCCGTTTACAGGGTTCAGCCCTTCTTGATGCTAGAAAGACACCCTGATGTGGAGCCTCTGTGATACATAAAGTCCACAGGTGCTTCTGGGAAAAAAGGAGTTGATCTGGTCACCCTCCCACACTTAATGCATCATACTATGTGCCAAGGCTTCCACCCTTCAACCTTCTCTGGTTAGAGTCCATCATCTCAGGTCTTCCAGAACTTTCCCCACAGATCCCATTCGCCAGTGGGTGCTCATTACCTTGCCCTGTCCTCACTGAGTGGACATTTCCCTTGAGCTGTGAAGTCTAAAACTTAACACAGGATTTGAATAAGGGCCAGAGATACACAAAGTACTATGGGAAGTTTAAACTATGGGTTTTCAAGAAATCAGTAAGAAAAGGCAGCAAAGGAACTGCAGGGGAGGGGGAGTTCTATATTCTTATTTGCCACCTTAGCATTTCCCCCTATAATCCATACCTGTCATGTGCCAGGCAATGCGCAGGTGCTGGGAATAGTGTCCGTGGGGCAGCGTCCAAGGGGTGCGGCAGTGTGGAGGCAGAGCCGCCCTGGCATCGAACAGAATTCCATCACTGACGTTGTTCAGCACGGCCACGGCACAGTGATAACAGAAACCAGATCCACTGAGTTGGTTTTATTATTGTTTAAATTCTCTGTGAAGAATTCACTCCCTTCTGGTCTGCCCCCACCCTTATAATACCTTCTCGAATGCCGGTTGATAGTGGCAAAAACAAGATGGAATTGCTTTCATCAGGGTGCTCACAGTCTAGGCAGCCTCTTCCTTCTTCCTGAGGCCTTTGGAACTAGATGATTTCCTGAAAGCTTGGTGTTCCTGCCTCTGCAAGCTTCAGTGAATAACCACAGACAAGGAACTGCAAATATTAGCCAAGCGTCTTTCCCTTTCTGCCTGTTGGCCACAGTGATGATTTTACGTTAAGTAATAGCATTGGGAAAGATTAGGGGAGAATTAGATTTGGTTTCATCCAAGTAGATTTATAATTTTGCAAGTACAGTGACGACAACAACAATAATAAAACGTTTATTGTACATGCCAGAAGTCTAGGTACTGTTACCTAGGAATTAACTAAGTCAGAGAGGGTAAGGAACCATAGATCTGTTCTGGTTTTGTAATAATTCTATTGTTCATTTTATGATTCACTTCTGAGCTCATGATATTCTAAAAAGAGGATCACTTCAGTGTTTCTCAGGAAAATCCAGGTTAGTTTAATAAAGAATGTTGTGAATTTCTTCCTGTTTCTTCCTTTCTCTTTGTCTTTTTTGGGGGAAAGTGCAGTTTTAAAAAACTTATTTATTGAGCATTTAATGTGTGCTTGGCATTGTCTACATCGTGCCAGGACAACCAGCTAAAAGTGAAATAATCCATCTGTGTAAACCTAGAACTCAGAGAGGTTAAGTGATTTGTCCAGGTTCACACAGCAAGTTTATGATGAGTTGTGATGAAACTCAGTCTAGAGGAGAGTTTGTTTTAAAATTGCATTTCATTTTCTTTTATTGATTAGTTAAAAAAAGAGATAGTCCATAAATTAAAAGACACCTTAGAGATCTCAAAAAAGAACACTTAGCAGCAAGACAGCTGGCTACCATGAGGCTAAGCTATTTGGTGGCTGGTGTGTCCACCACCTGTGCAGTCATTGACAAGACGGAACCATTAATTGCAAGAAAACAGCGGTTTTGTGGGAACTATTTTGGCCTCTCCGAGCACGTAAATCTCTGTGGCCACTTCCAATTACTTCATGAGTTTCTCTCCTCTTTTTCTTTCTAGTCCCTCAAGTCATTTAAAAGTCAACAAGTATTAAATATTGAGTATGTTCAGTGCCAACTGATTTCCCTCAAATCTGAGCTAAGTATTATGAGGATGATAAAGTAACAGTTTCTAATCCTGCAGGATGGTAACCTCAAATGAGATTGTTAATAGGCAGGGGTGTGTGTGTGTGTGTGTGTGTGTGTGTGTGTGTGTTTAGTGGGTGAAAGAAGAAGTACTCAGTTTAATAAACCACAGCATTGCTTGAATAGTGGCCCAGATTATGTCTACACTGTGGGCATGATCTATGTGTCTTGGACCAATTCTAGGCCTGGCTCTCATGTTAGCCAGATGCGCATCTCTTTAATTCCACTCGGGCCAGGCCTCTTACGGGAAGAAGGGACATTATATTGATGAAGAGGAAAGGAGCATGATCTAGCTGTTACTTGACTTTGTGCTACATTGAACGCTGCCCTCCCCTGAAGCCAAGTGAGAGAGCCTCATAGCGCAAGCCAGGTTTAGCATAGGTTTATTGCATTTTCAGGGACCGGCAACACTCGCTGCGGTCATAACGGGGGATTGTTACAAGATAAACTAGTCAGAAGAACAAAAGTGGCTTCTCTAGATCCTGACAGCAACAAGGGGCAGGTATGAAACCAGGCGTTAGAATTACACCTCCTTATTTAACTGGTAGCATTGCAATTAATTGCTTTCGTAAAAATAATCAGATGATACTTTTTCATCAGTTCAATTTGTTTTTACAGTTTGTAGCTCCTGGGACTATACAGCTTAAAGCTGTCCCACATTCTTAAAATACCTATATAACACTCCGAGAAGTACTCTCGAATGCCGCTGTCACAGAGAAGTTACTAAAACCGTCCGAATTAACATCAAGGCAAGCGACAGGGGTTTGAGGTTTGAAGCGGGATCACTTGTTTTATTTGTTGCAAGTCTGTGGCAGTTTGCCAAGATGTTTTTCACGGAGAACTCAAGGATTTGCAAGAGCTGAAGTTGTCTGGGCTGATTTGATCATTTCACAGAGATGATAAATAGCCATGAAGACAGCAGGGAACACATCTAACTAAATAAAGGAACGTGCATGGGAGAGACTTATGCCTCGGGGCTCGGGGGTGGGTGGTGGGACGGATCCCAGGTTGCTGACTTGCTGACAGGCCTGATGGTCACCACACCACTGGTGGAAATTGCCTGTGAGAGTTGCAACACTAGAGATGACCTGATGTCCCACAGCTGAAGCCACTGTACCCACGTTAGGAACATTTCTAATGTGGCGAGGGGCCTGGCACGTCCTCACGGTGCACAGACTTAGAAGCACGTAAGCTACACGGGTGAGCGCCATGTGTGAGGTCCTGGGCTCTTTGATGTTCTCAGCGAACGGGTTCCCTGGACAGGGTGGACAGGGTCACAGGCTGAGCCTTCAAAATGCTTGCAGAGTTCTAAACAAAGCACATTGAAGTACATTGGCCTCAGAAACTGAAGGTTTGTTTTGGAAGATGGTTTCTTAAAGCTTTTGGATGTTTGAAGCAATGTATACGCTTGTGTTTAACCGACAAACATTTGCTAGTGTAGAAACTGCATGATCACAACGCACATTCATGTTCTGTAGCGCAGTGCTTTCCCTCTGTTTTCTCATTTATCCTGTCCGACAGCCTGCTAAGGTACATGGTAGTATTATGTATGTTTTGCAGATGAGACGAGAACAGAAAATTTGGGGTCAGAAAGGTTAACTTGCTCAAGGGCACACAGCCAGGAAGTGGCTGAGCCCTGATTCAAGCCCCTGCCACCTGATCCTGGGCTAGAAAAGCCACTGTTGGCACAAACCATCATCAGCACGACCATAAAAACAGCCCGAGAAATGATGAAATACCCAGGCCTAAACTTCATCAAAAATGTTCGGGGTAACAGAAAAAGAAGTTGTTCAAGTTTTTATTGAGGGACCTAACAGATTTAACAAATGGGGAGGGACATACTGCATTCCTGGATGAAAGACTCAATCGTGTAAAAAATGATCATTTTAAATTCAACTCAGTCTCTTAAAGATCCCAATGAACATTTCATCTAGAAGAAGAACTGCACAAATAGGGTATTTCTAAAAGAAGGGAAAAGAACAGTTGTGGGGGGGCAGGGGAGAGGGAGTTAGCAGGAAACATGCTCCAATAATTAAAACTGGGTACATCTAGAACCAAATAAGAAATATTAGTGAAACAGAATAGAATATTCAAAACAGACTCAAGTATATTAAACATTTAATATATTATAAAAGTAGCAATTCATAGCAAGTAGATTATTCAATAGTCTTACCAACTAACATTTGGAGGGAAAATTTAAAACTCTACCCGACACTTCAGATTAAAATAGACTCCAGATAAGTTTAAACGTGAAAAAGAAAGGAAAAATATAGATCAATATTATAAATTTAAGGTGAGGACTGGTTTAAAAGCATGACACACAGTCAAAAACCACGTCAGAAAAGGGTAGACAACATTAAAAACTCAAGTTTTCTGTACTTCAAAAAATACAGTAAATAAAATGAGGAGGAAAATGACAAACTGGGAGAAAGTATGTACAATATGAACGATGAACAAAAAAATTATTCTTAATACACAAATCAATAAACAAGATAATTGTCCCCTTTTAAATATGAACAAAGAATATTAATAAGCAAATCAGCAAAAGAAGAAATTTTAATTACCGATAGAGCTTGGAAAAAAACTTCAGTCTTCCTAGGTAACAACAGTAAAAAATAACCAAAGAAAAAGTTAAGGTAAATATTATTTTCACCTATTGAATTTACAAAAACTGAAAATAGTAATATCCAGTATTAGACAGGATGTGGGGGAAAGGATATTTCCCTGAAGGAAAGTGTCTGGAGAAGTAAATTTCAGAAAATTTCTAGGGAAGGGGGGTAATTTGACATTTGACTGGCCCAGCTTTAAAACTACATGTATTTTAACCCAGCAATTCCTTTTCTAGATACTTATGTAAAGGTAAGACCTGGAAGCATGCAAAGATGTAGCAATTTTTATAATAAATAGAAATTTTAAATTGGAAATAGCCTAAATGTTTAACAAGGATGTGGCTAAAAAAGAAATTTTTTTTGGTCTAGTGAGACAATGGAATGCTATACTAGAAAGATACGGTATATTTATTAACAAGAAAAGATGTCTCTATATGAATGAGAATAAGAAAAACAGGTTATAGCACTATACACATAAGATGATTCCATCTTTATACAGAAAGAATACGTATCATTATTGCAGGAAAAAAAGTTTGGGGGAATAAATACCAAAATATTAACTTGTAGTGAGACTGTTAATAGTTTTGTTTTGCTTGTTTGTATTTTCTATTTTTTCAACAACGAATATGGATTGGCTTTTATCATAATTAATTTTAAAACTCACTTCTGTTACAACTGCTAGACACAGATCAGGGTTGTGGACAAAAGTCCACTTGCCACTCTGCCTTGTATTTTAGTCGGCTTGGAGTAGCGGAAATGTCAAGATAAGGCCACAAAAGGAAAACATGCAATTCAGAGACTTATGCTCTGTAGAGATGAACTCCTGGATTGTGGAAATATTATTTTGCTACCACCCAATTTCCAAGAGATGAAGCCTCCTAGCCCAGTTTAAGAGTTGAACTGAAGTGAATTGGGTTGTTACGTCTACTTTTCAGATAAAGGATGTCTTAATTTTCAAACAGGTTTCCACTGAGTAAGTGTTGCTGCAGAAGTTGTCCTTTGTCCACATTTGCCTTCTTCCTTCTTCCCCGTTGACTGGCCCTCTGTGTCACAGCTTCCTCCCCATCTTTACAACACAGACACATAAACACACAATGTCTAGCTAACTAGCTAGTAAGTTGCTTCCGAGTCCTTCTGGAAACACCTAGTGTTTCACTGAGCGGGCGAGCACTTACTCAGAGACAGAGATCACTTGAAGGAGAGACATCCTAGAACTTGGGTGAAGGGACATAAAACTAAAAACAGAAGCCCCCGTGGGGTGGCGGGCAGGTGGGGGGTGTCGAGTGGTCAGCTTTCCTGGAGACTTAAGAGGAGGCATGGTCTCACTGGGGAAGAAACCGCAGAGCCAGATATGCGGCCCTGATAGCCAAGTTAGAAACGAAAGCAGAAATTAGCCAGCCAGCATGGTTCTGTCCAAATACCATGTCCATAATTTCTGTCTGCTCACACCCCGAGATGCCTGGGGACCGAATTCTAAATGACACTGAGTAGGCACCTCTGATCCTTTTGTGGATATGAACAAAATGTGCTTTTGACAACATGCCAGGACCACAAACTCCTGAGAGAAAATAATCCATGGAAATTTTTTAAAAAGGGGAAAAAAAGGCAGCCTGGCATCTATTTCACAGAGAATGGGATTAGATTTAATGAAAGGAGGAATCTCAGCTCCATCTGGTTCTCTCCATGTCAGCCCTGGGGAGGGAGCTGAGAACAAGAGTGAAGGATTATTTCTTGGCTTTCCTGGATTTCCTCCTCAGGGATCAAATATAAAATCCAAGCCGACCTTTGTTTTGGAAATTGTAACCTGGGCGCTGTTGGCTTCCTGATCGTTCATGCTCTCTTGAGTCACCCCCACAGCGGAGTGACCAGCTCTCAGTTGCTTCTGGAAATATATACTATTGTTCTGTTTTGGTTTTTTGTTTTTTTTTTTACAGTGATGCTGAATCCTAAAACTGAATGGTACTAACGTTTTCCAAGAGAAGCAGCCCCGGAGGAAGTCTGGAAGCCTGCTGGGCTTGTCAACAGAGGATGAAGAGGATACAAATTTAATTAATTTCCAATCAACGTAAACAGAAGAACTTTCTGCTGTTTCTTCCAATGCCCAGTGCATCACCTGTACTTGGAAGCAGGCATGGTTCGGAAATCCTAGGCCAAGGCCAGATGCCATCCATCACTGAGGGCGGAAGAGTCGTAAGATGCAGGCACCTTCCCTCAGGGGCTGTTCCCTCTGCTCAGCCAACCTCAGCTAACTGTCCCTTCATCCTGGCCACGCTAAGTCCTGGTTACCTTTCTGCTTCATTCCTTAGGGTGTGAATCAGGCAGCTGTCTTATCTCTGGTTTCCTTCTGGGTCACCTGATGACCTAAACTAGCTTTGGATTATTTCTTCTGATTAGTCAAGTCCTCGGATGGGTCATTGACGTTCACAGGAACTTTTCTCAAGGGGAGTTATGCCTTGGAAAAGGCAGCCAGCAAAGCAAGTCTTTCAATGTATCCCCCAGCCCAGGGGGTTGGTGAGCTCAGGTCTGCCTGCCAAGGAGACACAGGGAAAGAGCCCACCGTCCTGAGGGGATGTCGTCTGGTGACTTGTGGACCCCTAGAGGCCGGGTGATGGAGGAACAGGAATGTTCAATGAAAGAGCAACTGTCTTCCTTCTCAGCTAAAATCAGCTCCCTGTTCCCAATTCCCCACAGCTGTCGTCGCCACACCTCCCTCACATGTGATGCGTTGGTGTAGGGTGTGTGCACGTGGGCCTCCTCAGGTATCTTCTGTGTCTCTGAGGTTTTTAGGGTCATGGGGAACAAATAAAACAGGTACAGGATCTCTCTGTGCCAGTGGCAGTTACCCCTCCTCGGGCCCACGGTCTTTCCCACCGGCTGGGACAGGCCCCCCTTCCCCGTGTTCTCAACACAGCTCCCCAGGGGGCCACCAACGGCCCCGCAGAGATGACATTCTCTGTGATTTTTGTTGACATCCTTGTGCTAAAAGCAATGGAGCAAAATGCAGAAGGGCCCTGTTTATCACTCCAACACACGCAAAATCAATCTCCATTTAATCCTTAATTTTCCAATTCTGACCTTTAAAGCAATCTTGCAAATTGGGAGTCCTCAGCTCCTCCACGGCACCTGGTATTTTATTCCAGAAAAGAAACCGAGAATGGAAACTTTATTTTATGCCTCACATATGAACTGAAGGTGGGGGGGAGGGGAGGGGTTGAGGTTCACCAAACATTTGCTGCTGGATTCGGGGTCTTGTGTTTGAGAGGCTGCCTTAATGCATAATGAAAACCGTCCTCCGGCTTTTCAGAATTCCTTCACCAGCACTGGCCTTCTGAACGATGCCCATAATTTTAAAGGCAGAGTTCCAAGCCAGGGAGGTCTTTCCACCCCAATGAGAGAACCATCGGATTGTGTTTAACCATTGCTATTGTGTCATCCTGGGACTGCGCAGAGCTTTGGCAAAAGACAGGCTTCTTGGTATATAACCTCAACAGAGTTGTCTGCTGTATTCTCAGCAGCACATCCTAATATGGCATTTTTGCTTTCTTTGTTCTTTGGCATATTCACATTCAACTTGTGGTCCACGGTGACTCTCAGCTGCCTATGCCAAAATGGCCATTTTCCACATCATCCTGTCTGCCTGTTTTGTTACTTCAAGTTTGCGTCTCATCAACATTTTGACTCTCAGAAGAGTCTCTTCCTTCTCTTGGTTTCTTAAGATTTTAATCCAGCACTTAGGTCTGTAGACATCACCCAACCCTGTTGAGTAATGGACTTCAGCAGTTCAGAGACGTATGTGTGTTCTTGGAATCTCACTTTGATCAAGTGATATTTCATGATATGATAAAAGCGGTCTCATTTAGTATTTAAGGTAACTTCAATTTCCACAAGAAGTAAGCTTCAGCAAACGTCACTGAGTTTATATCTGAAAAATGTACTAACCTTTATAATGGCACCCTGTGCAAGGCACTTTAAAAAAGGATTTTATTCTGGCAAGATATATAACATTTGTGTGGGTCAGAACAGTCGAGGGGCAATACTAGCACTCTGTCCTTTTATTACTATCTGATCAAGAGGCATCATAGATTTATGGTCATTCTGAGAATTGTTTTTAAACCCAAACTTAACTTTTATGTTTCAGACTATGGTTAGTAAAAATCTTAATCATTTGCCCTGATTGGGTAGCCAATCAGAGCAAAGTCTGACTGTAGAATATTTTAAAGATGTGTAAGGTTTTATTGCATTTTTGTACCTATTAAGCAAACTAGGTTACAACGTTGCCTAGTTGAACTCCTCAGGAAACTTGTTTTAATAAAGGTGTGAAAATATCCGTCTTAACTCAGTGATGTGACTCCTCTCTCTGGGAAGGTCAGTGTTTTCCGCACACCGAGCACGCGACATGGATCAACCTTGATATCCACAGGGTGACTGCTGCTTTTGATCACCCTCGTGGCTCTAGCCATGTAAATGGGCGCTTTAAAAATGCTTTTGTCCATTCTTTTATTTTGGTTATTTAAACTATCAGTTTTCACCGTCTCTGGGAGAAGGCCCTTATGTTGAGTAAACATAAAGTGTAGACATTAATTTCAGCTTCTGTTAGAATTAGTACAAATTCTGAATATAGCGGAGTGATAAGATGTGGCTTCACACTGGGAAGACACGGCTGAAACTCTCATCGCGGGGAAAACATTGACATTTTCCTCCTGAATTAATTTTACACATGCTGCTTTTTCCCACTCAGGATGAATTCTGGGGTTTCCATTTAATATCTGCCATAAGCAGTCCAGAGTAGCTTATTCCTAGATTACATTTCATAAATCTTACAATAACCAGAAGATCACTGCATTTTAGTGTGAAGTGGACACAGTCAAATTGGTTATTAATAATTGCATAACCCGAACAGCCAATTGCCTGAATTATTTTTTTTGAACAGCTCTTAGACGTTGGCCTTGATACTGTCTTGTCTGGCACCCCAATTTTATTTTCCTCTTAGTCCTTTTGGGGATGGTTATTTGTAGATATCTGGTGGGTTTTTTTTTTTATTTGTTTTGCTTTTTGCCCTGTTACCTTTACTAAATAATATGTCATGTTCATGAGACAGCTAATCCGTACAATTACATAAAATAAAACTTTAAAAATCAACTCTAGAGATTCTCTGCACCCTTTTTGAAATAATATTTTAAGAAGTTAAATTCTTAACCCAACGTGCTTACAATAACATGAAGACTCTAATTTCATTAAAAATTATTGAATTAGATTAATTCTAATTAGGATTAGAAATACATGTTGAACTATTTAAGGACAACCACAGGTGGAGGACATCCTTTTGCAGTTGGACTCCAGGCGTAGAGGGCTCCGTCAATCATCCTCCTTAGCTCCCATCACAGGTCTTTGGTACGTTGTAAATAAATAATTGGGCTTTTTACAAAAAGCTTATTCTTTGCATTTTTCACTTCTTTGGTCTGCATGGAAAGGACCAAATTAATGATCTCTAGATACTATGAACAGTGAGCAATATCTTTTCCAGTATAAAGATCAGTTGAGAGCAATCACTGAATTACTCCACTTTAGGGGAAACCCCTGAAATTATAAACAACATATGGAACATATGAAAACTGCATGTATAATAAATGTCATCTTTCAAAAGAGCAGGAATTGTAGTTATTTAACAAGTTAAAAATAATCTGATAGGTCAGTAATAATTTAGTATGTGTGTATTTTGCTTTTAAAGTTGAAAGTGAGATTAATGTATAAAAAACACTGGGTTAGATGCTCTCATTTTACAAGCAATGTCAAGTATTTCCTCAGGGTGTCGGTGAGATCATCAGATGTCATTTTTATCACTTGGCTTTTGTCCCAGCAACATAAGTAAGCCTCATAAAAAATGGTCTCATTGCTACTGATTAGAACTGATTTGCAAACTGTCGAAGTTTTAAGACTGATTTTAAGACTGATTTCAGATTTTTTCTCCTACCTTCTATGCTGAGAATAATATATATAATACTATTTTTTCTTTATGACTTTGGCTTTATAAATGTCAGGTATATATATATATAAAGCTATAGATTATTCTATTCTCTTCTGCAGAGTTTTTTTTTTTAATAAAAATAAAGAAGTATATAAAAATTTGCGTGCCAGCTTGCCCATTCAGCAGTGATAGATTGAAAAGCACCCTAAATTTAATTGAAAAAGCACTACAAGATAGGAGGAAAGAATATCTTCCACATTAATTTCTGCATAATTAATGTCTGCCAATATTTAGAATAAACATTTATTTGAAAATAAGAGACTTGTTTACTAAAATGTTGATGACTAACAGTAAAGAAGTGAATTATGCATTTTTATAAAGGAAAAATCCTTTTAACTTAACTTCCATGACTCTTTAAAAGAAGGATTATTGCAGGGGAAGGTGTAGCTCCGTGGCAGAGCATGTGCTTAGCATGCACGAGGTTGTGGGTTTAATTCCTAGTACCTCCTCTAAAAATAAAAAGATAAACAAATAAGCCTAATTACTTCCCCCAAAAAAACAAATTTAAAAGGAAGGATTGTTAACCTTCATAACTGCATTCTTGATCCATATACCTCTTTAAAATAAAACAATGTCAATTCAAAAAGTTCTTAATAGAATTGAACCAGCTTTATACAAAATTGTCCAGACTAAAAATTAAGTGGATTATCTGCCTACCTAAAAGACACTATTACACACTCTTGTCTTTTTCCCTTCTGACAAAATATTTTTAAATTGAAGAATGAAATTTTAATTGTCTATGGGAATATAATTTTAAAAAATATTTTTAGTAAAAATGGAAAAATCTTAGAGATTAAACCTTCTCTTTTTCTTGATTACTCGCTTTTCTTTATGCCTTTAATTCTAATCTCATTTTCCACACCTTGACATTATAGCAGTTAGAACAAGGCTGACTGGCAGGTTCATAACATGTAGATAACATGAAGAATTCCTTCAACTAGGATGCATTCTTGCAGGTCACAAAAACTAATCACTACATTGACAAACGATGAGCAGAAGACTCCTCACGGCCCCAACTAAAGTAAAACCTGGTCGGTCGTGGCATCACTAAGCCTCTACGGTCTGTTACATTGGGTATTTCCTTTCTATTCTAACTGGGATGACTGAGCAATTAAAGTGGTGGGACAGCTCAGCCTGGAGCTGACTTGGCCCCAGAGCTCACACAATTTCCCAGAGGTAGGGAGACGATGCTAAGTGAGAATGATAATCCAACTAGCATTTATTATGTGTATCGGTTAAGAATTCAGTTCAGCCTCTAATGCTAGAGACAACATAAAATTGTTTTTTAACAAGATTGGTTTTTTCTCGCATATGAAGGAGGACAGAGGTAAGCTGGTATGGTAACTCCGTGGTCATGTGGGACCCCGGCTCCTGCTGACCCTCCCGCATGTCCAGTGGTGCAGAGCTTCCGTCCGCGGGGCTGCTTGATCCAAGGTGGTTGGTCCAGCTCCAGCATGGTATTCACAAGAAGGGGAGTGTGGGAACCAGTGGAGAGGGGAGCCTCCAAACTAGGTCAGCCACTTCCCCACCAGCCCAGTGAAGCCCCTCATCTTGCTGGCCAACCTTTCTGGAAGGCAGCAGGGAACTGTAGTCTCTATGGTTGGTACCTGTCACACCCACCGGTGAGGGTTCTGTTTCTCCAAGCAACAGAATATTGGCTATTTGATGGAGTAGCAATCCTGGCCATAAGGTGCTACACTTAATACAGCATCTCATGTTAACGCTCCTGATATGCTTTTAAGTTAGGCTTAGAGAACTTATAAACTCTTCCCATGTCTCCCCAACGGCAAAGCACATGCTTCAGACGCTATAGGACACTGCCTCCCATTAACAAGCAATAGGAAAACGGTTTAGAAGATGTCAGTCATTGTCAAGGAGGCCTGAAGGTGGACACCCCCTGAGATAAGAAGTAACAGAAGCTGCAGGATTGCAGTGAGGGCGGGACCCCAGAGCCAGTAGAAATGGTGTATCATGCTGAGAAAAAATGCCAGGGCTTAGAAGAGGGGTGAAAAAGAAAAAAAAAAAAAAAACCTGGTTTCTGGACCTGAGTACTGGTAAAGGTTTGGTTACCCAGGGGGAAAAATTAAATTCCCACTTGCTGGAGCTGAAGTCAACAGGATGGCAGTGGTGTTCTTGAAGGGCTGCGATAGAGAGATGCCCAGATACCCTCAAGAACAGGCGCCAGTGCTAGAATCTGAAAGAATTTAAATATTTAAATTTAAATAGCCTGAAATATCACCTCTGTCCCAGGCACAGTCATGCCAGCCTGTACAGAAGGCTTGTGTGGAACAGGAAGCAGAGCATTGTTGAGGGTTCAAGGGGCCCATCTGTGGATGCATTTTACTTTCCAAGAGAGAAAACCTGGTTGAATCGGTGCTTTGGCCATCTATTGTACCTAGCAAACCACCTCAAAACATAGTAGCTTAAAACAGCAGCATTCATTAATTTTGTTCCTAAGTTTTCAATTTGGGTAATATTTAGTGAGAATGGCTTATCTCTGTTCCATGTGGCATCAGCTGAGGCTGAGGCTCCACTGTCACGTGGTTGCTCACACGGCTGGCAAGTTGGTACCGGCTGTTGTATTGGAGCCCAGACAGGTCCAAGGGCCAGGGGCCTTGGTTCCCAATGTGGGGCTCTCCATAGACTTCTTAGGCTCCCACACAGCCTGGAAGCTGGGTTCCAAGAGCAAGTGTCCCAAGAGAACAAAGGGGAAGTACATGGTATTTTTGTAAGCTGGATGCAGACACTATATCCCATCACTTCTGCCTTACTCTGTTTTTTGAGACAGTCACAGAGTTCAAGGTGGAGAGGCTGTACAACGGGAGCAGTGTCAAGGTCACATTGTGAGAAGACAAGTGAGATAAGAGATGTGTTGCAGGCATCTCTGGAAAATATGATCTGCTGAAATTGATGTAGCCCTAAGCAACACAGAGAAAATATGTTAGGGAAACTCACATCAAGTGTCCTAAGGAACATATGACATCCCTGGGTCCAGTGCTTCTATGATTGTCTTTGGCTTAGACGTACATCCCTGGTCTGGTCATTTTGGGCAGGTAGTAGAACTGGTTTCACCCACTTCATGAAGCATGAGGCATGAGCCACAGCCCAGAAGAGGCTGTGGGTGGGTCAGACACAGACATTTATGAATACTCTCAGTACATAAGATTGGTTGTGAGCACCTTGAGGATAGGGATGAAAAAGTCTTAGGCATCTCTGTATCCCAAATAGTAGATAATCAGTCATCTGTAACCGATTATGAACTCGTGGACCCAAATTGGGAATGGCAGGAAGACAGCCAGTACTGGATGTAGCTGGAGCCACAGGGACTCAGACACAAGGCTTCTTCAGTTTTCTGTCTTTCCTTCATTCTGGGACCACCTTTCTCCATGGGGCTGTAACAATGGCAGCTGGTAGCTCCAGGGAGCTCATCTTTCTATCTTAACCATCAGAGCAGAAGGGAATCTCTTCCCTTGCCTCAAATTTACAAAAATCCCCCAGAACAAATCTGACTCCCCGGGTTTTATGTCTAACCTTGTGACAAATGGGGATTGGGACTGACTGGGATGGACATCTCTTTCTACGGCCGCAGGTGAAAGTGTGCGCATGTGTGCACACACGTGCTATAGGTACTGGTTGATTGGTTGTGTTGATGGGTAATTGATTAGTTGGTTGGTTGGTTGTGGAGAAGAGGATGCAGTGGGAAGCAGTTTCCAAGGGGAATCAGAGTGCTATGACTGGAAGCAGGGCATTTGGGACCAGCCAAGGACACAGTTACTCTCCATTAGATGTGTTTCTCATTCCTCTTCCACTCACTTACCCGCATTCAAGGAGTCAGAGCTCCAGAACTGGCCTGGTCCTCTGGATGGTGGATTTACGGATGGTTTGCCAGCCTTCTGTGCATTTTAAATATTTCCCAAATATTCTGCCGTAAATATCCATAACTTTTGTAACAGAAGTTTAAAAAAATAATAGAATGGGTAAGCTTTCCAAAGCAGAAATATTAAGACCCCAAACCTAGAAGAGTCTGAATTTTAGGTCTAATATTCTTACAGCATATATATCTTTTGAATCTTAGTTGCAAAACTGACTGAATATATTTAGGTGTTTGTGACCAGGACCATTTTTGTGGGTAGGAGAAAGGATACTGAAAAAAAAGGTAAGAGGCCCTCAAAGACTTGCTGTATAGTGTGGAGTACCTAGATTTTTCTACACGCACTCCTGTAACCCAGACAGTTTGCCCCTGTCTCTTCAGAGACTATGGGAGAAGCAGGGTAGTTTTTGGAACTCTGCGTATAGCTTGTGGAGGAAGCCACCGTTCAGGACAGGAGCGGAGGGGTTATTAAGGTGGTTGTCAAGTCTCTGAGATGCTAAACAAGAATAAGGCAGAATGGGCAAGATCTTCTTGCCCCGTGATGCATCGTATCTAATCACTTGGGTTCTTTTCATTTTCTTGCTCGAGGGATCATTTAACATTAAAGAAGATTTTGAATAAAGAGCAAAAATATTCTCCATTTAAAATTCTCTTTGTTGTGTGCTTTGGTAGCTGCCTAAGTTTCTACAATGAATACACACAACTTTGATAAGAGTAAAAAGTTATTGAAAATACAGTCTGGTTGAAATCCTCCTCCCTGCCCACCCCCCTACCCCACCCCGCCCAAATCATTCTTAATTTCACGAGCCTAGTAAAGCAATTCATATTCTTAGGAGTCTCCTCTTATCTCTTTCTAAGAAAGAGGAAGTGAGAAGAGGGCTGGGGGTGGACCTTGGATCAGGGCTTTTACCAGGTGACTTCCTAAAGCAGCGCCCCCCACCCGGGGAGAGGCGGGGAGACAAGTGTTTCCTGAACAGAGCAGGGGCCCTTAGCAGTGGCTACTGGAGAGCTTAGAAGGGTCAGTGGGAGAGGAAGCCAGTCAGAAATCCTGGATAGAGAAAGTACTAGAAGGCTCCCCCGAAGATGCCACTGAGATCCATCCATTCAGCAAACATGTACTGAGTGCCTATTATGTGTCAGGCATTAGAGATGCGGAGGGGAGATGAGGGAGCGTGGTGAAGCCCGGAGCCCCGGGCACTGGACTGCCTGGGTTGAAATGCTGGCTGTGTGCCTCTGGGCAGGTCACTTAACCTCTCTGTGCTTCCTGAGATTTGGGGGAAAACCACACGAGTTGATCCACATGAATGCTCCCAACCGTAAGAGCCTGGAGTGTGTTAAGGATTGTACAGTGCTGGCTGAAGCTAGTGTGGTCTCTGCCCTTAAGGTGCTCACAGTCCAGAGGCTGAAACAGCACAAACTGGAAGTCTATGGAACAAGCTGAAAGACCTGCCAGGTTCACTTTGTTAAGCTGCAGAGCTGCTGAGAGGCTCCCTGGATGAACAGCTTTGGAGGCAATCGTGCTGCCCAGGGCCCTGGCCCCAGGCGCCGTTTTGTAGTTCACTGGGTCACAGAAGGCATGCTCACATGTTGAGAGTCATTCTAAGTCAGAGTGACAGGGCGATGACGAAGACTTTTATTGAGTACTTCCTCTGTAATAGGCACTTTCCTAAGTGTCCCTGTGAGTTAACTCACTTAACTCCCCAAGTAGGTATGTTATCACCCCCATTTTACAGATGAGGAAACTGAGGCACACAGAGATGAGGTCACACAGGTAGCATGTGGTGGAGCTGGGACCTGAATCTAGGTTTCCAAAATCAGCTTGCATCCACCAGGGACACTGTGTAGACTTGCCATTTTTATGACTAGGGAGAAATTTTGCAAAAGGTGACCCTTGATGCTGTTTGCCCACTTATTTGACTTCCATTCATCTGTTCCTTCTGTTGACATTTACTGAGCCCCTTGCTCTAAGTGGGGCACCATGGGGCCTGTCGGGGGCAGCGAGCAAGCCAGTATCCTCCCATCAAGCTGTTTTGGCAGAAAAGTCTCGTGCCCAAATGCAGAGAGGGACAAGTGACTGGCAGGGAACAGATACAGGGCTCAGAGACACAAGAGCAAGGATGGCTTGGCGTTGAGGAGAGCAGGCAGCACCTCAGGGAGAGAATCGACTTGGAGCAGAGTCTTGAAGGACGAAAGGTTTTAACAGATGGTCATTCAAGAAAATGGCCTTGAACTCTGGCCTGGGAAGTTAGATTTCATTTAGCAGGAAAACGAGGAGCTCATGCAGAGACTTGGGAGAACAGGGGCAAAAGGATCAGCCCTGGGACTTGGACAAATGATGCTCAGTTCGTGGAGAGTGAGTTTCAGGAAATGGGAACGAATGTAGGAGCAGAGGGGATTAAGAAAAGAGAAGAGAATGAGGAAGGACACCACAAATAGGCTCAGGTCACTGCCCACCTTCTCTTGGCTGCTTAAAACCCTTCAGACGTCTTCCCGTTGATCTTGGAACGAAGCTCAAAGTCCTCCACACACCTGCAGCCTGCCTTTGCCTCTTGGATCCCTCCAGGCTCAGTGCTTCCGTCAACAGCCTTCCTTCAACTCAGGGACTCTCCTTTGCCCTTCCTTCCCCCGGCTTTCTCATCTGCTGTTTCCTCTGCCTGAACTCTGCCCTGGCCACCCGACACCTGCTCTTTGCCCCATCAGGTCCCATTCATCCTCCAAATTTCAGCTCCATCCAAGCCTACCCAGGCCCCCACTGTGTGTTCTCAGTATCTTTTTTTTTTTTTGGCAGCACTTGCTTGTTCATGTGATTATTCAACTAATGCCTGTCTTGATTATAAGCTTCGTGAGAAAAGATAAATGCCTGCCCTTGATTGTAAGCATCACGAGAACAGATAAACATCTGTTTGGCTTACCTTCATACCCCAACACCAATCATCTCTTGAGATAATATACCCTTCAAACATTAGCTCAACACATGGAAAAACTATAGGATTTGATAACTGATTAAGAGGAATGAAGGATAATGCCAGGCTTTTGACACTGGTGATAGAAATACTGGCACTGCTGTTTATCACAAAGGGGAACACAGGAGAAATGGTTTTTCAGAGATGATGAGGAATCCAGCGTTGTGCATATTGATTCACAGGTACCAGCAGGTCATCAGTTTGTCCAGCAGGACATAGCAAACTTAACACTACAACTTAAGGGAAATATAACTGGAGAAAGAAAGAAGGAATGAAGAGTTTGTAGGTGTATCAATGAAAATTAGTTTGCCTGCATATAGTAAAAAAGCCAAAAGAACAGAGACTTAAATTTGTAAGGGTTTATTTTTCTCTCACCTACAAGAAATCTGGGGGGAGGAAGTTTGGGGCTGGTATCATGAGTCCATGGTCACCTGAGCCCATGCTCTCTCCATCTTTCGGAGCCTCCATCCTTGGGGCGTGGATTCTATCCTCAAAGTCGCCTCTGGCCCCAGATGGCTGCTGGAGCGCCAGTCATCAAAGCTGTCTTTCTGGCAGCAGGAAGGAAGAAGGGGAAAGGCGAAATGGACTCCCCTGAAAGCCTGATCCACTTCCATCACACTGGCCAAAACTTAGACAAGAGGTTCATCTTGCCTTAAGTAAAGCCAGAAACGTAGCCTTGTAGACGGGTGCATTGCTACCTTGAAGAAAGTCAAGGATTCTTCTACTAAGAATATGTATCAGGTGGGCAATGGCTGATTCTGTCACAGGAAGCAACAGCCTCAATGAGCCAGTCGAGGTCATGAGAGATCTGTGAAGTTTCATCAATGATCCCCCAGCTGAGAGGAGCGAGTATCCAGTAACAGATGTGTAGAATTTCAGGGCAACAAGGAAGTTCAGTCATCACCTGGTCAGTGCCCATGTTTGTCTTATGAAGACATTTGACTCCTGGAAATGAAGAGATGTGGCCAACATCACACAGCGAGTGGGTGGCAGAGATGGGACAGAACCACATTCCGGGGAGGAAGTGATGGAACAGGCTAGGAGGCACCTGCCTGAATAAGGGCTCACTTTCACGCAGCATTCTGGTGACTCAAAGGACAGCTGGCACGGAGCAGGCTTGGATTCCAATCCCAGCTGTGTGACCTAGGGCTAATCACCCAGCTTCTCTGGGCTCCAGCTCCTGGGCTGTGTCGGCGGGAATGGCACACTGTAGGCACTCCATAATTGGCAGTCATTATTCCCATTACCATTAGAAAGCAACAAATCTTTTTGGAATCACGGAATGAATCAGTGAACAGATAAACATGAATGAATGAAATGAGAACAGAGAGCCATCGGTCCATCTGAGATGGTTTCAATGTAGAGCTGGATGGGTAGCCTCTCACATGCCCCAGATTTAAATTCTATCACCCACACTTTCTGCATTTGTCCTACTACATCCGTGCTTCCTTGGACTCATTGCAGCCATCTGCCAAACCATGTCTCTCTTCTCTGTGACACTGATCCCCTCCGAAACACGTGTTTTGAGGGTTTACCTGAGGCTGAGCTTAGTATTGTGGGACAGTATAAAGAAGACAAGAGTCCCAGCCTCTGGCCTTGAATTACTTGCAGTTTGGTGACAGACTCTGTAACAGCAGTCTCTGAGACATCACGACTTCGAGGTAAGATACAATATCTGGGCTGCAGCTAAGTTCTCCACACCTTCTCTCTTGACCACTGGCTTTTCCCAACTCTGTCATTATCTACGCTTTGCCACTTTACCTAGTTTCGTGTTATTGTTAGTAATTCTTGCCGAATTTAAAAGGCTTGAAAGTTGTTCTATGTATGGTCTTTTTTTTTTCCTATCTTTAAAAAAACCACTTCATCAATTCACTAGCAACACTCAAGGTAAAATAGCATTAAATTACTGAATGAAACATGCAGAATCCATAAACACTCTAAGTGAGATCGTCATTAAAATGAATTTCCTTTCATTGAGCATATACTGGGTTCGAGTTTTCTTTGGGAACACAGAATTTGTGCCTGTTGTCAAATAAGGCGATAAGTCCCACACCACTGTGCCCAGGACTATATGCCATTTGAAGAGGAAATGGAAGTCAGTATTTGCTTGTCTGGGAAGGTTTCAGATCCAGAGAGCCCAGAGCCCTCTCTGCAGTGAGGACACTCCTGCATTTCCTCTGCATCTACCACTAACTAGCGGGGTGACTTTGGGAAAGTCACTTCCCTGGACCTCAGTTTCCCCATCTGCAAAATAAAGATGCTGGGTTAAAACCCCAAGTCAATAGTTCTCACCCTAAACTGTGCACCCTAAACAGTTCTCACCCTAAATGTGCTCATAGTATCTGAGCAGCTTCATAAAAATTCAAAATTCTGGGTCATCACCCCAGAGAGGGTTTGGCCCAGGAATCAGCAGTTTGAATGATCACGCCTGCTCTTTTTCAAGCAGGGAATATCAGGACTGCACTGCGAAATCCACTGTAAGCTCTTACCCACCTCACTATGCTGAGTCTTCCTCTGAAACAGATTGCAAATCAATTCTAAATAAGAAGGAGGAGGAGGAAGAGGAAGGAATAGAAAAGGAATAAGAGAGAACCCTGTTACCCTGAGCAAAGAGGTCTGAAAACAGACAACAGGGTTCCAGGGCTGAGCCGTTTGCACTGACCCTCCTCTGCTCTGAATACCCGCGCTCCATCTCCGCTTAGCCCTGAGGAGGCCAGGGCAGAGGCTGCCTGTCCCATCATCCAGTTCTTCACACTCCTGCTTCAGAGTGTGAGTGCTCCGACCAAAGGGTCTGCTTTGACATACCGGGCATTTTTAGCAGCCACCCCTGCAGTGCCAAGTGAGCCCCCAAGCTGCGATGAGATAGGGACACAAGAGAGGCATGACCAGTTTTGAGTCTTGGAGGAGGAGGTCTTTTCAGTTTTCCACCTGGAGGAAAACTCAAGCATGTCTCCCTCAGCGCCCAGGAGCAATTACCTTCAGGACCAGCTCCCTTCATTAAGAATCTGAGAGGCAGAGGGGGATAGGTTTAATTTCCCCTGATGAGGTCTTCTTATTGCTGACCCAGGGTGATGGGTACCATCGGGCATTTGAGGGCATTTGAATCAGGGACTACTTCGTCCAGGAGCTGAAATACCAACAGTGGCTGGAACTCACTTTATGCCAGGTAACATACATTCTAAGTAATGTACCTGCACGGACTCATTTAGGCCTTTCTGCAACCTCCTGAAAGAGGTACTAGAATCGTGTTCATTTCCCGGAGACTGAGGGTCACATGGCTGCTAAGCAGGAGACCCCGGATCCCAGGCAGGGCAGTCTGACTCTGCAGTGAAGTTCTACACTGGGCTCTACCGCCTCTTGTATGTTTTGAGGAGTCTTGGCTCTCTCCCTGGCTGTGGCTTGTGACCCCAAAGAGCTCCTTAGTGATCCCTTTCTCTGTTTTCCCATCTGCATCTTTGTTCTGCAGGGGGGCTGTGCAGGAGGGAGGACCAAAGAGGAATCCATGCTCCAGAGGGTAACGGAGGGCAGCCTCGTCTCCTCCTTCCCAGTAAACATTCAGAAATTGGGGGAAAGCAGATAGTCTGGTGGGCTGAGAACATACCAGTACAGCTCCACAGAAATGATCAGATCCTTGGGGGCCCTGCTGTAAACACACATGCAATTGCAAGAAAAGCTGGAGCCACTGCAAGCCCCTCCCAACCAGGCTCCAATCACCTTCAGGATGAAAGTAAAGTGCATTTTCCTTTGAGGGTTGTACTTTTTTTTTTTTTTTTTTTTTTGCCCAAGTAAGGGTGCTCCTCTTAGTCTTCAGGTGACTAGATGAAAAAGAGAAAACGTCTTGTGCGTATAAAGTTTCCTCCTGCAGGAGGTGAGTGGCTGGGAGAGGTTCTCTGTAATGATGAGTCACTGCCTGGATTTGAAACAAACACACCTACAAAGATACACAGGGTGTAGACTCAGGAAATAACCAGCTGACTAGCACTTCTGAAAGCAATTTCTACCACTGATTCGTTTTCGTAATTTTTTTTTTCCTCGCAGTCATTTTTCACTGCTGCGGGGAGCTGTCGTCAGCAGCTGCCTGCTCACTGTCTCCATTAAAATGCAGATCTAGCCTTCCTCAGTTACCTTTGCATCCTGGGAGCCAGACTCCGTACCAAGGGGAGAAACGAGGGCAGGGCTAAAGAGGAACATATAGCAAATAAACGAGCCATTCATAAAAATGAATATTATTATCAAAAGGAGACGTCTGCCAACATCTCCGTGTGCATATTAACTCAGATGCTGAGCTCGGGAACAACATGGAATTAAGCCAATGCATCATCTTTTTAGCAGTTGCTCAGTTGCTCTGCTATTAACTTAAAACAACCAGTTGTGAAAGGAGCGCTTCACTCAGCCATCATGATGATGCGGCTTCGCCCGGTATTATGTTGTACAATGTAAGCCGGAAAAATTGTTAAAATAAATTCAGCTGTGCTTAGGCCGGCCTGATGGCTCTCCAAAGAAACCAGATATTCAGGTAGGGGGTGGGGTGACCTGCTTAACTCAAACAGCTTCTTGAAGTCATTTGCACAAACTCTAAAAATGGACTTTATTTTTTCTTTAACTTAGCCTGTCTTTCCCTGAAAATTCAAACTGCCAAGATGTTGGGCTTTTTGCTGTCTCCATGAGCAACTGCAGATGGCTTTTTTTTTTTTTTTTTTTTTTTTGTCGGCACATGGAAATATGCATGGATTGGATGCCTTTCTTTTCCTCTGAGGCCTGCAAGTCTACGGAGGTGACAGTAGGAAGAAGTCCACACAGAGCCTTCCTGTCGACAGCACATCCCTGAGACCATCTGAGCACCTGTTTCTTGTTTCTTGCATTTTGCAGGGTCGCATGAGCCTTTTTTTTTGTTCTTCCGCTTCTCGCAGTCAGTGGTGCTCTCTGGCCTCTGTGGTCTGTTGTGAATCTGAAGGAAAGCAAACGACCGACTTCCACACGTGGCTGGTGCAATCAGGGTCGTTCCCTCGCAGCTCCACCTTGTACATCTCTCCAGGCTACAAGCTGGTGTCTGTCCCCTGTGGTTCCGAGAACAAACACTGACAGGGAGGGCCATTTCGGTCGCTGATGTTCTCACCATCTGGAATGGTGACAGTCGTGGGGCTCCGCGGTGACTCACGGTGCGGAGGAATCATTTCGCTAATGGCAGCGCTAATCAGGAGGGACGAGGCCGTTGCTAAGAGCCACCGCATGAAGCAAACACCCCGCCAGATGAAAAGCAAGGGCCGTTGGTTTGCTTTGGCCCCTTTGAAAATAAAGTGGCTTGGAGTGTCCTTCTCGGTGCATCTAGTAATGGGCCATCATCCTTCATGGTCGGAGCCGGGGCCAGCCTTCCAGGAGCACCGGCTATGATTACGCACAGGAGACCTGTTCTCTCTCTCTGTCCTTCCTCTCCGGGGCCAGCTGTGCCCGGAGGAGATGGGGCAATTCTCTGATGGAGGCTGAGCAGTTTGGTGTGGAAAGGGCAGTGCAAATAGATGTGGATACGGTTTTTTAGGCAAGGCCCTCTTTCCAGGGTTTGCCCGGGTGCTGCTCTGCGCCGACCCCAACCTCGCCAGAGGCGCCCCAGCTGTCACCGTCCAGCCCTGCAGAAACTCCCACTGGCACTTGGAGGCTCAGAGGGGATCACCTAAGCTCCTCCCGAATCTTAACTGTTGCCTCCAGAAAGAACCAACTCCTTCACCCTCCAAAACTGGGAGAGAATACATTCCTGTTGTTTTATGCCCCTCAATTTGTGATCATTTGTTCCAGCAGCCAAAAAACTAAGCCAGTGGGGGACGAGCAGACCTTACAAGAGCCAAACAGACTCTCCTTATGACTAACAGTTTTCATCAGCTCCTCTGGGAGCGGCTGCACCAAATATCCTCGGAGTCTGTGCTTACAACTGTGCTGTAAAATCTAGGAAGTTTTCATCTCATGGAAGAGGGAGGTGGCAGTGATATATTTGAATCAGCTCCTTCCGTTGCCATCAAGGATCCTAAGTCCCAGCTGAAGTCTCACTCCTGCCCTTTTCCCGCTGGGAGGAAACGGGGGCACTGAGACGATTTCTCCTGGAGGTGGCCATGCAGGGTGTCCTTTTTAACCATTTCCCATTCATTGTCATGTGGCGACCACATAGTCCTCGTCTCCCATTGTCTTTCTATCCTTTTCTGCTTGGCCTTTCCTTCAGCAGCTGCTGACCCATTTCACCAGTGATACCCAGGTTCCTGTGACCAGGAAATCCACCAGTATCCTTAATCTTAAAGTGAAGATAACGCTGATGTAGCACTTACATGCTACCCAATAAACTCACGTAATCCTTACAACCAACCTGTCACATCCCCTTTCGCAGACAATGAAATGCAGGCCCACAGAGGCTAACGTCCCCAAGGTAAACAACCAGTAAGTGACAGATGGAGACATAAACCCTCAAAGACTGGCTCAACAGTCCGATGTAAACTGCCTCCAAGGTTGACAGCAGAGGAAAAAGTACCACCGGGGCTGGTGGCCAGATGCCATCTGTGCTTCCACGCTCAGCATCCCTTTGGGACCATCCCACTTGAGTCTGGAGTGCCCCCTCATAACACACAAGCTCCCCCTTGATTCAGGAGAAGACCCACAATGCTACCTTTAAATCTTCACGGCCACAGCCATGACTGAGCTAAAATCATTAAAGCAAGTCCATACAAAAGCTGCAGAGAGTAACAGCGTGTTCCAACGTCCACTAGCTCTCCAGGGGGAGCCTCGCCACCTTGCTTCCAGGCTGTCTCCACAGTGGAGACCGTCTCACTCCCCGCTCCAGAGGGATGGGGTTGCAGAATTATGACCCTGGCCTAAGAACACGGGGAGGCCATGAGGAGAAGGGGTTGCCCGTCCTGTCTGCCTGCCCTGCCCTCCCACTTCTAGCTCCTTCCCGAGGACCAGCCTCCTTTCCTGGGAATGACCCGTCACCCACCCACCTACCGACCCCTCTCCGACACACTCCCTGCCAGGAAAATTCCGCTCTCCACCCACCAGGATGCGATCTTACCCTGTGCTCCCAATAAGACCCCCGTCCTGATACAACACAGTAAACCAGGCATCACACCCTGAGACCTGCAGGTCCAGGACAAAAGGAGGCGGGTCCCTTACATCCTCCTGACCACGGAGCGGGCAGGTTCTGGCCACGAGAACAGTCACTTCCTCCCCCTGTAACCTGTCAGCCAGACTCATTCATCTCTCCTCGCCACTTACTCACTGCTATAGTCTAAAAGACAAAGAAAGACAAAAGGAGCTGAATTTACTGAGAAGGGTAAGGAGCATTTGTTTCTCGTTTTGGGTAGTCATTGCAATGTGGAGGTGTGGTTGCCACATGGGACTCATGGCACTGTCCAATTAGCCCCAAACACTGAGGAAGTGAACCTGACAATGACACTGCAGGGAAAGTTAATACCTGGCTTCCAGGAAGCTGTCCTGAGCCTGTGTGCTTTATTTTGTCTGTTCCCTACTGCCAAAAACTGGCTTCTGAGTTCCGACGGTGCCCGTGACTCCGACAGTTAACTCAATGCCCAGGTGTGGCATGTTTGAAAATTATTTCAAATGTAATGACGTCTCAGTGCTGGTCAAAGGCTGCACATGGCAGAAGTGAAAGTATGGTTTTTGTTTTGGGAAAATCTATAGTATACTTTCTTAAACCACCGCCTGATGAGAAAGAGAGGGTTTTTTTTCCCCCAGGGGAAACCTATTTTTGATTTTGATGTAAACAGAAGTTGTATGTTACACACTGAAAATGGTTATCTGGTTTTTAACCACTTCTGGTTCAAAGAGCAACTTGCTATAGTGATTATGATAGTGTTTTAGGATTAAGTTCTTCAAAAGACAAATAAGATATTCCTAAATGTTATCACATTGAAATAAACGTTAAAAATCTCAATTTGCCAACAGTTCACAGTTGCAGCATTAGGAAAGCGACTGAGTCATCTACAGGGCAGCCTCCAACAGAATCTAGAAAGATGCTTAGAAAATGAAGGTTATTGGGTTTTCTATTTTGTTTTGTTTCATTTTTTGAGTTATGGAGCAGGAAGGAAACTTAGTGATTCAACTTCTTATCTTAAAGATGAAGGGGGAAAAGGGTTTGCAAATAAGCTTGGAAAAACTCATCAGCCCTCAGCAGGGACCCTTTTCAGCCCCGCGGAACTTTGACATCTGGCCTCAGAGCTGCCTGTGCTGTACGGAATGGCGAGTCCTTGCTGGTGGCCGACCTGAACTGAACGCCACCATCAACCAGACAGGGACCCCCTTGTAGTTTTTACCACTTCCCTTGTACTTAGCTCCCATCCGGCTCATTTGGTTGGAGATATTGCACCTTTGAAAGCCTCAGGGCCGACTGCTCACCACGGCCACCACGCTCCGGCTCAGGCTCCCCGGGGAGCGAGAGCACTCAAGGCAAGGACTCGACTCAGCACCCATTCTTACTTGCTGGCTTTCTCTTTCTTTTTGTTTTTGTTTTGTTTTATGGCTAATCAAATTCCTCTTAACCTCTGACTGGCTTCACTTGATCCCATCTACTAAGCTAAGAACTGGGAGGGCTTAACATCTAGTTCCTGAATTTAAAAAGGCACTTAATTTTGCCAAAAGCTACCCAGAAGACAGCTTTCACCACATCACATCATGCTTACACATTTCCTCTGTCCCGTCTCTGGATTATACTCTTTAAAAGAGATTAATTTGCATCTGCACCCCAATGTTCATAGTAGCATTATTTACAATAGCCAAGACATGGAAACAGCCTAAATGTCCATCAGCAGATGACTGGATAAAGAAGATGTGGTATATTTATACAATGGAATACTACTCAGCCATAAAACACGACAACATAGCGCCATTTGCAGCAACATGGATGCCCCTGGAGAACGTCATTCTAAGTGAAGTAAGCCAGAAAGAGAAAGAAAAATACCACATGAGATTGCTCATATGTGGAATCTGAAAAAAAAACCCCACAAATGAAGCATAAATACAAAACAGAAATAGACTCAACAGACATAGAATATAAACTTGTGGTTGACAAGGGGGCAGGGGGTAGGAAGAGATAGACTGGGATTTCAAAATTGTAGACTAGATAAACAAGATTATACTGTATAGCACAGGGAAATATATACAAGATCTTATGGTAGATCACAGAGAAAAAAATGTGACAACGAATATATATATGTTCATGTGTAACTGAAAAACTGTGCTGTACACTGGAATTTGACAAAACATTGTAAGATGATTACAAATCAATAAAAAAATGTTAAAAAAAAAGAGATTAATTTGGGCAAAAAAAAGATTTAAGGGGGTAGGGTATAGCTCAGGGGTAGAGTGCATGCCTAGCATGCCCAAAGTCCTGGGTTTAATCCCCAGTTCCTCCATTAAATAGATAAATAAACACAATTACCTTCTTCCACCAAAAAAAAAAAAAAAAAAAAAAAAAAAAAAAAAAGAGAGAGAGAGAGAGAGAAAGACGCTATCCTGTATTAACTTTGGCAAAAGAAATCAGGGCATTTGGCTTTGAGACACACACAGAAAAAAATGGTAGAGCAGAAATCTACTTTCATATGTTAATAAGCAATACAAAGCAAGCAAAAAGTGGTTATATTGGTAGGACCAAGTGGAAGGCTCAGGCAGTGATCAAAATGGGAAGGCCCTCATGTAGAGATCCTTGTACACTATTTCAATCCACGTAAAGTTCAAATACCACTCTATTTCCAAAGCCATTTTTCAAAATAGAAAGTGTTTATTGTAAATGTAATATCTACTCATTATAAAAAATAAAATGATATAAACAGCTCATACAACTTAGTAACAAAAAAAAAAAAAAACCCAACCCAATCCAAAAATGGGCAGAAGATCTAAACAAGCAATTCTCCAAGGAAGACATACAAATGGCCAATAGGCACATGAAAAAATGCTCAGTATCACTAATTATCAAAGAAATGCAAATCAAAACCAATGAGGTATCACCTCATACCAGTCAGAATGCCCATCGTTCAAAAGTCCACAAATGATAAATGCTGAGAGGGTGTGGAGAAAAGGGAACCCTCCTACACTGTTGATGGGAATGTAATTTGGTGCAGCTTTTATGGAAAACAGTATGGAGATTCCTCAAAAAACTAAAAATAGACTTACTATATGATCCAGCAATCCCACTCCTAGGTATATATCCAGAGACAACCTTAATTCAAAAAGATAAATGCACCCCCAGTATTCATAGCAGCACTATTTACAATAGCCAAGACATGGAAACAACCTAAATGTCCATCGACAGATGACTGATTAAGAAGCTGTGGTATATTTATACAATGGAGTACTACTCAGCCATAGAAAGAATAAAATAATGCCATTTGCAGCAACATGAATGGACCTGGAGAATGTCATTCTAAGTGAAGTAAGCCAAAAAGAGAAAGAAAAATAGCATATGATATCATTCATATGTGGAATCTTAAAAAAAAAAAAGAAAAAAAGAAAAAAGAGGACACTGTGAACTCATGTACAAAACAGAAACAGACTCGCAGACATAGTAAACAATCTTATCTTTACGGGGGGAAAGAGAGTGGGAAGGGATAAATTTGAGTATTTGATATTTGCAAATGTGAACCACTGTATATAAAAATAGATTAAAAAACAAATTTATTCTGTATAGCACAGGGAACTATGTTCAATATCTTGTAATGACCTTTAATGGAAAAGAATATGAAAATGAATATATGTATATATACATGCATGACTGAGACATTGTGCTGTATGCCAGAAATTGACACATTATAACTGACTATACTTCAATTTAATAAAAGGACATAATAATAGTATATTCACAAATAACCAGCAAAAATAAAATAAAATAAAATGAAATATGGACATTAAAAAAAAAAAAGAATGAGAAGGCCTGGATTTGAAGCTTAATCCCACTGTTAGAGAGGTTTGAATGTAGAGTCGTCATTTAAACTCCTCTGCACCGCATTTCCTCATTTGTAATATGAAACTCATGGACTAAAAAGAATTTTTAATTTGCTGAGATCTTAGATACTTTTTATTTTTATTAATTTATTCATTTATTTAATTGATATATAGTCAGTTTATAACATTGCATCAATTTCTGGTTTACAACATAATGTATCAGTCGTACATATACATACATATATTTGTTTTCATAGTCTTTTTCATTATAGGTTACTACAAGATATTGAATATAGTTCCCTGTGCTATACAGCATAAACTTGTTATTTATCTAGTTTATATACATTAATTAATATCTGCAAATCTCAAACTCCAATTTATCCCTTCCCATCATCTCCCTTCAATCCTGTAACGTAAGTTCGTTTTCTATGTGAGTCTGTTTCTGTTTTGTAAATAAGCTCATTTGTGTCTTTCTTTCCGATTCCATATATAAGTGATATCATATGGTAGTTTTCTTTTTAGATGCTTTTTAGTAAGCAAAATATATTTTCTCTTTTGTAGATGAAGAAATTGAAAATAAGGGAAGTCAAATGAATTGCCAGAAACTACCACATCAAAGGGTTGAGAATAAAAACAAGGTAATAATCAAAAAATACTATGATAACTTATGTATTATGAATTCACAGTTGACTTTGGGAAAATATTGAGGTAGATAAGGGCTGTTTTCTTATCTTGCCTTTCAGCCCCTACTTCTCTCTGAGCACCATTTATCTTTGCCGCCATTGTTTGCCAGGAGGGACGAGGGACTATAACACAGTCGTAGCTGGCTGGTGTGGCTTTTAACAGGATTGCATGTAAGGAGAGCTGGATTTGTATACCTCAGAAAATATGCTACAAGAAGTCCTGTGAATTAAGCGACTTTTCGAAGTCTGAAGATTGCATGCTAGTAGCTTCTCAATCTTAGCCTTTTACTGCTGCTACAGAATCTTGAGCATAAAAAGATTAGGGCACAAATGAGACAGTGCCTAGAGAAAAATGGGCAAGATGTTGGCAGCTTAGAAGACAATTTCTGGGTATGAAAATCCTTCTCTGCTCTTCCTTTCTAAAAGCTGATCCTTTGGAAGATACCCAATATTAAACAAAGTTAATTTAGAAAGTACATGTGAATGAAAAGTGATTAATTTTCAAATATCTTCATTTCAATATACTTTGGCTATTTTAGTTCAAAAACGTTGGCCTAAGTTCTTAAAGCAGACCTAGAACTACATTGGTTCAGAGATGCAAACAAGAGTCTCAGTTGCCAGGGGTTCGTGTTAGACTTTGGACCAATAGCGTTAGAATCGCTGGGAGATGCTTTAAAAGGAAAATTTTCCAGGTCATCGCACTAAATTTTTTGAATCAGTTGAAGTGGAATGGAGCCTGGGCATCTGTATTATTTTAAATGTCCAGGTGCTTGTCAGTATCTAGGGGTAGCGTAGCGGCCAACTGGCCTAATTCTTTGAGAGGTATCCAGTTGTTTCAGGATTAAAGTAGAGACAGTTTATAGCAAAAGTTTAGTGCAAGTTAGAAACCTGACAGGGAATAGATGACATCCCCAAACTGGAAAATTTGAAGAAAGATTAATAAAGAGAAGAATTATAAAAGCATGTGTAGGGTGTAGGAAGCCCACAGGGTGCAGAACCCCTAGAATGAGCCACCACCACCCTAAGCCTAAGGGCCAAGGAAAGGAAAGGAGTGCTATTGGAACCAACAGAGGGTAGTTGTATAAACAGGACAAGATTTACAGTCTTGAGAGAGGATGCAGACTTTGTACACAATGTTCATAGCAGCTTTATTCACAATAGCCAAAAGGTGGAAACAACCCACATGCCCATCAATAGATGAGTGGATCAACAAAATGCCATATATCCAGACAAAGAAATATTATTCAGCCTTAAAAAGGGTTGAAATTCTGATACATGCTATGGCATGCCTGAATTTTGAAAACATTTTGCTATGTGAAATAAGCCAGACACAAAAGGACGAATATCATATGATTCCACTTACAAGAGGTACCTAGACTAAGCAAATTCATAGAAACAAAAAGTAGAATAGAAATGACTGGGGAGGGGTGATGAAGAGTTATTGTTAATGGAGATGGAATTTCTGCTTGGGATGATGAAAAAGTTCTTGAAATGGATACTAGTGATGGTTGCACAATACTGAGAATGTACTTAACACCACTGAATTGTACAACTAAAAATGGTTAAAATTGTAAATGTTATTTTTTTCTTTTACCACAATAAAAAAAAAATACAGGTTTTAAAAAAGAAAAAAAAGATGCAGCGAACCCACAGTGATTCTTCAGGGGGGAAGATCCAAATTCTTTTTTTTTTTTTTTTTTTTTTTTGGCAGGAAGAGGTAATTAAGTTTACTTATTTATTTTTGGAGGAGATGCCAGGGATTGAACCCAGAACCTCGTGCATGCTAAGCACGTGCTCTACCAGCTTGAGCTACACCGTCCCCCACAAGATCCAAATTCTTTATTCTATCAGGCAGAGGGTAATAGCTCAGTGGTAGAACATATGCTTAGCATGCACAAGGTCCTGGGTTCAATCTTTAGTACTGCCATTAAATAAATGAATAAATAAGATATTTAAAAAATTTGTCTATACAAATTCTTTGTCCTATCACCTTCCAGCTGTGGCCAGAGTCTCTCATTTGTTGACTCCTCCTGGAACACACAGAGCAGGAGAGCCCATTGATGTAGTTACGAGAAGAAGGTGTGGCGAGACCCAAGGAAGCTGGAAAGCTGGGTCCTGTCATTCAATCAACTGTTCTCCAGAGGAAGCAGCAGACCACCTACCAGAACAACATCAAAAAGTGCTTGGAATGACAAAAGCTGATGGCAGGTGTTTTTTCCTGATCCAGAAACAGCCAGACACGACCAGTAAGCACAACAGTGTGTTTTCCAATTAACCTAGAAAATCTCTGTTTAAATGCCATGATGTTCATTTCTATCTTTTGATCTGAATCTACCTTAAGGAAATCATCAGAAATGCAAACTAAAAATTACATACAAGGTGATTCACTAAAAAAATTTTTATAATCACCGAAAAGAAGCAACTAAATGTCCAGACTGCACAATATATTAAATGAGAAAGCAGGCTGCTCACTGAATATAGGGTATCATGCCAATTGCCTAAGAGGCTGCAAAGGACACTAAAATATTAGAATGATTATCTTTTTTATTATTATTATTATTATTATTTTTACTGGAGGTACTGGGGATTGAACCCAGGACCTTGTTTATGCTAAGCATGCACTCTGCCACTGAGCTATACCCACATCACACACCCAGAATGGTTATCTTTGAATGATTGAATTAAGTATGTTTTTTTTTCTCTTTTTCAAGCTTTCTTTCAACATTTCTGTATTGAACACGATTTACTCTTATAATCAAGAAAAAGCAACGCATGTTATTTTCTTTAAACCTCAGTATTTGCCTCACATGATAAATATTCCCAACATAGAGACCTCCAGAATCTCCTCTGCCCTCCCGTATAAAAGGCATTGATTACCTGCTGGCTGCCTATTAATTTGAAAGGAAGCAGCCCAGGAGGGCAGCCACCTCCTCTGAAATAGGCAAGCGTGTGTGGCTGAGGGTGCAGCTTCCTTTGATGGAATCTTGCTAAACAACGAAATTCTATCTCCTGCAAGAAATGATTTCTGCTGGCTGTGCAAACCTCAGGCTGGAGCCTGCCCTTGGAGAGGCGGCTGCATTACCATGTATTTGTAAAATCAGCAGAGCCTGTGCGGGAACGGCCACAGTGGTTGATTTCACAAGCGACTCACGGTGGGCATCTGCACACAGAAAACCGCCGCTCAGCATAGACTTAGCCGATTGTGATTCCTTCTTGTTCAGGTTTTGCCATTTTGAAAGGGAGTCGTTTTACCCAGGAGAAAATGCTCTTTGTGTAAAATGAGTTTATAGGCATGAAACTACAATCTATTAACCTAAACTTGGTGCAGTCTAGCCTACTTTTTATACTTGGTTTAACCATTTCACCCTTGCCGCACTCACACTGGGGACAGCAGCTTCGGGACTCCATGGATGTTCAGTGGTCCCCAAGTCTTCAGGGATCCTCCCCAGGAAAGAGGACACCTACGCAGGTTAGAGGCCCTGCTGGGTCTGCTCAGTGCTCAGCCTCTACACTTAAGTTTGCCTGTTAGTGACAGTGGCCAAGCTGTATTTGGGACCCAGAGGCACCTGTCTGCTGCTGGCTTGGCACCAAGTCATTGCATACAGTTAGCAGATGGTAAGAGTTTTTAATCCCCACAAATGATGCTTTCTTCAGTGTGAAACTTGGTGAAGTCCTCAAACTTTTCATCCCATCTGCCCTCCCTCAAGTAGCATTTGTTTTCAACTTTACCCTTTAAATCATCTTCTGGAGTCATGAAATTTTAACCAGTGAAATTAATTTTTGCCATTAATGAAATCAAGAAAACGTTGCAAAAAGTCACAAGAGGGCTTTACATTTTTTTCCAGTTTTCTTGAGACATAATTGACATGCATCCCTGGATAAGTTTAAGGCATGGCATATGATGGTTTGATTTACATCTGCTGTGAAAATATTATCACAACAGGTTCAGGTAACATCCATCTTCATAGAGAGATACCATAAAAAAAAAAAAGGGACAGAAAAAAGGAAAAAAATGTCTACTTGTGTTGAGAACTCATGGGGTTTACCCTCTTAACAGCTTTCTTGTATATCATACAGCTGTGTAAGTTAAAGTCATCATGTTGTACATTATAAATTTTTAAAAATTACAATACAAAAGTAAACCATTGAGAGAAGTCATTCTTAGCCAATTAGGGTAAGCACAGCAAAAAAAAAATGCGTGAACCTTTTTGGACACACTCCCTGGGTCACATCCCCAAAGAGTCTGACCTAGCAGCTCTTGGGTGGAGACTGCACATCTGTATATTGAAAATGCTCCACTTAAAAGCAATTGCATTAGGAAAAAAAATTACTGGAAGAAATGAGGCAATTCTAATAGTGTTTATTGTTAGTAGAGTATCTTCCGAAGGATGGTATTTTTTTTTCTTTTATTCTTGGTTGCATCCAGACAAAAGAAAAGTTTACCCACTGCTTATTCTCACCCCACACCACTGACTTAAGACTTGAGGGAGATCCAAGAAGACAGCCACCTCAACATAAGGCAGACGGGTTATCTTCCTACATTAATGATGTCTTTCATAACTGAGCGGCTTACTTTCTCCACAATTTTCCAAGTTATGGCTGAAAGCTCCCTGATCTCAAGCCAGAGCGAGAGGGAAGTCGTATTTCTTAATGATTCATAAGGCATTATTTCCAGAGAGAAATTAAGTGTGAGTATAAATAACTTGGCCAAGCATACCAAAGATGGAGACAGACCTTTCTGAAGATGCAGAACATAAAACTGTGGTTGCCTTTGACTAAACATAATGTATCTATTCACATAGAGGAAAATGGAACTTTTGAAACCTGTATTGAGCAAAAAGCTTAATTCCTTTTTTTCCCCTTCTATTCTACATCAACGTATCACACTATTGAAGTTATCGAAACAGTATCAGAGAAGCCCGGGAAGGGAGGCAAGACTGCCCAGGTTTTTTCGCCATGTGACCAGGGTTCTGAGAAAACGGTTATACTGTCAGGTCAGGTGGCAAACGTTCAGTTAACACAAAGGGAAGTACTGCAATCAAAGAATCATTTCTCTATTAACTTAAAAATACAGAGTGGTGATTGTATGTTACTGTTACTTCCCGGCCAACGAGTCCATCTGTCTGGGTGAGCCCTCAGGAAAGGTCTTGATAGTGCCTGCCGCGAAGGAAAGACCCAGATTCATTTTCAAGGAAAGGACGCAGATTCATTTTCAAGTGGCAATGCTTGCAAAAACAATGATGCTTTGTGAGCTCTCTGCAAATACAAAGTGATCCATACAGAAGAAGCTGGGGATTTATACTCCCAGAAACAGAGATATTAGCAACTGGAACGAGCCCTTCACAATTTCTCAGGTGGTATAGGATTTCTGTCCACTATCTTATTAGGGATAGAGAGGACAGACTTCCACACCCTATCTGGGACAAAGTAATAGCAATAGCTGGACAAGGAGGTCCCTTGAAGATGAGGCTAAATGAGTTGAACGCAAGAGCAGAATCAGCCTGCAGTCTTAAGTTTGAGGACTGCCCTGTGAGCATGCTGCTGTTATCTGGGAGTTTGTTTTAAAAACGCTGCAGCATCTGGCCTAGATCTTTCCAGAGAAAGGATTGCTAAGTAGGAGCAGAATGATCGCATCATTCACACTTGAACTCCACGCGATGAGCACATTTGTTTGTCCTCATTAAGTGCAGCGTAGCCAGAGCTAACCGACATGCAGAGGCAGTGGGCTGGGGCAGGGCCAGCGAGCCAGGAGTTGGTCAGAAGAGCCGGGCTCTGCCCTCCGGACGCCTGAGACAGGCTTGGCAGCCTGGGGAAATTAGCTGCTTCTTTGAGATCTTGGGTAACTTGACAGTAAGTAGAGGCATTTAGGTTGAGGTTTTCCAGAAGCCCCTGAGGTCCCAGGAAATGCCCAAGGCCACCTCTGGGGTCCGGAGGAAACCCAGACAGGGACGATGTCCTACAGGAGTTTGCCCCCATTTTAAGCAGAGCATCTTGGATTGGATCCTTTATATACACTGAGTTCGAAGTAAGACTGATTTTTAAAGGTGTGAGAACCGTAGGACGAGCTAAACATCACATACTTTACTTAGGAAAAGGCAAGGTGTGGAATCTGATCATCTTTCTTCATGGCCAAGCACTATTGTGGTTAGAAGCATGATCTCTGGAGCCAGCTTGCCTGGGTTCAACCCCCACCTCTTCTACCTGGAGCTGGGTGACCTTGAGTGAGTTTCTTAACTTCCCTATGCCTCAGTTTCCTCATCTGTTAAGTGTGTAATAACAGCAGTTGCCTCATAGGATTCTCATGAGAATTAGATGATGTAATATATACGAAGCCCTGAGAACAGTGCCCAGCACATAAACAAGTGTCTTTTATTATTATTGGCCCCAGTGAGCGGCGAGCTTCTGCCGCCAGCATCGTTAATAAAGCCACAAAAGGAAGCGCAGAAGTACTTACTCATTCTGTGTAAAGGTGCTTGGGAGCATAATTGGATTTGCTGATAGTGCCTTTTTAAATGGTACTATTGGTTTCTGATTCACATTTAGGAAGAAAAGCAAAACAGAAGGTGGTAAATTCCTTTATGGGAGAGTTTGGCAGGAGAGACAGATGCGACTGTAAAGTTAATTGGTGACTGGGACGTGGAACTCCTGGGCAGAGGCAGAGTGATGGCATGAGCCAGTGCCTCTCCCGCTCTTAGTTTATGGTGATTAATTCATTAGGGATTCTGAAAGGCCATTCTTGGGTGGCTGCTGGTCCTGTCTTTGCCCAGACAGGGATGATGTCAGCATATAGTTTATGGAGTTCTGCAATCCTTCGGAGGGTTCCAGGAGCACATAGAGCGTCTGGCCAGCCCTCTGAAAACGAAATCCTACTTGAATCCTGTGCATCACAGCTTGCTTGTCTCTAGCAGGACTGTTGCTGTTGTTCTCCGTACAAGCACCAGGTCATGAGAAGCAACCTCAGGAGTTCTTTATGTAAGACTCATTTTTCTCTAGCCCCGCTGGCTCGAGACGCTGAGAGTTCAGCTTCATTTCTCAGCCTCTTCTCTAAATTCACAGAAGGCATGGAATGAGATAACACATGAGCGAATTTCAGAGGCAGAATTTACGATTGTTAAATATATCATTATTTTAGGTACCACTAAGAAAGGAACAAATACCTGCTAATTAAACTTTGACACAAGCTTTAAAAAAATCATTTTGGAAACACTTTCAGACTGACTTAGACGCAGAGTGTTTAAAAATCACCTATCATTCTGGTACATACATAAAAAGAGAAATAACAGCTTAGGGTATTCCTAAAACTTTTTTAGTGGACAGAGTTTGAATCTTCCAAGTCACTTTTTAATCTACAATCAACAATATCTGTGTTTCTTCACGTAATGTCATCCTCTGTGCTGTCAAGAGCAACGGGTATACAGAATGTCCCTATCAAACCATAGTGTACGTTTCTGAAGACAGCGTATGTGGCCTGGGGACTCAGCACAGGTGGTGTCAACCATGCACACATCTCAGCTGAAATGCCCTATGAACAGCTGCGACAGGTGTGTGCTTGTGCCTGCAATGACGACACCTTCAGGACTGCCACCAGGCCAGCAGCAATCGGAAGGTGCATCCCAATTGAAAGAACGTTTAAATGTGCAAAAAGGTGCAGCTCAGACGTTATGAGATTGGTAAGGAAGGTTTACGCTTGTTTCTTTAAGATGATGGGTTTAATCCTCAGGAGACTTTTCATGGGTTGTTGAAACACTGCACTTCATCTTATTAGTGAGAAGGTATATGGAGAATTTTTTGCCTTTTCCAAGCACTTGACACTTTCTCCAATCAGGGTCTGCTAGAGGATCAGAAGATTCCAGAGGTGAGAGCCAGGGAGAAAACAACTGCTCGCATGACATGTTTTACATTCGCCCAAAGTGTCTTCCCCTTAAGTAAGGTCATTTGTTTGTGTGATGGCATTGCTATTTGCTGTGAAAATACAAGTACCCTTAAAAAGGTCACTCAGTGTTTTTCCTGCCTGATGAATGATTTCTCCCTTCTCAGGTGGACTTTGCCAGAGGTTTCTTTAAAGGAGCCAAACTTTTAAGAAGAAAAATCTCTGTATGTTTCAATAGCATAGAGCTTAGATCACAAAACACCATATGTTGTACGAGTCCATTTACATAAAATGTCCAGCATAGGAAAATCCTATAGAGACAGAAAGTAAATGAGTACCAAGCTGAGGGCTGAGGGGAGGTGGCATGAGAGAGACAGTTTATGGGGACAGAGTTTCTTTCGGAAGGGACAAAACTGTTCTAAAATTAGATTGTGGTGACGATTTCACAACCCTGTCAATATACCAAAAACATTGAATCGTACACTTTCAGTGGGTGGATTGTATAGTATGTGAGTTATATCTCAACAAAGGAATTTTGAAAAACACTTAACCGGCAGCATTGTGCATATACTAAGTAACCTAAACAGAAGTTCTTTTACACTTATCATAGTGATATTTATTCAATGAAAACATAGAATAATTTTGTTCAAAGCAACTCAACAGACTCAACAGAGACAAATGTCATGGGCTGTGGCAAAGAAGAGTGATCTTTCCTGGGGGGAACCCACAGTTAAGGGGGAGCAGGAGAGAGACATAGGCATAAATAAGTCTGAGCACAGAGGAAATGTTCTGAGAGGCCCCAAGGATATTTCTTGGTGAGCTCAGGATTTGACTTGGCCTTGGACTTTGATAGGTAGGCATGGGGGGAGGGCAGCGAGAAGGGGACCATCCCTGGGACAGAGAAATGTCTCAGATCCTTTGCAGGTGAGAGGGATTTTCTTGGAAAGAGGCCCCACCAGTCCAGGTGTGTGTATGGGTCCAAACCACTGAGGACTTCTCCAGGTTGAGTTTAGGAATCAGTGAGCCACAGAAAGTGAGGGCAGGTAGAGTCAAGCCAGAGAAGGTTCTGGGTCTGAGGAGGAGAATGTTGTCAGCAGAACTGGACCATGAAGAGAAGGATCAGGAGACTTGAGCAGGGTCACTCAGCTGGTGGCTAGGACGGATCACGAACTCAAATTCAGTTTCCCTGACTCTCAGCTCAGTCATTACCACTCCAGAATGAATGTCATAATACATTCGGTGCCACCAGTGGTCCCAGGAAATTGCAACCTAGTGGACAAACACAGTCTTTGGAAGGATGAGAGCCTACTACTGGTCCTTTTCTTTATTTCTTCAACCTCTCCCTTTGGGATCAGAAGCACTCATGTACCACTGACATCCACTCCTGCAAGTGTGCAGTAAAACCCACCTCGACGTGAGCAAGTCCCTTCCCTCCCCTGTTCTCTAAGGGATGACACTGACCGGGTCTGCCCACTCTAGAACCTTGACTGCAATTAAAACTGGCTCCGTGGAGGACAGCTTTCTGTCTTTAACAAAGCCTCTAGATTTTTTTTTTTTAATTCAGGTCTTTATAAATATCCTCCAAATAAATTAAGATTCACTGAATCCATCTATCCACTAACAATACAGAGGTAACCAAAATAGTTAACCCAACAGGTTGACCCCATCGAAATGGGTATGTGCTAAACACATGGAAATATACAGAACTGTTCTGGTGTTGACTTTTAAGCCCTCCTCAGTGAGGATTCCACTGTGTCTGTGTTGGTCTGTCAGGATCCTCCCTGGATGTTTTCATTATGTAATCCCCCACTAGGCTTCCTGCTACTCCTCATCCATGCTTGTCATCATCAAAATGGTCATTTCCTTGCACGAAGGCATTCATTAATTTTCTTTCTCCCTCTGTAGTTGCCTGAGGTGCTCCTTTTAAGAAGAGCATCTTCATCCATTGTGTTTCTGTCGTGGGCCAGTAAGTACCCGTGGGGAGCAGAAGGCCAGCATTTCCTCCCGCAGTGCACCACCTCCAGGGCCAGCAGCGGCCACCTGTTATCCAGGAAATTCTCCCTCCGCCCTCTTGCTCTCAGTTGTTCTTTGGTCTATGCAGAGATGTCCCTGTAAGCTGTCAGAGAAGTAGAGAGGATGTTTATAACTTCTCGTGGTATCACCTTTTTTTTTTTTAAAGCTAAATCATGTACATATTTAATCAAGAAACTAATAATGGAAGATTACCCAAACAAAAAGTAAGCACATGCTCAATTATGTTGCATATTTCAGAGAAGAGGCATTAAGGATTTATGCCTTAAGTTTATTTACAAACATATTTAGTACATTGAGTTTGAGAGTTTCATCCTTTTTCTCAAAGGGATTGCACCTCTTAAAATGTTCCTCTTCAAATGTTTCCTGGATTATTTTTTAAGCAGCTGATGTCTTACTATGAAGAAAGGTGCATCAGATCTAGATCCAAAGTACAAAGTCATCTTAGCTAGTAACTGCCACTTGTTTTCCACTGAAAATGGTAAATTCTTCCCTGGCCCCTCCTCATAGTGGTTCCTTCAGACCACAGAGCTTGTGAACCTCTGGATGATCTGTCCCAGCACAGCACTGTTGGAAATTCTGCAAAAGGCACAGGGATTGAAGGCGGCGGCAGCACCTAGTATCACCTTAAAACAAATCTCCCCTCCCGCTCAGAAGTCGTTGGCTGATGAGAACACCTTGGCTTTGCTGTTGACCTTCTGTGTGTAGCTCTGCTCCCCTTCTGTTCTTGGAATGGGCATCTTTGCTCCCCGGGGTGGTAGCTTTGCACACACACACAAGTGCAGGCACATGTGAGGATTATTCCATTTAAAGGAAAAGCTGAGAGGCTCCAGGAAGGCTTCCTCGCCTCTCAGCCCAGCTCTCCTTAGCCCTGATTTTGTATCTGAAAGATTTCCTTCCTTCATCTCTAGACACGCCAATATACTGCTATAAACACAGATGCATAATTAATTTAGGCAGTAACTATTACTGTCCATTTCTACGATCATGGTGGACAATCAAAAATTTGCACACTCATCTTTATTAAATAAGAGTTTACAGTTAATTTGCTTTCTAGTCCCCTCATGTCGCTCACCAGAGATGCCTTTCCCACTGGATAGCTGAATAGACTGGCTGACTCACGCTACGTGATACTCTGAACTGTTTACCAAATTATCAAAATGGAAGGAATTCAAACCAGATGTTTTGAGAAAATGCATTTTTCATAAACCAGGGAAAGAGCTGTACCTCGGAGAGAATCCCAGATGTTTGGCTGTTTTATCTGAACCTGGCCATGCTGATAAAAGCCCCTTGCCATCCGTTTTGTCAGATCAAATGACTTTTTTTTCTGGTGACTGATAACTGAGCAAGAGCAGCCTTGGCTGACACCTTTACTGATGGGATCCCTCTCCGTAAACACCTACAGAGGAGACTTCTGATTTCATAAGGATGTTCATGCTCTTTGACTGACTCTTCTGTGACTATTTCCACCAATGTCCCCCATCTTCAAGTGAACATTCCCAACCAACACACAAATATATACAAATCAATACCTCTCTTGCCTTCAGGCCAGGTTGTGGGGAGAACTGTTGCCTAACTATTGGCTTATAGTCTCAAATGATTATAAGCTTAAAGACTCCAAACCAATGGAAACTTTTAACATTTTTTGAAAGTTTAAGTAGGCCTCCACTCCTTTTTAAAGCCAATTATCTTATAATTCACATTTTATAAAGCATTCATTGTACAAATACTAATATGCTATTAACTAGTGAAAAGATAAGTGGCAGAGGCAATTGGTGGTCAATAAACAGATGCAAAATGCACAATTAAATACGCGATAAATGCTGTAAGTGAAAAGACGCAGTGCGATATTAGTGGGGGGTGTGTGTGTCTCTTAGGCAGAGGGAGGCCTTTCGGAGGAGGTCACACTGAAGCTGAGGCTTGAGGAATAACAGAAGATAGACAAGCAAAGAGTAGGGGTCCCAAGCAGAAGGAACAGTAACGAGGCCTCGAAGCAGAAAAGGAGTTGGTATATTCAGTTAGAGAAAGGATTTCAGTGAGGGACCACTGAAAGGCTGAGGTGTACAGAGCAAGGGACCAAGGGGGACAAGATAGGAAAGGGGGCCAGATCATGTAGGTCATGAACAAAGTCTAGATTTCATTGGAAACACAATTCGTTTAAGGTGGTGAAACACTGAGGTATCATGATTCAATTCATGTTTGAAAGAAATGACTCTGGCTAGCTTTTGGCAGAAGCAAGAGTAAGAGAACACAGAAGTCAGTGAGGCCACTACTCCAGTGATCCAGGAAAGAGTGGAGAAGGGCTCACAGAAACTCTGGAAGATGAGAAATAGTCAAGGAAGTAGAAATGGCAGGACTCATTGAAAGTGAGAGAAAGAGGGAGGGAGGGATTGAGTATGAAGGGGCCTTTTGGATTTAGCAACTGGATGTGGGATGGTCCCACTCAATGAGCTGGAGGAAAACCAGGAGAGGGCACGTTCTAGGGTGGGCACTGGGTTGAATCAAAAGTTTTGTTTTGGAGATGTTGAGTTTGAGGTGCCCGTGAGGAAAGTTCTGAATTCTTAAAGATGGTCCTGCTGGAAGATTCTTCTGTGATTATTTCCACCAGCATCTTCAGTCTTCAAATAAGGGAAATGGCAAGGAGGCAGTGTGATAAGTACAGTGAACATATGGGATATCTGAGCTTCAAGGAGAGGCTTGGGGAAGTGTTTAAACCATGGGAAGAGATGACCCACCCTAGGGAGAGGGTAATCTGAGAGATGAGATTAGGGCTCCAGGTTCAAGCCTGGAAAACTCCAACATTTAAAGACTGTATTTAGGAGAAGTCAGCAAAGAAGCCTGCTAGAAAGAGTGTCTGGAGAAATATGAGGGGCCCCAAGAGGATGTGGAGTCACGTAAGAATGCCCCAGAAGAGCGTTTTGAGAAGGTGGAGTGATCACTCATTTCAAGAGAAGAATTTTTAACAAAGATGTAGAAGCTGAAACCAAGTAGAAAGTTGGGACAACCCAAAGGTCACAGTTTAGACCACTGTATATGAGGTTTCATTTACAGACTAAAATTCCATTGACAGCACATGTCCAAAAGTCAAGCGCAGCGTCTAATGTCCTGCAGGATCCTTTACTCCTGGAAGGAGAGAGAAATAGAGCTTAAGCAGAATGTGTAAAAGATTTGGCAATGTATTTAGTAAATTTCAGTGACGAGATCAAAGAACAGGTTTTTGCTCAAGTGGGTGGATTTATTTACTGTTAAATATTTCTGCATAATATTTCTGTATAAATACACTCTGAGTGTAGCTATATTTGAACCAGTCATGTGGGAAGTAACACGCAAAAATAAAGTTTTGTTTGAGTTACAATATTTACATGGCTTTCTAAAAAATTATAATGTTTCTATGGCTACTATAGTATCTTTTTCTAAAAGAAAGGAAAAAATGTAGTTCACCTGACATGGGAAGGAAGGAACCAGGTTTCTGGAGATTCTGTTCAACAGGTATACATTTTTAGGCATATGAACACTCCCAGGACAGACAGGTGAGACATCCCTGGCCACATGGTGAGGCAGTGAGGGAGGATGAGTAACAAGTACTCCTCATTAGTGGGTGAAATTCTTTTCCCACTGTTCCTTCAGTCTTACCAAATAACCAATCAACCCCGTCACACTGAAATCTATTTCTCTCCTTATCCCTAACTTCTTAGTGACAAGATCAGAGTTGGCTATCAAGGCAACATTATTTACCTGCATCAGTTCTCACTTTGATTTTTGCACCTAAACATGATTCCATGTGTTTGTTCTTTGGGTGGTTGGACCACCATGGCTTCCCTGGCAGCTGTCCAAGCCCAGCTGTACTGGCTGCAGGCAGAAATCCAAGGGGGCGGTTGCCTTAACGTTACCAGCTAATACTTTGTTACTTAATTATTGGCACCTTCCGGCTATGAGCCAGCAGAAAGAATCTCAATTTAGTTCCTGAGGTCAGAGGTGGGATGAAGAAAGAGAAGAGAAGAGGGCAGAAAGGACACGGATCAATCTTCACCAACCTCTCAGTGCAGTGCTTGGTGAGGTCAATTCCAACATCAGTTTTCACGTACTCAGCATTTGTTGCATGCTCAGGGTGGTCACTGTGTTTGTTACTGGCCAGATTCTTAAAGCAAGCCACTATGATGATCAATTATGAGAGACAAAACAGTATCAGGATATGTGTCCTTTTGAAATGCAAATAACCCTGAGAAAAGTAATAAAAATTGCCACTGCTTTTGTAAAATTCAGAAAGCATGTACCACAATGCTCCTGTGAGCCCCGTTTGGCACCTTTTACACATTCTACCCACTCAATTAGAGGAAACTGACAAGAGGAGAGGCAGAGAGCTTTCAGATTAAAATACATCTCAAGAACCCTTTCCAAGCTTCAAGGTAGAAATTATTCATAGACTTATAGATAAATAAAATCGTCCTCTTATAACTTTACAAAACTGTTTGGAATGCCTTTTTCCCTCGACTATCGTCAAATAATAATTATTATTATCGTCAAATTTTTATTCCTCATTTTAAAATCTGTTTATTTTAGAACTGACTACTTCTCTCAGTTACTTTGACATCCCTTTCTACTGGAGAGAATATAATCTAAGATCAGTCAGTGATGATGTTATTCAAAAGGTTGGTCACTCACTTACATTGAGAAAAGACAAATTTTTTGAAAGGCATGTTCAAAGTGTGTGTAAACATCTTTAAGAAGCCACTCCATTATGACATTACACACTCTCTTTTGGAACAACCTGATTTTAAAGCTCATTCCTTTTCCATGACATTTTTTTACTGCTCCTTTGGTACAAAAGATTCTCAGAAGGATGGAGAGAAAAAACACTTTTAAAAAGATAACAAGGTGTTACATAACAGGATGACATAAAAGCAAAATGTATAGAATCTAGTGACCTAGACTAAGCCCTTATGAGCCTCGACTTCCTCTTCTGTAAAATGGGGACAATAATAGTACCCACCTCCTAGAGTTAGGTGTGCAATAGACGGCAGCTATTATTACTGGAAAGCTACATTTGGGGTTGGATGCCGATGAGTTTGTTTTAGGAGGACTATGCCTCAATTAGGAGCCTAAGATAACTCAACACTGTAGGGTTAGACATGAATTTTTTGATTCTGGGACAAATTCACATTCAGTATTCTAGTTTATAAGACATGAAAGAAAGTTCAAAGCCTTTGTGGAAAAAGAAATCTTACTGAAGTCTTCTTGAAGGAAACATTCATTTATTCATTCAGCAAATATTTCTTGAAACTCACTCTACACCAAGTATTGCGCTAGGTGCTGGGGAGTTAGCTAAACAGTTTCTGATCTCATTGAATTTGGACTAACGGAGGAGATTGCAATTAATCAAATAACCACTGATAAATAACACAATCTATAATAAAAGCACTGAAGAAAAATTCTGACTTTTTTGATCTTGGAGAATAGAATAGACATTGAAAAATATACTTGGGCAGTATAATTGTGCCATTTCTCCATCTCAATCATTTTAATAACTGATGGTGATGATGCTAGTACTTGGGTGCCCTTGTTTGTGTGTGGTGTCATCTGTTAAGATCAGCTGTACTGGGGGAGGTGCCAAGCTGGCAGAGCAGAGATTCACAGCTCGCCCTTTCCCACAAATACACCAAGAATTATATCTACAAACCCACTGAATCACACAGAAAACTACTGAACTCTGGCAGAGTGTCTTTTGCTTTGAAATACAGAAGGGTACTCACAAAATCTGATAAACAACAAGTTCATACTGCATAGTGCAGGGAACTATATTCAATATCTTGTAGTAACTTATGATGAAAAAAAATATGAAAATATATGTATGTCCCTATATGACTGAAGTATTGTGCTATACACCAGAAATTGATGTAACACTGTAAGCTGACTATACTTCAATAAAAATATATATAGGAAAAAAGACAAAGTGTACCAAATACATTTTGAGTTTTCAAAATTGAACTAAAATGTAGAATCGTTAAAATGGCAAATGGATGAATCTCCAAAGCTACAATTTCATATCACGGCTGTGCACACATTTTCAAGGGGCAAGAAATTCTAGACAGGATGCCTGGCGTGGAGCTGGGGAGTGGAGGCAGAAGCAAGGAAGATCAAGGTTCCCCAAGCAGCTGTCGAGCCCCCTCAATCAGGAAGCCCTGAGTCAGAACAAGAGAAGGACCAGAAGATTCCTTCTCAGACTCAGAGCTCAGGCTTCAGAGTGGGGCAGGACAAGAAGGGCCAGGTCAGGGCACCCAGGAAAGCAAGCCTCCGGGGGAACACATTTTTATAACTTTCCACTTGTATTCAAAGAATTTATCCAGAAGGCCTTCTCTGCAAGGTATTTTTCTAACAGTAGATCACAACCCATTCATGTGTCATGAAATAAATGTAGTGGGTACCTACCGGCACTTTAAAAATGTTAAATTAATTAAAATATAAACGTAGAAAAATTTGGTGCACTTTCTCTGTAGTAAGGGTGAAGCAGCTTATGTTTTGGGGTGTATGTATATACTATGTGGGCTCTGGGGTTTGCTCAGTGGTGGGAATTCCCTGAAGAACATCCTGTCCCCTACTTTTCTCAGGATATGGTCCTTGTACATTTCAAACCCTCTCGCAAGCAAGCTGGGCGGGGACAAGGGGCCACAGAGCAGAGCTCCTGCCCAGCTAAATGCAGGGGATCAGTCTGTGCTAACGATGGTATCTGGATGTGGGACTGGCCCGCCAAGGAACAATCCAGAAGGGATGTCCCTTGAAAGTGAAGGAGGTAGAGATCAAGTACAAGGCGAAGGTGTCACCTCCCGGGATGGGAAGGAAATACGTAGGTTGGAATTGCTGAGATTGGGCCATTTTTTTGACCTGCAAAGCTGAGACAGAGACTACGAGGTGGGTTGGCCAGGCCTTGGAGAGTTCTCCTGAGGACATGGGCCTCCGTTAGGGTTTCACCGGTGAGTGGGAAAGGCGCTGATAACAGACAATTGGGGGTGGGATTAAACTGAGGGCTGACATCCACATTTTCTGTGCTGGGCTCTGTGCCCTTGAGCAACTGCGCTGGGCACCTGTCAGCTGTCCGTAACTGAAGCCTTTGTGTTTCAAACAAAGTAGGCTTAGACGAGCTTCCTTCTCTCCTTAGCACCTTCATGACTAAGACTGCTTTCCAAATCCTGTAAATGCTTTCTGTTTTATTTCCCGATTTGATAAGATACTTCTTTGACTGTAGTTAAAAAAATGAAGTTAATTTGTTTGAGAACTTTTCCCAGAGGGATAAAGGGGACACAGTCTCTAACTTCAGATCCTCCCACGTTGCTTCTGGACAGCAGAGAGAATTCTCAAAGAAAAAGGAATGTGTAGTGGGTCTTCCTTAGACTTCTCAGAGCATTCTGAAGAGGACTCCTTGAGGACAAAAGGGAAGGAAAGGTCAAGGGGTGACTTTGTACGACTTTGGCCAACAGTGCGGTCACCTTCTGCTGAGAGTTAACAGTTGGTGGAGAGGCAGGGAGAACAGGCTGGTCCGCTGGGATATGGACAGATAAGCTGCGGGGGAAGGAAAACCAGGGCAGTGAAGAAAGATGCCAGCTTTCATGTCAGGCGTCAGGGGTAAGGGGCAGGGGTGGTTCCCTGCAGAGGCTCAGAGAAGGAGAGTCTCCATCAGGGACCCAGAATGTGGCATGAACCATCTGGACAGAGGTGGCAAAGGTCAAGGATCACATTTCTTTGAAATGACCTACCCTGTACTTGCGACTTCAGCCTGAGTCTCTGACCTCCTCTTCAAGAATGTGAGTTCTTCCTAAAGCTTTTCTGGGTCAAGTCCAAAGGCCTCTTTATTTCCCACGAAGAGAGGGAGAGGTGTTTCTTTAATCCTCTAGCATGAAGCTTTTATGCTGTAGAACAAGTGTCAGCCTAGAAATGAGACAGACCTGAGTGGCATTTTTTAAAAAGTTCTCACCACAGACTAGCTATAAGCCCTTAGGTAAGATAGTTAACAAGTTAGGAAACTCAAAGAGCTGCAGTTTCTTAACTTGAAAATAGGGGAAATAATACCTCTTTTGTAGGGTTGTTGTGAGGATTACACAAGATCAAGTTTGTAAAGTTCAAGGCCATTGCTGGGCACCCAATAAATGAAGGCAGTATGTATGTTACTATCTTTCCATTCCAACGAGCAGTTAAAGGACAACCACAATAGAATTGGCAACTCTTTTAGAACACCAGTGTTGATCAGACTATAAACATTTGGGGGCACATTTACAGAATTTTTCATTCAAGATGGGGTCTTTTGAAAGGCTTTTATGAAAGTGTAGCATGAAGCTGCTTGGACAGTTATGCTAAAATTCCATGTCAAAATCAAAGGATATGTGTCCAATTTTAATTCTTGAGTGATTCTCAAGCCTAAGTATTATCTAAGCACTTTGCTTTTCTTCCTTTCCACGTCTGCTCTTTAACCTTCGTCTGTTTTATTTAATTTTGGCTTCTCTAATATGGTGAATGTGAATAAGGTTTGGAACAAGGGCTTAACAATTGTAGACATTTTAGACTTAGAGCTAAAACATACTTTGGGGATAATCCAGTCTAGTATTTTCCAGATGTTACTCATTCAAAAATAACATGTCACTATTTTATGACATATCCTCATATCATTTACTTAATATTTTTCTTGATGTTGACTGGCTTTTAAAAAACCTTAATACCTGCTTTACTTCTAAGCTGTAATATTCATAAACATCACAGTTTTATAAGCTAGTAAAGAAATACATAACTTAGAGCAGTTATCCACATACCCCTAAAATCATCGCACCTACAACCAGTGCTAGGGGTAGCATACTTAGGTAAACACTGATCCCATGCGTTCATTTTATAGATGGAAACACTGAGTCCCAAGAGGTGTGAAGGGGTGTGTCTTGAGTCTCTCTTTGATTGCAACTCCAATAATAGGCCTAATAACATTGAAGAATTTGGTAATTAAAAACCACCTGGGAATGCAGTTTGGTACAGCCACTAAGGAAAACAGAATGAAGATTCTTCAAAAGACTAAAAATAGACTTACTACATGACCCAGCAATCCCACTTCTGGGTGTATATCCAAAGGGAACTCTAATTCAAAAAAATACATGCACCCCAATGTTCATAGCAGCACTATATACAATAGCCAAGACATGGAAGTAACCTAAATGTCCACTGACAGATGACTGGATAAAAAAGCTGTGGTATATTTATACAATGGAATACTACTCAGCCATAAAAAAGAATGAAATATTGCCATTTGAAGCAACATGGATGGACCTAGAGATCATCATTCTAAGTGAAGTAAGCCAGAAAGAGAAAGAAAAATACCCTATGATATCACTCATATGTGGAATCTAAAAAAAAAAGGATACTGTGAACTCACCCACAAAACAGAAACAGACTCCCAGACATAGTAAACAATCTTATGGTTACCGGGGAAAGGGGGTGGGAAGGGATAAATTTGGGAGTTTGAGATTTAGAAATGCTAGCCACTATATATAAAAATAGATTTTTTTAAAAGTTTCTTCTGTATAGCATAGGGAACTATGTTCAATATCTTATAATAATCTTTAATAAAAAATATTAAAATAAATATATATATGTATATATATGCATGACTGGGACACTGTGCTGGACACCAAAAATTGACATATTATAACTGATTGTACTTCAATAAAAAATAAATTTTAAAAAGCCACCTGGATATTTCAATTGGATGAACTCCCCCTTTCCACGTTTCCCATATACTCCCCAAGATCCAACAGAATAGGCAAAATAAGGATTGGCCTTGGTGAAAGAGAAAACACTACGTATTATCTATAGATCCTTTAAAAAAAAAAACCAACACTGAGATGGGTCAAAAGACAGAAAACTAGACTTTGTAACTTGTTTCTCTCTTAAAACAACTTAAAAAATCATCTGAACACAGCCCAAAGCTGAAGCACGTTTCTCTCTTTGCTTATACCTGCTGACGGAGTTCATTCTCACTGACCAGGTTAAGGTCAGCAGTATTGGCCTCCTTATGACCCTGAATGCCTTGTTCATTGAAACCCAAGTGTTAGTTCCTGTTTGCACCATTGTACCTTGTTAGGGAAGGTATTTCTATTCTCCAGAGAGTGAACAATAAGCTACTGTATGTTTGGTCTCTAGAGTTCATTTCTTCATGTTTTCATTAGTTTTATTCATAAGATCCTATTAGAGTCAATTGTTAAATTGCTGGAAACGTCCCCAACAAAGGACAAAAAGGTTCTTCTATAAAACAAGAACAGCCCAGCCCCTGCCCAGACTTGAAGGACCATAAATTAATGTAATAAATTGCAGAATATAAACAAGTAACTTTTCCTCCTACCCTCCTAGGAGCCTGGGATTCGTGAGTCCACGTCCGAAAGTAGGTCAATAGCATAGAGAAAAAAAAATTCTACTAAATACTAGTTGGAGTTCACTGCTTTGAAAAATTGTTCTCCCACCTAGTTAAATCAGAGTCCATTATGTTCATTTTGCTGGATTCAGGTTATCACACATAACCTGAAATAATTGAAATGATTGTTACATGCGTTAATAACATCTCCTTTGAGATATTCCTGTTTTTTTTTTAAAGTTCTCCTTCCACTTCCGGGGTTTATGGTAAGAAGGACATTCCTCAGTTTACTCTCCAGGTTTCATTTGACACAATTCCATTGCAGAGTTACATTTCCCTAGTGTTTTCCTAGAATCCCCTTGTCTCTGTTTTGAATTCAAGGAAGCATTTGAATATTTAATCTATTTTGATTCGTCATTACAAAAAATACATTATCCAAAAAGTTGCAAAATTGGAAAGTATGCCTGATTATGTCATTTCTAACCAAGAACATAAAAGGAAATACACCACTTAATTATTTATTAAAAATTAAGTATTCAAGAGGGTTAGTCACTAACAAAAGACAGAAACACAAGCAATTCTATGTCAAGTGAGAAATTTGAGCATGTTCATTGGAGTCTTAATCTTTTATGAATCGTACAATTTAAAATAAAGCGACATGGGGGGAAATTACAATAGAGTGAAGAAAGGAGGCAATTTTAGGGAATTACAATGTATTGAAAACACATGGCAAATACTTCCCTCAATACTGATGGCTGGGATCAAGCCATATTCTATGTGAGCTTCACATTGTTTTTCCATCCTACATTCCAGCAAAGTCTGAAAAAAAGCAGAGTAAGGAGGCAGGGATGGAAATGTTGCAAAAATATTTGTTTTACAGGACAATGGATGTTTATCTTTTTTTTAAATTGAATCTTCCCTAACAGACAGCTGCTTAATGGCCCTCACTCACTCCCCCTTCCCCTCGTCTTTTGTGATTTTTGCCCACAGCAATCCCCTAAAACTGCTAGAGTGGCTTTTGCTATTGCTGTTCTTTGAATTTTTAAAAGCAAATGGCCAACCATCTCTCTAACATACTGGTAGAGTGTTCCCAGAACAGTTATTAGCCCCTCTATTACACATCGATGCTTAGTTCATTCCATGAACTTCAAGACAACTTCCAACTGCTTATTTGCTTTTAGCACTTTTCCCTGCAAACTCAGAAGCCAGCTGCCATTCCCTTTATACCCTTAAAATTAGCTGGGAGAGTATAAAATGATGAAGGATCTAAGGAAAGGGCCCCACCCCTCCAGGATCCATCCCTTCCCATTGCACCCATGGAAGCATTTCCTTAAGAACTAAAGGATCCTCCAGGGCCCCCTCCCCTGCCTGGGCTGCAGCCCCGGCCTAGGGCACCTGCAGTCCTAAGAACACACCTGCCAGGCTATGTCAGCCTCAGTAACTTGCATTTATAAACAAGACAGAGGATGAGACCTCTGACTTGGAACCAAGAGTAATGCTCTGACCAAGAGTCATTGCCTTTGTGAATTGTGTAATTTTAAATAAGCAACATGGGGGCATTACAAAGAGTGAAGGAAGAAGGCAATTTGGGGCATGATGGTGTATTGAAAACACATGGCAAAAATTTCCTTCGATGCTGAGGTATGGAATCAAACCTCTATGGTTATCCTTCTGGCCCCTTGAGCTGGACATGTTTTTCATCCACTCCTGCAACACGCATCTGGACACTTGGGCTACAAGCTTTACCTTCTTGCCCACTCAAGACCCTAAGTTTCAGTAGCTAGTTTGCCTGCCCAGAGGCCACGCTTTGCCATTCCCTCCCTGTCAGTCAGATGCCTCCCTCTCCTTCCTCCTGAGTGTGGCCCCTTTCATGGTTTCCCAAGCTAGACCAGCGTGGATGGTGTCACCATGGGACACCCTCAGTCCTGGTTCTCTCCAGCCTGTGCTTCCCCCAACTTCCTAAAACCCTGTACTGACTCCTCTCCAGTTCCCAAATTTAGGAGTTAAGGAATCCAAAGGGAGATTAAAATTCTGACCCCAACTTTAAAAAAACTAATTTTGTTAAAAATGTGAAAAATGTAAAGTACTTAGGTAATCAATATCCTCAAAAGTTGTCGTTTACTTAGAGGAACTAATAGTTTAAGCCAATGAGAATTTCTTAGTACTGCATTTTAGAGGGAAAGTGATCAGATCTTCGGTCTGAGATGAGAAAGTAGAGAGAAGGTGAGAAAGGCCAGAAAATACAAAAACGGTTGGAAAGATGAAAAGATGGGAGGTATTTATTTGTGAGAAGAAACTCATTTGCAGCTTCTTGACACCCTTTAGGAAAGTGATGCTATAACAGATGCATTGGATTGGATTGTCCTCTTATTTCTTCTGTTCAGTAAATACTAGTGGACCAGTCCCACCCGCCCCCCAAAAAAAGGGCTGTGAAGAGTGTATTCATTCTAGTGCTCACTGAGGATGGGTCAGGCAGTGCCTTAGAAGGCATATCATGGAGATAAGGGAGAGTTTCTTGAGAGTCGCCAGACCAGTATTTCCCAACACCCGTATTTCCTCTCCTGGCCTCAGAATGGCCCAGCTCACGTTGTCAAAGGATAAGTCATGGACTGTCCCCACTCTGAGACCCAGTAATTCCACTCTGAAGAACATACTCCAAGGTCAAAGAAAAAAGTTATCTTCCACACACTTGTTCATAGCAGCATTACTCACATGGTAGTGACATCTTTTAGGGGTCAGCCCAGCCCATGAACTTGTCTAATCTAGGAATTCCTGCCCCTCCTCCCCCACATGGGCCCTGGCATCCTTGTATGTACTGGATAATTCCACCTCCTGATCTACAACTCAGCCGGGGATGGATTTAATGCAAGCTGGGATGTGGAACTAGAATGCAGAATCCCAGGTGAGTCTCAATAGCAGATGGTCAGGGAGTAAAATAAGCTCGAGCTATGGGATAACTCTGTTCCCCTACAAGGAATGACAATCAGGGCAAGGGAAAGAACAATGAAGCAGATTCACCGAGAAATACAGAAATAAACAGAGGATGGACTGACAACTTTCTGGCTTCTTCCAGACACTCAAACTGCATTTTTACCCTTTGACTCCATGACACACCCTTCTACCTTTTTAATAAACTTTTCAACTTTTTTTTTTAACATTTTTTATTGATTTATAATCATTTTACAATGTTGTGTCGAATTCCAGTGTTTAGCACAATTTTTCAGTCACACATGGACATATACACACTCATTGTCACATTTTTTTCTCTGTCAGCTACTATAACATTTTGTGTATATCTCCCTGTGCTATACAGTATAATCTTGTTTATCTATTCTACAATTTTGAAATCCCAGTCTATCCCTTCCCACCCTCCGGCCCCCTGGATAACCCTTTCAACTTAAAGTAACTTGAATCACTTTTTGTTGGTCATAACCAGAGTCTTAACTGAGACAGCATAATAAAAAAAAAAAAAAATCAGAAACAACTCAACCCCAAATAAGAAAATGATTAAATGAATTACTACATTAGCAAAATTGAACATCTTTGAAAGTGAGGAGGTTTCAGATTATCTACATGGAAAAATTCAGGCCATAAAGCAGAATGAATATACTGCTTACCACTTTTAAACTGTAGATTTAGTAGTCAACAGAGACTGGGAAAGTACACAAAGTAACATAAACACTTACTAAGTGTATGGAATTTCTGGAAACATTGTCTATACAATATCTTTAAAGTAAAATTTAGATCCCTGACATTTTGAAATAGTGACTTCATATCTCACTTCAAATCTTTCCCAGAATATTCATGATTCTGTTAGAGATATTTCCCATCAGCCTTGACCTAAAGTATGAAAGTTGTTCTTGAGAGGCCTGGGAGGGCAGAAATGCCAAGGTCCATGCACATGAAAGAAACAGGGGAGGTCTGGAGATAAAGAGAAATATGATTTTTCCGTGTCTAAGAAATAGATGGGATCACCTTAGGCTTTTTGGTATGTTCAACCTTTAAAAATTTTAAATACAATTTAAAAATAAAAATTGTAGAATTCCTGGGCCTTAGCCTTTTTATTCTCAATTAACTACTCCCATGTTACACATAATAAATAATGGACATTTTTCATTATGCACTTGGCTGTGGCATGGGGGCAAATAATTCTAAGAACTTTTATTATTGCATCTGATCTTTGATACATCTTTAAAATTTTTTTATTGAAATAGTCAGTTACAATGTGTCAATTTCTGGCATACAGCATAATGTCCCAGTCATGCGTATATATACATATATTCATTTTTCATATTCCTTTTCATTAAAGATTATTACAAGATATTGAATATAGCTCCTATATTTGTTTTTTAATCTATTTTTATATATAGTGGTTAACATTTGCAAATCTCAAACTCACAAATTTATCCCTTTCCAACCGCTTTTTAAAATTATTTTATTTCTTTCTTGGAGGGGAGGTAAATAAGTGTATTTACTTTTTAGTGGAGGTACTGGGGATTGAACCCAAGACCTCATGCATGCTAAGCGTGTGCTCTACCACTGAGCTTTACCCTTGCCCCTTTTGATACGTCTTGATGTAAGCTTACGCATATGTACAGAAAACCCATTACAGTTATGTTTTTGCTTTGGCAGCTTTAACAATGACCCAGTGCAAGTTTATCCTTTATGATTATGAGCGCTATCATAACAAACACTCCTTGTAACTTTTTTCTTTCTTCTTTTTTCACCCAAGAGATTTTCTAAGGTTAGGTGTTGGCAAAACCTGTCATTATAATTTCTGAAAATCAAGGCTAGGGTGACTGAAATTATTCACAAAAATGACAAGAAGTTAGTGGGTTCTAAAGATCATATGACTTTTTTCTATCTGTGTCTTAATCAATCAAACAATATAAATACATTACAGAAAGTTTGGAAAATACAAAAAAAGGTGAAAGAAATCAGAGATAATCAATTCCCATCACTTCAGTGTTATAAATGTGATAGATTTTCTCATGTGTTTATTGTTTTCTAGTTGTAATTGGTGTGCATGCAAGTTTTTATTCTGATTTTTCTTCATTCTAAAACAGAAGGCAAATAAATAAGACAATTTAAGATAGACATTGATAATGTCAAGTCAGCAAAAGAGAGTAATGTAGAGTCAGGAAAAGTATCACAGAAGTGTCATTTGAGATGGGACCTGACTGACAAGAAGGAATCAGCCTTGTGAAAGTCTGGGCCAAGCAATCCTCACGCACGAGACAGCAAGTGAGAGGACCTGGGACAGAAATAGACTTTAAGGACTAGAAAGGTGGCCAGCGTGGATACAGTAGATGAGCCAGAGAAGCATGGAGGGAGATGAGTTGAGGGAAGGATGCTCTGTGTGTGTGTGTGTGTGTGTGTGTGTGTGTGTGTGCGTGTGTGGGTGTGAGAGAGAAAGAGAGAGAGAGAACAAGAGTGAGGAGGAGATCCTGTGGGACCTCATGGGATATGGTAAGAAGATTATTTCTTGATCTAGGAGCTATGTGAAGCTATGATGAGATTTTCAACAGGGAAGTGACATGTCTGATCTAGATTTTAAAGAGTACTCTGGTCACCAAAGATACTGTACAGAAATTATTTCTGCATGAATGAGGACACAAATGCTTAGAACTGAATCCCACCTCAAATCAGCAACACCATTCCAAACCATGTGTCAAGAATGCTCATATGAGTGGGAGTTATAGGGGCTTTAGGTAGGGCTGTATCCAGGGGGCTGGAGGATGTCCTCAGATCTTTCTTTTCTCTTCAATTAATTCTGCTTTTCTTTCTATGTTGTCTTCACACTCTCTTCTGCCCTTCAGTGGGGTTACAGCTGCCAATAACCCAAGGTCATCCAAAAGGAAGATCTACCTTCATTTTGGAAAAATCTGGAAAAGGACTCAAATTGGTCAGACAAGAAAAATGTTTCCTTTCTTTGGCCAATTACCATGCACAGGGGGATGTTAGGTTGGGCCATCCTGACACGCATCCCACCAGAATCATACAAGATTGAGACGATTCTCCAAAGGAAAGGGATGCTGTTATGAGAAGGAGATTGGTAAGCAGAGGAGGGGAACAAAACCCCAAATAGCAGCTGCCCAGCATGGTCCTTCATAGTGAATCTTTTTTTTGGTTGAATAATATTCCACCATATGTATATTTCATCCATTCAGTTTTTTTCCTTCAAAGTATCATTTGCCAAGTTCTATACTTTGCTGAACCAGTTCCTACTTATTATATAATTTGGTTGTTTCCAATCTTTTATAATTGTAAACAAATATTCTATGTTTGTCCTTGTGCATATGGCTTTTTCCATAGTTTCTGTTTTCTTCATCTCCAGAAAAGGGACTATGTTAGGGCATGAGATCATTTTTTCCCTCTTGATACATTTTGTCAAATTTATTACTTTCTAAAAGGTTGTGTCCATGTGAAATTTCACTAGTAATGCAAAAGCATATCCATTTTTCTGTCCCCTCTACATTAATGAGTATCATCACTTTTTAATATTGCCAATAGGTGGAAATGATATAAATTCATTTCATTTGCTGCTTTTAAAATCACAACCACTAGTGAAAATTTTTTGTTTCAAACTAGCTGTAGCATCTCTTCTGTAAATGTTTTGCGCATGCCCTTTTTCTAATTTATCTGTTAGAGTCTTAGCAATTTTTACATTTATTTATCTGAACTCTTAAAAGTTTTTAGTCCCTTCCCATAAGTGATTGTGTTTCCTAGTTTGCTGTTTGCCTTCTTATTTTAACTTTCGAAATTATGTTTGTTTCTGTGTTGTTAAATTTTTCATTTCTTCTATTGTTTTCAAACTTAGAAATTCATCCTTTTTCCAGAGACTTGAAAATTATTTAATTCTATTTTCTTTTAGTGTATCTAAAGCTTGATTTTTCTTTTTTATCTCTTTATATATTCTAAAAGTTACTTTTTTAATTTGAATCATGTACATTTTTAATTGACTTTGAATCTATCTATAAACTATTTAGCAACCTAATTGGGATGATAAAATATTTACATACAGAAAGGTAATTAAATATACAGTACATGATAGATGTCTTACAAGAGTGGTCAATCCATTGACTTCATTTACTCTCCACTATATTAAAAAATCAATAAAAATAACTATAATTTATAAGTACCCTACATGTGCCAACCAGTCCTTTTTTTTTAATGTACTCTTTTTTTTTTAATTGAAGTACAGTCAATTACAATGTGTCAATCTCTGGTGTGTGGCACAATGTCCCAGTCATGCATATACATACCTATATTTGTTTTCATATTTTTTCCATTAAAGGTTATTACAAGATATTGAAAAATTTAATTTTTATTTGTGATGAGAGATGAAGATATGAGTTGATTTTTCTCCCAGTTGCTAGCTGTTCAGTCCATTACAATTTATGGAATGATCTTTCCTTCCCAACTGATTTGTGATACAACATTTAATATGTATTTTATACATATTAGAATCCATTTACAGTCTATTGTCTTTGAGAGATTTGTCAAATCAATCCTTATACCAGCACCACAAAGTTTTAATTCTTATTGCTTTATGTTTAGAATCTGATGAGGCTAGCTCTCCACCTCATTTTTCTTTAGAATAGCCATGTTGTTTTCGTTTGCTTGCTCTTCCAGATGAAGGCTAGGATAACATCCAAGTGAAAAAAAAAAAAAAAAAGATCCTATTGAGCTGTTGATTGAAACTGCATGAACTTTGAGAGAGGAAACTTATGGAAAAGATCCAATTGCTAGAGTCAGAGTTCCCTGCCATCAAGTAGATCAGGGCTCTGGTATCTTGTTCTCCTCTGTCCAGTTAGCGTCCTCTATTTAAGAACAAAATTCATTTACATGAAGAAGAAACTTCCTGTTCTTGTGGAGTTATTATTTAAACTCTGCTTTTTAGGAAACACTTCTGTTGTGGCTGATCTCAGAATTCAAGGTAGGACATAAATAATCAGTGGGTTTTTAAGCTAAAATTCCTATACTTATTGTGGTCTTTTTTAAGTTATAGTGTTTATATATTTTTTTCAGCACTTAAAAAAAGAGACTTAGAGGTTCAGGATGGAAATCTGTTTCATTCATTAAATTTATTGTACTTCTCAAATTTATTTGGAAGTATGAGGGTCATGTGTCACTTGTTTGTATAGCTAGCCATTTGGTTTGCTTAATCATTTATGAGTTTATTATAGAGAGTAAGATCTGAAATCTTTACTCACTAATCCTTAGTTTTCAGCTGCAGATCTCAAATTATATGAATGGTGCCCCCTAGAGTTGTGCAGTGTGTAACTCACATGGCCGTATGTTAAAGCCTTGGTGATAACCATCTGCTGAACTTGAAAGCAAGTGTATATATTTCCAGACTTCCAAGGTCACACCAAGTGTTGAACTATAACCTAAAATTATTTAGGCACTTTCCTAGGTGCCTCTTAGACAACCTGTATTTTTTCTAGGGAGGAAAGAAATGATGGTGATAATGTACCAGTAACTTCTGTTTTCATAACCTCATTTTATCTTTATTGTAACTGTGTGTTGTGAAAGACAGGTATTATTAAGCCCCTACATTAGATACGTGGAAAATGAGGTTCAGGTGGACTGTGTGACCTTCCAGGCTATTAAGTAATAGAACTGAGCCTTCTGACTGTAACGCCCCATCTCCACATTATTTCCTTGTATAGAGATATTCAAAGAATGCCCCCCATCTGTTGTAGTCTAAAACTTTAAGACATTTTTTCCACATTTGGAATCTTGGGAAATTGTGTGTGGGTTTCTTTTAAAATCCATCTTGAGTAGGTTATAGCTCCCAAATGCTATATTCAAGTTTGGGCTCTCCTTGTGTAGGGTAGGATTTAGGGAAAATTGTATTGCTTTCCTTGGCGTCAACTTTCTTTATCACTTGATGAATTGCAATTGGTGGACAAATAAAACCGGCTTAAAATATACACTCAGGCCAGATTTGAAGAATAAAGGAAGTAACAAAAGGTCAGCCAGAGGAGTGGGTGTGGAAGTAGGAAGGGGCAGTACTATGTCTCTGCTTTTTTGGTGATGAGGAAGATGTCCTAATTGTATAAGTCTGTGTTTTGCTTTGTTTTGTTTTAAGCATCAAATAAGACACCTTTTTCTCCCCTCCCTCCCATGGCTGTATTCAATTGACTATAACTTGCAGATCTTTAGAAAAAATATAGCGTGCATGTGTGTGTGTGTGTGTCTGGGTGACTACATCTTGTCTCCTCCGATGATTCACAAAATTATACACAAGCTGTCTGGCTGCTACAGGAGATCTTAATTTTGCATCCACCGTCCACTTATATGCAATATGGACTGTTTCACCTTCACTTTTATTGAGGTGCTTTCTCTGTCTTTATACCTAGTCTTTGAACTTCTGTTTGTGTCCCAATCAACTTTATTTGGATTCCTACTTAATTGTCATACTCCCAAAGTTTTTCTTTTTCTTTTTCTTTCTTTGTCAGGTAAACATTTTCTCTCCTGAAGAATGTTGTGGTCAAGAGAATAAAAAAGTCTTCTTTGTAGTTCTCAGAATAAGGAGCAGTTTCTTTTCTTGCTGCACTGCACACTGCCCAGCAGGGCTTTAGTTGGCACTCAGTGGATATTTATTTACTCAACCTAAAATAGATTCTAAAGAATGTTACCTCAAATATCACATTCATTCATTCATCTACTTGCTGGAGCTCCTTTAATACTATGCTGGAGTGCAAGTCAGGGACACAATAAAGCTTCACGGACTTTTTTTTTAATTAATAGATTTCATTCTTTTAAAGCAGCTTTAGATTTACAGTAAAATGAGCCTAAAGTACAGAGAGTTCTCGTATATCCTCTTCCCTCTCCCCAGTTTCCCCTATTATTAACATCTTTCATTAGTGTGATGCATTTGTTATAATGCATGAGCCAATAGTACTACATTCTTATTAACTGAAGTCCATAGTTTACATTAGGCTTCAATCTTTGTACTGCATGTTCTGTGGGTTTTGGCAAATACATGACTTATATCCACTGTTAGAATATCATAAGGAATAGTTTCTCTGCCCTAAAAATCCTCGGTGTTCCACCCATTTATCCCTCCCTCCTGCCTTCCCTCAGGCCCTTGACAAACCAGTGATCTTTTACTGTCTCTCTCTAGTTTTCCCTTTTCCGGAAGATCGTAGTGTTGGAATCACAATATGTACGCTTTTCAAGCTGGCTTCTTTCACTTAGCAATATGAATTTAAGGTTCCTCTATGTATCTTCAAGATTTTAAAATTCAACCAATAATCCATATTAAACACCTACTACGTGCCAGGCAGAGTGCTAAGTGCTAAGTACACTACAGCACACAAGACAAGCAAGACTGCTGTCCTTGACGTAAGCTGTGGAACTGTCAGATATCCAGTACCCAGCGACAGCAGAGTTTCCAAGGCGACAAGTACTGTCCCTGTTATGCTGAAGGCCTTCTCTTTCTTCCCTGAGAAAATCATTTGTTTACATCATCAACTATGAGGAGAGCAATGGTACCCACAAATGATTTACCATGCTCCCGACTGACCAGTTCCCTCTGGTTAGTGTAACAGGCATGAGTCCTGGTTCACAATGTAGATCCGTTCTAATTCTTGACTACAGAATTTGATGAAGCATTGACAGGAAACTGCCCCCAAAGGTGATCTCCACCTATTTACTTAGCACATTTGGATCTTTCTTCCTACCAAATGGCTAATCTATATAAATTTATTTTGCCTATAGTCAGTAATAAAACCTACAATTGTAGTTAAACTTCCAAAAAATAATATATGGATCACCAATAATATTGATGCGAATGAAAATTCAAGGATCCTCTGAGTCATCAGCTGGTTTCTTCCCCTGAGATAGGCAAGATGCATCTCGCATGTGCTAGATTTCATTGGATTCACAAAATAAGGAATCTAATTCCAGGCTCAAGTCAGTTCTATTTCATTTAAAAATATTTCATGTTTTAACAGGGGAGGGTATAGCTCAGTGGTACAGTGCGTGCTTAGCATGCACAAGGTCCGGGGTTCAATCCCCAGGACCTCCATTAAAAATAAACCAATAAATAAAGATTGAATTACCATCCCTCCCAAAAATTTTTTAAAATTTCATGCTGTAAGTTATTTATTTATTTATTATTTTTCACTTTAGATGGAACTAAAGAGAGGGATCTCCATTATAATTCATAATAGTTTTAAGTTTTCAGTGAATGCAGGGCATAATTTACCCTAATTGAAGGTATTTATCTTCTGAAAGACCAGATAATGCTAAAAATAGAATATGCTACCAAACAAAGCAGCATTACGTATACCATTAGAAACAATACTGCTAAGAACATGAAAATGTGTAACAAGCAGATCAATGGGTTATGTTAGGTTTCTTTTTTTCTCTTTAAGCCTTGAGGTTTTCTGTCCTATAAGGTATATTTACCGAGTCATGAGAACCAAACCGGTTTTAACCAGATTAGATAATAGACTACATATGATGATATCATGATGCCTGAAGAAATGAACTGGATAATTAAATCTCTGATTAACGCACGAACACAATGGTAATACTGAGATACCCTACTCCTCACTAAATACTTTCATGGATTTTATTTTAAATTCTGAGGCCCACAAAAGAGGACTGTCAAAGTGGTTATTAAATCACAAAGAACATGAACGCCCACAAACAGACAGTTCTTTTCATCCCTACTGCAAGAAAGAAATCTTTAACTGAAAGATAGGAAACCCTGGAAAGGGGCTTTATATGATATATTAATTTTATATCAAGAATGTGCATCTGTTTATGACCAAAAAAAATCTATACCGAGGATAAGAAGGGGACACGATTTCAATTATTCAGGTTGATTATTATTAGTATAAAAAAGAACATTTTAAAATGATACATATTTTAGATAATAGCTTGTTTTTTCCCTTGTGGTCTATTGTCACATGCAGGATGCAGCTGAAGTTCTTTGTCTTGGAGACAATCTGTATTCTTTTTGCTTACAGACCTGTTATATATATATTTTTCCCTCATTAGTCTTCTATCCTTAGATGTCTTAATCATGGCTGCTGTTTTCTTTCCCTCCTTTAATGAGGGAAATAATACACGGAAGGAGAGAAATCTGTGGTCAGATGAGAGGGTGCCTAGGACCTGCCCAGCGCTGGGAGAGGTGCTGCAGGGATGTGGGGTGCTGAGTCTTTTCCTTTAGGCAGAGGGGAAATGAGCCAGTGCCACCTGGGGTCATCATTGGAGCCCAAGGCTCAGGGAAAATCAGTCATACAGATCCTGTCTGTATTTAAAATTCTGATATCATCAAATATCATTATCCATGTTTTGCATTCATTTTGATTTTTAATACGTTTACCTAAACTATTATATAATATAAATATTATACAGTGAAAAACTATTCAAGCTGTACTAGACATGTACATGCTGTAAGACATGTATTTTAAAAGGTGGTTGGAATATTCTAGGTTAAAAAAGACTAAAGAGATAACCAAATGCAAAAGTGAAAATTGTTTGGGTACTGATCTGAAAATACTTGATTACTGAGTTTTTTGGTGCTCTCTTAAAATTTGTATCTCAGGTGAGGGCCTCCTTTGCCTCCTCCTCTTCCCAGCCTGGAAACTGACAACAGGGGCAGTGCAAACCACAGGCTGGACGGTCTCAAGGGGAGGAAGACACACCTTTGCTGAGAGTCATCAGCAAAGTTTTCAGAAGAAGCCTTAAGAGGTGAGTGGAATTTCTGCCCCACCAGGGACAGGTGAAGGGAGAGGGGAGCACATGTGAACAGCAGGCATCTTAAGCAGAAAGAACGTGAAGGACGTGGGCACCAGCAGTGCAGGCATGAGGTCTGCAAATCACAGGCTGACCAGTCAATCTGGGAGTGGGCTGTGTATCAGGTAGTAACGAGAGAAAAAGCTGAAAAGAGAAATTTAGATCCTTCCGTGAACTGCTTCTACGTTTAATTCAGGAGGCAATGGGGAGCTACTGAGAATTTTTTCTTTTGGTTTTTAAATTAAAATGCATTTTCAATGTTTCCTTAAATTATTTTCAGGCACTTTCATAGAAGTAGTTTAAAACTTAAAATGCATTTTTGCTATTGTTCAAGATATATGCCTCTCCTAAATGCTGTGTGAAATGATAGGAGTGAAAACAGGATATCAGAGAAATTTAGAAGCAAGTAGGACAAAGCCTTGGTGACTGATAGTGAGCACAATTCCTGTGCAGCCTGATTTTTCCATGATAGTTGCAATCCAAAATTTTCTGTCCTATTATTTTCATTAGTACATTCTGTCTCCCCCACCAGCTTTTTAACAGCTTTGTTAGGTTGTAATTGATATACAATAAATGGCTCATATTTAAAATGTACAGTTTATCAGTCTGACATATGCACACAACTGTAAAACCATCACTGCAATCAAATAATGCACATATCTTCACCCCAAAGTTTCCTCAGAATCCTTTGCAATCCAGCCCTCCTTCCTCTCACCTCTGCCCTCTTTCCCAGGGAACCACTGATCGCCTTTTCATCACCATAAATTAGTTTGCATTTTTCAGAATTTTACGTATATGAAATTATGCAATATGTATTGAATATAATACATTCTGCAAGATGCATTTTTAAAAGGTGGAGGAATGTTCTAGACTAAAAGAGACTAAAGAGCCATAACAATGAAACGCAATGGGTGAAATTTGATTGGATGCTGGTATGAAAATACTAAAGACAACTAGGGAAAATCTGAATTGGACTGGATACTACATGACACTAGGGAATAACTATCAGTTCTCTTGGGTGTGAAACTTGTATCTTTTTGTAGAGGAATATCCTAACATTGCATTTAAGTGTAAACTGTCATGGTTTCTGCAATTTACATGCTAATAATTCAGGAAGATAATTAAATAAAGCCATATGGCAATATCTTAACAACTGTTGAATAAATCTACATTGTGGGTACAGAGGTGTTTATAAAAGTTCTTTTCAACTTCTTAGCATGTTTGAACTTTTTTAATAATAAAAGTTGAGGAGGAGGGGAAGGACAGAAAATTAAATACTGAGATTCTCCTGGAAAATCTAGGCTATAATCAATCACCACGTTTTTTCTTCCTACTTCCAAATCTCTCACTGATATCCTCTGTATACTCAATCTCATCACCCCACCCCTGATCTGAAATTAACATATATCTCAACCAAGAGCAACAGTGAATCTTGACCTTCACTTCACATCATATATAAAAATTAATTTAATGACCATAGACCTAAATGTATAAGCTAAAACTATAAAATTTCTAAAAGAAAACAGAGAAGTGTAACATAGTGACCTTGAGTTTCACAAAGATTTCTTAAATATAACATAAAAAGCTTAAACTATAAAAGAAAAAAATCAATAAGTTGGATTTCATAAAAATTAAAATATAAATTAAAATCACAACGAGATACCACTCACTACACACCTGATAGAATGGATAAAATTAGAGAGACTGATGACAACAAGTGTTGGGAAGGATGTGGAGCAACTGGAATCTCTCAATGTACTGCTGTGGAATGCTAAATGGTAAAACCACTTTGGAAAACAATTAAACAACCTCTTAAAAAGTTAGACATGTACCAACCAAATGACTCAGCCATTCAATACTTAGATGTTGACCCAAGAGAAATGAAAGCACTTGCCCAAATAAAAACTTGTTCACAAATGTTCATATTAGCTTTATTTGTAATAGCCAAAACAGAGAGTAACTCCAATATCCATCAACTGGTGAACAGATAAACAAATTGTAGTATACTACACAATGGAATTCAGCAACAAAAAAGAATGAATTGTTGATACAGGAGAAGGAAAAAATATCCTCAAAATAATTATGCAGGAGAAAACCTACATAACCTTGCGTATGGCAATGACTTTTTAGCTATAACACCAAAAGCATGATCAATGAAATAAATAATAAACTTTAGTTCATCAAAATAAAAAATGTCTGTCAAAGACAACGTCAAGAGAATGAGAAGACAAGGCACAGACTGTAACAAAATATTTGCAAAAGACACATCTCATAAAGGACTCTTATCCAAAACATACAAAGGACTAATAAATTTCAACAATAAGAAAAACAACCAGGTTAAAAAAATGATCTGAAGACCTTAATAGACACCTCACCTAAAGAGATACACAGATAGCAAATATGCATATGAAAAGATGTTCAACATCATATGTCATCAGGGAATTGCTAGTTGAAACAACGAGATACCACTACACATGTATTTAGAATGGCCAAAATCTGGAACACTGACAACACCATGTGCTGGCAAGGATGTGGAGCAACAGGAACTCTCATTCATTGCTTGTGGGAACGCAAAATGGCATAGCTACTTTGGAGGACAGTTTGATGGTTTCTTTACCATATGCTCTAGCCATTGTATTCCATGGTATTTACCCACAGGAGTTGTAAATTTATCTTCACACAAAAACCTGCACAAAGATATTTATAATAGCTTCATCCATAATTGTCAAAATCTGAAAGCAACCAAGATGTCCTTCAGTAAGTGAGTGGTTAAGTAAACTGCTGAACATCCAGAGAATGGAGTATTACTCAGGGCTAAAAAGAAATGACCTATCTCACCATGAAAAGACATGGAGGAATCTTAAATGAGTATTACTAAGTGAAAGGCAGCCACTTTGAAAAGGCTATATGCTGTCTGATTCCAACTATATGACATTCTGGAAAAGGTAAAACTGTGGAGACAGTAAAAAGATTGGTGGTTGTCAGGATGTAGCAGAGAGAGCAGAATGAATAGGTGAAGAACAGAAGATTTTAGGGCAGTGAAATAATTCTGTATGATATTATAATAGTGCATATGTGTCGTTATACATTTGTCCAAACCTACAGAATGTATGACACTAAGAGTGGACCTAACGTCATCTCTGGACCCTGGTGGGGGATGTTGATAATGGGGGAGGCTATGCATGTGTGAGGGCAGGGGATGTATGAAGGAATCTCTGTATCTTTCTCTTGATTGTGCTGTGAACCTAGAACTGCTCTAAAAATAAAGTTGAATTAAAAAAAAACATGCCAAGTGAAAGCAGCCAGACAAAAAAAACTTCTTTGATTATTTCCTTATGGTGGTGTTTAACTTAGATCTCAATGCTTTGGAAGTTAAGTCTAAAAGCTTGATTTATTTTTGGCAAGAATACTTCATAGATCATGCTGTGTAATTCATATTGCATCACATGAGGAGGTAAATAGATTGTTCCACTGCGTAATACTACATGTGATCATTTGGTTAAGGTGGTGATTGCCAGATCTCTCCTCCAGGAAGGTATATTTTTTCCTTTGCAATTAGCAAGTGATCTATGGGCTGTACATTAGCAACAAGTGAGTATCTCGTCTGCACTAATCGTCTCCTAACATTTGTGTCCACTGATAATCCTTGCCTGAACTGATTATTTTATTTTAAAAAACTTATTTTAAAGCATTAATTTTAAAATTCTATTATTATTTCTCAGTGAATTAGCTGGCTTCCTTCCTAATCAACTGAGACTGAAAAGTTTTTGAATGGAACAACTTTCCCATGTTTATTTCCCTTGACAAATCATGCTCATCCTTCATGGTTCTGCTCAGTGAGCCCCTCTTTGAAATCCTAACCTCCTTCTCCTTCCTAACTTCCTAACTACAGATGCTAAGTGTTTTCAAGCCATGTTGCAAATATTACATTTTTTTTCATTCACTCACTCATTCAAAAATACTTACTGTTTCCATGCCATGTTCTAGGCACTGTTCTAGGAATGGGGCACATAGTAGTGAATAAATCAGATGAAGTCTCTGGCTTATATTGTAGTGTATATGTTGGGGGGAGGCTATAAATAAATAAATATAAGCATAAGAGAATGCCAGGTAGAAATACTAGTGTAAAGGGGGGAAAAAGCAATGGAAGAAGGAAGGGTAATGATGGGGCATGTGTTATTTTAGGTAGGAAGTCCAGGAAGGTATAGCTGACAGCCATTAACACCCTGCCCACATTCCCTAAGCACTCTGGAACAATCCAGTCCAAGCTAACCTTACTGGATGCACCTGTAACTCACTGCCTGTGGCCTGAGGGCTTCTCTCTATCTGTTTTTGTGACAGGCCCATGCTTGAGGAAAAGCCCTCAGCCAATGGCCAACAGGAGTTGAAGGACAAACATCCCGCTTCCCTGGCCCCTTGGGTGGGACAGCTCTGATGCGAGATCCCTGCTTCCCAGAGGGTCCCTGCAGGTTGAGCCCCTGCTGTCCTCAGCAGTACGCTGCTCACTAAAGTGCTCTGTATTGTTTCCTTCCCTCTGCGCTCTGACTTCTCCACTCCTCTACCACTGCTTCCTGGCACCGCATTTTACTCTTCCAGCATACCAACTGCACTCAGGTCCTTAGGTTTTGGAGGGACACAGCCTAAGCCAGTAGGTCCTAGAAGTGATGCCAGGAAGGAGACTCTCAGAACAGGATTCTAGAATTGGATCACTTGCTGATCAGATGGCAACTGAGACCCTGTTACTGTTGGTAAGGGAGGTCACAGTCATGTCCGGCATGGTGTAGCATCACTGTTACTGAGTCTTACCTGGGCTGAACTGGGCCGGTGTGCAGGTGTAAGGAAAGTTTGGCCAATAGAATAGCTCTTGACCCGAATTGGGGCAAAGGCAATGATTAGGATTCCGGAGTTGGTTTGTTGTTGTCAACCACTGGAGGAGCCATGAGAAAAGGGAAAAACAGGCTCAGATCAGGTAATGATTAATTTAGAACCTGGGTTGAAAGGAAGCCAGAAATCTCCCATGGCCTCTTTTAAAGGGGATCTCATCTCCTGCAGACAGAGGGTGGGCTGAACTGAAAAATAAGACCTCAGATTTGATCTTAAGTACAGCAGAACTAAAGAGGAGGTTGAGTTCACAGCCCAGAGGTTTCTTATGCTGAAGTCAGGGATGTGAAAGGAAAGGAGAGGGGCACTGGCACTTCAGGTGGGGATATTTGGGTAGATGGGACTCAGGACTTAATTCCCTAGCTTTCTCTGAAGAATCTGAGCCAGAATTCTCAGCAGCTCTACCTCTTACTGGAGGAAACCGGTCTCCAATTGCCTGGAGATTGTGCAAAGGGCTCACCTAGGGCAGATTCCTTGCAAGATGATGCTTGTCTGTAAGATCTTTCCTTGCCTCTTTTTATTGCTCCTAGACCAATAATTAGAAGACTTATTATGAGCCAAGTAGAGAAATAGTCCTGTGTGATGAAAGAGATTATTCACCCAAAGCACTGCAGGACCTGGCAGTGTTAATGCACCAGCAGGAACTGGGAGAATTTGCTTGGAAATGGAATGAAAGGTGCTGGATCAGGGAGGGCAGACTGTAAGTCAGTGACTGAAGACTTAATATCTTGGTAGAACGCCTAGAACTATACCTAGTGCATTGCAGGAATAGCTCCTTGAAACTTGAAAACAATGATGAGATGGAGATGCTGGAATTTCTTAGAAGAAAGATGAGAAAGGGGTAAAAATATTCAAACAGGGGAGATTTAAGAATGCATTTATTTTGTAATACCAGAGAATCCACCAAACACTACCATGTCACCATGTTCCCTGGGAGGGTTCGGAGGGCACTGTCTTCACTAAAATAAGGAATGTGCTAGTACATTCTGAGAACTCAGAATTGCTTGTCCTCTAGATTAAGATTGTTGCCCCATAGTCAATGGGAATAGCAGGATTCAAGGGGCCAGGTTGGCAGTACTAGACCCTCAGAGGCAACAGGGATGCACTTATGGTCACATACATCAACCTGAATAAATCTTAGGGACCTAAGATGGGGGTGGGAAGTGGGTCCTAGAAGAACTCATGTTATTCAGATTTTTAAAACATGTGAAGTGAAAATGTAGGAGAGAGGGGGGGGGGGGAAAGTGTGTGTGTGTGTGTGTGTGTGCGTGTGAGAGAGAGAGAGAAATTCACCTGCCTTTCCCTCATCTAATGTGGCTTCCTGAGAGGCAACCATTTTCAAGTCTTTAGGTGTTTTTCCCCTTCATATCTGCATCTAAATAACATGCTGATATAGATGTCATGATTTTTCAAACCAAGACATCATCTATGAAGTTTCTGTTATTAAAGATGAGGTTTAATTATCTATGTGCACACACACACACACACACACACACACACACACACACACACACACACACAGCACTATCCCACGCCTTTCCTCTTACAATTTTATCACAATCTGTGATAATTTTCTTTTTTCCGTATTGTCTCAGTTTTCTCCAGGTTCATTTCTTTTTTGCTTTCATATTAGACTTTCCTCAAATGTCTGGTGATCCTTGGCTGTCCATTCATAAGAAAAAGCCTTTTTCCACTTTACCCTGCGCCCATGCCTTCAGGGGTGACTAGTGACTTCCATTTTTGACATTTTCTAGGGTTTCACATGAGGGATTAGCTGGTTATCGCTGGACACTCTGCTGCAGGAACTTAGGTTTCGCTCCATTTTTCCTTAGTTACTCTTTGTCTATCTACTTTCTATCTTCTAGAATTTCCTGACATCTCCTCTCTGCTGTCATTTTGTCTCCTGTTCTCTTCGTACTTTTTATGCTTTTTTTTATTCCTTTACTATTATTTTCAGGGCTTTTGAGAGGAAGTGGAGACAAACACAGGTTTTTAAACCATAGTCTACACTTTTTTTTAAAGGAACATTTATTTTCATTTATTTTTAATTTATGTAAGTGGTTGTTAACATTCTCATTTTTGGGTGGGGACATTGAGTCTTTTTTATTTTTACATTTCTAATTTTGATTTCTCTTGGGTTTTTATTATTAGTCAATAAGTAATGGTTAGTATCAGCTCAATGCAAATGAATAAAAATATCCCTATTTTTCTAGTTGCCTCTGTCAAAGCCTCTTTTACATTGAAAACCTTATGAGTAAAATGTTATGAATGTTATGAATAAGAAGAGTAATAAAACATTTCTTACTTAAGTATCACATCTGAAGACATTTGTGCTTAGAGCAAGGTGAGGAGGGTGTACACACGGGTGAAGGACATATGTGGAGTCACACGGAGGATGGCCCCGCATGTGGTACAAAGCCTGTGCAGGGAGAGGCAAGGATCTGTGCAGGGCGGGGTGGGGAACAACACAGATCCCAAACAAGGTGAAGGGTGTGGGGTGGCCTGTGTTGAGGCGGGTGAGAGAGTGTTGACCTGTGTGGATGTCAGGGCACCGGGGTCTGAGTACAGGCAGGGCATCCTCATGGGAAGGGGGCAGGGACAGTGGTGCAGGTTTGATTATATGCTAAGGGACTGATCAGATAAGTAAATATAATAAGGGGGGGAGGGTGTAGATCAGTGGTAGAGTTTGTGTTTAGCATGAACGAGATCCTGGGTTCAATCCCCAGTACCTCTGCTAAAAAAAACAGTTTAAAAATAAACAAACAAATAAATAAACCTAATTACCCACCCCTACCCAAAATAAGTAAATATATTAAGGGTAATGAGAGCCAGGATTCTCACTGTTGGAGAATGAAGCCATAAACATGGAAAGGGAAAACTGGAGTATACCTTCAGGATTAGAATTAGAAGTTACCAGTGTGAACTCATAGATTGCAATGTATCTATATCTATATGGCATCAATATTGACATACAGACGTAAATGTGTATGTGTGTGTGTGTTATGTGTTCCCTAGCTCCATCCGTCAAGGGAAGCCCGAGAGCTGTGAATTCAAACTCCAACCAGCAGACCTCCTCAAGTTGTGGATTCTATATACCATGTGCCATGTAAAGGAACCAGGGCTTTTGGTAGGGTGCAAAATTAAGCATATAAAAATACAGCAAATATTTAGTAGACAAGAAATTATTGCATGGGACATGACTCCACTAAATATTTATTCATTATTTACCTGAAATTCATATTTAACTGATTAACCTCTACTTTATTTGGTAACCCTATTCCTGGGAGAAATGACCACTTGCAACACTGGGGCAGGGAAGGACAACATGAGCCTGGAACATTCTGTTGTGCTAGAAAAAAAGAAAATACTCATCGACTGATGGGACAGAACGACACAAGAGCCAATTTGAAGGGGTTCCCAATGGCCAAAAAAGGGACAATGTAAGCATCAAAATAAATAATAACATAACAGATTATAACCTCCTGAGCAAAATAGGAAACCATGAGCCCATATTGATATAAATAAGAGTAAAACGAAAGCTTGAAAAGGAATAAGATATTTATTTAGATCTAAAGTGTTTCATTACAAAAGTAATACCTGTTAATTCCAAATGGAAAAAATAGTAACTTTATTTTGGAGTTCTTTCACTGTGGAGAAGCCTGGCAGGCACCATTTTAATCAAGAGATTAAAGTGTACAACATCAGTAATGGGACAATTTGAAACAGCGTTTTTTGGAAGGATATTCCATAAAACAACTAGCTGCAATCTTCAAAAGTATCAAGGTCATGAAAATCAAAGAAAGACTAAAGAAGCATTTCTGACTAAAGGACACTAAAGAGATGTGACAATTAAATGCAATACACATTCTGAAGGGTATCTTTTTTTTTTTTTTTTTTTTTTGCTATAAAGGATATTACTGGGACAACTGATGAAATTTAATAAAGGTCTCAGGATTGGGTAATATGAATGATCCATGTTTACTTCCTGATTTTGATGGCTGTGTTGTGATTATGTATGCGGGAGAGTGACCGAAGCACCCTGTTAAGTATTTGGGGGTGTCGGGGCATCAGGTTAGTAACACATTCCCAAATAAGGGTTCAAGATAAAAAAGTTCTTTATACTGTACTAATCTTCTGTAAGTTTCAGATTGTTTTAAACTAAATAAAAATAATTTGTGGTTGTAAAAGGGAAATTAATCATCATTCTTACACATGGGTCTAAAAAAAGAGCTTAAAATGTCACTAATATGATGTGTTTTGCAATGATAATGTAAGAAATTAAAATCCAGTCATCTAGAGATCACAAATTAATTTATTAAAAATGATCCTGGAATTACATAGCTAGAAGTTTTAAACTTTAAGAAGCCAAAAAGAAAGTTCTAGGTATTACTGATATTTGCATGCCAAGCATTGGGGAAATTGCTATTTAAAACAAAAACTATGGTAGAAATGTCTGTGGTTTATAACACTGGCATTTCATCTCTGGGGTAGATGTGCTTCTTAAGAAAAACATCTTTTAGGGCGTTATGGACTGAATGTTCACATGTTGAAATCCTATTCTGTCCCTCCTCTGCCTTTTCCCTCTTGTAAGGTGCTAAATGGTATTAAGAGGTGAGGCCTTTGGGAGGTGATCAAAATTGGATGAGGTCATGAAGATGGAGCTCTCCTGAATGGGATTAGTGACCTTATAAGAGTTAGGAGAGAGATTGCTGCCCTCTGCTCTCCATCACATGAGGACACAGTGAGAAGTCAGCAGTCTGCAACCTGGACAAAGGCTCTACCTGGCCATGCTGCCACCCTGATCTCAGACTTCCAGCCTCCAGAACTGTGGGGAATAAATTTCTGTTGTTTGTAAGCCACCTAGTCTATGGTAAATTGTTACAGCAGTCAGAACAGACTAACACAAAGCATGTCAGACCCTGTTAATTTTCTACTCCTTGTCTATTCTTCCTGCCTTCCTTAGTTACAGAACGCCAACCTCACTTTGGGCAACAATGCCCAGCTAGAACAGTCCTCAGCCTTCTTTAGATCTAGCTGTGGCCCTCAGACACCTCTATCAACGAGACCTAAAGAGAAGTGTGCTGGAAACATGGGGAGAAGGATCAGCTTTTCCTCCCATGGGCATCACCCTTTCCCCTTCTTCCCGGTCTGCAGTCTGGATGTGATTCTGGAGGAAATGCTGCCTCATTAGGCAACAGGCTTGATGATAAAAATCAACACGACATGGATGGCAATGGTGGCAAGGGAAGAAAAACAGCCCGGGTACTTGATGGCCTTACTGAGCTGCTGCGCCAACTTTGGACTCCCTGCTAGTGGAGTTTTTAATTAAGAGAAACAGTAAACCCTCTACATGTTTATGCCAGTTGGGTTTTCTGTTATTTGCATCTGTATACAGTATTAATGGCGAGTTTGATGGGCTTTTGTCAGAGGTGGCCTGGAGACCCAAGACAGTTGAATTGTTTGTTTAGTTAAGTAAAAATAATCTTGTATTTAAGGAGACTTCTCTGGAGAGATGTGAACAGGCTGTGGGGGCTAGAGTAGCAAATACAGTGTGATTGGAAGAGACCTAAGGAAAGATGTAATACGGGAGAAATGCTCTAAGGTCCCAACTGGCCAATAGCTCTAGGAAAAGTTGTAACTGATGTTGATTTTGAAGTTGTTTCCTGCGTTATAAGTTGGTTCTTAAACTAGAATAATCATTTGTTACCCTTCAACCTAAAAGTCCGCTATGTAGAACAGCCTTATGTTGATGAAATGAAATAGTAGTGTCCAGTGTGGGGCAGGCTTTAAAATAATTTGAAGATGCCACCCACAGTGGAGGGAGCTGGCTCTGAACTTCTCATAGCATGTAAGATGGTAGGTCATAAGATTTTATTCGGTTATTAAAAGAAACATCCATGCTGGAATGAAAGGCTGGAGAACATGAGGATATCTTCATCCCTGAAATGGAAGCCGATTTGTTGAAATGGAAACCTTGGACAAATATCTGGAGGGTGCCAATGTTCTAATATGTGGTACTTTCACAGAAGGGTCGAGCCCTAGGGGTTTTCTTTTCCCTAAAAGTTCTTTTATAGTTTGGATTAGAATTCAGAACTCTCATTTCTATAAAGACAATATAACAAAAAGGGGTTGCATTCTCATGGACAGGTCACAAAAGCTTATGTAACTCAACCTCATTCGACTAGAATACTAACATAATGACTTGCTATACTTTATGTTTCTAAATGAAAAATTGGTATTAAACTTAGCAACTTAACTTTGTATGTTTTGCTCTGTTCACCGATTTAGGTCAGATAGCATTTCTCCAAGTAGCAACTAAGGAATCTGGACTCCTAGCATGTGATCCAATATCTGAACATCCTTTGCTTCTAAGCCTTGTAGATAGGGGAGCTGATTATCTCATGGGAAACTTTAGGGATCAAGCCTGGCCATGACGTACTTCTGCCCACATTCTGCTGGCCAGACTAATCACATGGCTCTAGCCTAAGTACGAGGGAGGCTGGGAAATAAAGTCTTCCTTTGTGGCCAGGAAGAGGAAAAAAGAACGTGGGCATCTTGCACCTACTTTGCAAGGTTTTGTGAAGATTAAATGAAATAACTTTATATTCTAGATTCTTGAAGTATGTCCTTTCCTTCCTTTGGAATCAGCTAAGTACACATTAGTGGTGGCAGGTTGCAGTGGTGGTGGGTTCTGGTGCGAAGGACTCCTAGCGACAGAGTTTCAGTAAAGGAAATCAGGTGCAGATTCCGGTAGAGTTAAGCAGAGGTGGTAGCCTGAAAGATGGGTGGAGAATAAAAGAAAATAAGAATTGTGAGTTAGATGCTCTTGAAAGGGTTCCTAGAAAGGACAAAGAGGTAATAAGAGTTTGGCTGGGAGAAAGATCAGAGCCTTCTAGGGGAAGCATGGTGGGGCAAAGGTGAAGAAAATTTATAGGTTCCTTTTGGAAAATAAGGGAGTGCTCAGTACCTCAGTGAGTGATTCCCCCAACTATTAAAGCTGCATTGAGTCAAAGGCTGAGAAAAAGCTACTGGAGAAAAGATCATCCCTTACTAAAAATACATAATGCTCTTAGACTTATAAGAAAAAAAAAGAAATGATATAATGTAAAGGAATTATTTCCAAACAGTATTGAAGAGTCCAGTTTTTAGTTTCCCTAAAAATATTTATATTAAAATTTTTTTAGGGGAGAGGTAATTAGGTTTATTTACTAATTTTTTTTAAAATGGAGGTACTGAGGATTGAATCTAGGACCTTGTGCATGCTGAGCATATGCTCTACCACTAAGCTATACCCTCCCCTCTCCTAATATGATTGAAGAATGCAATCTGTGAACCTTGATTGGATCCAGGTTGGGGGAGGACACAAGCTATCAAAAATATTGTTGGGATTTTACGCATGAAAATTGCTAAGAGAGTAGATCTTAAATGATGTTTCGCCTGCCCTCTTACCACGCCGAAAACACACACACAAAGGTAACTATGTGAGGTGATGGGTTTGCCAACTAACCTTATTGTGGTAATCATTTCACAATACATAGGCATATCAAATCATCATGTGGTACACCTTAAACTTACACAATGTTATTTGTCAATTATATCCCTCTAAAGCTGTAAAAAGAATGTTGAGACAATTAGGGAAATTTATTTTTATTTTTTAAATTGACGTACAGTTGATTTACAATGTTGTTTTAGTTTCTAGGGTATAGCACAGTGACTCAACTATACATATATATTCTTTTTCATTACAGGTTATTATAAGCTACTGAATATAGTACCCTGTGTATACAGTAGGACCCTGCTGTTTATTTTGTATAGGGGAATTTAAATGTGAATTAAATTCAGATATAGATTTTTGTTAATTTTTTCAGGTCTACTAAAGGTTGGAGTTAGGTATATCCTTCTTCTTAAGTGATCCCTGCTAAAGTATCACCTAAGAAAAAAGATGAAGCATCATGATGCCTGCAACTTAGTTTCAAATGGTTCAGAAAAATACATAAAGCAAACAGCAAAATGTTAACAATGACCAAATCTAGATGAAAAGTGTATGAACACAAATTATTCTTTCAATTTTTCTGTATTTTTAAAAATTGTCATAATGAAAATCTGAAAAATGACAATCGGATCGATGGTTTCCAGCATGTGATCATTTATTTGCTTATCAACAGAACAAAGCAGCCACCCATTTATTCACCAGATGATTATGCAGAATATAGATCGAATAGTAGATGGTAGTAGCTGGGGTCAAGTATTAAGCCTGGGACATACTGGACTAGACTGTAAACTCCATGAAGCCAGGGACATCATTCTTTTCACCATTATATGTCCAGCACTTAGTTCAGTGCTAAGAAATAGTGGGTGATAAGTAAATTTCTTTTCACTGAATGGTGAAGTAACTGTGAAAATCCTTATGTTTTCTACGTATCACTGCTTTTTGGAAGACAAAAAAATACAAATAGTGTTTATGTATCTAGTACCTCTGGCAACTACTGACTGTTAATTCAATAACTCAACTTTGAATTTCAAGCCAAAACATTTAGAAAACTTTGCTTTTCAGAGCTAAGTTATATCTAAGCCTACCTTAATGTTTTTATGAAGTTCTTTTCTTTAAGGTGGTTTTCACTCAGTATTTTATTTTAAAAATAACTGCTAGATTTTATTAGATAAAAATATTTAGTGACTATTAATGATAAAACCAAATCAAGGCTTCTTCTGAAACTTTATACAGTTAAATTATCAAATATTACAAGAAATTCAAAGTTACCTTACTAATTTATTTTCTATTAAAAGTAGTAGTCATCTGTCATTCAGTTTTAGAATCACTCCTTTTGCAAACCTAGATGATGATAAAGGCCACAAAGGGACAATCTCATGACACGGTTGCTAAGTTTCTAGACTGATTTGTTCCTGTATATGAAAATGTCATTAAGTTCTGATATTCTCTAGCATTTTTAACAGCATTATGGAATTATTAGGGAGCTGATCAAATCCAAAGGCCTTTTCTGCATCATTTGACACTACCAATCACTGCTTTCTTTTGTGTAACTCTTTTTTTCAGATATTGAAGAAGTATGATAATTGTCTGAAGAGGCCATGGGGCCTAGTGACAGACTAGCTATAAGGGATGAAAGGGGGCGGGGGGAACCTTCTTTTTTAAAAGCCAGGTTCCATGTAACCTCTTTTAAGCACTATTATTTATATTAGTCTTCAAAAATTTTATTCTTTTATTTTTATTTATATCAGTCCTAATCTGCTCCTAAAGCTGTTAGGCTTAAAATAAAGTAACCATATCCAGTGGTGGAATAAGAGGTTTGCCATGTTGAAGTGAACAATATTCAATAGCCCAGGGGAATGAATTTACCTTACTGCTCCAGAGACTGAGGTCAGTGTGATATAATGCTAAGTGTACTCTATTTGAAGACTTGGGGCCCACTCCAAGTTTCCTTTTTACTTGCTCTTCTGACTCTGGGTAAGTCATTTAATTTCTCTGGGTCTCATCTTCCTCCAGTCTTAAAATATCACTGACTTTAAACAAAGAACTGAGAGATAAGAATGATAAAATGATAAAAACAATCAAATAGAATATGTTGAGAAAATGTGCCAGGTAGTGACAGGAATGGTATATATTTAATATTAATGAGTGAAATTAAAAAACCAACCAACCATGTATTTTAGCAGGAACTTTAGGGGGAAAGAAAAAGCCACCATGATTTTTACAAAATGAATGAAACTCGGAAATGAAAAAAAATTTGTGCTGGTGAAATAGTTTGTTACATAGTTGCCTATAAAATACAAAGCAATAACAGAGTTCAGTTACACAGATTCCAAGAGAAGAAATATCGACTTTACATTTTTGAGGGAAACCAAGTCACAAACCCCAAACCACCATGAGGGAGTCCAGCAACAATTTAATAATTGAAAGCATAGCATTATTTTGGAATGTAAAAAATATAGTCTCATAGTTCTACTTTTAAGAAGCTTATTATCAAATTGATAAAGAGATAATTAGGCAGGATAATTGTTCTTATTTTGGAAAGACCGTGTCTTAAATATAACTCATCTGGTAGCATTACCTTACCTGAAATATATTATTCAAATGTGGACTATAAAAGGATATTGGAGAATCGGGCATCTTAGAGGTTAGGCATGAAAACGATAACCCACTTCACAAAAGAAGCAGCCCAAATGGCTAGCTGACATATGAGAAGGTCCTCAACAGCATCAGTAATCAAGGAAATGCAAGTTAAAACCACAGTGATTTACTACTACACACCCACCAGATTGGCAAAGCTGAAAGGACTGACTATACCAATGTGGCTGAGGGTGTGAAGCAATGAGGCTCATACACAGCTGGTGTGAGTATAACACTTCAGAAAGCAGCTTGGCATGATTCATTCAAATTTATAGTACACATAACCACTCCCAGGTATATACCATACAGAAACTCATATAGATGTGATGGAATACATATATAAAGAATATTTAAAACAGCGTTCGTAAGAGTCCCAGACTGGAAACAACCCAGATATCCATCAACAATAGAATGGCTAAATAAATTATGGCATATTGCTACAATGAAACACTGTAATATGCAGCAATTAATATGAACAAATTACAGTTATATGAACAACCCAAACAACATATGGATTAAAAATGATGTTGAGCAAAAGTAGTAAGCACAACAGGTTACATATTATGTTGTTCCAAAAGAAAGGGCAAAACCAAACAATATATGATTTAGGGATGCATGCTTGTGATAAAACAATAGAGAAAAAAACAAGGAAATGGTTATCACAAAAGTTAGAATAATGGTTACCTCTAAAAGGGAGGGAAAGAGTTGTGTTCAGGAAGGTCACCGGGGGACTTCTGGGGTGCTGGCAGTGTTCCATTTCTTGATCTGGTTGGTCACACGGAGGTTTCTTTTATAATTATTCATTATATGGAATAACTGCCTTATGCATTTTGAGGTTTATTTCACAATAAAAATGCACAATTAAAAATAAAAAGTAGTTGAATATTGTAGATGGAATATCTGGAAAGAAATTTTGCTAGAAAATTCAGCTTATGAAATCTTTGACAGTAAAAACTGATGTGGGATAAAAAAACGGATTAAATAGTTTCTCGTAAGAGCTCACTTTTTGGTGTAGGAGAAAATCCTACACAAACATCCTTTTGTTATGTTCTAATGTAGTATGTGGATCTTTATCATAAAATGATGATCCAGGGAGAGAACTGTTACCTAAAACCTCAGATTTTTTTGAATTTTGAATGAACTAGCTGTTTTCTTCTCTGGATTAATAAGTAAAAGAACTAAAGAGATGCTGACCAAGTTGGAAATGTATGAACTTCCTTCTCTGCAGTCATCAGTTCCAGCTGTTTCCTCCAGTTATCATACTGGGTGGTGAAGTGGGTGGATCTTGCCTAGTAAACTAGCGCAGCTGTAGCTTTGTTAAGTAGGTGGCTGAGGGGCTCTCAGCACCCAGGTTCTAGGGTGGAGCCACTGACAATGAAACAGACCAGTATGCAGAAGAGCCCCAAGTGGTCACACTTTTCTGGAGGCATCCTCTGCTGGGCTGCAGAGCTCTGATGTTTGCAATCTTTTCCACCAAAGCCCACAGAACTTAAAAGCTGAGGTGCTCAGCTTTACAGAATCCTCTAAATCTGTGTATTTTACTCCTTCAATTTCCATAAAAAAATTAGGAAGAGGGGCAAAATCAAAAACGATTTATTTTGTAGCCATGTGAGGCCATTGCTTGCTGGTCTGATTCCCTGTGAGTCTTATTTGGAAGGACATGGCAGGGATTGGTCGTGAAAAGTCAAATCAAATTAAGGGTAGCTTAAGTAGGACAGCTAACTTGGCTCTTAGAACTCTGGATGAAGGGCAGCTGGGCAGGTTATACTTTCTGAGTCTCTTCTTGCTTCTGCAACATCCGTCTCCCCCCTCCCATCACTTTTTCTGCAGCATTTCAGTAAAAATGAGCCCTTGGAATTATCCAGTTAGAGGTTTCCTTGGTCTACTATTTGCATATGTGGTGGCAGTAGTGGCAGAAACCTTGAACTCCCCAGATCTGTCTGCAAAAACTTGCTGCTTATTCCGAGTTGGAAAGACTTGCAATATCCGCTACTGCCGCTTCCAGAGGACGTATGGCGTGCCGGGGTCCAGAGACAGAATTGTGGAATCTGCTTCCTTTCATCACTGCTGCTTTGATCTCAGTCTCACATTATTTACCAGGACAGGTTCGAGACAGATTTCTGAGGAATCTGGTCCTTTTATCTTAAAATTTCTTTTCCTAGAAAACCACGCTTTCAACTTCATGAGTTTTTACTTGAATTTACTTTCCAGGATAACATCTGTAGGAAAAGCTGCGTAAAGAGTAATAACATTTATCTGAAACATAGGCCAAAATTTTTTTCTTGACGGTAATGGACACTGATTAACAATCTATCAGTTCTCCAAAGCGCCAAACCACAAGCAAGAATGCCTTCTCAAAGGGAGGCACTACTAAATTCTCTTCCTGCAAAAGTCAAAAATCCTTCCACTCTCCGGGAGGATGACTCCCTTCCCTCGTCCCAGCAATCTGCCTCTTTCACTAAAGACTCAGGTTGTGACTTCTCACGGAAGCTTCATCCCCTGTTTTCTTTGGAGTGGAGAACAGGGGGAAGAGGGATGTATTACAACTCTCATCTGTACAATGCTACGCAGTTTACAAAGCGCTTGCACTTCCATCAAACTCCTCTGAGCTCCGGGAGTGAAGGAGGCATTCATTCATTCATCAAACATTTGCTCCGTCTGACCACAAGTTATTGGCCGCTGGGTCTCGCCTCACACCAGGGAAAGGGTGGGGCTCTCGCTCCCCGGAGCAGGTGCCTGGGATCAAGCTGAAAGATAACTTCTCGCTCAGTCGGGCTTTTGAAAGGCCTGTTTGGGGCCAAATGCCTCACCTTCGGGTGGTGCGCGCCCGAGCGGGCTGCCCGGCCTGGGCCTCCTCCTTGCTCGCCAAGGAGCAGTCACCACCTGCTCTGAAGGAAACCGCTACGGAGCAAGCTCTCTCCGCCGCCCTCGGGTCAGGGGTAAGATGAGGCGGCAGCTTAGGCTCCACTCGGCTCCTCCCCTTCCTCTCTTCAGTTCTGACGCGGCCGTAGAGGCGTCGGCAGCAGCCGCGGCGAGTCCCGCGGCCCGAGGCGCACCCACCCGCTCGCCGAGCCCAACTTCCTCTTCCCTCCGAGCGTCATCAGTGCGCGCCAGAGGCGCCCAGGGCGGGGTGGTTGGAAAGAGGAAAAAAGGCCAGCGGAGGAAGCCTCCGAGCGGAAAGAAAAGGGAGGGGGGAAGAGAGCGGTTGCTAGGTGACTTACGTCATCGGTCCGCGCCGCTTTCCTCCCGCCCCTCTCTCTGGAGTGAGGCGAGAGCCCCGCACTGAGCGAGCGAGTCAGCGAGCTGAGCTCCGGGCGCTGCTATCGCCGCCGCCGAGAGCGTGAGAGCGAGGGAGCATCCGAGAGACCCAGCCCCCGTGCACTGGACGCCGCCGAGACCTCCGCCCTAACCCAGGCCACCGGGAGCCGCGGCCACCCCTTTTCTCCCCCCCTCACCTTCCCGGCCGGCAGCGGCAGCTGCACACGCCGGAGCCCGAGCCCGAGCCGGAGCCGGCGGCCGGGGGGCCGGGAGGCGGCTACCTCGGGCGGGGCTCGTCAGCGGCTCCGCGGTGAGAGGGCGCTGAGATGCGGCTGGAGCTTCTGTCTCATCCTGGGGCGTGGGGCAAGGGACCCCCAAGGTGGAGGGAGGGGGTCCCAGCCTCAGCGACACCTGTGGGAGCCGGAAGCGGGGTGGCGCCGAGCGGAGCTGGCTGGATCCCCCACCTCGCCGCCGCCTCGGCCACCCGCCCGGGGCCGTAGCATCTCGCCCCGGAGTGTATGAGCCGAGACCCCAGGCTCGGCCACCACCCCCAGTCGGGGGGGCGGGGACCCCGATGTGAAGCGGCGGCCGGGGCGGCGGGGACAGCAGGACCGGCGCCGCCATCCTTTCCTTCCCTCCCCCTCCCCTCTACCCCCTCGGGGGGGTCTTCTCCCTTGGGCGGTCGCCGGCCCCCCGGCTCCTCGGCAGGACTCCGGGAGGAGTTCTTAGGGCCCCACCCCCCACCCCAGCCCCGAGGGCGGCGGGGCCGGGGGGGACCCGGAGGGCCGGCCGCAGCCTCCGCCCAGAGGAAACTTTATAAAAATCAAAATCCGGAGCCTCCCAAACGTGACTGTCCGGGGACAAGTGGCCCGGGACGGGCCGAACACTCAGCCTGAAGAGACCCAGGAAGAGGAAAAGAGGAGGTAAGCGGGACCGCCGCCTCCTGTGCTCCGGCGGCGCGGAAGAGACCCGGGTGGCCGCCCGGCTTAGCGATACCAGCCCCGCTTCTTCCTCAGTAACGCTCCGGAGTCTGCCGCAGCTGCCGCCTCCATCCCGAGGAGGAAGGGAACCAGCCCACTTACAGCGCTCTGGCTCTTCTGTAAAGTGTGAGTGGCCCCGGGAAAGGGAATTGAGGGGTAGAGAGGGGGAGGATGCCGGTGCGTTCTCCACAGTTTTGCCGATGTTTCTCCGGAGTGCTGGGAGCGTATAGATGAGCGGGGTACCTGAGTCCTCACTGCGGGCAGAAGGTATCAGGCAGTCCCGTGTTTTGTAACATTTTAGCTCTCTGTGTGTGATACGCAAGCCTGCAGGTTTCTTTTTGTGGAGTTCTGTCTTTCTGCAGAGTGGACACTTGCATGTTTCTGGCCATTAATTGGTAAAAGGAAACTGAGGAAGCCAGAGCATATGTGCGCACAGAGGACATCTCTGTGTATGTAGCTTTTCCTGGTACATCGGGTGGGAAACAGCGCTGTAGGTTTTGTTTCTGGGCAACTCTTATTTGGGTTCCCAAATGGAAGCCTCTGAAATTAAAATTCCTTTGTTTTCCTGCAGTCTTCCTTGAGAGTTTTCATTTTAGTACAGGAGTTTTTTACCTTCTCATTTCCTGGGTGCAGTTCCTGCGTATCAGCAGGACGTGGTAACAAAGATCAGTTACTCAGGAAACTTGGAGTTCTTAGGAATCATAACTGATTTGGGGGAGAGCATTTAGTACTTTAACCAGTTTATTAAAAAGGTATTTCATTTTTCCTTACCCAAATGCTTTTTTTTTTTTTTTAATAGCATATGTCCTAATCGACAGCATTTTTTAATTGGTGGAATGACTTGTGACTTATTTGGATTGTCTTCTCTATCAAATGAGGATGACTTTTTATCCCCCTTTGTTACTTTAAAGGAGAAGTCTATAGAATCTTTGATTTGTATTTTAAGTATCCTCTCAGAGTGCCAAATTAAGGTGCAGGAAGATAATGAATATTTTGTATATTTACACAGACTTTAAGGGTTAGGCATAGGTGGAATTTTACATAACAACACAGACAGCACTATACTGAGAATTGCGGTCCCTGGAGACAACTGTGTGGGCTTACATTCTGAACCCAATGCTGAGAGAGGCTCTGTGGAGTGAATGTAAGCCTGGGTCATCTGTGTTAAATTTTCCATTCAGGACCTTGATCAAACTTATTTAAAACTTTCTCAAACACTTTTTAGCCTGTACTTTTTTCTTCTGAAGTGACAAATTCTACAAGTTTATTAGCCCTCATTTTTATTAGCAATTCATTTATTTATCCCAAACCTGTCTATTTAAAGTTCCAGGACAGATCCTGAGCGTGTGTTTTGAGAAATGCTAGAACGAGCTGGAGTTCATCTTTTCCTGGTTTTATAGATTTTCACTGTTCCTCTTTACCATCATCTTTCCTGACTCTTTTTGTCTGTTTGAGAATAATTTCTTCCATCCCTTTGATCACTTTGCCCTCCTCTGGAACTTCTGCAGCTGTTTTATCCTTATTTATATGCCTTGTTCTTGTTATGCCTTTGTTATGAACCTTAAATTCTGTCTATTTTACGTAGGTACTGACATTAAACTTTTGAGTAGTGGATGTAATGTTGGATGTGGAATCAAAGACAAATGCTGCTGGATGGATCTGATATTTTGTAATCTTGAGGAAGTCACGTATCCCATGCTTCACAAAGATAGAAAGACAAATCTAGTCTTGCATAGGCTGTTTTTTGGGGGAGGAAGGGTGGACAGACTACCAGCGAGTTTAAGTGTAAATTATATTCCATCGGAGTTGCTTACTAACTTTAAGACTTTTATTGCTTTGGCTATAGATTGGTCAAAAATCATGACAATGTTTTATTGTATATTTGGGTAGCAAAGAAATAACAAAGTATTTGGGGGTCCCTACCTTTGAGGTACTTTTCCTTATGAGTGGCAGAGGCAATGATACCCAAACTGCACAAAACTGTGGGAAAAGGGGAATGGACCTGTTTTCTATGACCACTATATTGGAGATATTGTTTGGTACCTTATAGATGTGAATGTGTTTGTACATTTTTCATTGGGGAAATGTTGATATTCGACTATATAGAACATATTGGAGTGTTTGAGCCAGCGGAAGGTGTCTTTTAGGAAGAAAATAGCAGGTAGAGATAAAGTGTTAAGACTTTTGGAACTGGAGGATGTGGGGAACAGAGGTAATTAGGAAGTTAGTTGGTGGGAATTCAAAAGGAAGTTGAGTAGCTTAGGGTCTGTTTGTGCTTGTGTGGGTATGTGTTTACAGCTCAAAGAATCAGTTGAGAACAATATTCCTGAGATGGTAGTTTTAAACCATAGAGGAGAAATTGTATTTTAAACCAAGGCATTATACCTGGATTAGGATTTTGTTTTTCTAGGGAACCAACATTTTTATACCATGGTCACTGAAGAGCGATACAGATGGAGGAGTGAAAAAGGTGCTCCCAATATATTAGCATGGTGCTAGTGGTTTCTGATACAAAGTAATTCAGAAATGGGGCAGTGGACTTTGTTTTGGACATTAAATTTTAGGATTAACGTTGGATACCAGTGTAATCTCAAGATGGTAAAATAATGAATAATACCCTGAAAGTGTAGAGTTGGGAGTCATTATCAAAGTATTAAGGTTTCTTTTTTTTTTAAATTTTATTTTATTGAGTTATAGTCAGTTTACAATGTTGTGTCAATTTCCAGTGTAGGGCGCAATTTTTCAGCCATACATGAACATAAATATATTCATTGTTGCATTCTTTTTCACCGTGAGCTACAAAGTATTAAGGTTTCTCAAGAGTGCTGATGGAGAGCAAAGAGCTGACAAATGGGTATTTTTACTTGGGAGAGGAGAATCTGTTGAAGTTAGCAAAGGTATAGTAAGAACAGAGATGGATGAGACTCTCCCTAAAATAGATGTTTTTAAAGTGAGTAAAACTTGAAGTGGAAAAGGGAGGAACAGCCAGTCTCAGGACACATGATTATTTTTGAAACTACTGGCAAGCTTTTTGTAGGGTATGTCTCTTGAGGTTAAGTTCAGAAGAATATGTAGGATTTCACTGTTAAGGAACTTATACATAAAGGACAGATCTGTTTTACCAAATTCATGTTTTTAAAATGTGCCTTTCATTATCATACTGAGTTTAGTCCCCAACATGATGAAGTGGGGCTAAAATAGCTGGCAAAGAAGGCTGCTTCTCCTGCTGGTAGGTGGTGTGTGTCTTTGTGTCCCACACAGTGGACGGGACAGCCCTTTGCTGGCACAGCATTGCTGAAAATGCCTTTAAAAAATCTTTTTATTAAAAAACTAACAAATAAAACCAACTTGACACTTAAAAAACCCTGACATTTTTGAAGCATAAGATGCTGGAAGACTGATTTTATAAAAATTTAAAACAATTTTTAAATTTCTGTGGTGAAGCCTAGAATTTAGTGTTGATTCAAACAAGAATTAAGGATTGTGAGGTAAGGAATCTATATATCCACACTGTTTTGTGTTCGAATTCATTATCTCCCTAGTAGCTTCTTTGACCTCTTCTTAGGAGTGATAATTCAAATGGCAGGACCTTCTGGGGGAAGAGCTATTTAGACAGGGAGCTAGATCTAAGGTGGTTCTGGAACAGATGCCATATGGGTGCCTTCTCTCCTCACCCTCTATTTTCCACAACATTTTTCATGCAGGTGAAGTCATGTTCCAGTGAACCTTGAAGGGCAGCCTTTTTGGATTAATGTAATTTACTAGTAAAGACAGTGGGAATGGTGGGACTCTGGTAGTTGGAAATGGTAACGTCATGTGCTTTGCCTAGGCAACTTTGGGATTGATATGAGATGATTAAAAAGACTTAAGAGTGTGCATTTGTGTTTGTGTGTTTGACACCAGATGACCCCATAGCCCACACCTAGGCTAGCAGCGGCCCAATTCACTTACGTTAGAGATGGTACTTGGAGAAGTCTTGTGCTGCCTCTGACATCTCGTTGTGTAGAGGAGGGGTTGGCAAACTTCTTTTTGGTGAAGGACCAGTTAGTAAATATTTTAGATTTTGTGGACCACATGGTCCTGTCACAATGATTCATTTCTGCTCTTGTAGTGCAAATGCAGCCACAGACAATCTGTAGGTGAATGAAGGTGACTGTGTTCTAATAAAACCTTATGCATAAAAACTGGAGGTAGTATGGGTTTGGCTCATAGTTTATGGACCCCTGATGTAGACAACTGCCAAGTCCACCTGCATGCAGTCTGAGCTTCATTACTACAAAGCTGAGACTGCCTATTTTAGGTGGTCTCTGTTTTCTAAACGAGATGTGTTCCTTGGGATGTGTTCCTGAGATGTCTTAAAATGATTTTGCGTAAAGCATAGAGTCTACTGTTCAAGTTACTTTTGCCTCCATAGTAATGAAAACCATGGACTGAGGAACAGGGGCAATGCCATCTATGAAGGGATGCAGCCAAAAAGTAGGGACACTTGCATTTCTTGTTCAAAGATACCATACCATGTAAGATACTGTATAGTGGTATAATGGCTGTGCATCATGGCCAGAAGTGTCTTTGGAGTATCTGAAGAAACTTCTGGGTATAATTTTGAAAGATTCTGAAAATAAGTTGTAAAGCATTTGCTTTAGATGTGAAATTAGAAGTATTTATGGTTTGTTTCAATCAGGTAAAAATATTTGTCAAACTGTAAGAACACTAAGGTTTTATACTTCGGTTTCTTCAAGTCTTGATCTTTTGTAGTGACTAACTCAGTGTGTGGAATTATTGCTCCACCATTTTGGTTTTGTTAATTTCAAGTATTATTTCTGAACAGATCACTTAAGTTATTTAAATGTGTACATTAAAAAGCTTTGCTGTGTTCTTAGAGGTAAATGTAACATGGGTTAATGTATTTCTTAAGTGAATCTGCCTCAAATGTGTGGTTTAGAAAGGATAATTCAGTTTTATCAATTTTACATCATAGCTAGCACCACAACACTTGTTTCATATGTCAACGAATAGCTACGTTGGATGATGGTATATTTTTGCCTGGTTTCATAAATCTTATTTATCTTTGGGTTCCCCAGTTTCTGTCAGGGGAAAGGATTACTCTTCCAATAGTGACACTTTTTAGTTATTGTCAAGCCTGCTTTTACTTTACATAGTATTTCTACACATATAATAGATACTTCAATTCCTCTTCCTTTAAGAAAGGTGCCTGACAGTTTTATATAAACTGACATTTTTAGTATACCTTTTAGAAAGAAGGTCACTGTAAAGTTACTTTCCTATTCATTAGGAGATGATTCTTTCCTTGCTCTTTTTGAAAATCTTTTTTTTTTTGCCTTTTTAGGTAATTTGTCATTCTCAGGCTTAAGGATGGGTGGCAATTTAAAAGACACAAGGTGTTCCTCTCATATCTGCAAATATCCCAAATAGAAATGTTCCATATTGTTGACACTTTCAGTGGACCAGGGAAAAGAGTGGTGCATTACTTTTTTTTCTTTTTAGTGTAGTTGAATTTTCATTACAAACAGATGAGTAAAGTTGTTTTCAAATAATGAACTCTTGCTGCTAAACCTTTCTCCTTTGAGACTTTTTCCCACTAAGTAGAAACCCAGCCTGTCTTATGCCTTCATGTAGTTGTAGGTTTTCCCTGCTTTCTCCTGACCCCTCCTGGGCACTTTCTCATGCTCCCTTTCACATGTGTTTAGAGTGTATTTCCTAAATCAACATGACATTTCCTGAACACTATGGGATATATATTTTCTAATAATTATACTTTTACCCACAAATATATTTAAAATTTCCTCCTACTCTACCTTCAGAATTGATGAATTATTTGAGGGAACATCTGTCCTTGATCTGGATCCTGAGAGACAAACCAATGTATGACAGTTTTTCTAAAATATTCCCTTAAAAAGTTTTGAGTAACAATTGATTTCTCTAAAATTGTAAGTTGATACAAGTAAATACAAGATCCTATGTTTGTGTTGTGCTATCCTGCAATGCAGGCTTTTGAAAAATAATACAAATGCACAAGAGTCCTTACTGCTTGAGTATCTTATATTTTGCTTTTCCCCCATCACCTAAGGGACAGCTGGCAGATCAGTCAGATACTATGAAGTTTCTGTTGCTTTGTGGTGTTGCCTCTGCCCTTTTTTTCTTTTTTTTTTTTTGTTCCCAGCTGAAGTTTGGCTACTGGAGACCTGGGTGACTTCAGGCAGGAGGCAGCATGTGCTGAGCTTGTGTCTGTGGGAGCCTGAGTCATGCTGGATGCTCCTTTCTGCATGACTGCTGTGAAATTTAGGAAATATTAAAAGATATGGTGTAAAATATTTTCCTGTCACTTAGCCTTTCCTCTGAGCAGATCACCCTAGGATAAGACACCGAACCCATCAGTATGTTGGGCCAAATGTGAAGTATCAAGACACATTGCTGGTTTGTTTTTGGAAGAATGTATCTATCTTATGAGACTTTTAAAATGTCATGCTTTTTAGGTCAGTTAAGGGTCTAATAATAGACCTTTGCATGACATCCTCTATGTCTGAGAAGGACTTGCCTCACTAGTAGTAGTGGGTAATTTGCAACAATCTCGTGGTTGGAAGCACTATGCATACCTGGAGCCAGCACCGTGTTGCTAGTTCACTTCTCATTTCCCTTATAAAATACATTCAATTCTATGGAGGCAAAAGATCCATTAGTTAGGCAGAGTACCTTTTTAGCTGTGTGGCCTGGGACAAGCTACTTTTCCTTTTACTATCAGCCTCATCAGCTGTCTGTGGAAAACTATGTCCTTAACAGGGCTGTTGTTAGGATTAAATGAGATAATATAAAGTCTATGCAAAGCTTGTCCAGTGCCTGGCATATGGTAATGTGACCCATCACTGTTAACTTGAGTTAAATATCTTCTAAAGTGTGACATAGACAGAAGGCTAAAGTCAGGCTTTATGTTGCCCAACACTTAAACTCAGCCCTGGAGTTTGACAAATAAAACTGAAGTAATTCTGCAGTGTTTTCAAAAGCATCTGTACTAGTGTGTGATTCATTAACATATTATTTAAAAATCTTAAAAAGTAGAGAAATGACAGAACTGCCATTATTTACAGCTCTGTTCGTTTAAACAGAGCTGAAATTTGAATTCATCTCCAAAGACCTCAGTATGCTTAGATCTGAAAGGACTCTTTTTGACTAATTCATTGATTAGCTCTGAAAGTGACTTTGGTTTAAATTGTCCATTTGGAAATATCAGGATGTAATTGGGTTATCAAGTTTTTTAACATCCTTTGGTTTAATGCTTGGAAATGAAAAGCTTTAAAAAAATCATGAAGAAGTTTAATAAGTTTAATTTATGTCATTACATCTCAAACTAAGATTGATGGAATTTTATTCAGGTGATTTTGTTGTAACTGAATTTTGATTTTCTCCTTTTCCTAAAATGATGTGAAGGTGTGGTGGACATTCCCTTTTCATGCTTAATATTTATTAAATACAGGATCCGTTTTCAGAAATAACCTTTCCTTCAGGTTTGGCATAATCAGTGTTCAGCTGACCAATTCAAGAAATAAATGCTTCTTGATTTTTTTTTGTATTTGGGAAGTATTTCTATTTTGAGAGCAATATGACTTTGCTTTCATAGTCTGTTTATTTAATAGAATTCTATATTTAAGATAAGTGTATGAAAAAAATCCAAAGGCAGAAAGAAAAGATTGAGATATGTTTCTTAGTACTGTTTATCTTGCCAACTCTTGTCCTCATTCTCTAATTTCTTTTAAGACACGTTTGCTTTAGATTTTGGTGTAAATGCAGAAATTAAATTAGCTTATGTATTAGTGCATCTCTAAGTAGTTAATTTAATGAATATTCTAGTTTTTTAAGCAAATTCAATATTTTAAATATTTTTGTTTGTTGGTAACGATTGCAATCATGCTTCTGGAGTTACACTTCTTTCCATTTTAGAGATTTTCAGAACTTTGCAGTCATGGATGTGTTACTAGCCTGATGGGAGAAGAGCATAGGTTCTCTAGTCAGTTTAAATTTCTTCCAGCTTTTTTTATTATGTATGTAATACCGGAAGGCTATATAGATAAATATGTGGGACATCGTTTTCTTTTGCATGATTGGTGGTCTCTTTAGTGACTACTGTGTGAATTTGATAATGTCACCTTTGGGATGCTGCTGTAATGAATGGGGAACTTTTTTGTACCTATTACAGAGGTAGACTTTTTTTGTTAGAGAAATATTAAAATTCTAACTTACTAGATGAGAAATTTAGAGCAGGAAACAAAATGTCAGAATTTTTGAAAGAGCATTTAGTAGGAGAGGAGAGAAGGGTTGTACAGAGGTGGGGAGAGACACGCAGGGCATAGGAGGGAGGGAAGAGGCAGACACGGGGAGAAGGGCTTGGGAAGGTCTGAGGTCAGCCTTAGTCTGAGGTCACAGCCTGTCATTTCTTTGGGCTGTGGCCCTGGGGCATTACCACTTGTTATCTACCGCTCTTTGAAATGTTGATTAGATGCTTGACTCTAGTTCCTGCTTTTCAGCATCTGGATTGTTTAAACCACTGAAGTTGTACTCGCTATGGGATAGTCAGTGTATCCCGGGCTGGGAAGATTTCCACAGTACCTGCTAGGAGAGGGGCAGATCAATGGTTTTTGACTACATTGGAGTTTCTTTTTGGTTTTGTTTTGCTGTTTTCTTTCCTCATTGGCCACTTTTCCCTAGCTTTGCCTAAGAAGGATACTTGTAGTTCTGTGTATGTGATGTAGTAGTTGAGAGGCAAGCCTTGGAGTTGACAGACCCAGCTTCCTCCAGCTGCGCTGCTTTGTGACCTTGGGCAGGTTATTTATTCTTTGTGTGAACCTGTAAACCTGGGATCATAATAATACTACCTACTTCTGTCACAGGGCAGCTAAGAGGATTGAGATAATGGATCACAGTGTCTTCTCAGAGTTAGTGCCCAGTAAATGTTAGTTGTTGCAATAATAATAAATAGTACAATACTATTGTTATTTCTGTGTGGTTGCTGGTTTTTTTGTTTTTTGAATGCTGAATACATTTGTAGCCTTAGTTTCTGAATAGGTGAACTGTTTTGAAAACTGCCTTTATTCAGCAGCAGACATTTACTGAGCACCTACTGTGACAGGCATTGATCTAAGTGAACAGGACATAAAGCCCCCTGCCCTCTGGAAACTTACATTCATTCTGGCTGGGGGAGACAAAATACATAAAGCAAAGTAGATGACCCATCACCCATCTTATGAATTTTGGTGTTTGACTCCATATGTCTAAGCCTCCATTAACCAGCCTAGTAAGCTTTCACCTTTAGATCTTTTTTGTTCATTCCTGTAGTTATGCTTGAGAGTGTTTGTGGCAGGAGCGCCCTAAAAGCACAGAGCTAGTCTCATCTCCAGCTACTGCTCCATCTGAATTTTAAGGCACGTATCACTCCTCATCATTTCCCTGAGTTGCTGCTTGCATTGGCTATCACAAAGCTTACATTTCAGTCCCCACGCTTCTGTTTCTTGTTGTTTTCAGATGTGTTTCTCCTCCCCAGCTTATCACTTTTGCTCATTTGTTTCCTTTCCTAAGAGGCAATAGTAGCAACTTCTTTTAAGAAGTATTCCGTCTCTAATCTAACTGTATTCTTTCTTTCTGCTGTGTTGTATTTCTCACCCTCTGTGTGTTGTTAACTGAGATATTTAACTTACTTATTCTCTGTCTTTAAAAAATATATATTTTTCTTGTCTCTTCAATTAAATTGTAAGCCTTCTTAGGTCAGGGATTACCTTCTATTCTGAGCCTTAGCTTCCTCACTTGAAAAAAAAGGTAATACCTACCTCACAGGGATGTTGTGAGACTTCAGAGAGGTAATGTGTGGAAAAGGTCTTGAGCCAAATCCTTAATAAATGTAGTTTTTTTTTCTTTGAATCACTCTAGTTCCTAAAGTTGGTACTGGGCATACATACAGTCAGTGCTTAAAAAATACTTGTTAGTTTATCCTGAATTGAGGTTGGGAGTCTTTTAATTTAAATTCCTCTTGTGTGGATAATTTTATTTTTTTATTTTCAGATAAGATTCAAAATATTACTTTTCAAGTGTCACATGAAAAAGGCTGAGGCATTAATAAGAGACAACAGAACGGTGACTAGAGCAGGGACTGAAGCCCCGTTGTGTGGGTTCGGTACGGGCTGCCACACTTGTTGGTTATGTGACTCTTGGCAAGTTGTTTAATTTTCTTGGCCTTAGTTTCTTTATTTGTTAAGCTGGGGAAATAACAACTATTTCATGGATACTGTATTGTTAGATTAAATGAGATAATAAATGAGAAGCACAGAACATTGCCTGGCACACAGCAGTGGCTCCAGGGAACATTTGGAAACATCCGGAGATGTTTTTGATGGTCACAGCCAGGGGAGAGGTGTGTGTGAGGGTGCTGCTGGTGTCTAGTTGGTAGGGGCCAGGTGTAAACCTTGTACAGGACAGCACCCCACTATGAAGTGTCATCTGGTTGAGAAACCTTGCTCCATCATTAAATTCTCTGTTTCTCATTTGATTACTTCCTTTGTAGTATAAGGTACTTTACCAGTTAGATTGTGTGTAAATACTGATTATTGATAAAGATAAAGCATAGACATGGATAAGCCTCTAACCCACATTTTAAAACATAGACATAAAGGAAAATTAACAGATTTCATGATTTTTTTTAGATGATAAGGCAATTACTCAAAAAGTAAAAGTATTTATACTTATTATTCAGAAGCTAGGAAGGATTTCTAGATAGATTTTACTGATCTTTAATTTTTAATTTTTTCAAATTTTTTTATTTTTTATTTTTTATTTACCCCACCCACCTGACTTAATTTTTTTAAATGGCAAACTATTCACGTGAAAGTATAGCAAGAGTTAGGGGGCTTACAGAATGTGAGTACCATGATATGTAAATATTTGTAAAGTCAAGTACACACTAATGGAAAAAGCAAGTATCAATGTTAATAGAATGATCATTGGGAGAAACCTTGCATCATGTCTGATTTCCCTTTCTTCCTTCAAGTTTTATTACTCACTGAGGAATTAATTTTTTTCCTACTGTTTAAAATTGAACCCTGTCCATTTAAGGAGCTTCTAATTTGATACCCTTGCTATTTTCCTTTATTTTCCTACCTGAATTGATACTTTGCTTAAGGGAGAGCCTTTTCTAGTCCAGATTTAACCTAGCATTCAAACCTCCTTGCACTATCCCTTAATTTTGGGGAAAGGTGTAAGTGCCAAGGCTCTAAGGCTGGAATTGGAATGAACCAGCTTTTCTCTTATGTATAGTGTTAGTTTCCAATTCTTTGGGAGAATTGAAAAAGTAGTCAATTGCATCATTTTCTGTGTTGTAATTCAAATGACTGCTTCCATCTAAAAACTGACTGTATCTCCATTTGTATGTAACATGTATATATTTAATGCAGTTTGTGTGTGTGTGTGTGTGTGTGTGTGTGTGTGTGTGTGCATGTGTATACTTTCATGTATGTGTCTGCACCTGGCTATTTCCTCTGTCTGGAGTACTGTTTTCCTTTCATCTGTGAAACATTTATCCCTTAAGACTCTATTTAAATACCATCTTCTTTAGAAAGCCTTTCCTGGTTAATGTGAGTTGTTTTTTCTTCTGGCTACCCACGGTATCTATGTGGCTTTCATAGCACTTAACATAGGTATTTGTATTTTTCTCTTCTACTAGCCTGTCAGTTCTTTGAGGACAATGGTTCTATCTTATTTATCTTTTTAGTGAATCTCTCCTCCCCTAAATGCCTAACATTTGCTGCCACATAGTGGCATATAGTAAGTCAACCAATGAATGAGAGAGAAAGAAAAGAAAAAAGGGAACGATTTTCTAATAGGCTCTGCAAGAGGAGAATATTATTATCTTGTCACTTTGTATCCAAGTGCTTAGTGTAGTGTCAGTCCAAAGGTGTTCAAAAAATATTTATTAAATGAATTAGAAGACAGTCACAAAAGTTGATAGAGATTTCATGTGAACTTTTCCCTTCATTTCTAGAAAGTATAAAACAGCCTATTCTTTTGGTACATGTGATGCATTAAGGTGACCTTCTTCTTGACTCAGCAATGAGACTTTTGATCCAACAGGTACTTCCTGAAAGATGCTTTTGGTTGATTTCTTTTCCACCTAAGTCCCCATTCTCATGTTGAGCTTGTTGGAAAGATGAATGTGTGGTATCAGTCTACGTCATGGATGAACTATCATTAAGTACAGGTGTTAAATATGGCCTCTGATCTCCTCTGCATTTGGGCCCAAGCAGAGTGAGTATATATTTACTCTCAAATATGGATAATGACTGAGGCTGTTGAAGCAGGAGAGGAGGGTGGCAAAGTTGCCTATTAGGTCTCTTTTTCTTTTGTTGATGATTGATTTTATACCTCAGAGCTGCCCCTAGTTATTTATAAAGAATTAACTAGGAGAGGGCTGAGAATCTACAGGATAAAAGTGTAGATTTGATCATTTGATAAATTAATAATTTGATCATTATTTGTTTTGATTATCATTGTTACCACTTATTGAATGTTTGCAATATATCAGACCCTCTGCTAAGGATATTTACATACGTTATTCATTTCTCACAGCAGTCCCTATGAAATAGATACTAACAAGCCTGTTTTATGGGAGAAGAACTGATTCAGAGAATTTTCTAAGAATGTATAGCTAGGAATTTGAATTCACAGAACTAGGATTCAAATCCAGATCCATCTGACTGTGGTTATGCTTTTAGTCACCGTGCTGCTGCCTCTTAAGTTTCAGTGGAGGAGTTTTTGGGTTTTTTTGAAATTTGTGTTTTTATTTATTTATTTTTGGGAGAGGGTAATTAAGTTTGTTTGTTTGTTTGTTTGTTTGTTTGTTTGTTACTTAATGGAGGTACTGGGGATTGAATCCAAGACCTTGTGCATGTTAAGCACACACTATCACTGTGCTATACCCTCCCCCTTCCGTGGAGGAGTTTTGTATTGAAAATTCTGGTGCTGAAATAGTAGGGGAAAATAATAGGATTTCATTCTATACAGATGTTAGAAGGAAGAAGATTAACAGGTTCATGGAGAAAGCAGTTCCCAGGTTTATTTTCTTATACAAAATAATTATGAAATTTAAACCTGTAATTTAACCAACTTGCAGTAATTTGCATTTTTTAAATTAAATTCAGTCTTGCCCTTGGTATCACCATCAGGACAGGCATCCCAGATACATCTTTAGCAGTAGAAGAAGCCTGTCTAGGTCAAATCTAAAGGCTTAGGGAGCAAAGTGATGTTTTATAAATAATTATTTTCTATGTGTAAAATGTGTTTTGTCATTAGAGTTAAATCTTTTGAAAGAGATTCTTATTTAGGGGACAAGCCTCAGAAATATATTATTTAGATTTGGAAATGTACGGTTTGTCATGCTGGGAAGGGGTAGCAGAAAATTTGGGAAGCAGCACTTGTTAGTCTCTAAGATATACAGTAAGTCAGTGGGTACAAGCAGAGTGTTTTTCTTATGTGGTTTTTTAAACTATTTTTGTTTGCTGAGATAGTGTTTGTCATTAGAATAAAAAATTCATTTTTCCTTCCTCCCCATACTTTGTATGGGACTATTCCTTACTCAATTAGTTTATTTATAGTTGTTTTACATTTAATAAATATAGTGAGAACATAGTTTTGACGTCTGTGCCCTGTTATTTTTATTTGTTCATTAAGAGATTTAAATAGTTTTGAATTTTATTTTGTTACCTTAAAAAGAGCTAAACCTGGATATTGGTCTTTAAAAATGTCTCATAGAAGATTTTCTCTTTCCTCTTGGTTGTGTTTTAAATACTGTATTTCTAACTGTAGTTATATACATTTGAACTTTGCTCCTTCCAGAATTATAATTCAGTGCTAAAGCTACATGCAAACACTAAGAGCACTGTGCTGAATGATGTTCTAGTAAATTTTAAAAATGCCTAAATGAAATGAATTCTGGTAAATAAGAATTCAGGGTTGGGGTACAGGGAGTCGAATAATTATGTCAAGACTTTAGGAGTCTAAGTCTTAGGCTCCTTACTGTTCTTTCACATTATCTACCACAGGTTGCCTTTCTTTTCTTTTTTTCTCTCTCCAGGCAAACAGGTTTTATTTCTACCTTGTAAGCTTGCATACTTATAATTTTGTAAAAAGTTTAAGGTTATAGAAAATTTATAAATAATTCTGCAAACATACATAGTAGACAATCAAGTAAATGTGCAGTACCTTGAATTACATCAGCTTTAAATCACATAATTCTTTATAATTGGTCATAGATGCACTTATTTGCAGGCATACATGTTGGGTTTCCTTATTTTTGTGTCCTATTTCCAACATTCATACATTTTCATACTTGACCAGGCAGAATTACATTCAAACTAGTGATGAAAAACTCAGCATAAATGTACTGTGCCTGAACCACTATTCCAGTAGTTCCCACAATTTAGCAAGCATCAGGATCATCTGGGGGCTTGTAGGACCATAGATGCTGGTCCCCAAACCTGGTATTTGATTCAGCAGGTCTGGGGAGAGACCCAGGAGTATAAGTCTTACATGTTCACAAGTGATACTGATGATTGGGGGACCAAAATTTGAGAACCAATGTACTGTACTAATGAGGTGATGCAAACCACTTATTTCAGAAGTTCAAGTACTTGCGTATAAAGATTAAGGCTTTGAACTTGTAACCTTAATTAGCAATACCCAATCTTAGACATCAGTTTTTCATGTTGCATTGGTTAACTACTCCTCCCTCTTGACTTGTACCATTTTGGGGTTATAAAGCAACATGAGCTTTAAAGCAACATTTATTTGGATTTGAATATTGCCTCCTAGTATCTGATTTGCATAAAAGTACATTTGTAAAAGGCTTCTATGGCCTAGATAATGTTATTTGATTTTTAAAAAATTTTGAAAAATAGTGTTGCACCTGCTATAAAAAGACTGAATAGCATCCAGGAGCCTTACAGGCACAGAAAAGGAAGAACTGAGTATTAAAGGAAGAAAAAAAGCTTGAAATATTATCCCTCCCATGGAAAAGAAACATAAAGTATATTGGCCAAATGTACTGTGTCTTCTGGGATTGTTCATTTTTAACAAGCAGCTGGGGGATGCTGAATTGGTGGTCCTCAAAACTCTATTTTGCATAGCAAAGCCCTAGAATGTCAGTGTCTAATGTTTCCATATAAGTTTCAATTAGATTTTTAACACAGAAATAGATACAGTACTTGAACCCATAAACATTTCACTAAGGTAAAAAACACAGTAACAAATTTTAACAGTGCCCTGGCAAATTCATACAATAAAAGTAAAAGCCATCCCAGGGGGACAGTCCGTTAGTATCCTCCATAGATGCACAGTTTGCCTTTCTTAGAAGTGAATATTAATATGGCACTATTATGAAAACAATATTGATGTCAGCATTTGAGTGCTTAATATGTGCCTGGCACTCTTCTGTGTGCTTTGTATGTATTAACTCATTCAGTCCTCACTGTAGCCCTCTGAGGTAAGCATTGTTAATGCCCCTGTTTTATAGTTGAAAATTTGGCATAGAGGAGTTAAACATGCTCGAGATCTCACCTTTTCTTAGTAATGGACCTGGGATTGTATCCAGGCAGTCTGGTTCTGTAGCCTGAGATCCTAGTCACTATTCTATACTACAGTTGTTTTCTATATATTTATTTCATATATTATTTGCAGAACAGTGCCTGGCACACAAGGTCTATTGAAGTGCAGGCCATTTGCAATGGCATTTAATTATACACTCTATAAGGTTGGCAGAGCATGTCATTATCCATTTGTGTCTGTATATATGTCTGTATATTTTTCTGCTATTAATTAGGCTCCAGACTTGATTTAAATTTCCACTAGTCCTTCTTTTAATAGCTGAGTTCCCTGAAGTTCTTAGAAACTAGATGATTGCCTCAAATTATATGGCCTTGCTAGATCTCAAAATTAGCTTTTCTTACCACACATTCAACTTTATTTTCATTCCTTTTGAAATGGATAAGGACTAAGATTTTTACTTATTTATTTATTTTTGGAATGATATTGGTTTAGAAAGACAGAGGCAAATATGCTAAATTGTATGCCCAGTTGCTGGAGGAAACAAATTATTATATGTTCTAAAGTTTTTTACCTGTAAAATTTTGAGAGTAGTATTACCTCATCCTGCTGCCTTGTGAAATTGAATCACATCACTCATAATAATGTGAAGTGTGAGAAATTGTACTGATGATGGAGCATATCAGCAGCCTTTAAGAGAAATAATATAAACCATATTTCCTCAAATCTAAGAAGCCTTCTGTGTTAGTTTTCCATTGCTGCTTTAGCAGCTCACCTCACAGTCACTGTCCATCAGGAGTCTGGGCGTGGTTAGCAGGGTCCTGTCCTCTGAGTCTTACCAGACAGAAATCAAAGTGTCAGCCAGTGCTGCGAGCTCATCTGAGGCTCACAGTCCTCTCCCAGGCTCAGTTTGTGGTTCACTGGCTGGGAGTAACAGACACTCCCCTAGAGGCTCCTGGAGGCCACGCTTAGGTTCCCACATGGCCTTCTGTATGCACAGTTCACAGCATGGCTGTTTGCTATTTAAGGACAGTGTTCTCATAAGAACTGATTTTTTTAGGTCAGGCCAACCTACAGTAATCTCAGTAATTTAAAGTCAGCTTATTAGGGATTTTAATTACATTGATAGAATCCTTTCACAGCAGCATTTAGATTACTATTTGGTTGAATAACTTTGAGAAGGTGTGTAAACCAGGGTGTTAAAATCTTGGGAGCCATCTTAGAATTCTGCCCACCACATGATCAATTATAAGACAAATTGTTATTTTATTTGTCAGTAAGGAAGAAAAATGCTGGCTTAAAGTATGATAGAGTGCATTATAAGTACTTGGATATTGCCTCGTCAAAAAAAATTGAAATTGTGGTCATTCATCTAATCACAAATATTTGCTTCATGAATATCAAACTTAGTCCCCACTGCTGCCTTTCTGTGCTTTTTTGCAAGCATCAATTTTTTTTTAATGCTGAATCATAGTGTAATCTTTTAGAGGATATTAAAAATTGGGATGTAAACATGACATGTGTACCAAAAGTACACAGAGTTCAGTAAAAGTTATGGTTATATAAACTGTCAGTGACCAAATTTGCACATGCCCAGGGAATGACAGCTACATTGTGACCACCACAGGGCAAATGGTGATTGCTTTTGTTTGTTTCCTACTTATTTGCAATCAGCTTTATTGAGATATAATATATACAGTAAACTGCACCCATGTAGGGTTTCATTTGATAAGTTTTGACAACTGTATTCATGGAAACACTACCACAATGAAGACATTTCCATCAGCCTCAAAAGAGTCAGTCCCTTATCCCTGGGCAATCACTGATTTGGTTTTTGTTGTTGTTGTTGTTATTGTAGATTAGTTAGCATTTTCTGGTATTTAAGTGAGAAAAAATGGTTATGGAGACAGTATTCTTAATTTTGGGGTTTTCTCCAGACCCCCTCATTCTTAGAGAAATAATTTCCTTTTTAGGTCTTAGGCTTATTCCTTCAGTGTGGGAGTAAAATGATTGTCCTTGAAGCTTTCTGAATACTGTTCTGGGATGTTCTTGACTTCTGCTTTGCCTAGGTATTTTTTTGCCACTTACTCAGAGTTGGCTCTCCTACCCCATATGTGTGCGTGTACAGCTTCCAAGTCCACTGTCTTTGTAAGGCCCATCAACAGAAGCAGTTTTCAGCTAGAAGTTCCAGGCTTCTAAACAATTTCACATTGTTACGGTCTGAAGCTTTTCACCTGTTAACTTAAGATAGTCTTAACCCCCAAGAGAATCCCAGAATGTACTCATCTCAGTTTTTTCTTAAGATTCATAGTACAATTTGAATTTTAGGATGCATGAGAGACTTCCCTCCTAGTCACATCTTAGGGTTATTGCTTGTTTCATGTTGCTTGCTGTGTGCAGCGGTTTCCAGTGCAGGAAACACTCTGGGAAAAGTCTTACTTCCTGGAGCACAAGAAAAAGGGAACCAAGGGAGGACTCATGAAGCTCTCAGAAAGCTCTTTTAGCTGCCACTTAACACAACATTGTCCAATAGAAGTATAATGCAAGCCGGATATCTAGTAGCCATATGAAAAAACTAAAGAGAAACAGGTGACATTAATTTTTAATATATTTTATTTAATATATCACAATATTATTATTTCAACATGTAATCAATATGAAACTATGAAAACTTATTAAGGAGATATTTTAGATTCTTTTTCTAGTACTAACTCCGAGATCTGGAGTATATTTTATACTTACACCACGTCTCAGTGTAGACTTAGCCACATGTCAAGTGCTTACTAGCTTTTGGCTGGTATATTGGACAGTGAAGATGTAGGTTATGAACTTTACTTTTCCCATTAAGACAGTAGTGTATGGATTCCACAAGAAATTGGCTTTAACAATGCTTGACTCTAATAGGTTGACCTAACCTATTGAGTGTTTCAGAATGGTTTCTATGGTTGAGATATAAAATACTTTGTTAATAAAGACAAATACATTTTTATACATTTTCCTCATACAGGTAAGCTTATTGTTGAAAATTTGAAAAAGTCTGGGTAAGAGACTACAGATTGCCTTTATTTCTTAATCCAAAGATGATAAATATTGAATTCTGTTGAATTTCCTCTTCATGAATGTTTCATTTTAAATTAAAGAGAAAAGAGATTCCTTTTTGTCTTATTTCCTTGCTCCTCATATTCATATATTTATTGTTATTGACAGTCCTTTTGCCCCTTTGCTTACATTTACTCATTCAGAGTCCCAGGCTGTATTCCACCATGGGGACCCTGTGAGAGGTCCTCTGTGGAGTCTGGTTATCTGAATGGTGCTCCCTAGATGGGCTTAACAATAGAAGCCCTGATGGCCTTTACGTATTCATTGCTAAACCAATATAGTTGCTTTCTATTTTTGCTGGCAGTGTTTTACACAATGCACACCCAGCTTTTTTGTGTTGTTGAGATATAATTCACATGCCAGAAAATTTACCCTTTCAGAGTATACATTTTAGTGGGGTTTAGTTTATCCATGAAGTTTTGCACCCATCACTACTATTGAATGCTTTATCATTCTCATCACCTCAGGAAGAAACCCCAAGCCCATTAACAGTCCCTTCCCATCTCCCCTCTTCCCAGTTCCCTGGCAACCACAAATCTACTTCCTATTTCTATGAATTTGCCTATTTTGGACGTTTCATATAAGTGGAATCATACAATATATGGCCTTTTATATTTGGCCTTTTTCACTTAGCATAATGTTCAAGGTTCTTCTGTGTTGAACCATGCATCAACACTTCACTCTTTTTATGACTGAATAATATTCCACTGTATGGTGATACCACATTTTGTTTATTCATTCTTCAGTTGATGGACATTTTGATTTTCTCCAATTTTTGGCTATTATGAATAATCTAGTTTTTGTGATTACATTCATTCTTCAAAAACATTACTTTCTTCATGTCATTCCTTATTCTTGTCAAAACTTTCAGTGGCTCCCTATTGCTTGTACAACAAAATAGAAGATGCCTAGTTTGCATTAAAAGTCTTTGCTACTTTCCTTTCCACCCTTCTTTTCCATTGTTATGTAGTTTACTATGTCTAAAGTATGTGCTACATATAAATGATAGATTATGCAGACAATATATTCATCAGTTGAATTCATTTTACAATGATTTAAATTTTTAATGAAAACTTCATTTACGAACCAAAGAGATAGATAAGTAGATAGATAGTCTGGAGAATTTTAGAAAGGCAACTATTAGAGTAAAGAGAAGCATTATTGTAAAATAAAGAATTTTTTTTCTGGATTTGACCATAATGTCAAACAGAGACATTCATTTTCATATAATGTGAAAAAGCACCTCATTTGAGTCAGCCTTTGATATGTGGAACTCATTCAAATCATTCATTTTCTGTTCAATGCTGTTTTTTTTCCTGAGGCCTCAGGTTTTTTTTTTTTTTTTTAATCCAGATAAAGTCAATCTTTTTCCCCTTTTGACATGTCTGAAATTGTTAAAAAGGAAATATTTTTACATCTACTTAAAAATAATTTCAAGAATGTCTTTATGCATATACACAAGCAGACAAATACAAACACACAATGGTATTCTCTCCCATTACATAGAAAAGAGAGCATAGTATATAGATTTTTTTAAGAAAATTTCAGTTTGCCCTAGAAATCTTTTCATAATAGTACATTGAGAACATTCTCATTTTTTTTTTCCTGCAGGATAATTTCTCTAAGATGTGTATCCACTTGAAATGTGATTACCTATACTTAGAAAAAGAGAGAAGGGGATATAAATGGGAAAAAGGAAACAATGTGCAGATGTTTGGACTTTGTTTATAGGTGAAAACAATGGAAGATCAGAAAATTTAAGTAATTGCCCAGGATCATGCAACCAGCGCAGGGTCCTGATGCTAATCTAGGTGTTTCCAAGCTCCTGGCCTCCCTGCTATATCCATGTTGCATTTGATGAAAAAAAGGAGAGAGAAATCATGCCAACTTCTTTTTCAACAGAAATAATAGAATTCCAGACTTTATTTTCTGGATTAGTCCTTTAAGAAGCTTTGCATTCTGAAGCCTCTAGGTGTGCTTATTGAGAAGTATCATGAAATGATAGTAGATAAAACACTCTAGGGTGAAATAAAAAGTATTGAAAAAGAGACCCTGATATACATAGGTGTTTATCGCAGGCAGCATTTCATATTGGTGAGGGGAAAGATGGATAATTATGTTGCAACAACTTTCTAATTAACCAAAAAAACCCCAAAAAACCAAAGAACAAATGTTCATTGCGTCACTCTTTATATAAAAATAATTTAAAAATTAAACAAAAGATAATATAAAAGGATTTTGTGAGGTTAGCCTTTTTACTAAATAGACTGAACTGAGTGAGTATAGTCATGAAAGTGTCATTTTTTTTCCCCAATCACTGTTTTTTTGAATTTTCTTTAATTGCTCCTTAACATCATCTTGGGTCAAGCTCATAGCTTTCGTAAAGTATTTTTAGTTACAAAAGGTCTAGTTCTGCTTTTGCACCTTATTGGGCTTGACCTGTGATTGGAGAGATCTGTATTACTCTTTCATGCTCCTTCCCCCGTTGTTGGGAGTGTAAATGTATGCAGCCTTTTTGGAGAGCAATTTGACATTATCTGTAGAAACAAGGTGCATATGCCTTTGACTCAGGAGTTGTATGTACTTCCAGGAATTTAGTACTACGGGTATACTCATACAACTTTATTTGAAAGGTGAATTCTTTAGAGATGAAAATTCTTTGTTCTGATAATTCTGCAAAACTGTAGTGTGTAACTTAGTGTTTATTAACAAGAGAGCTGTTAAACTTATCTCTAACTCTTCCAGCAAGATGGTGAAGTATGTTATAATTTAACTACTGGATGTTTAACTTGTTCCCAGTGTTTATTAGTATAAAAAAATGCTGCAGTGAATATCTTGGTGTATATACTTCCCATTCATGAGTATTGAGAAAATTTCTTACCTGCTATATCTAGGAAAGTCTTCTGCTTTGCATTTTTCCTTCCTCATACTTCAGGGAGCACAGGAGACCTCAGTTTAAAATCGCAGCTGACTGCCTGCATGGGTGTTTGACTTATAATAAGCACTTGCACCTTCCTGAGCAGGAGGTTCTGCAAATCTGGGCCTCTCAGACTGACATTTAACAGTGGTAACAAATGCACTCTTCATTGTTGCCCACAATCACCTTTTCCACCATCCTCTAGGGAGTATGTGACAGTAAGGGTGCCATTAGTATTTTTTTTTTGGATAAGACTTGAGACAGTCCCATGCTTTTCTGGTCCCCTCCCCCATTATGATGCCATTGTGCTACAATTGTGTATAATTACTGATTCAGAAAGCATCGTCAACAGTTATTAAGGGGATAGTATTGCACCCAGTTGAAAACTACTATTATGAAAATTTTGCCAGGAATTATATAAGATTATTTCTGATTTTGTTGGCTTCTCTTTATCTTCTCATTCCTTTAGCAAGAAACAGTGGTAGTTTAAATTATTTAACCTCAATATCTACCCTAAAACATGTCTTACTATCCCCATGAAAGTCTGGGTCAAAAGTAATAGTTTCTTCACAGATACAGAATTAATTTGATATGGTATAAAAACAAGACTATATTCTGACTTATTAGCTTTGTTTTATTGGTGGTTTTACTGTTTTTGGTCAAACTCAGAAAAAAACTGCAAAAATATTACAAAGAATTCCCATGTAGTCTTCATCTAGGTTCCCCAAATGTTAACATCTTACACAGTGACAGTGTAGTTATCAAAATCAGGAAACTAAACATGGATATAATACTGTTATCTAATCTTAAAGCTGTATTCAGGTTTCACCAGTTGTCTCACTAATGTGCTTTCTCTTTCCAGGGTCTGATGTAGTTGCATTTTAGTTGTCATGTCTCCCCTTAGTTTTCTTTAATCTGAAACAATTCCAAGATCTTTCTTTGTCTTTCATGACTATTATACTTTAAAGAGTACTGGTCAATAATTTTGTAGAATATCGCACAATTTGAATTTGTGTGGTTTCCCCATAATTCAATGAATGTTAAACATTTTTGGTTAAGAATACTATAAAAGTGATGTTATTAAGCTTAATAGGAGGTACATGATACTGATTTGTACAATGACCAGTGATGTTAATTTTGTTCAGCTGATTAAGGTGATACAGTTGGGTTTGTCTGCTGTAGTTCGCTTTTCCTTTGTAATTAATAAGTGTTCTGTAGGAAAATACTTTGTGACCAGGTAATTATCTTATTTTTCATTATGCTCTCTAGTTTTTACTTTCATTGATGATTCTTAACCTGAAATGGTATTATTACTGTGGTGTTTGCCAAATGGTGCTTTTCTGTTTCCATCATTCCAGTCAACATTTATTGGTTGGATCTCTTTTAAAGAAAAGCTTTCCCTTCTTAACGTACGTGTTCAGTTTTTTGTTTATATTGGGATAGGCTAAAGGATTTTTTATTCTACTTATATCAAATGGATTTACAGATTCTTATTCTATGGATTTAATCTATTGCCATCATTACGTATTTTGGTGCTCGAATTATTCTAGGTTTGGCCCTAGGGAACCCCTTCATGGAGGCTCCTGGACCATCATTTTTTGAGAATTGACTGACTTTCTAGTATCACAGAATGTTCCAGGCTCATCTTGTGCATTCCCTGCACTAGCCCTGGAATCAGCCATTTCACCAAGGAACATTGGTTCCTTTTTCGACGATTGGAATTATTCCATGCCCTTTCCCTGATGCTGTATCTCGCTGTCTTTTAAAAAACTTCCTGACTTTAAACCACTTTGTGATGTGGACAGGTAACCCTGCTGTACAGAAGTTAGTTTATATTCAGTAATTCTCTTTGTAGCAGACTTTGTTTAGTTTACAGCAGATTGATCTTGCACTAAATAAAATTGGAGGATTTCTGCACAGGTTGCATTGTGTCAAATATGTTACTTCATGGAAACATGGTTGAAAATTTTCTTTGGTTTCATTGGGTATTTGATAAAAACAGTTAAAAGAACTTTTCCAAGAGTTTCCTTCCAATGCTTATGGTATAGAAATGTTTATATCCTTCATCTTTCTAGTATAGTGATTTCAATTTTTTTTTTTTTTTGCTTAAGAAAAATCTTGACTTTGCTTTAAGTACTCTCTTGGTTCACTTCCAAGGTGGGTTGGCCATCTATCCAGAGTACAATTTTGATTAGGCTTTACAATGTCTACAAAAGATTTCAGTCTCTTCTGCTCATTTAACTTCTAAAACACGTGTTTGTTCTTAGTACACAATATACATTAGATACCTGTCACAGACCGTAACTTCAAATTTGCAGTCTCTAGAATACTGGAAAAGAAAAATTGTGAAGCATTATTTACAAGCCATTAGTTCCTAGACACTTGAACTTTTAACTAAGGGAGGCATTAGAGCCCCATGTTCTTAGACTGAGTTGTTTTGGCACCACAGACTTCAGTCATACTCTTCATTAATTTATCTTGAATTTATCTGTAACCTGTCTTTACCAGTGGGTCTCAAACTGGATCCCCTACCATTAGTAGTGTCACCGTCATGTTGGAACTAGTTAGAAATTTAACCTTCTCAGGAGCCACTCAGAGGAAGTAGTTTGTGTTAACAGGCCCTCCAGGTGATCCTGATGCAGGAGAAACATTGCTCCATATATTTCCTATAAATTGTTTCAAATTACTGGTGAAGGTATAGAGTGCCAGTTTATCCATCTGCTGTGTTACCTGTTTTACCTACCTTGTAGGGGTATTGAGATATTTTGAAGATTAACTCTACATTCTCTCCTCTCCTTGAACCTGGTAGGCCTCAAATTTACTTTCTGTCTCTATGAATTTGTTCATTCTAGATATTTCATAGAAGTGGAGACTCATACAATATGTGTCCCCTTTGTCTGGCTTATTTCACTTAACGTAGTGTTTTCCTGTTTCATCCATGTTGTAGCATGTATGTCAGAACTTCATTCCTTTTTATAGTTGAATAATAGTCAGTTGTATGTATATATCATATTTTGTTCATCCGTTCATTTCTTGATGTATATTTGGGTTATTTTCACCTTTTGACTGTTGTCAGGAAGACTTGCAATGAATGTTGGTGTGTAAGTATTTGTTAGAGCCCTTTCTTTTCAACCCTTGGATGTATACCTAGGAATGGAATTTCAGGGTCTCATTGTAATTCTATATTTGTCTTTCTTAGAAACTGCCAGACTATTTTCCACAGTGTATGTACTGTTGTATATTGCACCAACAAGCTACAGTTTATCTATGTTCTTGCCAGTGCTTATTATTTTTTTAAAAATGTATTAAAATTTAAAATAATTATAGCTATTCTAGTAGGTGTGGTGTCTCATTGTGATTTTCATTTGCATCTGTTTAATAACTAATGATGTTAAGCATTTTTTTCATGTGCTTTTTGTCCATATGTGTATCTCCTTTGAAGAAATGTCTATTCAAGTCCTTTGCCCATTTTAAAATTGAATTGTTTGTCTTTTTGTTATTGTGTTATAAGAATTCTTTATATATTCTGGATATTAAACCCTTATCAGATATATGGCTTACAAATATTTTCACCCATTTGGTAGGTTATATTTTTACTTTATTGATAATATCTTGATGTACGAAAATTTTAAGTTTGATGATGTCCAATTTATCTATTTTTCTTTTGTTGCTCGTACTTTGATGTCATATCTAAGAGTTTATTGCCAGGATCATGGCAGTCCAAGATCACGAAGACTTAACCCTATGTTTTCATGTAACAGTTTTGTGATTTTAGCTTTTATATTTAGATTGTTGATCCATGTGGAGTTAACTTTTGTATATGGTGTGAGGCAGGGGTCAACTTCATTCTTTCACATGTGGAAATCTAGTTGTTCCAGCACAATTTGTTGAAGAGACCATTCTTTCTCCATTGAATGAACTTGGAACCCTTATTGAAAATCACTTGGCTGTAGATTTATGGTTTAATGTCTGGATTTTCAGTTTTGTTCCATTGGTATATACATCCATTCTTACGTATTGTGTTGTTTTGAATGTAAATTTCTCATGCTGTTTAATTTACTTAAAAAGACCTCTTTAGGCACTTTTAAGTGCTATTTTAACTTTTTATTCTGGATAGAACTAAAATTATGAGTAACCTTAAACATTTAAAATACTACACTTAGTAAATTATAAAGAAGTAAATTTAGTATCATGTGAGGATGCACAAGGTTTGTTTCTCTTCTCTAATAACTTGCAATTCAATTCACTAACTTAGAAAGTACTATACTTTTTCTTTGTCTTTCTATTTTTTCATGTGGGTCTACCCTTAAGATGTCCTTAATACAGGATATGAGATGCTTATCCCTGTTGCAGCAAAATTGAAACGTTTAGCTATTATAGTATTACTTTTTTTTTTTTTGCTGTTGTATAGTTTGTGTTTACCTTAAGCACCTAATTTTATTACTCTCCTTATCTTTTTATATTTCACTTGTTATATTCTGCAGCTAGTTTCCTAGAGAATGATTCTCTCCTTTTTCAGTTTTTATAAAAGACTATATAGCTGTTATAATACTGAAGTTTGCCTCCTTTTGTATTTTTTTTTCCCATCCATCTGCAAATACTGAATCTTTCTTGGGCAAATTTATATCCTGCTGCTGAGACTTGTTCACTATGTGTTGTGCATATGGTGTGATGGGTTATTGTAATGTGAACTTCCAGGGTAAGTTTTTAGTAGTTGATAGTGTTGTTCTAAAGAATGAGCTCCTCTTGCAAGAACTTAATTATGTTCATCTTTAGTTAATCTTGCCTAGAATGGCACTGTGTGATAGAAATATAATTTGAGCCATATATGTAATTTAAACATTTCTAGTAGCCTCATTTATAAAAGAGTAAAAATAAGGCTAGATGTAATTTTAATATATTTTACTTAATCTGACATATCCAGAATATATCATTCTAACATTTATACAATATAAAAGTATTGAGATATTTTACATTTCTTTTTTAGACTAATTTTTTTAAACCTAGTAGATATTTTTAACCGCTTGATTTGAGCACCAAATTTTCATCAGAAATACTTGATCTTCATTTAGACCTCATAAAGTTTATGGTTGAAAAAGTAGATTCACATGCCTAAGTTTTTGCAAACAAATTTATGCTTTTTAATGTCTGAATTAAGTGCCCAAAATAAATTTCTTTCAGTATTTTAATCTAATGTGATAAAACTTGTTCATGTTTTTTAGTAGAATTTGAAGCAAAATCTTAACAGTTTCAAATCTGTGCTACTTAAATTAAGCAAATTTACTAACTCTTGTGTCAGCTTAGTATTATTAACATCATTTTCCTACGGATATTGTATAAGTTGAAAAACAACTCTAAATTCAATCAAAGCAACAAAGTGTTCAGCTATTTCTGGTCATTTTTGCAGCCAGTTTTCATAACACTGTCCATCATAATTAAAATAGCCTGTATATTGATTCACATTAGGGAAAAGTATAAAATCTTTATTATTGATTGGTATTATGGAAACTTTCAATTTCAACATAAATTTCTATACCTGTGTAACTAGGTCATAAATAAACTTTTTCTTTCTTTGATACTTCAGGTTATGCTTGTTTAAATGTAGTGAGGTACCAGTGAAAAAACAGAGTACTGCCATTTTTGTCTTTGATTATTGAATGTTGAAAACAACACTTTTTCTTGAATCAGAGTTAGTAATACAGCAAATCTTTGTGGAATTCTTCCTCTATTCAACCACTGAGTAAAGAACACAAGATTCTTAAATGTATTATCTTCTATTTGTTTAACAGTTGTGTAAACTAGCTAGGTTTCATATTATTTGCATATACATGCTTATCAATTTTAACAACTTAATCCATGCCACTTTTCATAGCTTTAAAAAGCTGAGCACAGATATTTTCAGTGTATATCATACAGTGGAACAGAACAATAAGAGAAATACCAGTTTCTTATTTAAAAATTTTAGTAAGTGGATTTTTGACCTATCATGGCTGGAGCTGTCTGTTGAGAAAGAAACTGATTTTTTAATATATAGCTGAAATTCTTTGACAGGTGTAAAAGATAGAAAAAATACCTGTGCCACAATTTTGATTTTTAAAGGTACATATTGACATTTCTCCTTAAATTTGCAAGTTTTTTCAAACAAAACGTGTCTCAAGTTGTAATTTGGTACTATCTCTTGTATCACATGGCTTATCTAAAGCTAAAAGAAAACTTAATGTCTCAAATTTTGAATCTATTGATTTTTATATTGTTGGAAAGGTCTTCCATATGATGGACAGTTGTTTGGTGGCTTAATTGAAGGCCTTTTACTTTTTGTAAAATATCCTTTTTAGTATTCCCCATAATTTTCTAACAGAATATCTATAATTGAAATAATTTCTTTATCATTTCTCCATTTAAATATGGTTCGTTCCTCCCTCCCTCCCTCCCTCCCTCCCTCCTTTCCTCCTGCTCTCTCCCTCCCTCCCTCCCTTTCTTTTTGCAGGAATCCTGGCCATTTTATAGCTGACCAGAGTAATATGCTCAGATCCTTTAAAAATCTTTTAAAAATGTTTGTTGGACATTTAATTCTGATATCAGGTGGATAACTTTGTTGCTTCCCTTTTGACTTAGGAAACTTACGAAAACTTACTATGTGTTGAAAATGTCTCTTAATATTGTCTACTTTTATTTAAAATATTTTTAATGTAAGAAACAGCTTTTTTATTTTGCTGTACCACAGCTAATTGTGATGATTGTTCATGTTAAAATTTGTGCATTACCTTCTTCCAGTCTTACTTTACTGTCCTGGTGGTAGTACTAATTTCACTGTAACTCCACTTGATTCTGCATGCATAGAATGCCTTTGTTTTAATTTAGAAATTTTGTTGAAACACCCTCCCCTTTTGTCCTGCCCAAAAAGTTAAAACAACTTAATTCAAAATGTATTACAATTTAAAAATTAAAGTAAAAATTAAAATGAAAGAGTATCTCCATTTGGTTATCAATTATGATTTACATAGATATCACTGCAATTTGTGTTCTTTGCAAAAAAAGGTTCAGTAAATGCTTTACACTATTATTATATTGGTGTATAGAAAAAAGTCATTCTAGTTGAATAGTTGATGCTGACTAGACCAAAACAATACATTTTTCTTTTGTATAAAGCTATTTTACATTGCTTCAGCTTTTAAATTTAGATAAAATTAATTGTAATTAAATAAAAATTCAATTCCTCAGTAATGGTAGTCACATTTCAAGTGTTCACTAGTCACATGCAGCCAATAGCTAATGTATTGGAAATTAAACTTTGATAGTTGGTTATATACTATGTACTTCCAGGTCTGGAAATTAAAACTTTGAGAGTTGGTTATATACTTGCTTAAAATATTTTGGTGACTTGAGACCAAAGATTATAGCCTTTTTTTTTTTGATAATGCTAATGTCACAGGAGCTGCTCTAAGAGGACTTATGTATGAATCATGAACCCTGGACAGAGCTGCTTAGAACTGTAGAAATACTGTATTTTTGTTTTGCATTTTTCTTTATTGTGCTTTACAGATACTGTGGTTTTTGTTTTTGTTATTTTATTTTTTAACAAATAGAAGGTTTGTGGCAACCCTGCATTAAGTCTGTTGGTGCCTTTTTCCAACAGCATTTGCTCACTTCATGTCTTTGTGTCACATTTTAGTAATTCTTGGAATATTTCAAACTTTTTCATTATTATTATACTTGTTATGATAATCTGTGATTAGTAATCGTTGATGTTACTTTTGCAATTGTTTTGGGACACTGCAAACCATACCCATATAAGATGGCAAACTTAATTGGTAAATGCTCTGTGCTCTGACTGCTCCACCAACTGGTTATTCCCCTATCTCTCTCCCTCTCCTCAGACTTCCCTATTCCTTGAGACACAACAACATTATAATCAGGGCAATTAATAACCCTGCAGTGGTCCCAGTGTTGAAGTGAGAGGAAGAGTTACATGTCTCTTACTTTAAATCAAAAGCTAGAAACAGTAAAGGGTAGTGAGGAAGACAAGCTAAAGCTGAGATAGGCTGAGAACTAGGCCTTTTGTGCAAGTTAGCCAAATTGTGAGCAAAGGAAAAGTTCTTGAAGGAAATTAAAAATGCTACTCTAGTGAATACACAAAAAGTAAGAAAATGAAACAGGCTTATTGCTGATATGGAGGAAGTTTTAGTGGTCTAGATAGAAGATCTAATAAGCCACAGTTTTCATTTAAGCCAAAGCCTAATCTAGAGAAAGGCCCTAGTTCTCTTTAAGTCCCTGAAGGCTGAGAGAGGTGGAGAAGCTGCAGAAGAAAAATTTGAAGCCAGCAGAGATTGGCTGATGAGGTTTAAGGAAAGACACCGTCTCCATAACACAAAAGTACAAGGAGAATCAATAAGTGCTGGTGTAGAAAGTGCAGCAAGTTAGCCTCAGTATCCAGCTAAGAGAATGAATGAAGGCGTCTACACTAAGTAACAAATTTTCAATGTTGATGAAACAGCCTTATATTGGAAGATGCCATCTAGGACTTTCATCAGGATCTAATAAAGCTTGTGACGCTTAAGTTGAAGCCAGTACTTACCATTCTGAAAATCATCAGGCCCTTAAGAATTATGTTCAATCTGCTCTCCTGTGCTCCATTAATGGAACAACAAAGCCTAGATGAGAGTACAACTATTTACAGCATGGTTCGTTGACTATTTTAAGCTCACTGTTGAGACCTACTGCTCAGAAAAAAAAGATTCCTTTCAAAATATTTTTGCTTGTTGACAATGCATCTGGATGCCCAGGAGCTCTGATGGAGATGAATGTTATGTGTCTGCTAACACAACATCCGTTCTGCAGCCCATGGACAGAGTGATTACAGCTTCCAAGTCTTATTATTTCAGATACATTTTGCAAGGCTACAACTGCCATAAATAGTGATTACTCTGATGGATCTGGGCCAAGTAAAGTGAAAACCTCCTGGAAAGGATTCCCTATTCTAGATGCCATTAAGAACATTTGTGATTCATGGGAAGAGGTCAAAGTATCAACATTAACAGGAGTTTGAAGGAAGTTGATTTCAACCCTCATGGATGACTTTGAGGAGTTCAAACCTTCAGTGGAGGAAGGAACCGCAGATGTGGTGGAAATAGTAAGAGAACTAGAGTTAGAAGTGGAGCCTGAAGATGTGACTGAATTAGCTGCAATCTCATGATAAAACCTGAATGGATGAAGAGTTGCTCCTGATGGATGAACAAAGGGATTTCTTGAGATGGAATCTACTCCTGGTGAAGATGCTATGAAGATTGTTGAAATGACAACAAAGGATTTAGAATATTACATAAACTTAGTTGATAAAGTAGCAGTAGGGTTTGAGAGGACTGACTTCAGTTTTGAGAGAAATTTTACTTTGGATAAAGTGCTGTCAAACAGCATTACATGTTACAGAGAAATCATTTGTAAAAGGAAGAGTCAGTTGATACAGCAAACTTCACTGTTTTATTTTAAGAAATTGCCACAGCCATCCCAGCCTTCAGCAAATACCACCCTGGTCCGTCAGCAGCCATCAACATGGAGGCAAGACCCTCCACCAGCGAAAAGATTACAGCTCACTGTCAGCTCAGTGGATGATTAGCATTTTTTAGTGATAAAGTATTTTTTGATTAAGGTATGTATTTTTTTTTAGACATAATGCTATTGCACACTTAATAGAGTATAGTATAGTGTAACTATAACTTTATATGTACTAGGAAACCAAATTCATGTGACTTGCTTTATTGTGATATTTGCTTTATTGCAGTAGCTAGAATTGAGCCTGCATTATTTCCGAGGTATGCCTGCACTTGCATTTTCTTTGTGGCATTCCTCATAGTCATGCAGAATTAAAAAGAAAAACATTTCAAACATTGTTTATGGATAAAAGGATTTGTAGTAATCAAACATTTGGACACATGTATTATATTTGAAGTCATGGCTTGCCCCCCATTATTCTTCCAAGTATTCTGCAGGAGTACTTGGGGAGTGGGGACATGTCTGTATTCTAAAACTGATTTCATAATTTCAGTGAAAGACCAAATGACAACAAAAAAGGGGGAATTTGTTTAAGTGCTGTCTCACAAAAATTTAAGGACTTTTTTTTTTTTGAGGTCTATAGAGGTCTCATCAGATTTACAACAGTTCTTTAAATTAGGCAGTTTAATTTCTGTTGACATGGACTGTGGAAAGATGATAATAGAGCTCAAGTATTTAATATTCTGAGTTTGGGTAAATATGAAAATGTTTTATTATGTACACCTCAACTCCTTTGTAGTTTTTAAAGCTAGGAGGGGCCATATCTCAACTAGTTATAACACCAAGTTTCTTTTCTTTTTTCTCTTCTTTTCTTTCTCCTTCCTTCCTTTTTTTTCTTTTCTTTTCTTTCTTTTCTTTCTTTCACTGTTGTCCTTTGAGCAAGCCAAGCGGTAAGTTCTCCATGTTTCTCATTTCCCCAAAATAAATAAATGTCAGTGTTTATTCATTCTTGGTCATGATCTGTGAATACAGGGGGATGTCTAAGGACCTGTTTTAAAAATAAGAGGAGGAAGCCTATGAATCAAAAAGGAAGTGAAACTTGTCTTAAGAGAATTCATCCACTAGATTGTTTTCCAAAATGCATTCTGTAGAAGTAGTCACTGGAGACGGTCCTTGAAGAAAGGTTTCTGTGATTAAGTTTGAAGAAACACGTATACCATAATAGTGGCCTGTTGACAATTCATAATGCACAATGGTGTATTAAAGACTCTGAGGCATCTTAAAAGAAAGAAACTAGCGAAAGCTTGTTTATCTTGTGTTTCTTAAACTTCTTGGACAATAGGATTCCTTTTTTATTTGTCATACCTGTCTTATGAGAAATGCTGCCCTCTAGAGGCATAAACTTTATTGCTCTTGAATTTGAATACCATAATGCTGCTCATTTTAGTGTGTAAAAGCTGTAACGATAAATACTAATAAATACATAAAATAAAGATAGAAAGATCTTATATTGTCTAATTTTAAGAAAATTTGGGGGAATGTAATAGCAGTGTAATAAGTGGCCTCCCCTTTTTTTGGACATATGCTGTATTTATGGCCGCTAATAATCTTTGAATACATTTTCTTTATATATGGAATTAAAGGTGCAAGTCAGGTCTCCAGACACCACGAAGTCTCTCTTGATGGCAGAAGTTGTCTTTCCCTGTCTTCTTTGAAGACCTATAACAATCTTGCTTATGACAGTTACCATCCAGGGGGAAGCCAGTTTCCTCATACCCCTGTAATCCTCATTGTTTCCAGATCTGAAACTAGAGTCAGATTGTAGCCTGCTGTGCTTTTGGGTAGTTAAAATGGGAAGAAAAGGATTATGTATCAACTTAAAAATTTTTTTGCTAACATGTCAGCCAAAAAACTTCAGGAGTCCTTGTACTTGTGGATTCTGATGATGAGAGGGTAACATGCTCTTACATTTGGTCAGTGTATTGGCCTGGTGCAATTACCAGAGATTCTGAATTCGGTATTCTAGCTCAAGGAAACTAAGAGAGGTAATTGCTGCTGTGATTTGTCTCAGCATTGGCCTACGCTCAATCAAGTTGAATACCTACAAACTCATGTATAATATAGAGGAAGAAGTCAAAAGATTAAGGGACATAGGACTGATGGAGTGGATTTTTCATTGTGACCATTCACTCACCTCCTTTATTCTCTCTCCACTGTTATCCACTAAGAGGTCCAGAAGACACTTTACTCAGCAAGGTAATGAGAAATACTTTGAGAACAGTGCCCGCATCTATGTAAAGTAGTATAATTGTTGTTGTCTGTGGGTAGGAGACCTACTTACGTTTAATTCTATTGAAATTATCTTTCTGATTTCAGATGGAGTCTGAGATGCCTCTAACTTTCATAGGCAAGGTGGGCATTATTTCCATAAGGTCGCATGACCTGCATGATGATCAGAGATGCAGTGAATGACCTGAATGCTTCTTTTTGGCCGTGGCTGAATGATCATGAGATCATGGGCAGACCATTAAGATCCGACTTGATCTGTATAACAAAAATTTTCGGTTTCACAAGTGAAGGTCTCAGGGTGAGTTGTAGTTCTTCACACAGTTCCTAGACCCAGGTCAGGTCTGTAGAACCTGTTGAATTTTCCTTCTTTGTGTGTTTATGCATTTAAAAAATATTTTCACTTGTTTTTCCATTTCCACCCCCTTTGCAGTTCAGTCCATAGGTTATGGAGGAAACCAGAAGGGAGGGGGACACCACCCAGAAATTCTGATATTGGAGCTGTATGCAGTAACTGATGACACTGATTCTTTTTTCCCTTTGAGGAAAAGAGAGAGTTTTATTCGTTGCAAGGCTTAGTTATAATCTTTCAGGCTTGAAAATCTTCTTTGGAGCTCGAAGTTTGGAGTAAACGTACATGTTGTTCGATAGCCAGGAGTTGGTCTTAATTTCAAATTTTTGGAGAAATTGATGTTAGGAGTTCTGTGGGAGGCAGAGCTCAATTTCCTAATGTCCCTTGCATCTAGGACAGGGACATGTGACCTAGATTCTGTTGATCAGATGCCTCTGTAAGGAATTCAGAAGAGAGAATTGCAAGGTAACGGCTCTTGCTTGCATTGCTTCTTAATGCAGCTGTTGGGTGTTGAGACGTTGTGCGATCACAGGTAGCATGGCAGATGTTCCAGTGAGCCCTGCGGTCTAGGCCCCCCTGTCATGCACCAGTGGCTCAAAGAGTGGGAGTCATTTGGTGGAGAGACTTAGGTATTTCTCCTGGCTGTGTACCTCCAAGCTGATTCTTTGGCTCTTTGCAGGGAATACTTTGAATTACGTAGTAATGTTGTAATAAATTCCTTTTCTGATGAAACCACTGGAAATAAGTTCTGTTGTTTGCAGGTAAAAACCCTGATCTACTGATTGTAAACACTTTATTATCAAAGTATTTTATTTTTTTAATTAAGATCCAAAAATTACCATGCACTTACACTCTTATTTTTCCCTCCCTAGAGATTTACCATCTTTTTCTATCTAGAATGCCAATTTTTGTACCTTTTGAATTGCTTTCTGTCTTTCACTACTCAGCTTGAGCTCCAGTGCTGTGGTAAAACCTTCCTTGTACATCCTAGCAGCCTGATGGATCCTTTTCTTCCTCTGAATTCCAGTAACGCTTGTTTAGGTGTTAAGTGCTAGTTTTTTTTTCTTCTTTTTCTTTCTATGTGCATCTTAGCTCTTACACTAAATGAAAAGCTTCCTCAGAACTGGTAAAACACCTCTTTCTGTCTCTTGCATTATCTAGCAGAATGCCTTGTACCTATTAGATTCAGGGTTTAACACCGTCACTTTCATAATGTGTAGTGATTAGAGTGGCTGAGAATCACAATGATGCCAGGCTGAGTGAGCTGAGATAATAAACTAGTTAGACTTATTTTATCTTGGTCCTACTGAGGCAAAGTAGTTTGGCCATGAGGCCCAATTTCTGTCTTACTCAAGAGGTCTGAGACTTACCTATCATCCCTGTTTTCATCAGTAGGTGGCCATATCTTCTTAATTACCATCTTCAAAATGTTTTATAATTTTTTTGCCTTGACAAAAGCCTTTTGTGTATTTCTCTCCTGTTTCCTAGTTACTTCCATTGTACTTTCTGGGATTGCTGTTCATAATCAACACGCTTATTATTTTCAGTCTCTTAACATTTTGTTTAAATTATGAAATAATTCAAACATAGAAAAACTTACAGAAAGTAATACAGCAAACACCTGTGCACTCAGCCTCAAGGTCAAGCATGTTAACTTTTTCCATTGTTTGCGTTTTCTCTTTTAAAATTCTCCCCTCCTCATCCTTTCCTTCCTCCTGCAGAGGGGCCCATTATTCTGAAGTCTGCTGCACCATTCCTCTGTTCTATAGTACATATAAAACATTTATATAAAAGATGATCTAAACAATTTTTATATAACATTGATTTCTAGGTGCATTCGTATTGACACGTGTAGGTCTAATTCATTCTTTTTAACTGTTGTTGAATAAAACTCAGTTTCATACTGAAAGATAACCAAGTCCTACTTTTTGGCAAATGATATTGTAATGAATAGACTTGTACATGGATACCTGGTCACTGTGTAACTTTATCTAGGATAGATACCCAGGAGTAGAACTGCTGGATCACAAGATGTAGGTACTACTTTATCTTACCAAGTATTGCCAAATCCAGTCCAAAGATGAGGTACTGCTTTGTACCTGCCAGCATGTTTTCCCACATCTTATCGACATTTTATTTAATTTAGCTTCTTATTTTTGCCTTTCTGAAAGATAAGAAGTGGAATTTCATAGTTTTCATTTCTGTTACTTTGATTTCTGGTAAAGTTGAACATCTTTGCATGATTGTCTCCTATTCTGTGAATCTTTTCTCAGTGTCCTTTGCAGTTTTTTAAATTTCTTTTAGGAATTGGCTTTTATTGATTAGTGGAAATTCTTTTTAAAATCTGGATATTAATGTTTTTGGTAACATGCATTGCAAATATCTTCCTAGTTATAGGTTTAACTTTGTTTAAAAGTTGTACATTTACTACATGGGTTTATTTTCTAGAGTCTATTCTGTATTGTAGTTTTATTTGTTTTGTCTACTTTCATGTCATCATCACACTGTATTAATTACAACAGTTTTGATATGTCTTGATGTCTGGTAAGGTAAATCTCTCTCAATGAATTTTATAGGCCAGTTTGTCAGATTTCACCTCACCTCAAAGAAAATCCAACAGAAAACAAATCCCAAACCCTGTTTGGTACTGTGATTGGAATTTCATTGAATTTACAGGTGTACAATAAGGATAACTGTCGTCTTATTGGATGACTGTGGTATGTATCTCTATTTAGATGTTCTTCAATATTTTTCAGTACAGTTGTGTTTTCACAGAAATTTTCTATTAGATTTATTCTTAGGTTCTTATGGTTTTTGTTACTATTGTGAACTATAAATTTTTACAAAAATACATTTTGTAAATGGTGGTTACAAACTAGCAACCACCAATAACCAGTTAGTATGGGAAACAAATTGCTATTGGTACACTGACTTTGTGTTCAGCAACCTTGCTGAGCTCTAATTCTCATGATAGATTCTCTTGGGTGCCCTATGTAGTTAACCAGATAATCAAGGAATAATGATGTTTTTCTTGCTCTCCAAGCTTAAGCCTCTTTGTTTTTCTTGTCTTATTGAGCTGTCCAGGACCCATTTACTAAAATTATAGTCCTCTCTGAGTCTTGGCTCTATATATGTGTTAGTGTATGGAAGAGGAAGAGGGATCTGAATTCCAAAGTCTCTCACCAAGGGCCAAAATTCTCACCTACAATCCCTACATAAGAGTTAAAGGCCAAATATATAGATTAAGACAAGCAACCCATCCTAGGGCAGATACATTGTCAACTTATTATTAGTTTTTCTTGTGTTACTGGCACTTAAAAGATTTTTCTTTCGTGGTAGCTAAAAGATTTATTTAAATGAATGATTTTGATTTATCCTTTCTGGATAAAGTTTCTGTGGGAAGGCTTTTCAGGTTATTTAATCTGATACATTTTGGGGACTTAAAAGTATAGCCTATGTTTTATAAATTTCCTTAATTGAAATTTCACTCTATCTGGAGATTCTTTGTGCCCTGTACGCCTCTCACTTTGGTTTTTAATGTCTTGCAGTATCCTGTAGCATTGTGGTTTAGGAGAGCAACCTTTGTTAAATCTCTTGAAACTGCTTTGAGTTTGTTTCTTTATCTGTAGTAGTAGTAGTAGTAGTAGTAGTAGTAGTAGTAGTAGTAGTAGTAGTAGTAGTAATAGAAGTAGTAATAGTAGTAGTAATAGTAGTAGTAATAGAAGTAGCATCTTTTCTTACCTTATAGATTATTTTAAGAATTAAAATAAGTTAATACATAAAAAGCATTTAGAACAGTGTCAGTTATTGTTCTTAGCTGCCTTTTAGCTATCATCTACTGCCTTCCTGGTAGGTTCTTATTCCTATAAGACAGTGGCACATTGCTCCTTATCTCCTTGTACCTTCCAGGTCATACGGTGATTCTGGGTAATTTCAGCATCCACATGGATGATGTACCAACATCCTGAGTCTCATTTCCCTGACCTCACCAAACCCCAGTGACTTTCTTCTCCAGTCTACCCTATTCCTCACTCTCATGGGAGTCCCATTTAGTAAATCACTAATAAGCACTTTATATCTCTTAGGGTTGCTTGATTAGCTGTGTAACTGTTGATTAGCCATTGTACCTATTCTGCCAACTCTTTTCTACTTCTAGTCTTTTGGCTTCTCATTTTTCCAGTCATTGTATGTCTCCATTTTTCACATTTCTTATTAACTGAGAGTCTTGTCTACTTCTTGTCCATAACCTAAATTTGTTTTACTTGCATATATTTGTCCCAACTGTCTGGCAAAATCTCAATTCAGAATTATCTGCTTCCTCCATTTGTAAACCATATGAATGTTGTAGTCAAAAATCACCTGAAAGGACATATTTCTTTCATTATCAATTCATGACCATCATTAAAACCACAGTGAGATGTCACCTCACACGTGTCAGAATGGCTGTCATCAAAAAGACCACAACTAACAATTGTTGGTGAGGATGTGGAGAAAGAAAACCTTCATAGACTGTTGGTGGGAATGTAAACTGGTACAGCCACTGTGGAAAACAGTACGGAGGTTTCTCAAAAAACTAAAAATAGAGTTACCATATGACTCAGCAGTTCCACTCCTGGAATCTGAAAAAAAAGAAAACGAATTTGAAAAGATATGTGTACCCCAATGTTCATAGCAGCAGTATTTACAATTGCCAAAATATGGAAGCAACCTAAATGTCCATCAACAACAGATGACTGGATGAAGAAGATGTAGTGTGTGTGTGTGTGTGTGTGTGTGTGTGTGTGTGTGTGTGTGTGTGTGTGTACAATGTTACATTACTTAGCCATAAAAAGGAATGAAGTCTTGCCATCTGCAGCAACATGGATGGACTAGTGGTTACCAGTGGGGAGAGGGAATGAGGAAGGGGCAACATAGGGGTAAGGGATTAAGAAGTATAAACTATTATGTATAAAATAAATTGGCTATGAGGATATGTTGTACAACACGGAATATGGCCAATATTTTATAATAACTATAAATGGAGTATAACCTTTAAGACTTGTGAATCACTGTTGTGTACCTGTAACTTATATAATACTGTAAGTCAACTATACTTCAGTTAAAAAAACAAAAAACATTCTATGATCATCAACCACAGGTGTACCCTACTGCTGTTGAGTTACTGGTTTGCTTGTTTTTGTTTTGCAGAGGGAGGTAATTAGGTTTCCTTTTTTATTTTTTATTTTTGATGGAGATACTGGGGATTGAACCCAGGACCTCATGTGCATGCACTCTACCACTGAGCTAGACCCTCTTGTTAATGTTACTCTTGTCAACTGGTTTCGTAATCATAACTGTTTGTCTTCCAGTCTCCTCACACCTCCTCCAACATGGCCCTTCTCTTTCTACAGAAGGCATTTCCTGTTACTTTACAGCGAAATAGGAGTACCACATGGCAGCCCTTAGTTGCCCACTATCTTTACTACTTTTTCTTCCTCCTTAATGTAATATAGAGGCAGTACTGCTTTTTGTCTAAGGCTTTCTCTGTTTCCTACCCTCCCTATGGAGTACTTAGCACTATTATCTCCTCCTTTTGTATATTCAGCTTCATTTTTTTTACACTGGATTCTTCTCATCAGTGTTTAAACACAACCAATTCTTACTATTTAAAAAACAAAACAGTGGAATAGCTCAGTGGTAGAGTGCATGCTTAGCATGCATGAGATCCTAGGTTCAATCCCCAGTACCTCCCTTTAAAAACAAAGCAAAACTAAACAAAACTATGTATCTTCCTGAGTACCAGATTACTGATTTTTTTTCTCTTTCCTAGCCAGATGCTTGAAATCATTACGTACGTTTGTTTCCATTTCTCGCCTTTGACTCACCTCTTCAGTTTATTCACGCCACCAAATAGTATTTGCTAATGATACTAGTAACCTCTGTGTTAAATAAATTAAGTGGATATTTTTAGACTTACTCTCTTTTGACCTCTGTGTTAGTTTGCTAGGGCTGCCATGATGAAATACCACAGACTAGGTGGCAACAAAAAATGTCTCTTCTCCCAGTTCTGGAGGCCAGAAGTCCAAAGTCGAAGTGTCTACAGGTTTGGTTTCTTCTGAGGCGTTTCTCCTTGGCTTGCAAATGGCCACCTTCTTGCTATGTCTTTTTCACATGGTCTTTCCTCTGTGGATGCACATCCTTGGTGTCTCTGCATTTCCTCTCATAAGGACACAAGTCAGTTTGGATTAGGGTGTAGGTGATTTAAAAAAAAAATCACCTCTTTAAAGGCCCCGTTCCCAAATACAGTCATGTTCTGAGGTGCTGCAGGTTAGAGCTTCAACATACGGATTTTAGGGGAACACAATTCAGTGTAAAACAACCTCCTAGCAGCTTTTGGCATTATTGACAACTCCTTCAAATCTTTTGGGTCTGTTACTCTTTAGCTTTTTTTTTTTTTTAATAAGCTTCTCTTCTGCTTGGTTCACAAAAATTGTAATTTCTTGTGTATTGGTCCTAGGCTTCTTTCTCTTGCTTCCTTGTTCCTTCTCCCTAGGTAGTCTCACCACTTTGCTTTTCACTAATGAAGAGAATTACATGTCTGTTGCTCTAGGCCTTCCTTATCTAGGTTCCAGACTTACTTTATAACTCTACTTAGCTATCCCAGAGGCACCTCAGACAAGAGTCTAAATCTGAACTCATGATAATCTCCATCCATGTGTTTTAACCTAGTCTACTACTCCTTGCTTGCTGTAGCCATGTCAGCCTCTTGATCCAAATGTGATATCTTTTCTTTGCTCTTGTTATTTTCTGTGTTAATATACTCCTCACTTTTCATGGAAGAAATTACCCATTTTTAATGTATGTCAAAGTTATGAACATTAGTCATTAAGGAAATGCAAATAGAAACCACGAGATGGCCACTAAAACCAACTAGAAGGGCTAAAATTAAAACGACTGCAACAACAAATTTTCTAGTAACACTCCCAGAACTCCCAAAAGTTGCTAGTGTGAATATAAAATGGGAGAACAACTTTGGAAAACCATTTGGCATTTCTTATCAATTTAAGCATGCAGCGACTTTTGAATCTAGCAGTTATGCTCCTGGGTGCTTTCCCAAGAGAAACGAAAACATATGTCCACAAAAAGCCTTTTCAAGAATGTTTATAGTAGATTTATTCATTATAGCTAACAATTGGAAACAACCCAAATGTCAATCAATGGGATAAAAAGTTTTGGTATATTCATGCATTGGAATACTACCAGTAATAAAAAGAAAGGACCATGCATGCAAATGACATGGATGAACTTCACAAACACACTCAGAGAAAGATGCTGGCCACAGTAGGGCATTCTGTTTCTATTAGGTTCTAGAACAGGCAAAGCTAATCTTTGGTAAAAAATAAAATAATATTGAACAGTGGTTCAGTTCTTTTGATTGTGTGGAATGCTGGTGCTTAACTGGGAAGGGATATGCGGGTGTTTTTCTGAAGTGATGAAAATGTTGTGTCTAATAGAGTTGTGAGTTACACAAGTTTATCTGCTTGTCAAGAGTTGCATAGTTAAGAAGTGTATATGTCAATGTATGTAAATTTTACCTAAAAATATAAAAACAGCAATCGAGCTGGTGGCAGGGTATGAAGGGTATAGATGAAACAAGAATGGCAGAATGTTGATGGCTGCTGGAGTTGGATAATGAGGACATAGGAATTTATTATGCTATTCTGTTTATTTTTTATATGTTTGAAATTTTCCATATAAAAGTTTTTTTTTTTTAATCTGGAAGTTATGAGGACACAAATAACACATGTTCTCACCACCAGCTTAATATATAAAAACCTTACCACTGTAATTCTCTTCCCTGTGAGTCACCCCGATTCCATGCCCCATCCCCCACCAATGACTATCTTGAATCCCTCTTCACTTTTAAACATTCTCCAAATTTATCAGTCTAAACGTTGCTTCCTTGGGGAAAGGTCTTTCCTGATTCAGAGCACTCACTAGGTTAAGTGCCCCTGTTGTATGCTTTCATGGCTTTTATCACAATTGTCTTTTGTTTGAGTACTTCATATTAATCTCTCCAGTAGATGAAGTTTTCAGAGGGCAGTGTGTATCTGTGTTTGGTGTGTTAGTGCCTAACATAGTAAATTAAATAATTGTGTTGGCATACTTTTTCTTTTTGTAATGAAGATCTCTTAAAAATTGGGGGGCTGTTTGCTATTACATACTTTGATTGTCAGGTCAGTATGTTTTAAAAAGTTATGAATGTGAGAGAATGATTGATAGGTAGTAATTCTTTCTGATTTTATTGGCATCTGATAAAAAAGAAGTAATAATAATGTGTCCTTAAATGTGACACCATGTCCGAGAGGTCTGCCATTCGGTTCCCAAACGTTCCTGAGCTTTATTACGTTACTTTTTTCTTACTTGAAAGCCATGTGAGTGGAAGACCCCTTTGCGGTTTACAAAGATTATTTCTAAATATCTTTCCTTTTTCTCTTATCTAATGTGTGTCCTCTTTTGCTTATTAGTTTTGGAATTTATCAGGGATAATGATCTTTAAGGGCTTGTTGTTTTCTTGTTTTTTATACTGATACTGTATATTTCATTTGGCATAATGGTTTCAAGGTTCATCCATATCCTAGCATATATTGTAGCTGTTAATTTTTATTTTTATTCTCTTGTAATTGGAGAAGATACTTTGTATGATTTCATTCTCTTTGAATTTTTTGGGACTTGTTTTTTGGCCTAACATACGGTCTTCCTGTAGAATGTACCCTTGAGAAGAATGTATATTCTGCTGCTGTTGGGTGGAGTGTTCTGTAGATAACTGTTAGATAACTTAAGGTCGACAAGAAAAGACACTTAGACAGCAACTTGAATTCACATGAAGAAATGAGGAGAACCATTACTTTTTATTTCAACCTGAAGGACTCCCTTTGGTATTTCTTACAGAGCAAGTCTGCTAGAGATGAATTCCCGCAGTTTTTGTTTATCTAGGAATTTCTTAGTATCTTTTTTTGTTTTGCTGGATATTCTTGGTTGACAGTGTTTTTTTTTTTTCTGGCATGCTGGCCTCCTTGGTTTCTGATGAGAAATTTTCTGTTGACTCTATTCAAAATCTCTTACACATGATGTGTTACTTCTTGCTGCTTTCAAGATTCTCTCTCTGGCTTTTGACAGTTTGATTATCATGTAGTGAGGTGTAGTTCTCTGAGTTTATTCTAGTTGAAATTCATTGAGCTTTTGTGTAGATTAGTGTTTTTAATCAAAATTTGGAAGTTTTTGATTATAATGTCTTGTAATCTTCTGGAGTTTTCGTTTTGTGTATGTAGATAAGCTTGATGGTGTCCCAGAGACTCTCTGAGACTCTGTTTATGTTTCTTCATTCTTCTTTCTATCCTTAGATGGGTTAATCTCAATTGCCTTGTCTTCAGATTTGCTGATTATTTCTTCTGCCTGCTTAGTTCTGCTGTTGAATTCTTCTAGTGAGTTTTTCATTTCAGCTGTTGTACTTTTTAATTCCAGAATTTCTGTTTGGTTCTTTTTAAAAATTTATTTCTCTTTATTGATGTTCTCTATTTGCTCAGATACTGTTATTTTGGCATGTTTTCCTTTAGTTCTTTGGACATATTTAAAATAGCTGGTTGAAAGTCGTTGTTTAGTAAGTCCAGTGTCTGGACTTCCATAGGGAGTTTCTATTGACTGCTTTTTTCTCTGTGTCAAAGAGCCATACTTTCAAATTTCTTTGCATGTCTTGTAATTTTTTGTTGGAAACTGGCCATTTTAAATTGTGGCAACTCTGGAAATCAGTTTCTTCCCCCTCTCAAGATTTGTTTTTGCTATTGTTTGTTTTAAAGTGATCTTTCTCAACTAATTTTGTAAAGCCTGAGTTCTTTGTTGTCAAGCCACTGAAGTCTCTGCTGAGTTAGTTTAGTAGTCAGCTAAGAATTGAATAGAATTTCTTGAATTCATGGAAGCAGTAGGTCTACTAGAGTAGTTGTTACGAAGTACTCAAATAAATCACAACTGTGATAAAAGCCATGAAATCACATAACATGGGTGCTTAACCTAATGAGTGTTTTGAGCTGGGAAAGACCTTTCCCCAAGGAAGCGGCATTTAGATTGATATTTGGAGAATGTTTAACAGTGAAGAGGGATTCAAGATAGTGTTTTTTGGGGGATAGGATGTAGAATCAGGGTGTGGTTCACAGGGAAGAGAATTATGTTGGTAGAGTTTTATTTATTAAGCTGATGGTGAGAACATATGTACTGTTACGTGTCTTCGTAGCTTTCAGACTAAAACCTTTGTATGTGGAAAATTTCAGATACACATGATATAAATAGAATTGTATAATAAACTTTTTTCCTTCATGTTTTTCAGTGTAGACTGGCTTTTCCACGTGATGGGAATCCTTATCTTAGAATTTTTTCTTAGACTGTTGGCCTCTGGAGAGGTTGTGACTAATTTCTGAGCCCCAGATTAAAGCATTAATAGACTCACTGGTATGACTTGGTCAAGTTGGACTAATTCACTGTAGTCCAGGGTCATGTAAGAATGTTGAGCTCCCAAGGTAGCTGTTGGGATGTCTGTGAAAGGAGGGTAGTTAGAATAAGAGAGAGTGTTTGGAAGAAGGCAAGGGTGCCAGGCAGACAGTACCATGGATGTTGACACTAAGGATTACAGTGGGCTGAATTTTAGGACTTATTTTACAAATTCTAAACACAGTCTGTTGATGTTAAGTGAAACTGTTAAAATTTACCAGCAATATGACTTTACAGTACGTGAAAACTGATGTCTTTCTAATACTTTGAAGGAGTTGAAAATGCCTGACTATTATTGGAACCAATATTTTATTTATTGATACTTCTCTTTGATTGGCAATTAGTTTTAGAGAGTGCTCAAGTTAAATTAGCAGAACATAGTAGTTATATAATTATGCTGAACATGAATCACACTTGAAAATCTGGCATTCATGTACTCCTGGGATATATAACCCAAATACCCAAAAGCATTATGTGGTCTGAAGTTATTGAAAGTAGAAGCTTTGGGCATTCAGGCATCTCAGGAGTAACCTTTCTAAAAAATCAGACCTGAGCACCATATACCTTTCCTTACAATCTTTTAATGACTACTCATCATATAAAGTCCAAAGTCTAGAACAACACAAACATGGCCCTTCAAGAACTGACAGGCATTTCTTATTAATTCCCTACATACATGATCCATTCTAGCCTTAGGAAATTAGTTAAAAATTTCTGAATTTACTGTAGTGTTTTCTGTGTCTGTTTTTGTATATGAGTTATTCACTAAGCCTAAGATCACTTTCCTTTATTTAGAGTCTCCTCATTGAAGGCTTTTTATTTTGTTTAAGCTCAATTAATTACATCCTTCATACTAACTATTATATTTAGTAGTTGACACTGTTATAAGCTGCCTTATAGTAATTTTTTTAGATACCTGTTACATTCCTTAAATTGAGTTACTCAAGGGCAGAGGTTGTGTTTTAATCTTTGCAGTATCTTCCATGCCTTACTTTATTGTAGTTGATCAATTAATGCTGATTGAGTAAATGAACATTTTTGTTCTTCATTTTGAGAATATTAGAGGGGTTGTTCCTTTAGTTGTTTATTATAAGATGTCACAGATTTCAACACAAATTGGCTCTATGAGAAAACAGAAGAGAGTAATTAAATAAAATATAAGTAGTTTCATGCAGGAACAGTTTTCTGAAGTTGAAACTAGTATGTTACTAAATTACCTCGAGTGAAAGGTCAAATTTCTAGAATGATTTTGTTTTAGTTGTTAAAGTAAATGGCATGTAAGAGAACTTTAAGTTCATATGGCAAAAACAGAGAAAAATTGCAAAGTTAGAGTCTCTGAGGTTTCTGATGTTTCATAGACTAACAAAAGGTTGCTTTATTAGCAGCATTAATGAACGAATTGCTTTATTGGCTTAGGCATACTGGTAGCTTTGTCGGTCCAAAGAGCTAAGAGTTCTTATTTCAATTCATGATTATGTTAGAGTAGTGAAGTGAAAGCCGTTGACCTTCTCTTAAGCAGAAAATAGAAAGTTTTTACAAATAGATTAAAGCCTTATAAGAAATGTAATGAAGCAGTAACTTATCAAATCACTTAAAATTTGAGTTTTCAAAATCTTTTTATGTACCAATTTTACAACAGTAGTAGATTTTTATAGACTTATTAATTAGTACTTAAAATAATAACTTTAACAATAGGATGGTTATGTAGAATTAGGTCAAAATGATTGAAAAAAATCTATGAATTATTAGAATGGATAAACTTTCAATTCTCCAAATGGTGATGCATATTAAGAGCAATATGAGATATACGTAGTATTAGACTTTAGAGACGGTGGCAAACCTTCCAAGTTATTTTTTGTTTAGGTAAATGAATTGCATTTTGCTTTTTAGAATCATTTTGAAAGTGTCCATTTGCTTCTGTTAATTTACATCAGAGATTAAAGTAGGAGAAGTCACCTGGAATTATGGAACTTAAGTATTGCATAGGTGTATAAGCAGGAATTATGGAACTAAGTATTGAATAGGTATATAACAGAATTCAGATTTTGTATAGCAGCAATTTAAAATTATAAATTTCTGAATGATGGACTATTTAAAAATATAAAGAATACAAGGATGAATATAAAATACTCATGCATTCATACTAACCAGATTGACAAATACTAACATTTTGCTGTAACTGTTTCAGAACTTTTAAAATAAATTAAAAATATAACTGAAAATTACTGATCTCATTCTTTTGCTGCCAAGAGGTAATTACTAATCTGAAGGTATCTTTTAAGTTTTTTATACTTTTATGCACACATTTATATAGAAGGATAAATAGGATTGATTTGGTTTGGAAACTGTAAATAAATAGTATCATATTGTTTGCAAATGTTTATAGCTTGCTTTTTTTTCACTTAGTGTTCATTTCATGATTTTTCCATGTTGATATATGTATGTATTTAAAGTTTGCTTATTTTAGTTTTTTCCATTATTTGTGATGTTAAGCCAGATTATTTGGTTTAGCTGGTGCTGCCAGATTTCTTTATCATAAAGATACCCTTTTCCCTTTGATAATTAATCCATCCTTTGAGGCTGAGTTAATATTATTTCTCAATAACCTTTCACCCAATGATTTTAACATCTTTTGTTGATTTTTGCCTGAATCATTGATTACATTGATGCTTGAAAAATGGTAATTTTCTAGTTTATGCTTCTTCCCACATTTATTAGCTGGCAGAGCTTCTGCCTTTTTTTCGCTGTCACATGTGGGCTCATGGATTCTTCTTTTTATTCATTGGGCTACGATCCATTATTGTTATATTTCTTTTGAAGGCTCAAATTGTTAAAAATTTAGCCAATAGGAACTCATTCAATCTGGTTTTTGTGTCTTTTTGGAATGTCCTATCATTTTAGAGCTCTTATTTACTTCCTGGCACAATAAAATGTTCTGTTCTTACCTTATGCTTTCCATACTCCAGACCTGGAAACACCTGTTCAGGGATCCCTGTTTCTCTTGTTGGGTATTTACAAGCAACCTTGTGATTACTGGCTGTGTTCTTTATTACTGGACGTCGGTTACTTCTAGAGGCTCTTTCACTGGACACGGAGCAAGGAATTATACTTAAAAAGACTGCTAATATTTGTGATTCCAATCCAATACCCCAGGGTTCTTCTCCTCCTGGTCATATTTGGATCTCTACTCCCACAGTGAGGATCTTCGTTAACAATAATACCAATATACATTTATTCATTTGCTCTGTCCTATAATATACATGATATAATGTTGAAATTGCCATACCAATACCACTGTCAGCAATAAACCCAGTTTGTAAAGAAAGTAAGATTTCAGTGCACTTTTTTGTTCATATGATATATCCCAGTGAAGGTTTGTATCAGAGTACTATGCTCGTAAGTTATTTTAGTTAATTATGTTTTTTATGTCACCAATTTAAATACTCAAGTTCATTTGTTTTTGTTTATATTCAGTTTTAGCCCCTTCCCATTATTGATTCAATTTTATTTATTTTTTTTAGACTAGTAAAATAGTAAAATGGCTAAAAGGCAAAGCTATATAAAAAGGCATTCTTTAAAAATCTTATTCTCTTCTCTATCCCTTTTTTCTCTTTTCATTCACTGTGTAGGTAACCGGTTTCATTAGTTTCTGGTTTATCCTTGTATTTCCTTTTATAAAAATAAGCATGTTATGTGTTCATGCATTTCTGTTGTATATATGATTAATATTCTTATTTTATACAAACAGTATAGTATATGTACATATTCTCTGAGTGAAGTTGAACATCAGCTTATTGAGCTGTAGGAAAACATTTGTTGATATTTTTATGTTGGTATTTAGTGTTGTTATTCATTAACTTGGGGAAAGCAAATATCTTCATGATGGTAAGCCATCCTTTCCAAAAGAATAGGGGATGTTTTTTCATTTGTTTACTTTTGTATCTTTCAGAAGTGTTTTAAAGTTTTCCTTATAGAAGTTTTACACTTTTATGTTTATTCCTAAATATTTTTATCTTTTTTGTTGTTTTTGTAAATACTGTTTTCTCTTCAGTTAAATAAGCAATTTGAAACATTTTCCTTTTAGTAGGAAAGTTAAGCCTGTTTATAATATCTTGATATGACAGTATTTCTTCTAATTGATACATCGTATTTACTGTTGTTTTATGCTATGTGTACGTTTTCCTTTCTGGGCTATTTATTTCCTTACTCTTTTTGAAAATTACTTTCTTATTTAGGAAGGTTGACATTTTTGTTTTAATGACTAACTTTATACTAATACTTTTTATAATAGACTGCCAATAATTGCTTTGTCTGCATTAAATAAATATCTTTTGACACTCGCTTATTACATATTCAACACCAATGAGCTGATTCTTCTGTTTTTTTAATCTCTGTTTTCTTCACATTAAAAATAAATTCCGTTACAATTTGTTAGAGAATATAATATTTAAATACTATTCTTCTGTCCTTGTTCATACCTTTGTTTTAGTAATATATCTAAAATTAAATATATTAAATATATCCCACTGTTCAGTAAAGATTTTGCCAAAGTTTTCTGTCTTTTTTGGATGGACTGAAGCTCATTCTTTTGTAGGTTGCTCAGAATTGGGCTATGAATAATATATTCCCTGAGTTCTTGCATGTCTAAATCTGTATTTCTGTAAGTCTTGGTAGTTAATAAGATACCTGACTGGATATAAAATCCTTGGTTTATGCTTTCATTCCTTGGGTTTCTTGAAAAAGATGCTGCACTGTTGCCTCAGTTTGAATGTTGCTGTTTAGAAATCTGTTGCCAGGCTTTCTTTCTGTCCTTTGTAAGAGGCTTGGTATTTTTGTCTGGAGGCCCTATAAGTTTTTTTTCTACTTCCTTTTGAAGTTTTACTAGGCTTATGTTTTGGAGTTTTTTATTCTGGGTTTTTCCAAGTATACAGTAGGTTGTTGCTAAAAATTCACGTATCTTGTGCTTCTTCCTGGCCACCACATACAAATAAACATTTGTTTTTGTTTGGGAAATACTTTAAGTTATAGTTTTAAATATTAGTTCCTTTATTTTGTTTTTTGTTCTTCAGAGCTTTCAGTTATACATATGTTACAGCTTCTATACAGATCTATGTTAATAATTTTTTTCTGTGATCATTTTTTCTTGTATATTTTTATTCTCTTGGCTGTCCTTCTCTTGTTCCTTACTTTCCCTTGTATTTTCATGTGAATCCAGCCTTCCTTTTTATTACTTATTTTAAAAGTGGTTTATCTTTTTCTCCATTTTTCCCCCTGCCTGAGTGCAGTCAATTCTTGTTTCATATCTTGTTGTGTTTTGTCCATTTCTACTTTGGATTTTTGGTTCTAGATTTGGTTCTAGATATATATATATATATATATATATATGTATATCTATCTATCTATCTATCTATCTATCTATCTATCTATCTATCTATCTCCTGTTACGGATATTTAGTTTATTTTAGAGTATGATTTTACAGTTTTTTTCTGTTTTGTGGAATTTTTTCCTTCGATGAGAATTTTTGTTAACTGAAGTATTTGGACGTGGAGTGTCTATGTTCTTATAGTAGCTTTAAAAAAAAATTAGTGTTATCTGCTATCTCTGTTCATTTCCTGGCTCAGCATTATAAGTTGTGTGTAGGAAGGGGTGAGAGATTTGCTTGGTTTATAATGTTTCCTGTTCAAGAACTTTCTTTTTTGTTGGCATGGTGAAGTACACTTTCTTTAACCTACAAGTTGTTTTGTTTTCTTGTTTTTGGTGTTTTGGTCTGAGAGGGGTTAGAGGGAAGGGGATGTATATTGTACAAATTTTGAAATTCTTTTTTGTTTTTGCAGAACACTTAGTGTCCACCCTTTGCTTCCTTTTTTCCCTTCACCAGCAAGCTTCTAAGGGATACCCCATCCAGATTATCTCACTGTCTCCCAGAAGTGTTGCCTTCCTGGGATTGCCATCTCTGATCCTGTTAGATATTCAGAACTTTTGTAAAGTGGCCATTAAAGACAGCTTAAATGATGGGTTAAAAAGATCATTGCTACAGTTCTATCAGTTATGAATGAAAACTACATAATTGTTTAGTAATTATCATAAATGTCCATTGTGGTCATATTTAAAGGAAGACCAGACACTACTTTTAATTATTTCCTAATTGAAAAGCTATTATTTTGACAACTTTTGTTAAAAGTATTAGAAATACACACACACACAAACACACACACACACCCCTCTATATATGTTTATATTCAGTCATTATGAACTTATATTTTCTGTCATTATGAACTTAACATTGAAGGAAAAATATACCTTATGAACTAGTATTAATTGATTTAACTTCCCACTTTAACTGTTAGTTTCTTGAATTTTTAAAGAAATTTGTGAGGTCCTGATTTAATTTAAATAGGAACTTTAAATATTTGGCTGTTTAAAGTATTTGTCCATTAGGGGACATAGTAAAGTCTATTTTGTTTATATTGTCTTGATTTTCTAAGGTCTTGCTTTTTGTTGCATTTAGTGGTGTGGTCTAGTATGGTCTAGTCTGTTAAAGGGAGAGTCACGTACTAATAGGATAAACACTGTTTATCAGAGCATCAGTTTTACTTAAAGAGTTGGACAAAAGAAATGAAAGAAAATATTTTAACTTTTTATAAGATTGGCCCTTAAATCCTAAATACTTTGTAGCCAGTGGGGTAATAGGAAAGGATACTGGGATTCAGAATACTTGGTTCTAGATCCCTGCCTTTTACTAACTACGTATATTATTTCAAATAAATCCTTTGGGGCTTTTGTTTTCCCCATTTGTTAAATAGGGTTGATAGATTTGATTTTGTAGAACCTTTCTTTTTTTCCCCTCAGTTATTGTAACATTCTTTTACTTATTTTTTTTTTAAACTCAGTTTGAACAGTATAGTCTTAGGGATTATGTGAGATGTTAGGACTCCATAAGGTTTTAATTTATTGCAGAATTTGCCAGTTGCAGATACCAAGGTGGGCAGTAGTTTATGTTTTTCTAGGTAAAGTGTTTTGTTTTAAGGGATTTAGAATTCTCACAGTGGTTGTATGTCACTGCAGTAAGATGATCAGCTGGGGCTTGTGTTGATTTAAGGAGTATGAAGGCGGTAGTGAAATATATGACACAGGCTTACTGAGAAGTATGTTGTAAAAATTGGTAATTAACAAGAATTTTGAGGAATTTAGAAATATTTTTAAGGTTTGTGGAAATATTGAAGAAAAATGATGAGAGCATACTTTATAAAGGTGTAATTGTGTAGTGAAAAGGATTATAAGAATGCAGATAAGTTGTACTGAAACTTATGTTCTGTAGTGTTTTGGTAACTAGGGCAAATAAGATATTTTAAAAGTACCATGAGTTTCTTTTTTAATTTGTTGGTAGTGTTTATGAGACTGTCATCAGAACATTGAGGGATTCCTTTCAAAATGTTTGAGGTATTGTGTAAGCATTCATTTGCAGTTTTGTAGGAATGAGGCAAGAAGCTTGAGAGGGTGAATACTGAGTGCTGTGCCTTCTTTGTTAAAGAAATAGAAATGCAGCATGAGATTTTTAAAGTAAAAATTTACATCTTTTATAAGATATTCTGTTAGTGTGAAGTTTTTCGAAGACATGTGAAGTATAAAATAGGATTCAGTTCCCTATAAGGTAGGGTAAACTGTTCATTTGGAGTGGGTTGATTTGTGGAATATTGTAATTAGGCTAAATTGAATGGGTGATGGGCAGTTTGAGAAGTGATTTCCAATGCTTTGTTCCAGATAATTCAAGATCTGATATTGGTGTAACAGCTGACAACTCTTTTTTTTTTTTTAATTGGAGTATACTTGATTTATAATATTGTGTTAATTTCTGGTATATAGCTTAGTGATTCATTTATACATACTATGTCTTCCTTTTTCTATTCTTTTTCATTATAGGTCATTACAAGGTGTTGAATATAGTTCCCTGTGCTATATGTAGGACCTTGTTGTTTATCACAACTCACATCTCTTGACTAGCTGAGACCCTGCTTTTTAAATATTCTTTGCCAGTCTGGCTGTAACTTTTCCACCTTCAAAATTAAAATAGAAAACAATAAAAAGAAAACAATATTGAGGAAATAAATCACTAGCTCTATTTAAAGATGCTAGTTTTTCCAATATCAGTATTCACGTGGTTACCATTCATGAACAATCATTATCAGATTTATTGCTGAGTAAACAGTGTGTAGTCCCTGAATTCATGTGCATCTTTTGTTTTCGGTTACTTCCTTACCTGCTTGCATCCTAATCGTTCTTTTTAAATCTTTAGTGTATTACTAGAAACCATAGTTAGATAAGTTGCCTAGCAAACCTGTGTCTAGTTCTTTAGATTTGGGATGGGATCTGTTGACTGTTGACTCTTCAAAATAGAATCTAAATTGTGATCCTGGTCCTTCTCTTAAGTATATGCCTTGTTTTGGTGAGATGTGTGACTTTTGGGGTGGTCTCCCTCACATTCAGTCAGTTGATCTTTTTCTTTTAGGTAAGGTAAGACAAACTTCTCTGAAGGGAGAGTCCCCTCCCCGCCATATGTTCTAAAGTGCCCTTCAAGTTAACAATTTTGTTCATTTCAAAAGTTGTCCAAAGTGGAAACTGAAAGTCTTAAGTTGTTCTTAGTGAAAATATGCAATTTAGAAAGATAATTACCTGAATTAGAATAAGCAGCTGCTTGAGAGTGGGTTGACTGATGAAAAAAATCAGTTTTATGAAAATGTGTCTTTAGTACCTTATGTCTCAGAACTGCAACCAAATGATTGGCTACTTTCAAGTAGAAGCTTGACAAATGTCTGGCTGGTTGGAAGTTTGGAGAGATCTCTACCAGGTCAGACTCATAAGTAAAACAACCCAAGACTGAGGAAAGTTATGGTGAGATTTTCATGAGTTGTGTAAAGTTTGTCCAAAGGATGCTCAGCCTCTGGGAATTGTTCAGGGAATTGACCTGTTGGGGCCTGTGCCATTCTGTTCCTCTGAACATGGTCTCAGAGGCTTAAATGACAGAAACATCCCACAGCTCAGGACAAATAGGCTGTCGTGAGTAATAAGACTGGTTTCCATCAAGGATAAAAGTTTTCAAATCTGATCAAATAATGATGTTATTTAATTTAGAGAGAGGAAGTTAGATTTAAAGTAGTTATTAGATAAATATAATGGAAAAAACAGATAAAAGGATATGCAGATAGAACTGTTTCTATTTTGAATAAAGAAGGCAGTATTAACCTAAAATTTTTTAGATATGTAAGAATGTTTATTTGGGAGCCTTTTCTTCAAAGGGTTATTGATATTTTAAAGTCTTAAGATTTTCTAAGCAGCAGGGTGAAGTATTGTGCCTTAAAGTTTTTATGAATGCCTGGCTTGTCTATCTGATTGCTTTTAAAATCAATTTCTGTGTTAGCTATTAACACTTTTAGTATCTGCGAGATAACACATTTGTAAACCTAACTTGAGCCTGTGTAGAACAGGCATTCGCAAGACTTTCTGCAAAACCTTTTCTGCTATTAAGAGAAAATCATATATGCAGATACTAACTACTATATATATAAATAGATAAGCAACAAGTCCTATTGTATATATAGCATAGGGAACTATATTCAATACCTTGTAATAGCTTATAATGAAAAAGAATATGAAAAGGAATATACATACATGTATATAACCACTATGCTATACCCAAGAAACTAATACAACATTGTAAACTGACTATACTTAAATTAAGAAACAGAGGTGAATTGTATCATATATGAATTGTATCTCAATAAAACTGCTTTTTAAATAAGAGAAAAGAGAAAATCATAAGGAATCCCTTCTTGGTAAAATTTATATTTACATTGAAACTGTTCTTAAACTTACTAATGCAAAATAGCCAGACATATTTAATTAATCTTTATGCAGTCTATAGAAATAAATTGAAATACATTGTTAGGAGATTCAGATTTTCAGATTACTGTGTTACAGATTACTGTGTTACAGTACAGTGTCCTGGAGTTATTTAAGAATAACTGAAGAGAAGTGATTTTTCATCTATTTTATTTTTTTTAAATTAACTTCTGAAATAATTGAGGTATAATTTATATACAGGAAAGTGTAGATAAACTTTTCTATATTGATGAACTTTTACAAAGTGAACACAACTTTGCGACCGTAACCTAGATCAAGATATCAACTCCTCTGAAGCCTCCCTGTGTCCTGTCCCAGTCAAATAACCCACTCACCTCAGGGTTAACTACTGTTCTGACTTTGTGGTCAGAGATTAGTTTGGCTTGTTTTTGAATTTAATAGAAACAGAATTATATACATGCTCCCCCCCGTACCCCTGGTGCTTTCATACAGCATTCTGTTTGTGAGATGTATCCTATTTTGTGTGTGGCATTAGTTTTCTCATTTTCACTGAGGTTTAGGATACTATCATAAGAATATACTGCAGTTTCTCTGTTCTACTGCTCATGGACATTTGGGTTATGTGCACTTTGGGGCTCTTTAAATAACGCTGCTATGGTAAATCTTATACATAACGTTCCCTCCACATACGTACACATTTCTTTCTATCGATTGTGTACCCAGGAGTGGTACTGTTTAGTCGTTGGATAAGTGTATTTTCACCTTATACTAAATAGATACTTTCAGTTTTCCATACTGGTTATATCAATTTACATTTCTACCTGCAGTTACGAGAGTGCCATTTGCTGCATATGTTCTATTACACTTGGTATTCTCTTTTTTTGATGAAAAACTAATCATTTTGATGGGTAATAGAATCTTACTGTGTTGTTTATCTGTATTTTCCTGAGGATTAGTGATGTTGAAAACCTTTCCAATATGTCTATTCGTTTTTGAAATTATCTTTTGTGAAGTTTTATTTGGTCTTTAGCGTATCTTAAAAATTGAGTTGTCTTTTTTCTTGGTGATTTAAAGTTGTTTTTTTAAAAAATATTTTATATATGAGTCTTTTGGACATGTGCATTGTGAATATCTTCTCCTACTTTGTAGCTGGCATTTTCATTTCAAGAACACAATTTTTAATGAAGTCCAGTTTGCTATGTTTATCTTTGTCTTGTTTGAGAAACTGTTACCTACCTCAAAGTCATGATGGTATTTTCCTGTCATCTCACAGCTTTATTGTTTTAAACTTTATTGTTTGGGTCTCTTAACATACTTTTTTTCTTCCCTCCTTTTCCATGGCCTGTGGATGGCTGTGATTCATTTGATTTTGATTTTAATAGTAGTAGAGATAGAAAATCTATCGGTATGACATAACCAAAAAAATGTTTTTATTTTATTTTTATATATGGTATTGTAACTTCTGCATGGCAACGTCTTCTGCTAGTTAAAATAGATGATTTTTTTATTCTGTTGATTCTTTTAAAGAAATTTAAAAACTTTTTTTTCTGACTCTATAAAAAGTGGCAATCAGTTTTACTATATATACTATGTCATACTCTGTCTTGTTTTTGGGGAGTCATAGTATGATGCCTTAAAGACATTGGGTTGTGCAGTCAGTGGCAGCTATATATAAGCAGATGAATGAAACTCTATAAGGCTTCGTTTTGTAATTTACAGAATGGAGAGTAAATAAGGTGATTTTTAAAAGTGTATATAAGTTTTTTCAAATCTGGAGCAATGTGCCTGGCAAACCATAAGAGCTCTATATATGCTTTATTCTTGAATTTTTGAACTTTGTTTTGAGGGTTATTTTGACTTGAAACTTGACTAAAAGGATGTGTACTCCATTTATTACAAAATTATTTACAGTTAATTTTCTAAGTAGTAAAATTAATTTGTTTATGCATTTCTTTTTATTATAGGTAAAATATTTTAATTTTAATTAATTTTTAATTCTAGTATCAACAGGGTGGATTTTAAAGTATTTCCTTATGTTAATTTTTAATAAAATAGAATAACTATTTTGTAAAATATCTTTCTATTTCATTGGCTCTACTTTAACTCTGTAGATGCTACAGTTACGTTGTCTAACTGCTACTTAAAAGATGGTAACCAGATACCAGAATGTAGAGTATGACAATGTATGTTGATGGTTAGGAATAATTTAACATACGAATGCTTTTCTAAGACCCTGTAAGCATGCTATTGTCTTGGTCTGTAATTTTGAGATCTGATTTGTTACAGAGTTCACTCTTTTTGTAGTCTAGTAAACTGCCAATATCTTGATAATTTATTAGCTTTTCCATATGTGGCATATAAAACTTCAGTAATTTGTAGGATTAGGAAAGATTTTGTTAATCATTTGCCAAAGTTCAGCACATACTTTGGATTTTAAAGTAGTGTGAAAAAAACAAATTGTCATGTTATTAAGATTCTTGGATAGATTTTACATATCAGGGGTAACTTCTGAAGTTGAAAAATTATTCCTTATGTATTTATTTTTTTATTATTTAAGGAGTCTCAACCATCAGTGGGATTTTTAGAAGGATATCTAAGTATTTGGTAAGTACATATTCTCCATGCTAAACCCCTTGCATGTTACTTAAGTTTACATGTATGTTATATTAATGATATTTACAATAATAGCCAGTGTAAATTACAATTATTTATATTTCTTTTAAGTTTTACCTAGTCTGGAATTTTCTTCTCTTCATACTCATTCTGATCTTCTTCTGGTTCTTTCTACATATTATGTCAAGAAAATTCTTCTAGTGTGCAGCCTAAGTATTAAAAGTGTTCAGAGAAAGAAATAGTCTTGGGGGACAGAAATGCTAATACTTTGTGGATGAAACAGGATTTTCCCTACAGGAGAGTTTTGTTTTTTAACAGTTTTGATTAGCTGTCGATACTAATACACATACTTTTTTTACTTTAATCCTTATGTGAGGTCCAGTTTGTCACAGTAAGCCCCTGTAAAGACTGATCAGACTCTGTGCTGTTTCCTTTCTGAGCTACTCCGCTTTCTTTGTAATAACATTATAATATGAAAATTTGATACATGCCTGTACTTAAGAGTTTCATAAACTTTTGATTTCACTTAGGTAATGCTTTTACTGTTTTATTTTTGAGTGAAAGTAGGAGAATTAATCTCAGAATGTGTTTTTCTTCACTATATAATATTTTAGAACTTGTGTACTGGGGTGATTACATAGGTATAACAAGGTTTCAGTTAATAATAATAGATTTAAAAATTATTAAATATACCTCAACAATGAGGGGAAAGTACTGATGCATTGACTGTTAACCAAGTTGCATTAATGTAGTTTTTTGATTAATATAGTCAATAAAATATTTTTAAGGATGAATACATTTATTTGATTACCTAAAGGAAATCTCCTAGATACATGAAGAAATATTAATAAGTCTTGATGTCTTTTATTATGCTTTTTAATGTGTTTGAAGCAATAAATATTCAACCAAATGATAATTCTAAAATTCTATAATAATCATAGATGATGTAAGTATTCAACAATTATATTACACTGTTTACTATATACTTATAATAAATGTAACGTTTTTAGGAGCAAATGATGTTACAGAAATCTCTTAAACAAATTTTTACTACTTTAAAATGCAGTGACTGATTTCTGGAGATACATTAAGTAGAAACAGTAACTTACTGCCATATTTTTCCCTCATTGATACAGATACTTGAGTTAGTTTGAGGGAAGCAAACATCTTTGCATTACATATGTTTGTGACATATATTTTATTTTTGCAAATATACTCATTTTTAATGACTCCTTTGAGATATATAGCTCACATACCAGAAGATTCATCCCTAAGTGTACATTTAAGTGGTTTTTATTATATTCAGAGTTGTACAATCATCACTACTATCTGGTTTCAGGCACCCCTTCCCCCAACACCTCTCCCCACCCTCAACCCCACCAGCACCCTAGGCAACCACTAATACACTTTTCCTAAGAATTGCCTCTTCTGGACATTTCTTACAAATGCAATCATACAATATTTGTTTTTTTTTTTTTGCATCCGGCTTCTTTCACTTAGCATAATATTTTCAAGATTTACTCACATAGTAGCATTATGTATCATTCAATTTTATGGCCAAAAAATCTTCCATTGTATACCACATTTTGTTTATTCATTCATCAGTTGATGGATTGTATCTATGTTTTGGCTATTAGGAATGTTTCTGCAATGAACATTCTTGCAGACGTTTTTATGTGTACTTATATGTTCATTTCCTTTGAGTGTATATTTATAGGGGGTAAATTTATAAGGGGCGGTTAGTATAGTAACTGTGTTTAGCTCAAGGAACTATCAAAATGTATGCACTATGTTATAATCTCACCACAGTATATGAGGGTTCCAATTCTCCCCTCTCTCACAGACATTGATTGTTATTATTGGTGGTTTTTTTTTTTGTATTTTAGCCATCCTGATAGATGTGAAGTGGTATTTCATTGTAGCTTTGGTTTTCATTTCCACAGTGACTAATGATGAGCATTATTTCATATGCTTATTGACCATTTACATATGTTTTTTGGAGAAATGTCTGTTCGGATCTTTTGCCCATTTTTAAATTAGGTTGTCTTTTTATTGTTAAATTGTAAGCATTCTTTATGTGTTCTGGAAACTAGCCCTTTATGAGATAATACAATTTGCAAATACTTTCTCCCATTCTGTGCATTGTCTTTTCATTTTCTGGTGTCCTTTGAGGCACAAAAGTTTTAAATTTTGATGAAGTCTGATTTATCTCTTTTTTGTTGCTTGTACTTTTGGTGTCATTGCAGATTTATTTTAAAATACACATTCACTGATAGTCTAGGTTTGTGACAAGGTTTTAATGACCACAGGACTGTAAAGCATTGACATTTCCTGTGTTTGACAGCCAAACCCCAAAGGAAGCAATTATCCTTGTATTTGTGCTTCAATTCCTCAGCTAATTGTTTTAAGCAAAACATTATGTTTTGATCCCATGTGTTGCCATGAAAACATCAGATGTGTGTGATATGTTTATTGACATTAGTCTTACAAATTCATGCTTAATTTTTTGGACTGGAGAAGAACTTAATACTTTAGTTATCATGGCATTCATTGCATATTTGACTTCATACCTTAATAAGCCATTGCATTTTAGGCTAAGAATATTATCAGAGTTCTTTTTTATTTTTCTTATGAAGAGAAAATAGATTTGATTAACCTTATTGATTTTAATCTTGTACAGGTTATTTGTAGGCAGTGACCTGTTGATGTTTTTGTAAACCTGCATATGGAATATGTCTATTTTTCTTTTACTTTATTAGGTATGTGTCTTTTTAGTTTTTATGGGACCATTTTAGATTCTTATTTTTTACATTATGTGGCTTTTTATCAATTGAAGGCATGTTTCAGAATGTATTGGCCTATAATGCCTAATTTAGTTTTTTAGAGAAATGGCATGTAACAGTGGGATGTTACTACTTTTAGTAGCATCGGCTTTCTGTGTAAGGGTAAGGGGTTGTAATACAGTGTAATAAATACATTTTTATTGGAGAAGTTTATTTTTTTATCTTTCATGTTATCTAACAGTATTCTGTATAAATTTCAAGTAACCAAAAATCTATTTTAATGAAATTTTATAGAGTTAAGATCATTGATATTTTTCTCACTGATTTTAAATCCAGTGTCCATTGGTTAACAGTCACTTAAGTGCCCATTGGATGAGTGAAATTGTTCTTCACATTGATGTTTTTATAGTTTGTCTTATATTATCCATGGACATTTTGCAATGGAAAAGAAGATAAAAACTGACATCTCATTCATGGTGGTGTTCAATTTTCAATTGTGATAAAAAAAATTAAGGAAAAGATTTAGCTGAGTTACCTCCTCCTATGGTTGTATGTCAAATGTGGTAATTAAGAGGATTTTGATGACCTGTTTATGGCTGAATTAAGGCAAAATGGCTTTTGTGCACTCTTCTGTCTCCTTTCCCTTCTCTTGTTCTGTGTGCCTCCTAACACAATCATTGAATATATATTAGTTCTCTTTGAGTATTTATATTTGAAATGGGAGTTTAAGATTAGGAGAGACCTCTTTTTCTTACAAGGGTAAAGAAGGATTACCCTTTAGTTAAAGTAGTTTGTCCTTAAAGACAGTAGCGGCCGGCTTATTCTCTAGGTGGCAGCTTCTCAGCACATGGACTAGAGTTTGCCACTCCGCTGATCCGTCTTGCACCTTGGAGATATTGGTCGGGGTGGTAGGGATAGAACAGTGAAACTGTTCTTCATTGAAGAGTCTTTCACATTACTTTCTAATCTTACTTGGGAAAGCTCAGCTGGACTTGAATTATTCTGAATATCACGCTATTTTTTGTACAAGTGTCTGAAAGCTACTGCACAGTAGTATTGATTCTTGTTTCTCCCAGTACAGTTACTGCAGTAACCACCTCATGCAGAGAAGTTTTCCTAAAGGCTTTTTCCTTCAGAACTCCCTTTTTAAGTGAAAAACTTAATTCAGATTAACTCACATTCATTCTGGTAGCCATCTCAGTTTTATTCTTATTATCCAAGATTTCCATTCTCCTGATCTTTCTTCAAAGATTTCCCAGTCTATTCATCTAAAGAACTACAACTGTGTATTTCTTCTGTTTTATTCCCTGCTTGTGGACTGCCTAGCGTTGCTAGAGTTATATCAATTTTCTGTCTCAAGAGGTTCCTAGTATGAATTCACATTTCCCCTCCTAGTTTAGCTTCAGTGTTTCTTGGTCATCTTTATCTCGTTTTGATCTTCTATTTCATTCCACATTACTAATTATTTGGAACCTTTCCACTCTCCTCCATGACCAGTCCTGTCCCTATTTCTCTTATTCTTTTTTCATTTCATATTTAAACTCTTTCTTTCTTCAGTCTAACTTTACTCAAAGAATATAGTATTTTTATTTCTTTTGAAAGCTAACATCTGTATCCTTAATCTCAATCCCCCTTTCCTTCTCTGGAACCTTGTTGTTTTCATTTATTCTCCCTTTTATGCTCCATGCTGGGTTCTCTGTCTTATCACACTTCATCTGGAAAGATACCTTCTGCTCTTTCCCTGTCCTCCTATTAACCAGCGAGCTTGTTTGCTTTATAGTTGACTCTAGGTGTCCAGTTTCTCAACTCTTATTCAGCTACCTTCTGCAGTTAATACTGGTGTTCTGCTTCCTCAAATGAAAGTAAACCACTTTTTCTCACCTACCCAGGTAGATAAGACATTGGTTAGGCTGATGATAGAATGAATGCTCTGTATCATCTCTAAGATAAGACTGAGTTCCAGTTGCTAATCTGTGTCTTTTCTTTTCTCCTCCTATCCTACCTTTTTCAGCATTTGGTGTTTTGCTTCTCTTTAACATTCACTTCTCCCATGTTTTCTGTGGTAGTCTACTTCAGTGGTTTTTCTACTACTTCTCCAACTAAATGTTCTCTTTGTTCTTGCTTTTTTTCCTTTATATACCCCTTATGTATTAACGGGGTTGAAGCTTTGCTCCTCCTCATTATGTATCATTTCTAGGAGGTGGTCTCTGCTTCATTATGTAAATTACCACAAATTTGTGATGATTCACAAATGCCACATTTTCCTTCATTACCTATTTTACCTCAGTCATTATGTCTTAAGCACACCAAAATTATCTCTCAAGCTGAAAAATTTGTCTTGCACAATGCTTGATAGATGCATGGAACTCAGTAAATACTTGCTGAATCAGTGAATGAACTCACCTGCATCTCCCAGTCTGTTTCTTTTGTTCTTTTTTCAGGTAATGATTTTAACCCTTCATCTATTCTCATATCACAGCCCTATAGCATCTTTGACCAACTCTTGTCTACACTTGTTAATATCAGTTACCATATTTTGATCCTACACTTAAGTAGTGAGGCAGGTGATACTCCCATTTGCAGATGGTAAAAATAAGGATCACAGAGATTATGATTTGCTTATGGCTTCACAGGTAGTGGTGGAGTTGAAAATTAAAATTAGGTTTCTTACCACATGTTTTCTGGTTTTCACAGAAAACATTCTTTCTAATGATAAAAGCACTATGATGGACAAGAAGTTATTCTCAGTGTACTATGTGAGTTAAGGTAGAGAAAACTGAAAGGTGGGAGTACTTTAAAATCTTGCATAATGAGATGAAGTCCTTAATTTGGTGGAAGGAATGAAAATCAAGGATGTGAGAAGTTTGTTACTGACCATTCATAGAATTTTGACATCCAGTAATGATGCAGTGATGCCACTAAAGCAGTTGCGTAAACCATCCCTCAGCTAACAGTAATAAAACCTGGATAAAATATTGAAAGGAAAACTCTATTTAAAAGCAGCAGAAAATGACCAAAAGGAGGCAGAAGCCAGATGAGAAGTTATCCTTTAAAGCTTGCAACTACAATGTGTAAGAATTGTATGTTTGTGGCTCTCTTGCCTTTGGGTGCATTCCTGCCTCCTGTAGTTCCAGTGGCACCAGACAAAAGTTAGGCGAGCCACGCAGCTGTACATTTATTGAGGGAAAACCTAGAAGCAAGTGGACCATTGAAGAGGCTCAGGTTCCTCATGTGAGGATTCAACCAACCGTGGATTGTGTAGTACATATTTAGAGAGAAAAATCCGTAAGTGGATCCATGCGGTTCAAATCCATGTTGTTCAAGTGTCCACTGTATATTTTTATTAATTAAAGAATTACTGATGATTAAAGCAAAAATTATAATACTGTATTGTTAGGTTTATAATGTATATATGAAAACAACAGCACAAAGTTGGTGATATCCCAGGCATAATTTGTGTTTCTCTGATGTCAATGTTGAGCATCTTTTCATGAGTTTTTGACCACTTGGATATCTTCTTCAGTGAAGTATTTCATCAAGATTTTAAGAATTAACATATTACACTGTATTTTATATAGCATGTCATAATAAGATAAATTGACATACTAAACAATATTTAGTCTTCTAATTTATGAACATGGTATATCTTTAGGTTGTTTTTTAAATTTCTCTGAGTAATGTGTGAGAGTTTTTTTTTTAAGGTAATAAAAAAACAACTCTGTACTGATTAAGCAATAATTTCTCATTTCCCTCTCTCCCTGGCTCTTGTAATATCTGATCTACTTTCTGTCTGTATGAATTTGCCTTTTCTAGATATTTTATATAAGTGCAATCATGTAGTACTTGCCCTTTTGTGTCTGGCTTATTTCACTGGGTATGTTTTCAAAGTACATCTAAGTTGGAGCATGCATCAGGATTTCATTCCTTTTTATGGCTGAATAATATTCCGTGGCAATATTCCACAGTTTGTTTATCTGTTTGTCTGTTGGTGGACACTTGGGTTGTTTCCACCTTTTGGTTATTGTGAATAATGCTGCAGTGAATATGGGCGTACAAATGTCTGAGTCTTCTTTTCAGTTCTCAGGTGTATACCTAGGAGTGGAATTGCTTGGTGACATGGTAATTCTGTTTAGCTTTTTGAGAAGCTGCCAAACTGTTTTTCATAGTGGCTTCACCGTTTTACATTACAGCAATTTACAAGGGCCAAGGTTATAGTTTCTCCCCATCTTCATCAATACTTGTTTGTTTCCCCTACAACCACCCACCCTTTTTTAACCCCTTAATAGAGGCACTGGAGATTGAACATCAGTATTTGTTATTTCCTGTCTGTAGTAACTTTTGGGGGCAGATTTCTTAGGATTTTCTTATAAACAGTCATGTGAACAGAGACAGTTATACTTCCGTTTTGATCTCTTCGCTTTCTTTTACCTTTTTATGTTGGATTTCTATAGTATAATATTGAATATAAGTAATGAGAGCAGACATTCTTGCCATATTCCCAAACCTAGGGAGAACATATTTGGTATTTCATTATTAAATATGTTTTTAGCCATAGGACATTCACAGATACTCTTTATCTGGTTGAAAAAAGTTCTTCGCTGAATGATTTTGTTTGTCTATTTTTAATCATTAATGGTATTTGATTTTGTCACTGACTTTTGCATCTGTTGCCACGATCGCGTAGGTTTTCTGTTAAACTATTAATGTGGTTGAATTACATTAATTATTTTTCATGTTAACTCAACCCTGCATTCCTAGATAAACTTTGTTAGGATGTATTATTATTTTTATATATCACTGGATTTGATTCGCTAAAAAGTTTTGTCAAAACTAGAAACGGTCTTCTTTTCCTCTATTTTGTGTAATACCGACATATGTTTGTATACCAGACACATAGTTTGTATAGGTCTGACATATGTTTTCCTTAACTATGTGATAGAATTCACCAGTGAAATCATCTGGGTCAAGAGGTTTTTTTGAAGGAAGGTTTTGGACTTAGGATTTTTTTATTCTTCCTGGGTTTATTTTTTATGGGTAGGTCAGTTATTTTAGTAACTGATGCTTACATGGTTAATCCATTTTTCTCTTATGTAATCTGATTATTAGACTGGGTTTCTTCTCTGTTTTCAAATAGTAGTTTTATTCATTTGGTTTCTTTGGGTTAGTTATGCTAATGAAGAGAGTTCCATTTGTGTATATAGTGATTAAAAATGTATATATATATATATAAAAATTGTCTTCTGTTCATCCATATGTCATTTAGGTTTTGAACTTTTTTCTTCTTTGTTTTAATATTTTTTGGGTACTAAAGATGATTGTAATTCACTGTAGTTTTGTACTTTGGAGTTCTTATAATAGCTGTTTGTGTGTGTGTAGTCCTGTTTTATATTCTTGCCAGGGAAAACTTGATTTTGTTTGATTTAAGATCTGGTGGATGTCATTCCCCCCTATACATTTACTGCTACCCCAGCACAACCTTGTATATAACAAGAACAAATTTCTTTCCTAAGTCACCAATCAGGTTTTGAGCCTACTAGTGTGACTGGAACTTTAATTTTAAAGTCAGGCAGGTTCTAATCCTGCTTCTCTCACTTATCTTTCTCACCGTGGATTTAGTAACACTTTGATTATATTCTCTGTACTTTCTTACAAATCCATTCCTTATGTTCTGTTAAGCTTCTTGAAATTTGTAATTTTTCTTTCTTCCCCTAATGCTACATAAGATTTGAATTCCTAGGACAAAACTCTGTTAATAGTGGGTAATTCTTTTAATTTACCACTTCTTTCTTGTACTCAGTTATGTAATTATTGCCCTGCAGATATCTGAAAAGATGTTTTAACATAAATTTGAAGGTTTTTGTAGGTATAATTAGCAGGTAATTTGTTTGGTTTTGGCTAAAATAATCTGAGTTGGGGATATATTTCATTTAATTTGGGTGTAGTGGTATATACTTACATGGAGATCATTCATGACCACGTATAGTTAAATTATTGCTAGCTGTCCCATTGTAGGAATGTGTTCCAGTAATGTCCAGTGGCTCTAGACATCATGACAGGAATGTATAAGGCTAGAGGCCATGTACAGTATGAATGTATCCTCTGATGGCCATTTCTAGAAGTGTGAGTGCACTGCTATTGGTAGCAAAGGATAAACTACTTTGAAATGTACAGAATCAGAATCAAGTCTGTGGAAACATTTTCAGATACGTATCTAATACTGTAAGATTGGGTTTTCATCCTACTCATTCAAAATATTGGTACTCCTATATAAAAAAAATTGATAATGTAATGTATATAATTGTACATGCACCAAATGTTTTTTTCTATTTTAGTGGAAATAGTATATTTTATAAAAAATTAAAATATGTGATTTCATCTGCTTATCGGTACACTTTAGTGAAAGAAATATGAAATGATAGACTTAGAATTTGGAAGTATGTTAAAGGTGTTTTCTTTTGTCATAGTTACATTTAAAAATTAAGAAAAAATCAGATTAAAATTAATGGAGTATGAAACAGAAATGATTACAGATGTGCTATGAGTAATTAGAAATTATTCTGACATTGCAAAGTGAATTGTGACATAAAAATGTTCTGATCATGCAAAAGCAGTAATTCATTAAGGAAGAAAAAATAAATTATAAACAGAAGTAATGAATAAGCTCTTGGTTTTTTGATAATCCCATTTATGAAAAATATTGAATCATGAAAATAGTGGAAAAATATTTAAATGACTTACTTATTTGAAACCAAATTCTCTTATCAGTGAACACAGCATAAAACTTACAACACACAAAGAATGACATTGATGATTGGTTAACGAATGTCATAAATTTAGGGTGTATAAGATTAGTTATTGTGCAAGAAAAACTTGAATTGAAATCTCAAGTTTATACATGAAAGAGGCTTGACAGAGAATCCTCATATTTGTCAACACTCTCAAAAATTTACATGACATTACCATAACAGATTGTGAAATGAAAAGTTTCTAAACTTTGAATAATAAGAAATAAATTTTGATCAGCTATGCTAGAGGAAGGACTAAATTATCCACCTAATTTCTGTATAAGAAACATTATAAAAGCTTGTCACTTGAAAGTTGAACAAAGAACGCACCCAACAAAAATATATAGGAGCTATGGAATAACAGAATTGTGTCAGATATTTAATTAACACAAATTTTATTTGATAAATGTTATCCATAAAATGGATTTATATATGGCATTTGTCAATCTTTTAAAATTAGTATTTTATCTTTTCCTTAATTCAAATATGTATCAACTTTCATTTGTAATTTTGTATTCTTTCTTTTAAATCCTTCAGTTTTTAGAAACTTCAGGCCCCTCAAAACTTAAGTGTGCCCCTGTTAAGGGGACAGAGCACAGATGCAAGTGGTGTCTGACTTGATTGGTGGAGGATGGTTTAGAGAGACTGTCTTTCTGAAGAGGTGGCACTTGAACAAAGATGTGATTAAAGTCATGGAGAGAACTTCTGAGGGTTTGTCGGAAAGAGCAATTCAAGTAGGAGCACTGTGGGTTTAAATGCCTTGTTGGAAATAAGTCTGCTATGCTTATTAAAAGGAGGCAATGAGGTTGGAGCCCAGGGGTTGGAGATGAGGTTGAAAAGGAGAGCAATTATATACTTAAAGCAATTATATATGGCCTGGATAAAAATTTAAGCAATTTAGATTTTGATTCTAGTTATAATAGGGTTACCATTGGCGAATTTTTCACATTTTCAGACTGGCAGTGAAACTTTTTCAAGTGCTCATTTGAGGACGCAGTCTCCTTTCATCTGTTAGGTCCATTATTCTGTTGAGCTTAGTTCTCATGTTCCAACTATATTGGGAAGGAGAAATAACCTGCATACTTGCTCTCTTAAAATACCCAATGCAGAAGGGTAGTCATTGTTTCTAAAAATCATTTTCCTTTGATGAGAACTGAGGTGTAATTGTAAGGGAGCCATGTGCCCTGTTACACTGCTGTTATTGTGAAAGGTAAGAATGAATTTTGGTTAGAAAATTTGGTGCCATTGCTACATTAATACTTAGGTATTAGGACCCTGATCTGACCTAATCTAACTTTTACTTAGTATTCCATGTTAAGGTTATACTATAGTTTAATGTTTAACCATTCTCTAGATTAACATAATTTTGAGATTCTTGATATCATAGGCAAGCCTGTAACAAGCAACCTTCTTATGTCTCCTTGAACATTAGGGTAGCTAACAAAAAGAGTATAATTGCTGTATAATAAGCAGTAAACAAATATAATAGATACTGTGAAATTATCCTTCAAGTGTTATCTCATCAGTGGACGAGTGTATCTACCTCTCCAGTAATACTTGATGTTGTTTTTGATAATCTTAACTCAAAAATATTTTCTCATTGTTTTGATTTGCATTTTCTTAATTATCACTGAGGCTAAACATCTTTGTGTAAGCTTTTGATAATTGTTTCTACTGTGAATTATCTATATATTCCCATTTTTTCTATTAAAATTATTTTTTCAAAAATATAATCTGGTTATTATTTTAATCCTTTGGATGTTACATCTGTTTGAAAAACATTTTCCAAATTTATTGCCAGTTAAACATTTTTTTAAATGGTGTTTTATTTTGTATACAGTGTTTTCTATATTGTTTCAATATAGGAATGGAAAATTTCGATAAATTGTAATACTGGTTCCAAACTACTCTGTGGAAGCAAATAATATATAGATTCTATAGATTAAAAGCTTTTTGATTTAAAAAAAGTTTATTTTCTCCTTTTTGTTTAAAACTTTTCAGGTCTATAGTTGAGAAAATAGTACAATGAATACCTGTATACTCTTTACTTAGACTCAATCAGTTGTTAATATTTTGTTACTATTTTGCCACAGTGTTTTCACTCTGTGTATCTCTGTTTCTATTCATATCCATATCTTCATTTCCATATACACACATAATCTGCTTTTGATATACATTTAGAAAGTAAGTTTTGAACAAACAGGTTACCAGAGGGGAGGAGGTGGGTGAAGGAAAGAACTAGGTGAGGGAGATTAAGAGGTACAAACTCCCAATTGCCAAGTAAATGAGTCATAGGTATGAAGGGTACAGTGTGGGGAATGTAGTCAGTAACTGTGTAATATCTTTGTATGGTGACAGTTGACAACTAGACTTATCATGGTGGTCATTTTGAAATGTATGAAAATATTGATTTACTATGTTAATAGGAAGTTAATAGGAACAGTGTTGTAGGTCGGTTATATTTCAAAAGCAAACAAACAAACAAACCAACATGGAAAAAGAGATCAGATTTGTGGTTACCAGAGGTAGGGTGTGTGGGGAGGGTAACTGGATGAAGGTAGTCAAAAGGTACAAACTTTCAGTTATAAGTAAGTACTAGGGATATAATATACAACATGATAAATATACTTGATACTGCTGTATATTATATCTGAAAATTGTTAAGAAAGTAAATCCTAAGAGTTCTCATCAGAAGGAAGAAAATTTTTTTTCTATTTCTTTAATTTATAATTAAGGAGATGATGGAAGTTCACTAAACTTATTGTGGTAAACGTTTCATTGTGTACATAAGTTAAATCATCATGCTGTACACCTTAAATTTATACAGTGCTGGATGTAAATTATATCCCAATAAAAGTGGAAGAAAGAAGTTTTTTACATTTTAGCACTTAACTGCCAAATACTAAACATGTGTGATGTAAAAATATGATTTTTAAAAATGTATAACCACTATACCATTATTACACCCATGAAAACTAGCCTTGATTTGATAAAATATAATAATACTGCCCATTTTTGAATTTTCCTGATTACTGCCTTAAATTTTTTATAATCGCCACCCCAGACTGCTGCCTGCCCTATCCAGGATCTAATCCAAGATGACTCATTGTATTTGGTTATCGTGGTTTTTTTTCTCTTAATCTGAAACACTCTCTTGCCTTCATTTTGTATTTTATGACACTGACTTTTTAGAGAGTCCAACTAGTTGCCTTGTAGAAAATTGCACATTCTCAAAATTTTCTGACTCTTTCCTTATGATTGGATTCGGGTTAAAACATTTTTGGCACTACTACAGCATAGGTGATAGTATATGCTTTTCAGTGTACCACACATACTAGTTTGGTTCATTATTGTTCATGATGAGTTTGGTCATTATCTCAAGGAGGTGTTGGCCAGATTTTTTTATTGTAAAGCTACTTCTCCCTTGTTTATAAGTAATCTGAGGCTGGTACTTTGAGGCCATGTGAATATATTTCCTGCCAAGTTTTCATCCAATGGTTTTATCAACTATTGATGATTCTTGCTTGAATCAGCTTATTGCTCTGAATTTTAATGCTTATGGTATTTAAAAACACAAATTTAAAAAACAGTTGTGGAATATCAAATTTAAAATGTTAGACACTACTAGTATGTTAACTTGTGCTGTGAAAGTAGCTTTTAAATAAGCATTTCCTGCTGTTCCTTATAAATAAATGTGTTGTCAATGCCCTCCAGCAAAGAGCACCAGGAACACACCTGGTGGTTGGACAAGCTGGATTTATTACTTATTGCAGCAAGGGAGAACACGCTGTGGGAAACCATGTGATGTCCCAGTAAGAGGGTGTTGGAAAGGACTTAAAGGGTTTGGGCTTTGGTTGGGTGATTGAGGGACTGGTCCAAGGTAGCAGAGGTCCACTCTGGATTGGGTGCTATCAAAAAGCAGGAACAATTTTATGCTTTGGTATCTCAATAAGTCTTATCTGTAGGGAGGGTAGAATATAGTGAGATTAAAGTTATAATTGTTAAAGCAGCAGCGTTCACTCATACTTTCTGCGAGAGGAGGACGTTTGGTATTTTTGTGGCTTGGACAGTGTTTAGATGTGATTACCAAGCGGTCTTGTTTTGCTGGTCAGAATGGCCGTGTCTAATGCTGATGTTCTGTGAAATAGTTTATGTTCAACAGAAGAATACCAAGACTTGGCTGCTAGTACCAGGCAAGTTCCTGTATATCAGAAGCTGCTTTTCCCTTTCTCAGTGTCATTTGAAAGAAAGTTTTAACTCACAAAGTTTTTTTTAAAAGATGTTTTCCCACTGGCTGTATTCTGTAGGTAGAGTCGTAAGAATGATGACTCTACTGCATAGGCAAGGGGAGGAATGGGCTCAGCTAAATGTGGGTAAGACTCAGATACATATACAGCTCTTGTGTTCTTTTTGTGCTTTGTCAGTAGTGTAAATAGTCACTGTGTAAGTTAACAGATCAGTAAATATCTCAAGCATATTGTTCTACAGGTAATATTAGCCTCATTTAAAATTTAGGGGTATTTTTAGTTTTACACATTTATAAGGAGCTGACAGTTGTTGGAAACTTATTGATTTAGCTTTGAATTGAAATGTTTCAAAATATCTTACAGAAATTTCTTATTCAGGTACCTGTCTTTATGTATCAGGATCTTCTTGATATAGTCTAATTGAAACAATACCGAAATAAATTGCTGAAACTAATAAAAACTCATGACTACATATTTTTATATTTGTTGGACAGCCACATTGTTTTATTCATTCTCTTTATGGAAGTAAATATAACTCACAAAATAATTTCACATTAATATTGTTCATATCTTTTAAATATTGGATTTTATGTAAGATTTCATTTGCAGAAGGTTCTGTTAGGGGAAAATGGTTGAATATCACTCATACTATGAATAGCGTAAAGAAACCATTTTCTGTTTGTTTAGTATTGTTACTTCTTTAACTCAGAATGGGTGTAGTACATATTTATTTATATAATAATGTATATTTATATATATTATATCCCCAGATCTTGCGTTTGAGGATTTCTGACCTCTCCAAATCCGTTTGTTCTACAAATCAGCAATTTTAGCTCTAGTATGATTAAAAACCTTATGATAAAATAAAATTCCACAGAATATGTTCCAGATAGTAAAAAAAATAAATAAATAAAATATTTTTGATGTGACTATTTTGATAATATATCAATATACTTTGCTCTTTGAAAAGTAGCATGCCATAACCATAGTTTACTTTTAGATAACAGGGTTCTCCATTTGAATCTCAGTTAGTAAACAGGGATGCCATTGATGAGAATTTACAGTTTAACTCATCCCTGTCTTTTAGAAATAGACATGTCAGTGCCCTAGGCCATTTCTCTTTCCATATTCTTTCCTTTCCCCCTCCCTTAATGCCTGTTAAAACCATTAGTCTGCTCCATTTTACAGATATGGAAGGAGGCTCTGCCCTCCCCATACCTGCACCTGTTATCCACAGGCAGTTAGAAGGTCTTATTAGGGATTTATAAAGCATTACTTTCTGTACTTTGTAGCACAAAGAAATTTGGTGTTTTATTATAGTTTTGGCTGTACTTTTTCAGACTGTGCTTCCTGCCCTGCCCCTCCCCTTGGTTTAGAATCACTGCTGTAGGAATATAAGGGCAGTCTGTCTGTGGTGTGACTCCTCATTGATCACCAGGGTTAACTGAATTAACTTCCGTCTAGAAAGAGAATTTTAGGAATGACTTTTGAGTTTGCTCTTAGCATGTTTTGGCTGCTCTTGAAGTTAATTTGGCTGTGGTACTGCAGTAGCTTATTTGCCTCAAAGAGATTTGCCCCAAAGCTTGATTGGAAAAAGTCGATGTGCTGATGGTTTTGAAACTATGACAATATGGAAGTTATCTTTCTGGCTTGACTATTTTTCTTACAGCATTAGTGATAGGTTGAATGCTATTTTAGGTAGTAAAGTTATGTTGTAGTCTGAACTAGGTGTACTATTTTGGCTATTAACTTAGTGGAGAATTCCGCTTCCCTGGAAAGGGCTTCTCACCTCTCATCTGGGGCTATTTCACTGCACCTTGGTGTGGATATGCAGAAAAGTACCTACGTCCTAGTTTCCGTAAGTTGATCACACCACTTGGGGAACATTTTAATTGTAATTGTTTAGCTATGTTAGGGCTGTATTGGTTTTGCTTTCAGCTATGCTAAGTGGAAAAGATTGAATTGCTCTTATGTCTCTCATCACATGCTGAAACTTTACTGTGACCCATGAAAGAGACATAGCAAACTGAACATAGCTTTCCCAATTACTAGCTCCCACCTGCTGACCCCCCCCCCCGCCCCGTCTCTTTCTGTGTCTCTCTCTGTCTCCCGTTCTCCTTCTTTTTCCTCCTGCCCTCCCTCCCTCCCTTCTTCTTTGTCCGTTTGATTTTCAGCCTGGTTTCCTTTCATATCCACACAGTAAGCAGTTCGTTCCCTTTAGAAGTCAGTTGACTCTCTTTGTGTGTTTTTTAACACCTCTATTATGATATGATTCCTGTACAGTGAACTACACATATTTCAGATGTACAAAACCGCCACCACAATCAAGATAGCTTACATTTCCAATGGAGCTGGTTTACACAGAGATGGGACTATGGTAACAATCTGTTGTGAGATTATTATTGTCTATCATTTTTAAATGAGCAAATGGATGTTTATGAGATGGTGATCTGCCTAAACGAATATTGCCTACTGAGATTTGTCTGACTTGGAGCCCAGACGTGTTGATTCCCTGCTAGTGTCTCTGTTTTGCTGGATCATGCATATCTGGATCATTCTTTTTAGTTGACTTGGTGGGTACATATCTTTTGCCTTTTGAGAGCTAAACATGTTAAAAGACAAGTCAAATATTTATTAGACACTCTCTTGGAAGGTGAAAATAAATGTGCCTCATCACTAGTAAAGCATATTTATTTATTTATATTTTTAGGGGGGAGGTAAATTAGGTTTACTTATTTATGTGCATGCTAAGCATGTGCTCTACCACTTGAGCTGTACCCTCCCTTCTTAGTAAAGCTTGTTTTTGACCCCTCCATCAGTCTGCTTAGAAAGTTTATTTTAAACATCAAGTTACAAAAGTTTCCTGAACTTTCTCCTTTTTATGTTGTTGGAGCGATTAGGAGTGGTGGAGAAGTCCAGGAGACAGTACCACTACCCTTTTCTTTTACTTTCTAGCTGGAAATCTTTCCTAAATTCCACAGTTAATATCTGTGTTCCAATACTAATTCTCTGATATCAGCTGGTGTCCTATAATTCAGTTTAATTCAGTTTGAACACTGACTCCCCATAGTTAGTGTACATATTATATGTATTTTAAATTATACTATAGTATCGGTGTAACATCTTTTATCGTGTCAGTGTAACATCCCAGAATTGTCTTTGGGATTCTTTATTTTGTCTCCAGACTGTTTATTAAGATTCTGCCGGAAAAATAGGTTTCAGATTTTAATTTCTCTGCTTCTTTTCCGTGTTCTAACTTTTAAACTTTAAAAACTTTAATTTTGTTTTGATATAGTTAATGTGTAATTTGATGAATTTTGACACATGTGTATACTCATGAAACCATCACCACATTCAAGATAATGAGTATATACAAAAACCTATTTATAACTCTCCAATTCCTCTCTCTCCTCCCCAACCTTCCAGGCAATCATTTTAAAAAAGATTTTACTTTCTATCAATACAGGCTAGTTTGTGTTTTCTGGAACATTATGTATAAGTAAAATGATATGTGTCTCCTCTTTTGTTTGGCTTCTTTCCCCCATCTTAATAAATTTAAGATTTATCCATATTGTTGTATGAACTATCAATACTTTGCCCCTTTTTACTAGGGAATGCTGTTCCATTTTTTGGATATATCACAATTTGTTTTCCATTTACCTGTTGCCGCATTGGATTGTTAGCAGTTTTTGGCTATTACAGATTGGCTACAGACATTTGTGTGAAGTTTTTTATGTAAACATGGGCCTTCATTTTCCCTCTGAGTGAAGTAGCGGAGTCATATAGTGGGTATATGATTATCTTTATAAGAAACGAGATACGAGTCCTTTGGATAACTGTTTGGAGATTTTTCCCAGTTTGTGGCTTTGCCTTTTCATATTTTAACTGTATCTATTGAAGTTCAAAAGTTTTTTATTTTGATGAAGATGAGTTTATATTTTTTCTTTTGTATTTCATGCTTTTTGTGATATATTGTGGGGGGTTGAATAGTATTCCCATTCCTCAAAGATGTCATGTCCTAATTTCTAAAACCTGCGAATGTATTCGTTTATGTGGCTGAAGAAACTTTTCATATGTTATTAAGTTAAGGGTCTTGAGATGGGGTGTTTATCTGGAATTATCCAGGTGGGCCTAGTTTAATCAGACTCCTTAAAGAGGGAGATGAGAAGGTCAGGGCAGAAGAAAGAGATGGGAGACTGAAGTAGAGATTAGAATGGTGGACTTTGAAGACTGAGGAAAGGACCAGGAGCTAAGGAATTCACACAGCTTTCTGAAGTTAGAAAAGGCCAGGAAACAGGTTTTCTGCTAGAGCTTTTAGAAAGAACACTGGCCTGCTAACGCCTTGATTTTTAGCCCAGTGAAACCAATTATGGACTTCTGACCTCAAGAACTGTGTATAATAAATTCATGTTGTTACGCGCTGCCAAGTTTGCAGTCACGTGTTATAGCAGCCATAGGAAGCTAATACAGGGGTGGGGGTGCATCTGGAACAAGTACCTAAAAGTATGGAAGTGGCTTTGAAACTTGGGTAATTGGTAGAATTTTGAGGAGCATGATAGAAAAAGCCTAGATTGTCTTGAAGGTACTGTTGGTATAAATATGGACATTAAAGATGTTGAAGATGAGGACTCAGAAGAAAGTAAGGAACATGGTAAAGAAAGCCTATAGCTTCTTAAAGAAATGCCTAAATCATTATAAACAGAATTTCGGTGGAAATACGAACTTTGATGGTGCAAAAGGAAAGGAACACGTTATTGGAAACTGGAGTAAAGGGGCTCTTTGTCAGCTGGTAACAGAAAGCTGACCGGAATTCTGCCCTGTAATTACATAGCTGCCTCTATTCTCTCTTGCCTTGGTATGGTAGCAGTCATTTATGTGTACACTTTACTCTTCTTTTGTGTGCTTGCATAAAGTACTTTGGTTTTAATTAAAGTGACAGATTTGTATTTTTATATAAATAAAATTTGCGTTTTAATAAAGTATCAGTATTCTTCAGAGCAAACATCTTAGGAAAATATATATATATGCACTTGTTCTCAAGATGTCATTATTACTGAAGTCTTTTTGCAGTTCCCCTTTGAATACATAGACACATAAAAATAACTTGCTTTAAAACCTTTAATTTCTGGATTTTCCTAATGGCTTCAAGGAAACTATTTTTAAAAACTGATTTTGAACTTATATTTTGGACTAAAATGGTTATTGTAAAGCACATATATTGGTTATATATATATATGCTTATTTATTATTAAAGAAAATTATTTAGAAAGTGGAAGTGCATTGTTTCATAGAATACTTTTAAATGGTAACTTTTGTTAATGGTTATCATTTATTAGTGTGATACAACTTATAAATAAATGAAGATTGTGCATTCACCCTGTTCTTCCAGATCTTTTCCTTCTGGATTCTAGGGTTTTTTGTTTATTTTGTTTTGTTTTTGGGAGGAGGATACATAAGGCAGTAATCATTTCTATATTTTTAACCATTGCCAAGCTGAAAATCAGTCTTTAAATTTAAAACAAAAGTTAGAGCTGTTTAAACGTGGAATTTCTAAATATTATAGTTCCCTCTTCTGTCTTCTCAGAGCTATTGCACCATGTTAAATGTTTCAAATTAATTTCAACAAGTGGTCAAAAATTACCAGTAGACTTAAATTGCTGTTTGATTCTCTGGAGTTAGAAGGACTCCTGTGTTTGCCACCTAAATCTCTAGTATTTCTGTTGAGTTTGGATTTGAAATAGTCATTAGCCAAAATTATTTGTGGAAAATAGGAAAGATGGGAGTACAAAGTAAGTGACATAATGAAGAAGCATATAATCTCAGGATACGAGACAGCTGACATGGTTTCTGCTGAGTCAGTGGCATGAAAAAGGGGCCTGGGGAGTTGCTCTTAAATGAAAGAGATGTCAGAAACATAAGCAGGACATACAAAGAGTAGTTCTTTTTAGGTTCTGTTTTGATCACATTACCTAGAATAGACATTTTTGAGGTAGTCTTGGAAATTTTGAATATTGACTGGTATTAGTTAATACCATGGAAACTTAATTTGACAAGTGTGATATAGTAATTTTGTGATTATATAGGGCAATGGCAGAATTAAAGATACGCGTGATGTGTGTGGGTGGAAGGGAGTGACATCATGTCTGGGATTTACTTTAAAATAGCTTATAAAAACAAAAGAATACAAGGCAAACAGAGCAATGTTGACAATATCTTGAATAATTGTTGACTAGGGGTGACAGATAGGTCATAGAGATTCATTATAGTCTTCTCTGTACTTTTATATATAATGGAAAATTTTATTTTAAAAATTCAATTTTTTGTCTACTGAATACATGTTTTTGCTGCTACTGCTTCTCCCAACATTAAAAAAAAAACTTAAATCTTTAAAAGTATTATTTATGTTTCTAATAAGAAAAATGAGGCTTTTTGTGGCCACTTCATTCTTCCTTCTTTTTTTTTTTTTTTTTTTTTTGGTCTCCTTCTGAGTTATCACCATCTGCTATAGTAAATATTTGTTTTGTTTGTTATGTGTCTTCTCCTCCTGGAATATAAGTTGAATGAAGGTAGGAGGGGTTTCTTTCTGTTTTGTGCATTGCTACTTCATTACCTCTACCTGCTTAGCACATGGTAGTTGCCTGGTAAATAGTTTAATGACTGAATGGCTGAATGGGAACTAAAGCTCTTGAACATTGAGGGCATGGGGTTTGGCCAAAGACAGAACCAAGGAGAACCACTTTGAAAATTAACCCTGTGGAACTTAACGGGAAAATGCGGGCTAGTAGATTAAAATTCAGAGGACTAAGAAGCCGTCTTTCCCGCCTTTGACTGTAAAGCCTTAATATAGCAAATAGTCAACATATTTTCAGCAGTAGGAATTGCTATAAAATAATTGTTATTTTACTGTAATTTCTCTTGACTGTCTTTCATGTAGTCATGAAGGTTTTCCCTCCCTCCAGTTATCTATTTATTACTAAAAAGCAGTCCCTTCTTGAGATGTACAGCTGTCCCTTGGTGTCTGGGGGGATGGGCATGGGGGGTTGTTTACAAGACCCCACAGATACCAGAATTTGTGGATGCTCAAGTCCCTCACATAAATGATGTAGCACAGTTGACCCTCTGTCTCTGTGGATTCCACATCTGTCTGTATGGAGGGTACACTCTATTTTACTTAAAGGTTATGTATTTCTTCTCAGGAAAAAAATTATTTAAAACTAGTAATTTTATACAGGCAAGGTGAATTTTAGAAACTGTTCTTAATGATTTGTTTTTATGTTAAAAAATACATAATCTCACATTTTTCCTAATAGCTGATTTTCTCTTTTTCAACATGTATGTGTTCACAAGATAGATTTTAATATCTTGCTGCATGAACATCATAATTATCAGTTATCTACTACTTTTAGACAATAGATGTTAGTTTTAAACAGTACTGTGAGACATAGCTGATAATCGTATTCAATAATTAACGTGGCTGCAAGTTGAGTATTAAAAATGACATCAGTGAAAATTCAGAAACATTTTATATTTGATATTCTAAAATGAAAGGTTTTAGAATCACTGCTTTTAAAATTACTGAAGTCATTTTTATAACCAAAACTGTAAGCTTTGACTGAAGGAGAAAGGTAAACAAAAATTTCTAGTGAGTCTCAACATTTTTGGGTTTCAGGACCCCCATTACACTCTTAGAAATTATTTAGTACCCCAAAGATCTTTGATTTATTTGGGCTGTATTTCTCAGTGTTTACCCTTAGAAAGTAAAACTGAGAAATTTAAAAAGTATTCATTTATTAAATTTACTTAAAAATAACAGGTAATTACATATTCACGCAATGGAGAAATAGCCATATTTTCCCAAAACAAATGAGAAAGATGACATTACTTTACATTTCTGCAAATCTATTTAAAGTCTGGCTTAATGGAAGACAATTGGATTCTCATATCTGCTTCTGCATTCAATCTGTTAGGATGTTATAAGCCATGTAGTATTAGAAGCCAAGAAAACTTTATTGTATACTTATGAGAGATTGAGTGAAAACACAAATAACATCTTAGTATTATGAAAATAATTTTGATCTCATAGATGGCTTATAGAGGTCTCAGGGACCCCCAAGGTCCAAATTTTGAGAACTGCTGGAATAATTTCTCACAGGATACTGTAAGTGGCAATGTAGTGTTTTAAATAAAAGAAAAGTTTAAAAAAATATAATAGTGTCAATTAGATAAGCTTCTATTTGATAGATTTTACTTTAAGGGAACTATTGAAGTTAGCGTGTGTTTACTTATTTGTATAAATTTGGGCATTGAAGAAGGATGCCCTGACCTGCAGGGTTGTGTTTGTAGATTTCACATCTTTTAGAATACTGTGTAACAGAATGGTCACCTTATTTCTTAGAGAAGTAGAAATTAATTCAGTAGTAATAGATTGTTAAATTTTTTAAAACAAGTTTTTGATAGAGTTGCATGCAATTAAGAGGGAAAGCACAACTCTGAAAAGGAGTTAATTTATTAAAAAAATCATGATGCTTAATGTCATTTGTGAGCAATATTGTATTTACCTCTTTATAAACATTTCTTTAGCTAGACGAATGTAACTATTAACTTTTTCCCCCCTTAAATAGTAGTATGTTTCTTTGTCAGTTAGTTCTTAAAGCTTTATCTTTGTTAATTTGCCTTCTGCCTCCATCTGTATACAACCTAAGAATCAATAGTACATTGAATTAGCTGACATGGAAGGAAAAATAATAAATAGCGAAAATAGCATTTATTACTTAGATTCTATTTCAGTTATAACTAATAGAAGATCCAGAGGGTATTGGTAAGGGATTAGGGAAATGAAGTTATTTCACGAGTAGTAATCTACACTTTTGGATTCTTTATTTCATGGTTTTATTTAGAATTGACATTGATGCTGAGTAGCTAGTAAAATAACTGATTTTCATTAACAGCAGTATGCATTTGGTGGGGATTTTTATTGATGGATTTCTGTAATATTAGACACAATGATTTATTTAAAGGCTTTGTTAATTATGAAGCTAATAAGAACTTCAGATTATTATGGGCACACTATACATTTGTTGACAATATAAACTGCATGAGGTTTTTAATGCTCAGTACATTGTTCTTACATTAGGATAATGTATTAATTTTCCATTACCTTGCTAAGCTTCCCAGTCTTGCATATTTGCTAGGAGGAGTGCATCAGTAGCAATAAGACCTTTTCCCCCAACGTATCTGACATGCCTCTGAAAATCTGACACAACAGAGCTACAGCTAGATTTTAGAAGTTCTTTTGTTAAATCATATAAGAAACTTAAATCGAGAGTACTTCACATTTTCCACATAAGGTGCTCTTTCGATGAATAGCTGTGTAGCAGCAGCACAGGAAAAGCAGAGTTCTTGGCAATACCAGCTCAATTGCATCTGCAGATGAGGATTTAAAATTCTGTGCAGCAGACAGTACCTCCAGCAGGCGAGTAAAAGGTTACTGCATTATTTTGCTTGTTTGTTTCCATAGGCTTTATCTACAAAAGGTTTTTAAAAAATTCAATGTGAAGTGCATGCCTGTTTATAGATATTCTGGAAATTGATTTAAGTATAACATGACTATCAAAAGGGCAGTGCAAGGTGAACGAAGAGGCAATACTGGCTCTTTTTAAATTTAAACCAAAGAAAAAATTGAGCATGAGGCATACACAAATAACCTTTCAATGCCACAGAAAACAGGAAGTTTTAAAATACACATTTTAATTCAAGGCATTTCTTTTTAGTTTTTAGACTATCTTCCTCAAAAAAGGTGCTGTTAAGAAAAACTGCTAATTGTTGGTCTATGAATGTTCATTAAGTTACAATTATTTGAAGTCTGATTATTTAGGAAGACTATAAAGTATTTGCATTAATGTGATCCTCTCTTGTCCTGGAAATTATAATGTGGATTGTAATTATATGGTGTACATAAATATCTTTATACATTATTGGCAAAAGTGGATGCTTAAGTAAAAAAAGATACTAGAATATGGCTAACAGACTTAATACTGTTTATATTTTCAAGGTGGCTTGTGTTTTTTGAATCTTTTTAATGAGATGCAGATAATCAGGTAGGAGAAGATTTAGTATCAAAAAGGCAGGTTTTTGGTGGCTTTTCACCTATTGTCAATACTTATTTATATGGTCACATAGCCCTTCTCATTTTAGCTCTTCTAACGTTTGTAATAGCAGGTGCCTCCTTGGATTATCTTTTTTACTTACTCCATCATTATCTGCACCACTGTTTTTGCCATAGAATTTTATTGCTCCAAATTTCTGAAGTTTAAGTACAATATTCAGAGGGAATTTGTTACTTTGTATATCAACCACTGCCCTGCCCTCTCCCAGCAATACTCAGATTTTTATTAGCTACTGTAAATTTTGATTAAAAAATAATTATGCCTATGTTTTTGTATTTTAGATTGAATAATAAGATTGAAAACGATCCTATAAATTAATCTATAATATAAAAGTAAAATCAGTTGATTATTCTTACTGTGAGCGTTTGGCAGGGCTTCTTGAATCGTAGAGTCATAAAAGGTCAGCAGTTCTGATTGGTAAGTTAAAGAATCCGTCCAGTAATTTGCTCCCTGTTGTTTCTCAAAGCAATGCAGCAGCAGTTCTTTTCCAGATATTGAGCGGTTCTTGAACAGTGTGTATGGGGACAGGGAGGGGTGGGGCTCATTCCTGTTGGTTGTTGGAATTGTGTGCATTTACAGAGGGAACAGGTTGGATAGGCTGAGCTGAAGGAGTAGGCAAACAGATCTAAACTGATGGAGGACAGAAAGAGTGGTTAGTATAATTTGGGGGTATATTATCTTGAGTCTGCTCCTTTATTAAGTACTTGGGCTTTAATATAAAACAGTTCGAAATATTAAAGCACCTTACCTTCTTTCTAAAGAGTAGCCGGGAGACTTCTGCTTTCAATATCGAGTTTTTCCTTAGCAATGAGTTTGTGGCTGGTATCTTCTGTAGGGAAGCTGTTGTTTTATTCTTTTTTAACAGTGTTTCTTTCAGCCAGAGAGCTGCAGAATGAAGCAGTTAGCCAGTTTTGAGTATATAAGGGATGTTACCATTTCTGATTTTTTAAGTTAAATTCTTATCTAATGAGCAAATCAATGTGTGGCTGTAGCTGCAGCGTTATTTCTTCTTTAATGAAGAGGTTGAGCCGTTCGACCTGCTGCTCCGATCTGTTCTCTTGTAGCAATACATCAGACCAGTTACAGAGATTGTCCATCGAATGTCCCAGGCAACTAAAGGTAACTACATAGATTTATTTCAGATAAAAATATACAATTAAAATGGGTGCATTATAACTAGGACCAAATGATTAAAAATAAAAGACCAATTAAAGATGTTCTTAGCAGTTTTCTTGACCTTGCAGTAGCTATCCAATATCATTTTGTCATCATCAGATTGTGTAGCAATGGAAATGCACTGCAGTAATTGATTTTGTAATAGGATCAGGTGATTTACTAGCTGCACTGACAACCACTTGCTTGCTTGCTCTGAGCTGTGGAGCTCTCTAATGGATGTTATGATTGCCGCCTGGAGTTGCTGTGAGACTGCTGGCCACTTAAAGCAGCAGCGTGTATTTTTAAAATTAGAATAGTACGTTTTTCTTTTTTGTTTTCTTTGCTTTAAGTTTTGGGTAACCTCAGTAATTTTATAGTTAATTTGTGTGCCCCATGAAAATTTTAGAGATTATGTATTATTTCATTAAAAATTCATTGGTACCAGTAGCCTTCAATGTAATGAAGTATAATCTCTGTTCCCTCCTCCTAGCTTAGCATCAACATATGTATCAACATACTTTTGTACTGATCACGAGAGCATCTCTCTAGAACATAACAGCTTATGTTAATTATCCTGTGTCATCTCAGTGACACAGAATATTCTTAACATTTGTAAACTTTATCAGTTTTTAAACCCTAACTGTAATTATGATCATGGAATTATGGTAAATCTTGTCCTAATGAGTTGCATTAGAGTTGTTTTGTAGCCTTTTTGATTTTTTGCTTTATTACTGGTTTCATAGGTAATAATAACATTTAGGAAGTCTTGAGTTGGACCAATTCTAAGAAATACTATTGAAAACATACTAGCTATTTTAAAGCAATATTTAAGGACATTGCAATTTAAAAACTTAATGGCCAAGATTATGAATTTTCAGTGATTATATTTCAATATTTATTTTTGCCTTTCTTTTTTAAACAAATAATTGATTGTAAGTATAAAAATTTAAGACTAAAGCTTAAAATAAAATAGAACTAGTATTGTATAGCGAACCATCAGACTTGGGTGCCCAAGATTTTGCCTGCTGTAAAGTTCTGCTTAGGGCTGTGCATTAGGAAAGAAAATTATCTCCCCTTTCTATGTTCCTCATCAACTCCTCTGCCTCTCTATCTAGTACGTAAAATGTTTTGTGCAGAACCTGATTTATAAAAATACTGAGTTCTCTGTCCTTTCCTAATTTATGTTTTTTAACCATGTTTATGTTCTTAATAGGATAGAGATGCTAGTTCTTTCAACCACATCTAAAAACATGTACATTAATTATGTTAGTAATTTGCTATAGAAGAAATTGAACGTAAAATTGCCATTGTGTATGATGGTCAAACCTGTGAAGACAGCTTTTCTATGTGATGAATTGAAATGCTTGCCCTTAGTGTTTGAATCCTTTGTTGTTTCTTGAAAGATGCGAATGTCACCAGTATCATTCCGTGCTACATTCATATCTACCCTAAATTCTGATACTTAAAACACTAAGTATGGAAGACTGTAATATAATTTAAACTCTAGTGTTTGTAATCCTTTATTATTCAATAGGTAAGGTTTATTAACCCCCACCCCCTCAAAAAAAAACCTCTATGAACACTGATAACATGAACATAAGGATTTTAGTATCATATGAGATTTGGTCAAGGGTGTGTTTAAATTTCATATATATTGAAATATTAAATAGTGGATTGCCAACAAATTAATCACTGATATAAGTTTCTCTGGATGGTGTACATTAAAGCTTTTTTGAAGGGGGGGGTGAGCAAATAGGAGGGAGGGAAGTGAATACCAGAAGTGTTACTACTTTATAAAAAAGATTAGTTATAAAAGGTAGAAGATACTATGATCTGTAATTTGACAGTATTTCATGTAAAATAGTCAGTATACTTTGTGAAGTTCTAGTGGAACTGCCTTTTCTTAAGAGCCCTAGATCAAGCATTAAGCAACCTGGATTTAATCAGACTCTACCTCTACTCTGCTTGATGACCTTGATCAGTTTATGTCTGAACATTTTTAAGTTTCCTTAAACTTGCATCTAAAGTGTCCGTTAAAAAGAAGTCAACTTACTCATACCAGTGTGAGGTGTTACAATACTTAACTTGGAAGCAAGTTGAAAGTAGGAGGAAGGATGAAATTTCCTCAAGAATCAGGTTCTAGGTAATATTGAAATGTCTTCTTTCATTTTTCATGTCTTTTTTTTTTTTTTGAGGCTTGGGAAGAGGTGCGTGTTTTTGCTAAGAATGCTTATCTATTTTTGTATCCAGTATTGTCTAAATAGGATGGTTACTCTAGATAATTATTCTAGTTTTTAAAAGAACAAATTTGAATGTCCATGTATGACTGAAAAATTGTGCTGAACACTGGAATTTGACACAACATTGTAAAATGATTATAAATCAATAAAAATGTTAAAAAAAATTTGGGATTGAATTCTAGAACTCCCACTTTTACCTATGCTCTCCAACCAAAAAAAAATTTGTTAAAGAGTTTGTTTCAGTACCTAGCCTATTTTTTAGTAATCTTTTTTTTCTTTTTTAAGGCATCCTTTATCTTGCTATTGCTCTTTCCATGTGTGGCTTATCAGCTAAGTTGAACATGGTCCTGTTTGTGGCTGGACAAAGTGGTTTGTGGGTCGATTTAATTAGATGTGCTCAAAGTAATGATCATGTCATAATAATTATAACAAACATTTGTTGAACCCTTAATTTGGACCAGGTGCTGTACTAAGCACTTCTGTCTTAATTATATCATTTGTGAGATAGGTATTTTTATTGTCATTTTTAAAGATGAGGAAATTGAGTGTCCGAGAGGTTATATAGCCTAAATCACACAGCTAGGAAACAGCAGAACCAATGTTAAAACTTCTCCTTAAATACATATGTATATACACGTATACATACATGCATATATATTTGTTTTTAAATTGTGATAAAGTACTGTACTTTAGTATACTTTAAAAGTATTTGCACTTTGAACTAAATAGTGACTACAGAAACAAAGGCATTATGTGACTATCTAATTTTTGTATCTTGAATAAAAAGGTGATGTACTCACTTGTTCCTCAGCTATTTGGAATATACTTTTCATTGCTGCAGTAATTATTCATTTAAAGCATTTGTATTCTGTTCACAGTGATGTTTCTCAAAGTGTGGTTCAGAGATCACGTGCTTCTCTGTCTTTCAGGACGGTAGTTAAAAGCACAGATAGACATCACAACCCTCAGACAGAATCACTAAAATGGGATCTCGGGATTTTCACTTTTGAACACTCCACTTAGGTGATTCACACGCACACCAAATTTTAAGAACTGCTGGCGTTGAGAATGTGCTCCTGTTTTACCTTTTCTGTCAGCTTTCCTTTCTCAGAGAATTGGTTTACAAAACCATAGGTGATTTGTAAAATCATCTCTCAGACTCTTAAAAACAGTTTTGATATGGAATGAGCAATCTCATACACTAATGGTGAAATATAAATTGGGAATGTAAAATTTTTAATGGTAGGCATTTTAAGAATATCTTTAAGTAATATTTAAATTGTTCATGAACTTGACTCAGTAAGCCTACTTCTAGGAATTTGTCCTACCAGAAATAAGTCAGATACTTATAGAAAGATTCAGGCACAAGGATGTTCATACCAGCGTCATTTGTAATTGTGAAAAATCCGAAATAATTCAGTTTCAAACATCAGAGAAATGGTCAAATGAGTTTATTATATTCATTTATTCAGGCTGCTGTGCAGCCCCAAAATGTCATATTTGGGAAGAATCTTGAAGATGTAGAAAAATGCTCATGATTTAGTATAAATTCTCAGAAGAAGAATATAAAATTATACTTACACGTCCATACACATGTGGTGCATATGGTATTAGATTGAACCATATGAAATTGCCATTTTTGTAGTTCGAGTGGTTGAATACCAGCATTTTCATGGAGTTTAACCTACTATGACATCAGTTTTGAAAATATGTGTTTGTTACACATTGTAGAGGGGAGACTGGAAGCAAATATAACAAATGTATAAAGTGATTATCTTTGGATGATGGGATTTATAGATAATTTAAAGTATTTCTTTTTACACATCTAGATTTTTCAAATTTTCTACTAGGTCTTAGATTTGACCTTTATAGTAAGGTCAAAAGTTGCTAACAAACCCAGTTATTGGAAATAACTGTTAAGCTTCTGTGGCAAGCAGCAAGTATTATTTTTGTAAATCTTAAAAGGACCTGTCTATACCAGTTCTTACCTCTTTTATTTGCTATTGAGTATATTTATGCAAATGTACATTTATACCTGTACCCACCTACCAAATTTTGATTGGATTGAAATCTGCAATGGAAAATACGCTTTAAGAAAAGAAAGAAAAACATCAATTTTATAAGTTTTTCTTTATCACTGGGCTCCTAAAGACCAGCGACTACTGTATGTAAGAGTTGGTTGGGTAGATACTTTAAGCTAAAAAGCTCTGGTTTAGGTTGTTGCTTAAAATTTTAAGTTGATTAAAAATCATTAAATTTTTATAGTTAAATTAATTATAAATAATGCAATTTAATTAATTTATAATGCTAAGTAGATTTTTAAAAAATAGAATCTGTGTATTATCTTAGTTAAAAAAGTTACCAAAATATATCTGAAAGGAAGTTTTATCTTCCCACCTTCATATGCCTTGTTTCCTTTAAAAATTATGGCTTAATAAGAATAACATCTACCATGTTCTAATTATCACCAAACGCCAGATGTTGGGTACTTTATATATGTTATCTCTTTTAATCCTCACCTAAAACCTGTTTATTAACTATAAAATTCGTTTTAGAGTTGCAGCCATTACAAGCTTCCCTGAGATCATGGTAAGTGGTGGATCTAGGTTTTTACTTCACGAGTGTCTAACTTCAAAGCCCATGTTCTTATCCTTGGTCTTATCTGGGACCATCTGAAATTTGGATATGCGTTCATAATTTGGGAAACAAGAAAGACTAGTATAAGCCTTCCTAATTCAGACTATCAAAGAGTGGAGCAAAGTAGATAATAAGTAATTATTTATGGTTTTTGTTTAGTCATTTGTTATCTTCTAATCTGGACAGTACATGTGTGATTCTGGTATTTATTGAGAGTCTGCTAATAGCTAACTTCTTATGCAAACCACTGGAAATCATAAAATGGAGAAGTAAAAAATGGCCTTCTGGGAGTTTACCGTCCTAATTGGGAAAGACAGACAACAAGAAAGTTAAGGTATTTCAGAACATAGGTATGGAATAGAAGCTGTTGGAACCTTAAGTTGTTAGTTAATTCTTTTGGGGAGTATTGGCGAGAAGTCCTTGGGAAGCTGTTTTAAAAGACGTGAATTTAGAAGGAGTTGTAGATTTTATTCTTGTCATAGGTCCTAGGAATCTGCATTTTAACAAGCATTCCTGCCCCTTCCAGTGATCTTTAACTCCAATGACACTGAGAACTCTCACCGTAGGTGGTAGCTGAAGCTATGAGGGTGGATATAATAGTCTGAGGAGGTGTGTAGAATGAGAAAGGAAAAGTCAGAAACCTAAAAGCAACTGTATTTTAGGGAAGAGAAGGAAAGGCCTGCAAGAAGGAGGAGCGTTTCATAGTTACTGAATTGCTTACATGAATTAGGTAACGGGAGATCCTATAGGAGCTGGAAAGAGAATGCATCTAAGGAGAAGCAGGTTGTCATAGTGAGTTGGGTCTAAAGGCCATAGATTTTAGTCTTGGATTTACTAGATGTTATCCCTGTGTTCTTTGCCAAGCAAAATCATTACTCTAGGCTTTACAGTACATTGTATCCTGTCCCTTTAAATCAGAACTGTGTGTATCAGGCACAAAATGACATGAGTAATTGTGGTTTAGTTCTATAGAGGTTTATAGAAAGTAGTTTACTATGTTACAGCTTTGTCTTGTTGTTGGATCAGGATGCTGTTAGATTAGATTTGTGTGACAGTTATAATTAATATATAATAAGTGATCTCCTTTAGTGTCTAGGAATAGGATTGGATATGATTTAGATTTTGTATAAGTTGGGAATAATCAAGAAAGTAACTGAGGAAGAAGTTATTTGAGGCTGGAAAAGGGCGTGATAGTGATAGAGAAATTTCGAGTGTATCCTTTTTGTTTCTCTTTTGCTTCCACACTTAAAAGTTTTCCTAATTTTCTAATTTTTTCCCCCAATCCATGTAAGTTGTAAACGTGTAAAATTACAAACTTTGAAGGAAAAGTCTCAGAATTCTGATTGAGGTTACATTACAGTACTTGGGGGTGGGGGGTGGGGGTAGGGTTGTAATCTTACTCTTTACACCGAAAGTTGTGATTAATAGTAAATAAAAATCACAGTGTTACCCTTTTAAAGATAATGTTTCAGAAATAGATTGGTTTAATTTTTTAAAAGAAAAAATAAGTAAGCATAAGGGCAAAGGTTTATAACATATTGTCTCTACTGTTATAGGCAGTTAATTCCTAAATTTCAGAGTGTTGACTGGTTGTTGAAAGTCATAGGCAGTCCATTCTCTAAAGTATCTTTTAAAATTCATTTCTTAAAATCATATCTGGGATAATTTTTAAATATATCTTGGAGTAGCCAAGAAGTCCTTGGTTACTGAAAAATAAAGATAGAAATCATTGCTATATGGCCTTTGCTTATTACACATTTTGATACTGACTTTTGCTTTCTCCTTTATCTTTATTCTGTGACTAGAGCTTTATTAAAGAGTGAATTGAAAAGAAAACTGAATTCTATTATTTCTTGAATCCATAGAGTTGGATTAGGGCAGCTTCCTATTTGTAAGGCTTCATTCATTTACATTGTTTTCCATTCAAGAATCAATGTCACGTACTTGAGAATGTTCACGAAAGAGAGACCAGTGAGATTAAAGCAGTTGAACCTTTAAGCAGGAGGGAGATGATTAATAGAGCACTTTTCTGGAGGAAGTATGGTGTAGACAAAATCAAAAGGGCTGATATTAGTCTTGGAAATGATAGGGATCACTTTTTTCTTCACAGAGAGGAGAGAAGGAAGGAGGAGTCAAGAAACAAAACTTTTTGAGATTGAGAGGTAGAAGATTGACAGGAGCCTAGGTCTGAAATCTTCAGTCATCTCAATGAGGAGAGTAAAATACTTAGCAGTGTAAGTTCGAGTTGTTAAATACTTTATTTTATGTAGGACTCTTTAGTTTTGGTTCCTGTTTTCTGTTTTATCACAGTGGAAATTTAATAACTTTCCGTTTTTGATAACTTTTAGTAACTTATGTTACCAGAGTTAAAATTTGATTAGGATTTGACATTCTTAAAGTATTAATGTTATCTTAGACACATGTTGCAGAGAGAGATTTAAATGAGGAAGTCAGCTTAGTAAAGTGTATTCTCTGTGACCAATATTGGTAAATACTGTTTTCTCCTTAATAATTTGACATTTTCATAAGGGAAATAATCTCAAGTGTGCTGTCTGTGGACTAATAAAAAGATCACTCCTAAGGGGAAAACCTGGATGATTATTGTAAGGAATGTCATCCTCCTTGTGGCATTTTAAAAAAAAATTTAAAAACTGACTCAAAATATTTGTTTTTTTAGTACATAGTATATAGTAGAATTAATAATTTAGCATAATTTTGAGATCATATATTTTAATTCTGTTAATATAATCTGCATTTTTAAATGTTAATTTCTGGTTTTTGTTTATTCCAAGTATTTCACTCTTAACTATTATTTCTCAAAGCAAAGATAAAAATGGGCAATGATTTGGTTTGACGAAGTAATTCTTAAGTGTTTAACAGCAATAAAGTTTACTTAACCTCTCAGTATACGTTGGTTTTCCCCCTGTAACAGCAAATACTGAAGAACTTAGACTGGGTCTGAATAAAGCAGGTGGTGACACCGGATTTTGTTAAATACCATAATACTGGCAGTCCTCTTGTAAAGCAATATATGTGTCTCTGGAAAAAACCTAAAGTTCTGCAAAATCATACCCTAAAAATAGGGACAAGCCACTCAGGCCTATGCAGCTTTGTAATCTCTGTACTAACAAAACTGGTAACAGTTCTCATAAAATTTTGATATAACTAACCATTTGCACCCAACGTCAGTTAGTCTTCTCCTTTGAAATGTAGGTCCACAAGGGCATTCAATTCTGTTTAAGATAAATCGTGAAAATTAAAAATTCTTATCCAGGATGTAGCCTTCTTTATCTGTCCTCTTCACCACCCCGCCCCCCCCCCTTTTTTACGGTAAACATGCGGAAATATTTTCATGGCTTATTTATACTCACAGCTTGGCCAGATAGTCTGACATTGTAGAAATCCTAGCAGTTCTTGAAGCCGTTAACCAGCCTCTGCTTGCTCTCTTCCGCAGGATTTTCAGGGGTTTTTTTCCTTAAGGTCATCATATATTGCTAAGGCTCTTTCTGTGAGAAAGCTCATCCCTGATGGCTTTAAAACATTACTATGCTGGAGAAAATTCTTTCTGGACCAATGTGACTTTCACATTTTACTGATCTCATCCCTTAATGATGAAAGAATGGACTAATTCTCAGTACAGAAACATGTTATGTAGAAAAATAGACAGTTGTCTCTAGCTATCCCATTGCTGTGTCATCAGTCATGTATTGGACTGTATTTGTGCACGTTCGTGCTTATATTTATATAGTACTGTGTAGTAAAGGAAAAGGGCTTTGGAGTTTGGCCTGGCCAAGTGAATCAAATTTAGGTGACTGAGCTTTGGTTATGTGAGGATAATACTAACTATCTGGTAGGATTCTTTTGGAGATTGAGATAATTTACGTAAAACATCTAGCACAGTGGTTGGTATATAGCAGATATTCAACAAACGTTACTTCCTTTTCTAGTGATGAATCTTGAGACTGCAAAGATTAAATGACTATCCCTGTATGTAGCAAAAGTCAGATTCACTGACTGTGTAATTCTTATCTTAATTCCTGTCCTGACTATCATAATTCCTACACACGCACATACATACCTGTAGGTGCATAAATACATGCAGGTTCTCCTACTGATTTAAGGTTTATTCTTTCCTTAATTGATTTATGTTTCACTAGTTCATATTCTGTTCTATTCAGATATTGAGGCTGATAATGACCAAAGATTGGCAGGGAAGCTCTTTCCTTGATGTAAGTTCCTATTCTAATTAGACTAGCGCTGCTTTCAAGGGAAGGATGCTGTGTCAGCAGTTTAATTCATGCCTGTTTGCACTTTTCCAAGACTATAAAATGTTTCCCTAGCTACCTGATAATAGTCAGGCATCGGCAAATTCATTGTTTATTTTTTGAAAAAACATGGCATCTCCTTCGGTCAAAATAAAATATTGCCAGGTTGCTTGTTTTATGTTACTGCATTATGTTTATTATAAGAGTTTTCCTTTAGAGTAATTATAAATGAATATGAAATTAATTTGGTTAATATGAAGTTAACACTTTTCTATTTGTTTTTTCAGTAAAATTTCTACCTGTTAAGATGGTCATCATTTTATTTTTCTATTTATAGATAAAAATACAGCAACAAAGATTATTTTCTTTTCCCCAGACTGCTACCTTTTAGTGTAAAAAAGAAAGACTATCTTCAGTATTTCTGTAACTGAGATTTTTTTACATTATGTGCAGTTATTTACCCCACAGTACCATTTGCAGTAACGTTGGAGAATATGCATGCTCTACATTTTATGGAAGATGTGCTATATGAGTTTGTAGTGGTTGTAATTATGTTCTTTTATGTTTTGACTGTAAGATTCAGAACTCATAGGATTTGACATTGCAGTGTTTCATTGGCTTTCATTAAGTTTTTGAGCTGTTATAATAAAAGCTATAATTACGGATCCAAATTTGCATGTAGAAGTGATTGATTTTGAAATCGTATTACATATGCTAACATTTGTTTAGAATCGATTGATGTGTTTGATCAAATATAAGAAGCTTGAGGTACACATTTATTTTAACTATTAGAAAAGAAAAAATGCTGCTGTTTAAATTACGGCATGCCATCAATTTCTGAGAAGTGAGATATGACAACAAATATGTGTCTTTTAGAATCGATGAAATACTGCAGGTGTGTATATATATTTTAGGGCTCTTCTTTGGCGAGGAGCAAATTTTGTGTTGCTGGTTGTTGAGGACCCTACTCAGTTCTATGTGTATGCACAACTGCACCAGTTTTTTCATTAATTTGTTCCTTCTTTTAGTATTTATTGAGTGTCTTTCATGTGTAGAGCTGGGTCATGTTTCTGGTCACACAGGATTTCTTCCTTCTTAGAACTTCTTTTATATATCCAGAGCATAACACAAAACCAAGTAATTGTTTGATAGCACAAGTAGTACTTACTTATATCTCCAACTAGATTTCGAGCTATCTTAAGGGCAAGATTGTTGTTTTTTATATGTTATAGATCTGCTTCATTTCCTGGCACATACTTGGTAATTTGTTATAATTTCTTGATTAATTAAACTTTGTTTAGAATGGTAAGGAAAAGGAGTAGAGCATACACCTGAAAAGAGTGTCTATGATTATGCTTTAATATAATCAGGAGTTTTGAATTTTAGAAAAATAGAATCAAACTTTGTGACTCTAAAATGAGATACTAAAGATTTCTTCAAAATTAAGTGACTTTTCTGGATTTCTTTGACATTAGAAGAAATCCAGAAAAGCCCAGTGCTCTGGCAGCTGTGGCTTATTACCCAGCTGCAAAAGTGAATTACTGTTCTGAACATTGCTTGTGGAATCATGGAATGAAGAGGTGTCTAGAAGTAAATTAACTGGCTTCAAGCTGTATGTTGCATTCCCAAGTTTGTTAAATTTTTGGCAAATTTGGCAGCTGTTATACTGCTGTAGGAGCAGTGAGTGAATATTGTCCTAAATAGTTTCTATTAGAATCATTAAGATTCTAATCATACTGTAGTGGATTTACAATAGTTCCTGGTCTACAACATAGTGATTCAGTATTTTTATAGATTGTTTCATTTAAAGTTACTGTAAAATAACAGCTATATTTCCCTGTGCTATATAATACATCACTGTTAACTTACCTTATACATACTAGTTTGTATCTCTTAATCCCCTACCCCATCTTGCCTCTACTCCCTTCTTTCTCCCCCTTGATAGCTACTACTTTGTTTTCTGTATCTGTGAGTCTGTTTCTGTTTTGTTATATTCATTCATTTTATTTTTTAGATTCCACATATAAATAACAGACAGTATTTGTCTTTCTCTGTCTTATTTCACTAAGCATAATACCCTCTAGGTCGATCCATGTTGTTGGAAATGGCAGAATTTCATTCTTCCTTTTTCCTTTTTTTTTTCAATTGAAGTGAGTCAATTACAGTGTGTCAATTTCTGATGTACAGCAGCACGGTGTCCCAGTCATGCATATACATATATCTGTTTTCATATTCTTTTCAGAAATTCATTTCTTTTTTATGGCTGAATAATATTCCTCTCCCTGTGTGTGTGTGCGCGTGCATGTGCACGCGCACACACACACACACACACCCCCCACATCTTTTTTTATGCGTTCATCTATTGATGGACACTTAGGTTGCTTCCTGTATCTTGGCAATTGTAAATAATACTGCTGTGAACGTTGGGGTGCATATATCTTTTCGAATAGTGGGGTTTTTTTTGATTTTTGGTTTTTTTTCAGATATATATGTAGGAGTGGAATTGCTGAGTCATACGGTAGTTCTATTTTTAGTTTTTTTGAAGAACTTCCATACTGTTTTCCATAGTAGCTGCACCAGTTTACATTCCCATCAACAGTGTACTAGGGTTCCCTTTTCTCTGCATCCTTGCCAGTTTACATTATTTGTAGACTTTTTGATGATGGCCATTTTGACAGGTGTGAGGTGATATCTCATTGTGGTTTGAGTTGTATTTTCTGATGATTAGCAATGTTGAGCATCTTTTTTAGAAGCCTGTTAGCCATCTGTATGTCTTCTTTGGAAAAATGTTTACTCAGATATTCTGCCCGTTTATTAGCTTCTTTTTTTTTTTAATATATTGCTAGATAATACATTCTTATAGCTACCACAAAGCTCAATACATAGAAGTTTGCCAACTATCCCAGAAGATCCTCCATGTGCCCTGACTCAATCATAGCCCCTTCCCTTCCTTTAATTAAGTCCTTTCCTCGAAGTTACTCTTACAGAAATCACTTCCTTTTGTTTATGATTCTCTTACTGAAGTATGTCTCCCTAGGTATTAGTGTTTAATCTTGACCATTTAAAAAAGACTAGCTGTTTCTTTTAAGTCTGTTTTAGTCTACAGATTCATTTTTCATACCTTTCTTGAAATTTACCTGTTTGATCTGTTTTTCAGTCTGGATTTGACTGATTGCATACACATAGTACAGTTTAGCACATTCATCCATCCTTTTTGCTTCCTCAAACTGGCAGTTGGATCCAGAGGCTTGATTGGGCTTGGTTTGATCCCTCTGTCAGGGCGTGGTGTTACTTCATTAAAAGTCAGTCACCTAGTGTCTGGTGTCCTTCCTTCTATGATGTTAGTAGCTGTTAATATTCGATGCCTTCATCCATTAATTTATTGGAGATTGCAGAGTGTTAGTCTTTGAATTCTCTCATTTCTTTTTCATTTACTAACATAAATAATTTTATAAAGAGATGCTTTCCCTTATTTGCTATTTGATTCCTTAGTGCTATATCATAGTTCACTTAGGAAAGGTAGTAATGGTGTATTATACCAGAGTATGCTAGTTTATCTGTTCGGATCATATTTGAAAGCCAAAATTATATAAATTGTCGATGATGATTAACCAACTGTAATTAAAAAAATTTAATTGGAGAAATAAAAATTTGTCAAACATATGAAGAGTACAGATTTTTCCAAATAACAGCAATTATCAAACTTGATTATCTTATACAAATGCCCATCAGAGGTAGAACTTTTAAATGGTATTTTTACCATTGGTATTTTTACACTATAGAAACTATATACAGCAATGAGAGTGCATAATGCTGAGCAAAAAACAAACAAATAAACCTTAAAAAAGACACAAGTTATACAAGAGTATAAATGTATTATTTTATTTATATAGATTTCAGAAACAGGAAAAATTAATCTTGGTGTTAAAAGTCATGACAGTGGCTATCCTTGTGGGTGAAACAGGCTAGTTTCTGTTAAGTCACTAGGGGGGTTCTGGGTTATCAGAATGTTCTTTTTTAAAATTAATTTTAGCTTTATTGAGGTATAATTGACCTAAAATTTTAAGATATGTAAAGTGTACATTGTGGTGATTTTATATACGTATACATTGTGAAAGAATTTTCCCATCTAGTTAATTAACACATTCATTACCTCACTTCACATATTTCTCTCTCTTTCTTTTGGTGTGAACATTTAAATTCTACTCCCTTACCAATTTCAATTTTATAATACAGTGTTATCAACTATAGTCACCCTGCTTTACACTAAATCCTCAGACATTGTTAATCTTATAGCCGAAAGCTTGTACCCTCTTACCAACCTTGCCATATTTTCCCCAGCCCCCAGCAGTCACTTTTCTTCTCTGTTTCTATGTATATGTATGTATGTGTATATGCACCACATCTTTTTTATCCATTCATCCATTAGCGGACTCTTAGGTTGATTCTGTATCATAGCCGCAGTGAATCATGCTACAGTGAACCTGGGAGTGCAGATATCTCTTCTCTTGGAGGGAAGCAGTCAGTTGGAGCTCTTTGAGAAAGACAAATAGGGTGGTGGGGGAGTTAAAATCTTGCCACGTCAAGAATGATGTAGTGAAATTAGAGTGGTTATGTTTGAAGAATAAGCTAGATAGCATATAGGATTAAATTTGATTTTTGTGGCAACCAGGGAGGCCATGCCAAGTAGAAATTCAAGGACAGAGATTTCAGCTTTGGTAAAGGAAGAAGTAAGTGTAAAGTTGATCAAAAAGTACAATGTGTGGCTCAGGTCGTGGAGGCTGCCGATCACGGAAAGGATTTAAGCAGAGATTTGGTCCTCTTTCATCAGAACACTGGCATTTGTTGAACACCTGCTGATATAAGCGCTTGATCTGTGTTAGTTCTTACATACCATACCCTTTGAGGTCCATTTTTCACATACCATGCTTATGACCTACTAGCAAGCAGACCTGAGGCCTTCTAATTCAGCTCTTCCCTTCCTCAGCTGTTGCGATCTTGGGCAGGGCCTTTAAATCTCTAGATTCAATTTCTACAGCTGTAAAATCAGGGGGTTAAATAAGAATAGTCTTAAGCTTTCCAGCTCAAGAATTTATTCATCTTTGTATGGCTTATAACGTACCTGCCCACCCAGACCAGCAGTGTTCAGATTTTTGGTCTGAGAACCTCTTTCACTCTTAAGAAGTATTAAGGACCTGATTGGAAGAAAGGTGATGTTTAGGGCTCTGAGAAAGGAGAATGGTCCCTATCTTAGGAGGAGCTTTTATATGAAAGAGTTGCAGCGATGTCATGTTACTGTCACCTGTGCCCTTTCTCGTGGTGCTTCGAGATTTTTATTATGCCACGTTGGAAGACAGGTCGGTCTAGTGGAATGAACATAAACCTTGGCTCAGACATGTCTGAATTTCAAACATGTTACTAAATCTTACTAACTGTAAATCTTTGTAATCTAAGTGACCTTAATCCAAGGCTATTTCCTGTTTTGTAAAATGGAAGTGACGATGTCAGGGTTGTAGATTAAATGAATGTGCTGTACCTAGCACAGAGTTGGTCCCTAGTGGGCACTCTGTAATGTTTGCTGATTACATAAATGTGGTGGGAATATCTTTACTAGTTTGAATATAAAACAGGCTTCTTCACCTGTGAGATTCCGTGTTAATATTTTAGTTTCTGTGTCTGCAGTAATCAAACTGCTGTAGTAGAAAAATTAAGGCATGTTTTTTATGACTTTCAATTAATTATTATTATTCTTTTGAGTTAACCTACTTTTGCTTAGGTGAGAGGAATAACTTCAGAATGAAGGAATCCTTTCCAGAAACTTGGAAGTTCTAAGAGATATTCCTTCAAACAGATCTGAAAATCAGCAGTTTTGGAGAGCAGTGACCACCATTATTGTCTTCCCGGTTATTTGAATGGCTGAGTTTAGTGGTAAAATCCTTAGGCCGTCGTCATTGTGATAAGGAATTCGAGTTGTGACCGACCCACAATGCTTCTTCTTAGTTTTAGATTGAGTGTACAACACAGCATTGTTTGTACTGAAATTGAGGGTGTTTGGAAGTTTGAGAGTGTTTTACAACCACTGCCTTGTTAGGTTTGTCCAGAAATACTGTTCTATAACCTGAAAAATTTTAAAAATTTCTTGTCTGAAAAATTACAGATCATTACATAAGGGATCTAGTTTACTGATTGAATCATCATGACAGTGTTGCTTTATTTCATTATAACTAGAAAAGATCTTTGTAAGGAAATCATGGTAGTTATTACTATTTAAAAAATAATAGCTCTTAGTCTTCACTAAAAAAGAAAGAATAGTTTTAAGTGTATTGTAATTGTTTCTTGGTATTAAAATGAGTATTTTACATGTTTGATTATTTTGTTAGTGATGGTGATGGATTTGCTTTTATTTATTTATTTATTTTTCGGATGCTTTTTCAGTCACTGTAGACATTGGTATGTAGTGATGGAAATGGACTACAGTGAAGTTTGTTTTACCCGGTTCCTACTATGATTATATAACTTCTAGAAGTTTTTCTCATCTATATATCTTACAAAGGTCTGATTAGGGTAGATGGTTGTCTCATATTTAAAAAAAATATAGTATCTTTATAGCCACTGTACTCTGCTTTTTGGGTTACAGGGCTTATATCTTTGGTCAGCATTGTATCCCCAGTGCCTGGCACATGTTAGAATTTAAATATTGTTTCTTTTTCAATTCAGATACACATTTTCGGAAGGTGCACTGGGTGCAGTGCAGTCAGGCAGTATCTTCCCCCAATATGTCCACTCAGCCTTCCTGCCAAGAATTTGAAGAGGAAGATGGAATGCTTGTTTCTGAGAGTCAACCTGTGAATAGTGATTCTCTGGCATATTCATCTAAATGAGGTACTCGTTTGGCCTCAGAGACCAAGAAAGGAAAACCAGGCAAGAGTTACCTGAGTCCTAATTGCACACATATTGACTAAAACGTCCCAGGGACCCAGGCATGGGGGGATCAAGCAATAGCAAATGAGACTGGGATTCCTAAATTTATTTTAACACCTATATTGTGATATGATTCCTGTACAGCAAACCACACATATTTCAGATGTACAATTTGATGAATTTTGATAGATATATACACCAATGAAATCACCACCACAATCAAGATAGCTAACATTTCCATCACTCCCCAAGGGGTGCAATTTTCGAATTCTCAGTTTATCCCTTCCCACCCTCTTTACTTACTGGTAACCATAAGTTTGTTCTCTATGTCTGTGAGTTTGTTTCTGTTTTGTAGATAAGTTCTTTCTGGCTTTTTTTTTTTTTTTCAAGATTCCACATATGATTGATATCATATGGTGTTTTTCTTTCTCTTTCTCACTTACTTTACTTAGAATGACGATCTCCAGGTTCATCCATGTTGCTGCAGATGGCATTGTTTTCTTTTTTATGGCTAAGTAGTATTCCACTGTGTGTGTGTGTGTGTGTGTGTGTGTGTGTGTGTGTGTGTGTGTACACACCACATCTTCTTTATCCAGTCATCTGTTGATGGACATTTGGGTTGTTTCCATGTCTTAGCTATTATAAATAGTGCTGATATGAACATTGGGGTGCGTATGTCTTTTCGAATTATGTTTTTCTCTGGGTATATGCCCAGGAGTGGGATTGCTGGGTCATATGATAAGTCTGTTTTTAGTTTTTTGAGGAATCTCCATACTGTCCTCCACAGTGGCTGCACCACTTTACATTCCCACCAGCAGTGTAGGAGGGTTCCCTTTTCTCCACACCCTGTCCAGCATTTATCATTTGTGACTTTTTAATAATGGCCATTCTGCCTGGTGTAAGGTGATAGATACCTCATTGTAGTTTTAGTTTGCATTTCTCTAACAATCAGTGATGTTGAGCATCTTTTCATTAGGATTCCTAAATTTAAGAAGTAAATAACAAGAGAACATTTTCTCCCCTTGTGCTCTACAATAGTTGCCAACCTAAAGTTATGCTCACTAGTTTGTGAACACTATTTAAAAAACAGTCACTAGATTTGTAAAATAATAGTGAGGCAGCAGAGAGGCCAGAGCTAAAAAATTTGAGTCACTACTTGCTCATTGTGACGGTGTTGAGGCTTTCCTTAAAGATCCTGAGTTATTTCTGAAATTTAGCAGATTCTGGTTTTCTTTGGTCCTGTGATCACCAGCTCTTTGTGTAGTGGCTTCAGATGTTGTTCCTTCAAGTCCAGTTGCTCATGTGACCCTATTCTATTCTTCATTCCAAAGTCTCCCTACAGCACAGTTCACAGTGAACGGTGTGCTGCTTACTCGTCAGTGCCAGGAGTTGTGGGCCCTGGGGAAGCTGCCTCCGTGCCTGTTGGAGTGGGAAAATCAGTGTTCTGGCCTTCGTCTTGGCACCCTGATGTGATAGTATCTGGTATGGGTGTAGGGAAGTCCCAGTTCCAGGCCCAGAGCAAAGAAGACCTAAACCTTCTTCAGCATGTAGCAGTGGGAGAGTCAAGGAAGGAAGAGAAGTGTTTGCATTGTCTTCAATTAATTACACATTTTTAATTGAGGTGCTTTTATATAAAGTGAAATGCACAGATGAATTATGACAAACGTATGTTTATATAACCATAACCAACACACCTCAATCAAGATACAGAATTTCTATCACTCCCCACATTTCTCTCACACTCCATCCCATTCAGTCCACACTTAGGCAACTACTACTTTTCTGATTACTATCACTGTAGATTAGTTTTGTGTATTTGTAAACATCATATAAGTAGAATCATATGGTGTTGCTTTTTTGTATCTGGCCTCCTTTATTTAACGTTCTGTTTTTGACGTCTTTGTTGTTGCATGCATCAGAAGTGCATTCTTTTTTATTTCTGTGTACTATTCCATTGTATGAATACATCTCAATTTATCCATTCTTCTCTTGATGAGTATTTGGGTTGTTTTCAGTTTTGGCTATTCTGAATAAAGCTGCTTTTATAAGCATTCTTGTACAAACCTATTTGTAGACATTTCTCTTGGTTAAGTACCTGAGAGTGTATGTGCTAGCTCATAGAGTGTGTGTTTTTATGAGAAATTGCCAAATGGTTTACTGCAGTGGCCAGTAGCCGTGTATGAGAGAGTTTTCAGTTGTTTCCAGTTTTCACCATTTGGTGGTGTTTGTAATTCTTGTGATGGGAAATTGTGGTTTTAATTTACATTTCCTTGATGGCTAATGTTATTGAGCACCTTTTCATATGTTTATCAACCCTTTTATATCTTCTTTACTCAACTATTTGTCATTCACCTGTTTTTTCCACTCAGTATTTGAATGGTAAATGACCGAATTACTCCATGACTGAATTCTGTTATCATTTACCTTTCTCATCCAGATTTCAGCTTTCATATCCAGAGCCGACAACCCCCCTGCTCTGAGCCATGATGACAGCACCGCTCCACCTAAAAGACTTGTAGGAGGGATCTGTTAGCTCAATAGAATTTTTTTCAGTGGAACTTCATTCTTGGACTACTACAAAGAAATAGAAATACCTGGTGACAGCTTAAGATGGACACTTCCATTTTTATATTTTAAAAATCTGTAATCACCAAGGTTTTTAGTTTACAGTCTATGAGAAAAGAGTATAAAGACAAACCAAGACGTATTGAAGATGGATAGAGGTGAGATCAATTTAGGAACATCTTGTGCACTGTGCTTAGGGGTTTAGATTTATCCTCCAGAATAGTATTTGTAAGTTTTGCAGAATCACTCTCGTGTTGCTAATTCTGTCTTTGCACACTATCCCCCCGCCCCTTCTCTCACAAGTTCTCTCTTCACCTGTTTAATATTTTGCCCTCTTTTGAGCAAAGGGTTTAGCATGTAAAAAGTTCAGAAATTGCCACTGAGCTGTTGACATTTCACTTTCTGGCAGCAGCACAGAGGGTAGATGGGGTGGGGTGGGAGACAAAAGATAGGGAAATTACTAGCGGTGTTATTCAGATAGCTTGGGCAAGAGACAGATGATACATGCTTATTAAACAAAACTAGAAAAGTGGGGTTGATTGTAGAGCTACTTAGGAGGTAGACGTAGGAGGACTTAGTGATGATAAGATTGGGTGAGAAGAATGTGGGAACAGGCAAAGGTGGTGGTTGGGATGATGGGAACCAGAATGATATCTAGATTTCTCCTTCCCCGCTTTGTTAACTTTCAGAAAAGTTCCAGGTACAGTACTAAGAACTTACTTTACCCCAGAACCATTTGATAAGTTGCCAAAATGATGCACCGTCACCCCCAAACACTTGAATATCCGTTTTTTTTATAAACAAGGACATTCTTCTGCATAATCACAATATAACCATTACAATCAAGACATTAGCATTGGTATATTAGATTGTCTATTCCTCAGACCCCATTTGAGTTTCACCAGTTGTTCAAATAGTATCTCATATACGGATAAGATTCCATTCAGAATAATGGGTTGCATTTATTTATCATGTATCTGGAACAGTCCCTTGATATTTTGTTTATTTTCATTCCTTTAATACTTTTGCATATTGCAGGTCAGTTGTTTTGAACAGGGACCCTTCATTTGGGTTTGTTTCGTGTTTCCTCGTTAGTGGATGCAGGTTATGCATTGTTGACAGGAACACCCCAGAAGTTATGCTGTGTCACTCTCATTGCTTCTTATTAGGAAAACATGATTTCAGTTTGTCCCATTACTGATGCTCACTTTCAGGCTTTCTCAGTCTTCTTACACTGGGAAGACACTTCAAATAGTTTTCTGATCTTGGGAACCTCCACGTAAAAATTGTTGTATCTGCAGCTCATAGTACATTCGCTTGACCGGTAAATTGTAGATATGATTCGTTGATGATTATCAGTGCTCTTTTGAGTACAGAATGCCCTTTTTCTGTGGATATGTTTATATTGGCAAATTTATTAGCCTCTTCTTTTTCTATGGTCCCCCCTTCCCACAGAGGGTATCCGCTGCAATACAAGTTAATAGAGCAGATTGAGGAAACTCCAGTTTTTTCTTTTTTTTTAAACTTTACTACTTTACCTTTTTTACCTTGTCTAAATAGGCCTTACCACAAATTTTTACTGTTTGAGTTCCAAATGAGATACAGTGTGTGCAAGAGTAGTTCCCCTCCCCCAATATTTAAAACTAAAAATACCTTTTTAGCCAGCTTTTCTTGGGGGAAAATGTAACCCCTTGGTAATTAAGCTTAGCTTACTTTCCTTGAAATTAATCTCTTTTATCATTTCATAAATTTTGCCAACTCTTAAGAAACGTAATAAATCTCATATAACTAGCTTAAACCAAAATGGGACTTAATTTTTCTTAATGTAGGCTCAGCAGATTTAATTTAAATGAAGGTTGTAAATTGATTTTAATTAATGTTATTTACAACATGAAAATTTCTTGACGTTGTTGAATAGTAAAGCAACTAAAACCATAAGCCAAAGCAATATGAATATAAAAATATTGCCTAAGACACAAATTTATTTAAGACTTTGAAAAAACAGTTCCTTATTCAGTGACATGATCAGGCTCAAATGTAGTCCTAGCAGTTAGAAAATTACTGCTTTTATAGGCTCAAATGGGCATAAAAGCGTTCATTTTGAATCGTAGAAATAGGAATTATATTTTCCTCTTTACTGTGAGTTTACCTCTTTAATTTACCTTTTTAATGTAAAAATTACATTCGTCTTGTTTTTTGCATCAGAAATATTAATTCAAGATCAAACACGAGATAAGCAAGTACATACAAATTTCCTTTTCAACTGAAATGAGACCTTTCTTAGTCTACTCTTGATGTTCATAGAAGAAGATTGTTCAGATGTGTGAGAAGTTGAAAACTGCAGCATAATGTTCATTGCTTTTTGTAAATAGTAGAATATTCTTTTCTTCACAGAAGTCCAGAGCTTGCCTGGGCAGATCAATGAAACTCATCTTGAATGTATAAGACTACAGGTTCTTCCTTTTTTTCTTAAGTCACCTTCCCACAGTCAGAAGATTCAGAGAAGGAGTTCCTGCCCAGTGATACACGTGTGTTGAAAGAGAAGGAAAATCAGTTTGGTTTTGTTCTGCAGCTTCTCCAGGTGGTTTCCAATAAGACTTGAAACTTGCTGCTGTCTTCTGCACTCACGCCCGAGCAGCAGTGGAAACATTTCAACATTTCTTTTTTGTAACATGATGTTTTCCAAAAGTGTATTTTCCTTTTAAATCCAAGAATCTTCTTCCTTGAAGTCAAAAGTATTTTCTTCGTACCTTATGGAGACTGGAGAGTGTTAAATTGGCTAGTTTCTAGCCATTCTTCATCTTCAAAGTATTCAACAAAATCTTTCTTCTGTTGTCTTAAAAGGACCCCTTTCAGCTCAAATACCCTGTTGAGAACTTTTCCTCTGCTGAGCCACTGGATTTCTTTATGTAGTGGGAGATATTCTTTAAGTATTCCAGAATGAAATGACCTTTGTTCAATGAAGTTAACCATTTTGCAGTGTTTTTCAAAACATTTTTATTTCATCCCAAGTGTGTTTGACACCAGTCCATGGATGCCTTGAGTGTTAGTTCAGGTCCCCAGAGAAACAGATGTCAAGACAAGTTTTGAGGTGCAGGGAGCCCCCCATCCAGAGCTGGCTGTCAGAGCATTCCCACCAAGCTCAGTCGTTTGCTGGGTGGAGCCTGAGGAGGCACGGCTGGTGTGACTGCCATGGTAGATTTCCGGGTGAGGCTGCTGGAGGTGGTCTGGCAGCTCTGCTCGTCATAGCAGGTTCAGATATCAGAGCAAGTCCTCACTATGACCACCACACCCTCCACATCCCACTGGGCTCCAACACCATCCTGCGGTGCAGACACCTTTCTTACCCTGCTCCCATTTGACACCCCCACCGAAACAGAAGTTCTCATTCTGCCCTGCCTTTACCTGCTGGGCTTCACAGTGCGGATCCCTCGTCACTGTTCTCATAGTCAGGCTCCTTCCTGACTATGGAGAGTTTGGCTGGAGATGCTAGAATTGGTTGTCATTAGTGTCTGTGTGATAATTAAAACCTGAGGTTTCAAAGAAACTGCAGAGAAGGAAGGAGCTGGCAGTGGAGAACAACAGTGCTGCCTGAGGGACAATACCAAGAAAAGGGGTGATACCAGGGGAAACCAAGGGACGTGAGAGTTGTAAAGAAGCGATGAATGCTTGTTCAATAATGTTAAAAGCTACAAAAATAGTAAAAGATCCAGTGGGATTTAGCAACCAGTTTAAAATTTAGTTACAATGGAAGTAAACTGAGATGGCAAAGGCAGTGGAGTTGAATGGCAACAAGGAATTAAATTTGGTCATAACAAAAATATATATTTAATAACATAAAAAATACATATTGTCAGGTGGACTGAGAAACAGTGTTTTGCATCCTTTCTGGTAAAAATATACAGGATTGATGAGGCATGCGGATTTAAAATATTCAGTTCAGAACCAAAACTTAATGAATACTTGCTGCTTGTGTGAACACTTGTGTGATGCTCCCCATGTTGTTCATTTTGTGTGGATTTTTGTTTATCTGCATTACTAGGGATCTGTTCAGCCAATTTTGCAGCCCCTGGAAGATTTTCACCCTAAGCTCTGCATAGGATTTCCCAGTTTGCTGCAGTATAGGGGATGTGGCACTAGAATTACTCAACAGATAATGTGCTTTTGAAGTATTAATCTTCTTAGTCACATCTTTCATAGCATGTGCTAAAAATAACAAGAAACTTGATAAAAGGAAAAATTATTTTTATGACTTAGAATATAATTTATAAATAAATGTTAAGATACTAGATTTATACCCTATCAATTTCAGGAGTCTTATAAGGGACTTTGTTCAGTACAGACTACAACTTAAAAAAATGGGTTTAAAATAATTGATACTGTTTTTGTGATCTGGTTTATAGCTCTTCTTTGGTGAGGAAAGTATGCTCAGCACAAGACCAGCTTTAAAAGACTGGATAATTATTTACTCACTAAATAAGTGTTTTGAGGACCTCTTGAACCGAGCATTTTTGTAGGTGCCGAAGATAGTGGTGAAAAAGGAAAATCTCTTTCCTTATGAACTTAAACTCTAGTGGAAAGAGGCAGATAATACATGAAGAAATGGGTGGATGGGCAGATAGGCACTCATTATGTAACAGACACTCTCAGTGCTGTAGAGGAGTCCAATGGAGGAAGGGAGTAATGAGATGCAAGGGAGTGATTATTTTCAATAGGATTATTAGGGAAAGTGTCATTTGGAGGATGTTTGAATATTCCTGAAGGAAATGTGGGAAGAACCATGCAGGTACATGAGGGAGAGCATCCGGCACAGGGTGTGCCCAGCACAGAGTCTCTGAGGTAGCAGTGTATTTCCCTCTTCAAGAAAGAACAAGGACAGAAAGGGTGGAGCAATGTGAAAAAGGGAGAACAGTATAATAGGAGCTCAGAGTGGTGGGATTTGCATAGATTATGCAGGGCCTAACAGACAGCCATTGAAAAAATTGACTTTTATTTGGAGTGAAGATGGGAAGCTCCTGGTGGATTTTGAATAGCAGAGTGATATGATATGACTAAAGTGTGTATTCCAGATACTTACTTTTAATCACTTTGAACATAGTGATTAATAAATTATTAATTTGACATCTGGAGAGTTCATACTGTGAAGCTGGAGAATTATTACGTGGTGTGGCAAAAGGGAACTCCAGGTGATGAGGGAAGCTCTTCTAGAACACTCTTAGACTGAGAACAATGAGAGGGATGGTGTTTAATTAAGAGGAGTGATTTAGGGAGACTTTAGGCGTCTGAAACATTTCATTATTCCCTCTCTCTGAAACCATTGTTTTAGATTTGTATATATATATGTATACACACACAGAGTTGTAATGTAAAATCTGATTTTACTGTGGGTTCTGGTCAGGTTAAGAGTCATTAACTTGTAAAGAAACATTTCTAAACATTATCCTCTAGAAAATTAGTATGTGCCTGAAGCATATTGAGTGCCCAGTGAGTATTTGTTTTAGAGTAATAATCTTTGAGGGCTGTAGTGATTCTGGTTTTGGAAAAGAAGGCAATAGCAATGTTAGAGAATAGTATTCTTTTAGGACTTTATCATATGCAGTTATGTAGATTGAGGCACATGAAAGAAATCTCAGTTGAGTGTCAATTTCTGGTCCCTGCTTTGCTCTAAGCTATCTTGAAGCTAGCAAGCTTGAGGAATACTTAATCTCTTTGAACCAAGATTGCTTTATCTGTGAAGTGAGGAACATTTTCAATTTAAAATTTCTTTGGTTTATCAGTATTATTCCTGAACTTTAAATCATTTTCATTCTCATCATGCCCAGTTGTCAGGAAATCATAGAATTTAATGTCAAAATATATTAGCCATCAGATTTTATTTTACTGATTTCAAGTTCCATTTCACTGGTTATTGATAAAAACGTAAGTCGTGTATCTGATATAGTTTGACATTATATACTGGTAAGAAGAAATAAAAGAGAATCCTCAAATTTTACATAGTTTTTTAAAGGATATAGGCTTCTGCTTGTTTATGTTTGATTTTCGTATGACAGTGTCCTAAATCATACAAAAAGTTTTCTCTTAAAAAGTTTAAAATTAGGATTATAAAAAGTAAAATTGTGCTTTTATTAATACCTCATTTATTAACTTCTCCTGTATGGCATTTTCAAGTTTTAGATTATGGGTGCTTGATTTTTTTAATCTGGGACTTTATAAGCTATTTTTTAAAGTGTCTTTCCTCCCTTAAAAGATTTAGTAGTTGATTCTGATTTCCTATTAATTACTAGATAAATATTTATTAATTTAATTAGGTCATTAGCTTATTTAGAATATTATTAGAAAACTTATTTTCTAAAAATACTATTTTTTGTTTAAATTTAATACCAACAGAAAATGAATTTTTTTTCTCTTAGTTTCTATATATTATCATATTCCATTCCTGAAATCGGTCAGAGAAATCCAACCCAATAAAATATGCTACTTGGAAAAATTTTTATGTAAGTCTGTCAGTAGGTATTTTAAGCCTCTTCAAATCTGGATTTCCTATAATCTGACTTTTAGCTGTGTCATTGTATGTTTTATATTGGCTGTGCTTTAAATCTGATTCTTCTACTTGTATTTAATCACTTTTGACCAGGTCTGTCTAATCTGTATTACTCTGAAAGCTATTTACATGCCACACTGTAAATATGAGTCAGTTATCTTTATTGACTTAAGACATTTCTTCTCTGTTCCCCTCAATATAACACTAACATTACACAATGATAATGATTTGAATTTATTATTCATAATTGGTTAACAGAAGTGTTCACTGATAACCAGTATCAGTACTATTTAGAAATGCTGGATATAAACTTTCTGTTTGTAGGCTGGCCGCTTACCAACAGTCTCCTTATTTCTTTACACCCATTCTCTGTGATTTATGACCTTTGTTCTCTCATCTTTTCATTTTGTAAGCTGCTCTTAATATGTCATTGAACCCGTTTCATTCTTACAAAAATATGCCTGTTAGGTTGGGCACACAAAGGGCAATTTGCATGTTATTTTTAAATTGATTTCCTGTGATATTTTCATAGTTTGTCTTTGACATGTACTAGCTAGCAAGTTTTGATGATCTTTATTTCCTGTAGTTTATCTTCTGAAAACAATGGATATATATATATTCCATTTTCTAAGAAACTCTACCTTTTGCCTTGAAGATAAATTTTATATTGTGCTTGCCATAGTTGTACATAAGAACCACTAGACTTTTAAAGCCACATGAAGCATATATTATAGCAGTTTATTGATTACATTTGATCATCAGAATCTCTTGCACCAAGGAAAGTTTCCCTCCTCTTCCCCTAGAAGACTTATTTCATTCCTTTCTCTTCAAATTTCAAACATCATTCACAGCTGATAACCTTGCTTCTTCCTATTTTACAAAACAAAAACAAAAACCAAAGGAAGAAATAATTGAAGGAATGAGTCGGGGACTTCCAAAGACTCCTACCACTATAAAAACCCACCTACTTAGAATTGTTCCCACATTGAGAAATATGGTGAAAAGAAGTAAATTTAAAGTATTTATATAATATCACTTTGCTTTTCCACCTATTACCATAAATGAAGTATCCATTTTTCTAACTAAAACTAGTTCTTCTACTTTAGAATGCTTTTTCGTCATCCCTTTTTAATTACTTAAGGATATCACTTCACCATCTCGTCTCTTTCTTGATTACATTATAAACTTTTTTTGTTTTGTGCTGGATTATTCTTGTCAGTTATAGATCTGCTGCTAGTTCTCCAGTCTTAAAGAATCAAAAATCTTCTCTTGACCCCGTTTTCCCTACCAGTTACCACTCCCTTTCTTTTGTTCCTTTTTGCATCAAACTCCAGACTTGTCCATACTCATCATCCCTATTCCCTTTATCCCAGTCTCTTAAATCTACTTTTATCAGACTTTACTAACAAGAATTGCTCCCATTACTGGTGATGTCCAGGTTACTGAATCTAATGGTCAGTTTTTTTGCCTTCATCCTACCTGAGTTACAGCAATAGCTGTCATTATTTACTTTCTCCTCCTGGGTATGCTTTCTTAGCTTGGCTGCATGAATACCACTCATTCTTGATTTTCCTTCTGAGTCATCTTTGCTGGCTACTCCTCTTCTTTTAGAATGTTGGAGTGCCTCAGGGGTGGGTCCATCTTTAGAACTCTTCTCTTTCTACATTTACACTTCTAGTGTAATTAGAATTTAAGAATTTTCCCCCACACTACAGCTTATTTCTTAGAAATTATAGATTATAGAAAAGAAAATGAAATATTGCTATTTTAAAACTATCTTTGGGACTTACTGACCTCACCTTAGAGCTTGCAGTGAGAATTATAGACGTCTAGGGGGTGATCATCTAGTAGCAAGGTGTGGAGAAGTGGATAAGATCATTATGATAATGATGTAGTTACTCTTAGGGCATGATTAAAAAAAGGGTATTATATTTCTTATATTTCTTATATCTTATAAACCTTAAAGACATTTTTAAAAGGAATTTTATATGAACTTGTGTAGTGTGTTGGCATTTTTTTTAATGTACCTCAAACCTGTACATATAGATACCTGCAAAGGATGAAATTTAAGAATGTTATGAAAAGATTCTATATCAAGTCAAATTTTAGAGCCAATGTTAAAAAACACTAAAGTAAACATGCTTGATATATAAAATTTGAGAAATATGGTAAAAAATAAATTAAAGCACCTATCTTACAACTGCCCAAATGCAGTGTATATTTTGAATTGTTGTCTTCTATCTAGTCCTTATACAGCTTGAAAGTCATGCTATGATTATATAATTTCCTGCATTTTGCCCTTAGGGTAGTGTAATATAATCATCCATGTTTTGATTCACAGATTTTTTAAATGAACATCATGTTTAGGGATTGCACCATAAATGTATTTAATTTCATGGGTTTCTTTGTCTTGAACATTTGGGTTTTGATTATTTGAATTTATGTTTATTTTTATTTTTTGCGTTTGTGAATAAAGCAGCAGTGAGCATTCTCTGCATAATTTTTTTTCTGTTTTAGGATTACTTCCTTAGGATAGATTGCCAGAAGTGGAGTTACTGGGTCAGAGGGTATGAACTTACGAACTTTTTTCTTTTCTTTTTTTTTTTTGAAATAAAATTTTTATTTATTTGATGTTCAGTTGATTTATATTCATTGTGAAAAGTGAAAATTATAATGATTATATTTGATACCTGTCAAAAAACTGTCTAAAGACAAGCTTCTGTGATAAGTTTGGGAAATTCCTAAAATTTTAAAAAAAAAAAGCCTTTTTATCTTGGTTTATCTCAGCATTTCCTGAACTTAACTGAGCAGTGAATAGTTTTTTGTGATACACTTTTTAGCATTTTGTGGAAGTACCCTTTTTAACATTTTGTGGAAGTTTTACAAAGGTTATAGTTTATGAACTACTGATCTAAAATTTAAAATTGTTTTACAGGGTAGATTATGTTTTATTGGTCAAAGCAACTAAATTAAACTGTAACCTTTGTTCTAAAATTATTTTAAAAAGGAGATTAAAATAAAGCTGTTTACTATATGATTTTGTGTATATCTTTATAAAGTCTCATAACTTTTATAATGTAAATGTTCTGTATTGATTTCCTAAAGAACATCTTAATGCCTCAGGGGCATCAGATACTTTTTATAATCTTTAATGAAATTTGGAATATAGACATATAACATAAAAGTAAAAGATAATGTAGATTGTATAAACCTTTTTCTCGCCCCCCTTTCCCCCCTGCAGAATGTGAAAACCTTTGCATCTTCTGATAGTCTAGCCAAGGTTCAAGAAGTAGCAAGCTGGCTTTTGGAAATGAATCAGGAACTGCTCTCTGTGGGCAGCAAAAGACGACGAACTGGAGGCTCTCTGAGAGGGAACCCTTCCTCAAGCCAGGCAGATGAGGAACAGATGAATCGTGTGGTAGAGGAGGAACAGCAGCAGCAGCTAAGACAACAGGACGAGGAGCACACTGCGAGGAATGGTGAAGTCGTTGGAGCAGAACCTAGACCTGGTGACCAAAATGATTCCCAGCAAGGACAATTGGAAGAAAACAACAATCGGTTTATTTCCATAGACGAGGACTCCTCGGGAAACCAAGAAGAACAAGAGGAGGATGAGGAGCATGCTGGCGAACAAGATGAGGAGGATGAAGAGGAGGAGGAAATGGACCAGGAGAGTGATGACTTTGATCAGTCTGATGACAGTAGCAGGGAAGATGAACATACACATAGTAACAGTGTCACAAACTCTAGTAGTATCGTGGACCTGCCTATTCACCAACTCTCCTCCCCGTTCTATACAAAGACAACAAAAGTGAGTACATTTAGTCTGCTGTTCACCTGAGAAATTTGACGTATCTATATTAATTGTAGTGAAACTTTCCTCACAATCTTTGTATTACTGCAGAATTAATCTTCAGATGTGTAGTAATAAAATGAACTGATTTTTGTTTTATAGGGAGTATTAGAAAAAATTAGAAATAGAAATACCAATAATGGGATGTTATTACAAATGGAGAGAAGGTATTTGATTCTATTGCTATGAAAAATCATTAATGTCAAATTTCATTGTAAATTTTGTCCCTGCAGCGGGGTTAGTAGGTTGTGTGCAGTGGAAGGGGTTGGAGTGAAACATGATTTGTGTGAATCAAGTAGTGAAGAATCTTTTCTTATTTACAAAGTGCAGCTGGTCTGGTGGGCTTTGTATTCACAGGTGTTACTCCAAGGTACAGGTTACTGGGAGTTACCTCGAATTAGTTTTCTTATGATGATTAACGTGTATCCTTTGTGAGCAGTTTTCTCTTTGTTATGTAAACAAGAAGAAATTACAGCCTGAATATTAGTATTTGGTTGTTGGAGAAATCTAAGTAGGTATTTTTAAAAGTTAAAGCACTAGATGGTGACATATTTAAGATTGTGAAACACTTTTCCTACATTATAAAACAGCAGAAATGTATGGTGCTATCTTCACTGCTTGTTTTCTTCTAGTTATGTTATTAAAATTAAAACATTTAGGAGCATTGGAGGAATTGGGGTTCTTTTCTGACTCCATTTTACTGGAACGCTCCATTTACTTCTCCAGGCGATCAGAGTATTTACTGTAGGGTAACCACACCATTTTGGTTGGTATTTGACTGTGAGAAGTAGGAGATAATGTAAAGATGCACTTTACATTATCAAAGAGTCCCAGCTTTCTGTCGGGTTTCTGCCACTGCTTCCCTCGCCTGCAGTGTTCCTTTCCCTTTCCCATCCTGGGAAACAGCTCTGTTGTGTCTGCCTCCTTGTCTCATTTAGCTAGTGGTAGCCCATGAGTTAGCCATAGATATGATTTAAAAGGTAGACAGTTAGACTCCTGTCTGAACTGGAGGAGGCCTATCAATTCAGAGACGTGGTGACTAGCCTGTTGCTGAGAAAAGCAATTCCATTTTGTGCAGTCCTTGGAGGCCATGCCGGAGTTAAGGACTGGGTACACTGTCACTATCACATACTATCACTGCTTCCCTGAATTATCTTTGCTGGTTAGGGAGGGAGGTGCTGTCTGAGCTGGAAGGCGGAGTGACTGGGAAGCTGCAGTAAATTTGGAATTGCAGTGCTAATTCTTTGGGGAGGCGTATGGGCTTCTTTCCTTGGAGCGTTCCTGGATATGTTACTTAAAATTGTGGTCATGATAAGGGGCAGGGATTGTGGAGAGAAGGAAGTAGCATTTCTCTCACTACCCAGTCTTTTATTGTATTCCCTTTCCCTCATCAAAGTATAGTCCAAATGAAGTAATACAGTGTCTGGGCTTTGCTTCAAAATAATACTGAACGGGGAAAAAGGAAGTAGGGTATAGATTGGCCATGAGTTGCTAATTGTTGAAGCTGGGTTGTAGGATCATGGGGGTTCATGGGTATAATCTGTGTAGTTTTTAATGTTTAAAGTTTTCCACAATAAAAAAAATTAAGTTGTAAAGAATATGAACACACACACACACATAAATACACAAAGAGTTTTTTCTTTACATACCTTGGTCTTGTTGACTAGCTCTTAAGTAAGTGCTGACTTCTCTGCATTGAATTTTATTTTCTCTGTTTTTGGTGCTATTGAAGTTACAGGAAATTCAATAAGACCATCATGTGCATTTTGCTGGAGTTAGAATTTATCTTAATCAATATTTTGGGCAGCATTGCTGTCTAATGTTCTGTCTAAAGAGGAGAGAAAGTAAAAAGAATTATACTCAGAATGAATGAGGTATGTAGCACAATTTCTGTCCCTTTTTCCCCCTCAGGCTTCTACGCTCATAGATCTTTATGTTTGTGTGCTTTCTGGTTCTTTATCATTTAAAAATTAGATAAAAATCATGAATATCCGTGTAGAGTAGACTATGAGTTAAACAATTCTTTGGAAAGGAGCATTTTAACTCAAATAATATCTTACTTATTTTACAGACATTCAAATAAATAATAATCTGTGGTGGTTTATACTCTTACTCTTATTTGCTTATTTTTAAATTTTACAGTGAATCATTTGTTTAGCCCATAGAAAGCATAAAAACAGATTTAACATCATCCTCTGTAACCTAACTTGACCTAGAATGAAGTATCTTAGACGCTTGGCTTAATACTTGCAGTGCTATGTCACTTTTGCTTCAGCTTGTGAAACTTAAACTTTTTCTAAAACATACTTATCCCTAATTTCCCTAGCCTGTCTGCAAGTTCAGATTTTATTTAGTTGGTTGGTCTAAGAAGGAATTGGCCTCAAGCAGTGGTTTTCATCCCTTTTACCACCCTTGTCTCAAGGTGTGGAAGTGGTGCTTTGACCCTCAGCCAGAGTCGGAATGACTAACACTGGCAGCTGCAGCCCTGCTTTGGGGATGAGGCTCAGAGCAATTACAGTGCAGTGTGCCCAGCTCCTGCCTTCTGATCTCTTGATCCCTCTCCCTCAAGGTTGTATCGGAAGAGTGAGTTTATGTCTGTCCTCTTTTTTCTGAGGGTTCAGTTGGAGGAATAGGGGTTTAGGATTTAATTGCATTATCTTATTTAAGAAAGAAGATTAATCAGAACTCAGCTTTTCTGAAGAATGCAAATCTATCAGTGAGTTCTGCTGCATTTTAAATTAAAAACAAGAAAGCCAGCTAGACGAATCATATCATTTTCCCAAAGGAGAAGCCATCATAATGTTCAGGAGGAAAACTTCCAGTATACAGATTTGATGGGTGCTTTATCTTTCCCTTCCCTTCAAGATGAAATCATAAATAGTACTTTTAGGTATGTCTGTGTGGATAGCTACCTCCTTAAAAACAAAGTGTATTGAATTTAAATCTGTTTTCCCTAGTCACTCTTAAGTTGTGGATATAAATTATAGCTCTCTGTATACAAGGCCACAGGAGTGGACTGAGTACTAACAACAGCAGGGATAGATACATTTGTGTGTGTGTGTGTGTGTGTGTGGTGTGTATGTGTGTGTGTACACGTGTACGTGCTGTTGCTATGCTCTTTAGTTGGAGGTCATTTGCTTTTATAAATATGGCAAGACGAATATAAAACTATTTGATTGCCAAGGCAGAGATGCCCTTCTGCAAAGTAGAATGTCAATATGAAGTTGGCCCATTTTCCTTTTTGTCCATTCTTGAAACACTTCTTCTAGATTATTCTAATACTTTATTTTTCAACAACATTTTGAAAGCATCACATATTACTGTGTTACTTTAAAAGAAAATGTTAGTCACCCATGTTTATGAATCTTTTAAATACAGTAAATAGGGGGAAAGCTTTCACTATTTCAAAGTTTATTTTGGAGCAGCTTTAAATTATTGATTATCATAAACATAAGACACTTTAAATTCTTAATACATAAGACACTTCTACAGACATTACCCTAAGCCACAATTTCTTTCAAGTCCTCTTAAACTGTGACTTTTGAGAAGAGTAGAGGTATAATAATTTATTTTCAAAATCCCATTTTTTTATATTAATGTAGGGTTAACCTTCTACATCTTACCCAGCACACCTTTCAAAAAAATTTTTTTTGGTAGTTTCTTAAACATACCCTTTGGACAGCTAGACTTACTTATTTGTCATTACTGAACATGCTGTTTATGAAACTATGGTATTAAGGAGAAAAACCATTTTTGGTCCTTCATTGCATTGGTCTTTTTTTTTTTGAAAGCATATTGGAGACTATCAAAACTCTTAGGACAATCTTTTTTCCCTGTAGTCACCAAAGATTTATTCTAATGGGAGCCTATGGCAATAATATACAGTAGAAATTCCAGACTTTCTTAATGTTAAAAGTCAAGGGTCATGCCGGTCAAGAATTGGTGTTTATTAAGTCCATACTCTTTGCAAGTTCCCATGACGGTTAAGTAAGCAGAGGTTGCAGACAGGCCAAATGATTCACCCCAATATCACACTGTAAGTGGGAAGAGATTTTAAGCCAGATCTGCCTAATTTCAAAACAGCCCTCTTCTTTCCATGTGCTATGCTGCCCCCTATAGTAGAAACATCACCAAACAAGATTTTCAATAGAAATGCAAGTCTATTTACGTTCTAGACTCTGGAGTGTGGTGACTTTCTAATACCATACCACGTTTGAAATCAACAGAGCTATCCTTTAGAAAGTGCAGAGAGCTCAGTTAAGTGCTTTCCTTTGTAGTATTTAATGAATACTGAAGTTACAAGGACTCAAGGCTAAAGTTGTAACAGGAAGAAATGACAATGAAATTTGAGACAGGATAACAGATACCGCTCTCTCTGGAGTCCATCAAATGTGTTTCTTAATTAGGAATTGTGTGCTAGCTATTTCTGTAAATTTGGCTCAATCTTTGCAAATTCTAAAGTCAACTTGCTTCCCCAGATAGGAATGCCCATCTCTTCAGTTTTTACACCCTATGTCAACAGTCTTATCATAATTAAGGACAAAAATATCTTGTTTTCTGAAGAGATGCCCAGCCCATGCTAAAGGCTCCTTTTCCATGTTTAATGTAGAATATCAGCTCATTTTCTACTAAAATGAAAAGCAGATGAGATTACCATTAGGCCAGGTCTTGTATCCTCCTGATCTTCTCCTGAAGAGAACCACATTTGAGCACTGATCTCTGTTTCTTCCATATCAGTCATTAGTGTCTTCTATTTGTTCTCACATAACTTCATTCCTTACTTCAAATTAGTGTATTTTTTCCCATCCTGATTGTTAGATATCTCTTGGTAACTAAGCAGTTTTTAAAAAATCTTTTTTGCCTCAAATAAGAAATATATTTAGAAAAAAAATATACATATACAAATACATAGTCAAAGAAGCAGTATGTCTAGTGTCTAGTGTCTAGAGGCCTGAAACTTCTTCTTGTCTCTCGCTTCCAAACAATAGAGGAAGTAGGTACAAGAATCACTTGCCAATCAGGGAATCAAAATTACAGTTTTGTTTCTAGTCCACCATCCACCAACTACTCTCTTGAGCCAGAGCTACTGGGAAACTCTTCAGGACCATGCGGGTAACATCTGCAATCTAATCAGGCTCTAAATTCTGTTGTATTTAGTTTAAGTTCTAGAGAGTGATGGCCATGTCAGGAAGCCCCTGGCCTTGTCTTGTTCCTGTAAGAGAAAGAATTTAGATTTGAACTCTGTTCAGTGTAGAGATGTCCAGAGAGCATAAAGTGCTGTATAAGGCATCAGTCATCTTGAATTAAATCCACTAGGACACATAACCCAACAGGTAGCCGTGTCCCCTACATTTGTGAAGGAGGACAAACTAGAAAATTCACTCAGCCCAGTTTAACTCAATTTTAAGCATGTGGAGAGAGGAGAGTGAAAGTGGAGGGAAGAGGACACACTGGAGGAGATGAATTCTCCGCTAACAGAGTGAAGAGCTTTTCAAACTTGAGCTTGAGTTCTGATTTTGCCACTCATTTTATGACCATACATATGTAATCTAATTGATCTGTTCTATCTGTAAAATAAGACTGTAATACCTACTTCACTGGGTTTTTGTAAGGACTAAGTAAAATAATGTATGTAAAGCAAGTAGTGTTGTGCCTGGGACACGTGGGTAGTTTACAGGTGTAAGCCTGTGACCTCATTTTGTCTGTCTGTCTCCTGTCCCTCATCCCTCATCTCACGCAATACACTTCATTTCCCACAGAAGATATCAGTGTATATACTTTTTATGACTGTTAATGTTCAGTCATATCTCCCTCTAGTGGAAAAAGATATTAATGGAGAAATAGATAAATACTTTTAAAAGAGTGTGCAGGAGGATCGGGACATATGGTAATAAGCTGGGCCCATTTCTAATAAAAATTAAAATATAACACATCTCCAAGGGGATGCTATGTACAGATCTTCCTACTTGATATGTATGTACCATTTCCTTCCATTAGATTTTGTCAGTTTCTTTAAATTTTCTTCTTCAGAAACATCTGTATACTTAAATGCTTTGTGAATTTTATAATTAGATGTCAAAATGAACTTTAGTATATGGTCAATTTCTAATTAATTCCTATTAGTGCAGTTTAAAAAATACTTACTAACATTATTTTAAACCATAATAGCTCTAAATGTTGGTCATGTTTAAATCTATATCCTATTCACTGCAAATAATTAAAAATAATTTTTAATTATGGATTTTAATTATAGACCAAAAAAAATCTTCCCATAGAATGTTGGATTTCAAAATGTTTTATAGTGTTCCATTGATTTGTACTTTACACAGATGATAAACTTCTCTGAAATACCCACAAATACCACAAATAGTTATACTCAAAATGTTCCTGAGGCAGTCGCTTCATATGTAGATAATTAAAATGAACTGCTCTTTATTAATGTTGTTTTTGCTGGTGATAGAGAAGATGCTATGGAGAAGATAAAGGAGATATCATGGTGGGTTCTCTTTTCACTTTGGTAGGTGACTCCAAAATTAGGTATCCAGCTCCTGTCATTCACCCAAACCTCAGTCCTGCATTTCTGTCTATCTATTGGACATTGTCACCTGAGCAGTCAACTGAAAACTAAAACTACCTTTCCTTTCTTCCTACCAATTTTTTATTTTCCTTTTAGATTTTCTAGTCTCTTAGTATTCTGGTCTTCTCGTCATTTGGTGGGAAAATGGTTTGACCTTTTCTTTATCCAAGCCTATGGGTCTGCTGAAAGAGTTTAACAGATGAGAACTCTTGATCTTCGGTTTTCTTACCCTCAGGCACTTGTGAGATAAAAATTGGAGAGTCAGTGTTTAAAAATTAAAGGGCATCTTTGCTTAGGTTTCTGTTTCAATAGGCTGTAATGCCATGTCCTGGACAGTGTGTTGGCAGTATGAATGATTGGATGAATTTTTTAAACTGAATTTTTAGTTCAGTAACCTCAATATAAATATCGAGTGCCCCATTTCCCACTGAAGAAGCCAAATTCCATAGGTGGACATTTGAAGTCTGTTATTGTCTTACCAGTTTCGTTTTAGCTGATTCTATCTCCATTCCTCCACTTCCTTTTAATAAATCCTCCTTAATAAAATGAAATAAGGTACATTTCACCTTATAAGATGTACCCAAGCTGGACTATAAATTATAAATAGGCATGCCATTTAAGTTCAGTTTAAAACTCAGATTTTCAATATAAAGATGATTACATTGAGGAATATTATAATAACATAGCAGTTTGAGAGTAAAATTCCCCTGAGGAGAAGTTAAAAACCACAATTTAAGAACCATGTTGCTAAGATACAGAAATCAATTGAAGGCAACTCATACAGTCATTAAAAATCATATTTTAAAGGAAATTTAATAATAGGTAAAGCTTACAAATACAATATTTACTAAAAATATAAATGTGATCCTGACTATGAAATAAACTTACAATAATTCCCTCCCCCATATATATGCATGAGAAAAGATCAGAAAGAAACCAAATGTTAGGAGTTACCTCTGAATGTGGTTGAATTATTTTTTTTCTTACATGCTTTTCACAATTTCCCAAGCTTGTTACAACAGGTATATATTACTGTTACTTATTAGAAAAAAAAAAAACTGTATCTACTAGAAACTAATTCTGACGTACTTAGTCTTTTGATAACTTTCACAATGTATAATACTCAGTGGAAGACTGGATAAAAAGACACCTTTCACAAGGAAGGGCATTATATAATGATCTCTTCGTGAACATGCAGCTGAGCATAGTGGAAGAAAGCAATGCAGCCTTTAACAGTTCACTGTGTAGCCAATTCCTCACATCTCCATGACTCAGGTGCCATCCTAGCAATTCTCTAAGGTCAACTTAACCACATTATTAGAAGAGCAGTAGTTAGCATGGTAGTGTCTTTGTTTTTAAGACATTTATTTAATATGTGGTTTCTTTAGAGAGTTACTTAAGAGTAGCCTTGACAGCACTTTTGGCTCTCCCTAAAACACGAGTGTCTTTCATTTAAAAATCCTTCTGTGAGCAATTTCAGAGTCTATCTTTTAAAGTATAATTCTAAAGTGCTTTACCAGGAAGTCACCAGTGCTCTCCCTCCCCTTCCCTATTTCCCAACCTCTCATTTCTTCAAACTAATTAATATATTTAAACTGCTTAGGTTTTCCATCCTAATTTTAAGTCTCCTGAGATAGACTCCGAAGGGGACCTTTGAGATCACCAAGTCCAAACCTGCTTTATCAAGAGACTCAAGCTTGAAAATGAAGTCATCACTAGGGCATACTACAGTGTGAAGCAGCATTATATTTTTAGACAGTTCTTCATGTTGACATCTATTATTCTTCTTTGGTCCTTGCTCTTCCATGTAGAGCAGTGATAGCCTTTCCTTACAGGAGAAGACTGCTGTCATGTTCATCCGTAATCTTTTCTCCAGACTTCATGCCTTCAGTGTGTTTTCCAGGATCACCATCCTGGTTGCCCTTCTCTGGACAAATTGATCTTGAAAGTGTTGTGTCCTGTAGTCAACGGTGGTGCTGCTTGGTGCAGTAGAGCCAGACTATTACCTGTTCTTACTCTGAATCTCATCAGTGCAGTGGAGAACAGCATTAATAATAATGCTACTACTACTACTAAACCATTTATTGAGCACTATTTACTATGTGCTAGAACACTGTGCTAAATAATTTACATATATAACCTCATTTAATCTTAACAGTCCTGTTATGTAGGTTCTAATTTTTATCTCCATGTCAGAGATGAGAAACAAGTGGAGAGAAGTTAAGTAATTCATGAGTGGTCAGTCATCCGGTAAGTAGTGGGGCTAGGAATGTGAACCTAGAACTTGTCCTGGGTCCAAGTTAAAATTTGTTAAAATTTGAAAATTCAGTGAAACAGTAATTTGGGGAGGAAGTGGGCAATAGAATTATCCGTAAAGCCACCTAACACCTGTTTTTGTGCCCCCTCTCCAAAAGTTGCCCCATCTTAATCTCTACTCCCATAGTATCTTTATTATGACTCATATTGTATTAAAATTGTTTTTCTGTCTCCCTCCTATTCACACCCTTTGATTTCTTATTTATCTTGCCTGATAGTGCTTATCATGTATAAGACATCCCAATACCTAATAATTTGTCAGTAAATAATTACTGAATAAATTTTTACATACGACTTGCCAGACCTTGACCACATGGAGACATAGTTTGCATAGCTAGGGTCAGTGTGTAGACTGTTTTGCATTCCTGCTTCTTGTAACATCCATGTGCAGGTTTTGTTGTAGGCATTTTCAACTCCTTTGGTTAAATACCAGTGAGCATGATTGCTGGGTCGTATGGTAAGAATATTTTAATTTTGTAAGAAATTGCCAAACTGTCTTCCAGAGTGACTGTACCATTTGCATTCCCACCAGCAATGAATGAGAGAGTTCTGTTGCCAGCATTTGATATTGTTAATGTTTTGGATTTTGGCAATTCTAATAAACGTGTAGTGGCATTTCATTGTTGTTTTAATTTGAAATTCCCTAATGACATATGATATTCAGCATCTTTTCGTATGTTTACTTGCCATCTGTACATCTTCTTTGATGAGGTATCTGTTCAGACCTTTTACCTGTTTTTTAATAGGATTGTTTGTTTTCTTATTATTCAGTTTTAAGAGTTCTTCAAATATTTTGGATAACAAGCAACTGTCGTATTGTCTCTTCCAAGCATTTTCTCGTAGTCAGTGGCTTATCTTCTCATTCTCATGACACTGTTTTTCACAGAACAGTTTTTAATTTTAAAGAAGTCCAGGTTATCAGTTATTTCTTCCATAGATTGTATCTTAAGTGTTGTATTTAGAAAGTCTTCAGCATGTCCAAGGTCATCTACGTTTTCTTCTATATTATCTTCTAGGAGTTTTATAGTTTTGTGTTTTACATTTAGGTCTATGATACATTTTGAGTTAATTTTGGCATGTGCATGTCTGGTTGTTCAGCTCCATTTGTTGAATAGACAGACTGTTTCATTGTATTGCCTTTGCTCCTTTGTCAAAGATATTTATGTAGGTCTGTTTCTGGACCCTTTATTTTGTAAATTTTTTTTTTTTTTTTTGTATCCACAACATCTTTCTCTACTTTTATAGGGTAACCTATGAAATTCATTGTTGGATAGCTTTTCTCTGTTGATTACAACCCTGGTGTATAGGTTGGGTATGTAACATTAGGCAGAGTTGTGTGCTGAAAAGAATAGGAGGTAAGAAGTCCTATCTGCTCTCTCTCACCATCTCCTTGAGCTCATTTCTTCATCATTAAACTAGGAATATGGTACCTGTTCTTATTGCAAATGGTTGTGTAGAGTTTAAATGAGGTAATGAATGTGAAATGCTTTGCAAGTTTTAAAAGGCTGTGCAAACATATGATGTGATCATTTTTATTGACCTCGTTATGTCCATGTAAGATGACATGGTCATCAGCAAGGCAGGGATTTATCCAGTGTTGCTCTTGCATATTTTTTCTTATTCATTTACTTTACTGGGTTTCTTTTTCCCGTGTCAAGATTTGCATCTTTGTTCTTGTGATCAGTGAGAGATTCCTTCCAACGTGATGAGGTAAACCTAAATGGTGATAAGCTCATTATTACAAGCTACAAGACCTACTTATTGCTGAGAAATGCTTGCACATTATCAATAAAACAAGTTTGGAAAGGAAAATGAGGACATTTTGTTCTTTTGATCCATTTGTCTATTTGTTTACCAGTACCACACTGTCTTGATTATGGTAGCTTTATATTAATCCTTGAAGTTGAATGGTGTTAGTCCTCTGACTTTGGTCTTTTCTTTCAATATTGAATTGAGTATTCTGGGTCTTTTGTCTCTCCATATAAACTTTAGAATCAGCTTATCAGTATCCACAAAATTACTTTCTTGGATTTTAGTTGGGATTGCATTGAATCACATCAGATGGTGAAAAACTGACATCTTGACAATAATAAGTCTTCATATCTAAGAACATGGACTCTATCTCTCCATTTAGTTAGTTCTTTATCTTTCATCAGAGTCTTGCAGTTTTCCTCATACAGATCTTGTGCTTATTTTGTTAGATTTATGCCTAGGTGTTTCATTTGAGGGGGTGCTATTGTAAAGGATAACATGTTTTTAATTTCAAATTCACTCGTTCATTGCTGATATATAGGAAGGTGGTTGACCTTTGTGTATTAACCTTGTATCCTGTATCCTTGCTATAGTCGCTTATTAGTTCCAGAATTTTTTTTTGTTGTTTTTGTTGTTGATTCTTTCTGATTTTCTTCATAGATGATCGTGTCATATGTGACTAAATTATTTCTTCCTAATCTACATGTTCTTTATTTTCTTTTCTTGCCTTACTGCGTTAGCTAGGATTCCCAGTACAATATTGAAATTAGACAAGACATCCTTGCCTTGTTCCTGATCTTATTTCCTTCAGCTTGTTTCTGTCCTACTCTGTACCTCAGCAGCAGCAATTTGTTTGACATTTCTGAGCATAGAGGAATTCAGGCTACTTTGATACCTTTGTACCTTATCTTTGATACCTTTTTCCTTATCTTTTAAATGTCTTCCTCATCCTATAGCCTCCTTCAGATTTCTATGTTTCTTTCTAAGATCTTTTTCAAATCTCACCTGCTTTAAGGATATTTCATAGAACTCTGAGCAAAATTCTGTATCTCCACTAGGTCTTAGTTTTTGATGTATTTTGTGATAGTTATAGACAGCTTTGGTTTTTTTTTTTTTTAATTCATGTATATTTAGATTGCTGATTCTCTAGATTATTGATTCATTAGATTGTAGATTCTCTAAGATTGTGCTGTGTCTTACAGGACCTTGTACTTTGCGTGCAGAAAATGCTTAAAAAATTGAATTCGATTTCCAGAAAACAAAATCTTATGTATTTTTTACAAACACAGCCTGGCTTAATTCCTGTTCCACTTAATGTAAATGCTTATAGATTTTTGAACCTAAGTACAAGATTTTTAATTGGTCCCTATTAGATTTTCTATTGTTACTTGCCATTGTGCCTCCATCCTCGCTAAGTTTACCTTTTGGCTCCTTCTTTACCAAGTTCTTCTTTACTAAGATTGTTTTGTATCAAAATTCTATCTTCCAGCAGATTCACAGTCATTCCCAGTTTGTAGTTCTCAAGGCATTTATATCCACATTCAAATAATTAAATCAGTGGTATCTTCAGTGAGGAAGTGAAAACTAGGCTGGGACCTAAAGGATAGATAAGATTTTGGGAGGCTGTAAAGAAATGAAAATGAGGAGTCATAACTTTTTTGAATAGTGGCAGAATTTTTAGAAGTAAGTATAGAGCCTTTCTAGGTGACTGACTGAATTTATTCCAGATATCTATATGGGTTTATATTGGGCAAATTTGTTTAAATTTTCTTTTTATCCTACCTGTTTCTAATAATTTACTGACTGGCTAAATGGTACTTTGAGGGTTCATTTGCAGAGTTTCCATGCTGGAGTCAACTTACTACCTTGACATTTGGGGGACTGATCTTGATGCCAAGTACAAAAGCTTCAGATCTTCCCTGTGGTTTCTGAAGTTTTAACTCAGAAATATTATATGCTTAAGGTTATAGGAAGTGAATGACAGGGCCAGGGGGATATACTTTAGATCTTGCTTATACCAGTCCTTGCCTTCCCTCTCCAAAGCTCCAATATATAAACAATAAATATAAATACATGTTTTAAAAACCTGTAATAAACTTAGGTCCATTTTGAAATTAGTGTTTCATCAAGTTTATTTAGACAGTGATAATCAACTTTTATGGAATAAAAAGTAATGATCAATTTTTAAACCTTTTCACCAGTGATTACAATCTTAATTTGCTTGTGAGTCTACTTTTTTACTTTGACTCTTGTCCCAAAAATCTCAGTCTCATCTTTGACCTTTCTTCTGGGGGATACAATTTTCATGTATTTCATTGCTTTGGTTGCTGTAATGAATGTCTATTATCTATAAATTATGATAAAGGGAAAAACCAAGTTGGATGAATTATAGAAATAGAACACAGATAAAAGAAAATATGATTTGCGAATTTAGATTAGTTGCATTTTAAATGCCTACCTAATTTGTATCATGGCACTATTATTTTTGTTTATTATTTGAAAATTCAATACTGTTTAGTTTTAATTGAGAAATGCTATTTCTTTTCCATTTAGGATTGAGATTTTCTTTTTAATGGTAAGTCTTTAAGGACATTTCATAATTCTTTCAGTGGATACTCTAAACATGGATAGCAGTTCAAAAGAAAACACAGAAGTAAATCCAGAGATGATACAACACATTTGGGTCTGTGTGGAAGTCATACATGAATATGTTTAGCGTACTTAGTAAATCAGAGGAAGTTTTTTTTTTTTTTTAATATGAAACACCATTAAGAATTCATCTGTTTCTTTATTGAACACTAGAGGGCCATACAGCACCTTATTGCTGTTGATGAAAGAGCTGCTTTTAATGTATTTAAATATGTTTAGTAAGTACTGTTCTCTCTTCTACTTTGTGTTCTAGTACACTATTTCTTGTTTAGAATTAGAAATTAATATTTGGAGTAGTTATGTACAGTGTCATGTAATACGTGAGATACCTAGGATTGTCCTTTTTTTTAACCCTCAGCTAGCATATATTTGTTTTGCTATTTTTAAACGGCAGTAACAACAAAAGGTGAAGAGTGAGCCCTGTGGTAAAAGTACATATGCGCCCAAACTTACTGTATTTTGGGAATATGTGTAAGCTTTTTGAAAATTTCTCAAGTATCTGCACATCAGTGCATTAAAAACAAAACTCTTGTCATTGTTCGTTGCTCTGAGCATCCTCAGCGTAGATGTGAGAAAAGAATGATCCCTCCAAGAGGCTCTCTCCCTTGTTCACATTTTCTCTTTTGTTAACATTGAAGGTAATATTTCAGGGCATAGCCTGAACATTCTGAACTAAAGAATATTTGAGCAAACACCTCTTCTTCCTCAATTTCTTTTGCTTGCTTGGGATGACAAAATGAGAAATACAATCTACAGGTCCCAAACAGGTGCTGTGAATGAGTGAACAAAGTCATGATTGAGCCAGTAAGATTGCTCAGGCTCTTATGAACTACAAGGCACATGCCTTCCCTAAAAGGTGCTAACATTCAGTAAAAAGGAAATAGAAAAACATTGTGCAGCCTCCAAAAAAACTGACTTTGAGCGACACTTGACCTATGGGCTACTATTTATCTTTGATGGCTTCTAAAAAGAAGTTCAGCAGCTTAAGTATAGCCTTTGGATCACTACCATTTTCTGAAAACCATACTTATTGCTGTATTTTAAAAGATTAACATTAGCTTAAGTCATTAAATACAGAGCTTAAATTCTGTTCTTTTTGCTCAGGTAGTAAAATTAGCTATTAATAGCATAATTTATTTGGTGAATGTTAATTAGTCAGTAACGTAAACAAGGGGAAAAAAACAGATTGGTATCTGGATATGGTGAGAAACACCTAACCTCTTCCTACTTGAGAAGAAGAAATATTAGATGCAGTCGATGGATTGAAGACATTAAAGTTTTGCATTTTTAACATGTATCTGGAGAAAACATTAGCTTTACTAGTTAAAATTTGGTTCAATTTAGCAATATTATTAAGCTCTGAAAGAATTGCCATTTTTCTTCTAAGATGTGCCAGTTTCATACTAGCTTTTATGGGAGTGAGGAGAGTGAGGTGTTAAGGCACATTGCTGTGTTGAATGCATGCAGTACATCCACTATAAGGGCATTGCATTTTAGAGAGGTTAATGGGGGAAGGGCAAGTGAGAACTGATGGTATGTGGTAATTTACAAAGGTAAAAGATCACTTTGATTGCCTAAAAGGTCAGAAGGTTTGGGAAAAACAGGTTAGTATGAATACTAGAAGTGTTTCTACAATACCATTTACCTGTACTTGTATTATAACTAATTTCCATCAGAGATTCCTTGACTATGCTGAACTGATTTTCAACCAGAAAATCTTCTTAACCTCACTTATTCCCCCATCATAGTTCATAGGAGACACAAATTCAAGAGGCATAGGGGCCAGAAAGGTAATTTAAATGAATGAAACAGACTAAATATAAGACCCAGGGAGCCAAAGCATCTCTAAAGGGGATGACTGTGAAAACTGTGATTCTGACATTGCCGTATTTTCCAATTTTTCAAAATTCACTGGAGTTCCATATTTTTCTGTGATAATTTCTCAATTTTTTACATGTTGGCATATACATTTTTCAAAAGCATTTCTGTGGGTTGGTTTGACCTATGGACCACCTATTTTCAGTGGACACTATATATGGAAGAAGAGTGAGCTGTTCATCACTCATTGCAGAATTAAAACAGTTTGCACCCGGTGCACATCCATTAAGGGCATTGAGGCGGTTGGAGTGGAAGTGCAACATACATAGTGTATCAAGTGTCTTAGCAGGGACCTAAGGACTTTTTCTTTATGAATTTATATACTGGTTTTAGGCATTGAGCTGCCAGATGAATTAGCCGCATTTAAAAGAAATTTGTATCCTAATTTTCACAAGGAATTTGAGATGGGCTGTATATGGGAGAAATACATATAATAAAGCGATCAAGTGTACATGGAAATCAGAACCAGGAAAAATACTGGAGTAGACTATGAAGACAAGACCATGAGAAGAGTTAAGGAATGAATTATGAGTTGGAGTAAGCTGTTAATAGGTTACCGGTTAGCGACTCATAAGGGCCTGCACCAGTATTCTTCAAAGTGTGACCCATCAGAACCATCTGGAATGCATACTAAAAATGCAAGCTGCTGGGTTACACTCCAGAAGTACTTAGCCAAATCTCTAAGGGCAGGATATTTTTAACACGCTCCCACATGATTCTAATGGAGGCTAAAGTTTGCACAACAGTAGCTTATTAGTTTGTCTCTGTGCTTCCTTGTGATAAAATTAAGAGGAGAGAGTGCTGAGTCCTCTCAAGAGAAAACGTGTCAGTCACACACGCACACGCACGCACACACACACACACACACACACACACACACACACACACCTTTTCCTAATACAATATAAAAGGAATTTCTCACATGGGGCTTCATGATGAAGTAGACTGTGCCCTCAATAAGGTAACATCTAACAAACGCACCAGTGCTTATCAGTTGTGGTAAGTAGAGATTGTGATCTCTGAAGTCAGACTGGAGTTTTCAAATACTAGCTCTGTTACTTCATGGCACTTTAATCTTGGGTAAACTGTTAACCCCTCTTGTAGAGTTATTTTAAAGATGGTAGTAGTATCATAATAATATAGTGTTATTGAGAGGATTCAATAAGATAATGTTTGTAAAGTACTTAGAAAGTAACTGGCAGATAGTAAGTCCTTAATAAGTATTAGCTATTGTATTTCTTAAGCTTTATTGTAATGCCACAAGACTGTGCTAAAGCTAGCTTAACAAACTAGTCCAGGCTAAATAATGCTATGCAAAATACTTTTAGTTTCAGAGATATGATCTCTCTTAGGTGAGTTGAAACCGATCCACTGATTTTTGTTTAAATTACTGTGACTTTTAACGTGCAGTCCAACTCTTTGATATTATAAATTTTGTTAGTACTAACAGTGAAGCGCTTTTGCTGTCTGACAAGTGTTTTTATTTTGTTTTCTTCCTTTGGTTGTTAATATTGAGCGTAGAAGGAATTTGAAAGAAAACGTAAAAGTGTATTTGGTAGTCTTGGGGCTTTGAGTCCTCACAGAAGGACTAATTCTGTTCTATTATGCTAGTTTATTCTATAATGATACTTGGGTGTTCTTGAATAGCTGGAACCAGATTCTCTTTGGTACTTTTGTAGACATTCTAGAATTACTACTTGATACTATAGAAAATGCCTACGTTTTTCACAGTTTAGAGATTATTATAAATAAACAAAAGCAGTCATTACAAATAGAAGAATAGTTTCAGTCAGGTTAAAATAATCTCTATTTGGGATGTATTTTAGTGAATAAATTTTGTAAAATGTTAGTATAAGCTACTAGATATATCTAATGTAGAATTGTCAGGGTGGCACCTTGCATGTAAACTTCAACCTCTAATTACCTGAAATGTAAATAGAAGAATGCTGACAATTTTCATAGATCACCAGGGCTAAAAATAATGTATAAGATTAGTTGGGGGAGGTCCCCAAAAGATTTATTTCATTGAAATGTACCATGTCCTTCTGTTCATTTGGTCTTTTCTGATGCTATTAAAGGTAGCTTCTGTACTTTAGAATAACAATTGCCTTTAGCAGATGCTTTACTTTCAAAGTGGAAAATGCTTTTTTTCCCCTGTGTTTCTGGTCTGAAATGGCAATTTCCAGTTATTGAAATCAGGTGCAAATGAAAAATGGAAGTACGAAGAAAATACTGGTGAATTTGGGAACTAAGTGCCAAGAGTTACTCATTTGCTTTATAGATGTTGGTTTTATATGTCTGCATTATGAATTTAATTGTCAAGAGTGAATTGTTTGTACTTCACCAGTGTGCTGCCATCTGTCTTAGGGTCTAATAAGTGACAAAATTAGATATGCTGAGGTACGTCTGTAATGTTTACCACTTACAGTTTCGGTTTTCTGGTTTATTTCTTATTTATTATTTCACTCTGTTAACTGGTATAGAAAAAGAAGTTTAACACTTTAAGATAAAATTATTATTCTATATCATTCAGATATCAGTAATCTTATATTTAATCTTTATTACATTTTTATGCCTCTTTACTCCAGAAAATAACAGAGCAGAGATTGCAAACTAGTGTCTTACATAGTATTTTTTAAAACACATTTAAATTTGTTGCCAAGGTTTAAAAATCTGGAGAGTTCATATAAAATACTGATTTTTCACTTTCTTTTGCAATTGTGGATGGACTGTGTGGCCTTACTTGCGTCCATGTGCTTATATGACAACAATCAATCGCACCTTTTAAATGGGCTTTCCAGGCCTTAAACAACTGATCTCTCTCTCTCTCTCTGTTTTTTGTTTAACCTGCCTGCTCCTCTAGTTATTTTGAGTTTGCTTAGAATAAAGACAAAAGCATAATTGTAGGAAATGCAAAAGTAAGTTGATTTTTCTTTTATTTGTCACATATCAAACTAGTTTGGATGTAAATCCAAGTCAAAGAAATACATAGCAGTTTGTCAAGTTTACTATTAATATAGCTAGAGATTTGCTAAACACCTCATTTCTAATGGGTATTATCAAGGTGAGAATTTGACACCAAAGCTTTTGCCCCTCCAGATACCTATTCATTTAAATTTTCATTCTAGAAATTATCTTTTCCATTGTTTTCCTGTTATCTTTGCCGTTCTTATTAAATTTTGAAGTTAAAATTCTAGTAGGATGTAGTATCATATTGCAACAGTAAACCCATGTTTTTGGTGCTCCTTGTTTTGTAAGATGTTTCAGTTATCTGCTGTCACCTAACCATCACCCCAAAGCTTTATGATTGTAACAAACAATTATTTATTATTTCTCATTGTTCTTGTAGGTTATGAGTTTAGGAAGGGATCACTTTGGGCATTTTTGATTCAGGGTTGCAGTCAGATGGTGATTGGAGGTGGAACAGCAGGGGTCTAGAACAGCTGAGGGCTAGCCAAGAATCTCACTCTTAATAGAGTCTCAGGACTCATCCAGATAAGGTCTTTTTTTAACCTGGGCTTGTTTGGGCTTCTTCACAGCATAATGGCCTCAGGGCAATCACACTACTTACAACAGAGCTACCTTGTAAGTATTCCAGCAGGCAAGGTGGAAACGGAATCTCCTTTTTATGACTTAGCCTAGGAAATCACCTTCTGTCTTGGTTGAAAGGAGTGTCGTAGTACATTGTAAGAAGAGCATGCGAAGATGGGGGATATTGCTGTGACCATCTTTGAGAAATACAGCTCACTATAGGAGGTCATGACATCTTTGCTCTTAGAACTGTTTTTGTTTTCATTTGTAGAGGAAAATCAAGCTCATTAAAACAGATCCCATTTACACACACACACAACACACACACACCCCTTATGTAGTACTTTATTTCTGTTATCCTAGCAAACTTACATATCTGAAACATACGTAATAAAAAGTGAATCTCCAAACAACTAGATTTAGAAAGTAATACAACTAGGTTAGGCCTAACATTCTATAGAATAGAATATATGTTCTATTACAAATCAGGAATTAGATATACTAGGGTAAAAAAATCTCAGCTCCACTGCCTGGCAGCTGTGTTACCTTGGGCAAATTTTTAAACCTTTCTGAACCTCAGTTTCCTTGTCTATAAAATGTCGGATAGTGATACTTCACAGCCTTGTCATGACATTTAAGTGAAATAAAAAGCATGATCTACTAGGAACTCTGTCCGTGTTTAATCCTTCCCTCACGTCATTGTACCAATCTGAAATAATGTGTATTTTTTCTGAGCTCTGTAGCTGCAGACGTCCTTTATATCTCTTTACATCTCCTGTTGATCTCTGGTAGTCAGTCTCCTAGCATCCCTGGCTTTCTCCTTCCATCCCTAGATCTTTCTGTTTCAGGCATAATCAAGGGTTATAGGGATTGAGTTTTGTTTGTCTTTGTTTTTAATCTTTCTTGATAAATAGTGTTTTATTTATTGGAAGAATAAAAACTTAGACTGTCAGTTTAATTTAAACTTCAGCTATGAAATTAATAATGATACATATCAGATGATGTATTTTGTTGAATTATGTACTTTTCACAGTGTAAAAAGGCCAGGGCTATCAATTGTCAGCTCATCCAAGAGTGAGACCCTAAATATGTATTTTCTATAGCTAAATTCCATATTAAAGTATTTTCTATGCATAAAGTTAATTCTGTTCTTAAATTTGATGCTGAGGTGAGTACTGACAAGTGAATATTTATAATGAATAATTTATTCAGTGAATACTGTTAAGTCTCACATGTTTTAATAGCATGTTACTGAAAATTATATAATTGAAGTTGTGGAATTCATCTCACTCAAAATAATTAATTTTTACTTAAAATTGCATCAGAAACTCTCAACAGTGGGGAAACATGATTATCTCCCCCCCCTTACTATTTTGCTTCTTTAATTGTTAACACTGTCAAATATCTTATATTTCCATTTTATTTTTCATAGGATAAATTCCTACAAAGTATTAAGCCATCAATTTGGTGACCTTCCTGCATTATAGCTTAGTTTTTTTAAGCTTAGAAAAAACCACCTACATTACTTACTGTGCTTTAAAATAATTATTAGTATTATGTCCTTATTTATTACTCCCTGGCCTACAACACTCTTCAGAATTTTTATAGGAAAAATAAATGATAAATTATATTTAGTTTAACTGAAAGGTTAATGACACTTTTATGCTTAAGTTTCTTCATAAAAGTAATTTAAATCATGGACCTTAAACAACTGATATTAAAAAAATTTTTGTCTTCTTTCTTACACTTAAATTTTATTTGGAGAATTGTGGGAAATTAAGTTGCTTTTAAATCACTCTGTCATCACATGAGGCTTTTGCATGACTGAAATACCTGTAATTACTATGTCATTTTTGTCATAGTTGACTTAAAGGTGTAACTATAATAATCATCTGCTAAATTCTTGAGGAGCAGCTGTGAAAGACCAATTTAACAGCTGGGGTAACCCAGCACAGACTGTAAGAGTTAAACTTAATCTTGAGACAAGTTATGTTATAGTTATTGAGGACTTCATACTGGGCATTTTTGAAATACTTAAAAAACTCAATGCAATAGTTGGATTTTTGTTTTATCACAAATATTTCTTTAAATGCTTAATGAAAGAATGAGGAAAAGTATCATTTTTAATATTAACAATTAAAATCCTGAGACGCAAATATGGAAATAAAACCCAAAGTTTACTCATTAAAAACAAAATCAAATATACTCTCTATGTCACTGTTTATGCCACTTATAGTAAGTAGGAAAGGAGAAATACATTAAAAATATTATAGAATAATATGTAATCAGAAAAATTCTGATATTTTTTCTTGAATTTCATATTTAATATCATATTTTAAAAAATTATGCCTGTAACTTGTGTCATTGAAAATCTTTTCTTATTATATAACACAAATACGTATTCACAATACAAGGTTAGATGCCTGTTTTTAGAAGATAAACACATAAGAGAATGGAATCAGTGAATTTTATTTATAGATATATTTTGTAAAACTGTAGCTACTTACTAAACTATAATAAAGAAAGGCTCACCAAATTGACAACCCACCACATTACAAGAATTCTGGCAGTGTACTTGGTGCTATTAGAACTGTGCTGTATTCTTAAAGCTGCAAGGAACTTCATTCTTTTTCATTTGATCCAACATCCTCATTCCTCATTCTAGAAATCCAAAATCTGAGACAACTTAAGAGACTTACCTAAGGTCACTGGTTAGTGGTAGAGCTGAAACTAGAACTTAAAATTCACCTAGTATTTTTTGTATACCAGTAAGCTTACGTGGAGTATTAACTCCAGGTAATCTGGCTGAAAGTTGATTGAGCTAACAGTTTAGTCAAGAATAATTTAATTGTAAATAAATTTAGTTGTAAATAAGTTAATAAATAGTTGGGGGTTTTGAGTCATAGTGTTTCTAGTGTACTGTTTCATTATCATTTTTAAAGGCTTTTTTGGTTGGCTTTTATATAGTTTACTTTTTAACTTATGACTTTATTTTCAGCTAGTTATTTTAAAATAACTGGAATTTTCCAGCAGAATTTGGAAATAACCTAAATGTCTAGCAATCAGACTTTGATTATATAAATCAAAGCAGGTACAATACTTTATGTAACCTGATATTGGCAGCATTTTACTTTCGAAAATGTTGCATATATATAGATATATGTAATGCTTTTATTTTGCAAATGTCTAGTTACCAGGTCACATTTTTATAGCGCTTGTGTAAACTGTATGTTCTGTTTCAGAACCCAAACTAATTTCTTTTAAGTAGTTAGGGGCTACCCTAGGTCCCTAATAAAGAAAATTAGCAAGCAGTACAGTAATAAGTTGTGACCCACTAAATGTTTATGTGGATATAATATCTTAAGTACACTGTAATTGGAATTTGTAATCTTTTCTTAGTGAACACTTCGAGCATTTAAGTGTCTCCTAAAAATAACATTCTGGTATCTAAGGTGTAAGGAAAGACTGAAAACAGTGATTTAGATACAGAGAATAATCTGTCTCACTCAATGTCCCTGAATAAATGAGTATGCTTTGTAATACCATATTCTCATCTCAAAAAGATATTGATTCTGATTTATGTCACTTACGTAGTGGTATAATTTTTAGCATCTATAATTTTTCTGTTTCTATAGAAGAGTAAGTCATTTATTGCTTAAATTAAGAAGTAGTGCATGATACTGAATTTAAATGGCATATGCTAGTACTCTCACTTTCAAAAGTTTTTATGTTAGACTTTGAAAACTTCTGATACAGAAAGTGATAAGTAGGCAAAATATCTTATATTGAGATCTTCTCTTTACCACAAATTCCCTAATGCTGAGTTCTTGGGTGGATAATCAGTGATGTCTGGAATCTTAAAATGCCAAGACACAACAACTGAGTTGCTACTGCTTAATTTTTAGATAGAATTTTGACAGAATTGTGGAAGTCTAAACTTCTAAAACTTGTGATTATGTTTTATAATGTTCTACTCCAAAGTTATGACAGGTGGATTTTAGAAGCTTTGCTTGCTTTCTTAGGGACTTTTTTTTTAATTGAAATGTAATCTACAAAGCTCTACGTGACTTTTTTTTTTTTTTTACAGTGTTAGTAATGGCAGCTAGCAATATTGAGCACTTACTAGATGTGAAATATTGTTCTGTGTGTTTCACTTACATTAACCAATTTGATCTTCATAACAGTCTTGTGAGGTAAGTTCTATATAGAGGAAATTGAGGCACAGAGGCATTAATTTAACATCATACAACTAATAAGTGCTAGAACCAGCTTTGGACTATGGCAGTTTGACTCCAGCGTCAATATTCCAACCTACTGTATCATACTTCCTTAATACTTACTGATACCATCTTAAAAGAGCTTGTCTGTTTTGAAAAGTCTCAGTTTGGGAAGGGAGTTAATAATTGAGACTATCTTACGTATTTTTAAAAGGATAAATAAGACTAAGACTTTGTTTTTTTTCCTAAACACAAGGAGCTAGCTGCATTTTAAAATATTAACAGTGGGGATTCTCCTACACATTGACTATAATTTCCCTCATTTACTAGGGTTTTCTTCTGTATTTGAAGATTTTGTATTTTGAATGTTTCCATGTTGATTAAGAACATTGCTTTAGAATTATTGTTAACTTGAATCCTCAGAAAAAAAAGATGAAACTTAATAGTTTGGAAATTAGTACTCTGCTCAATGACTTAACAATGTCTTATTTTTACCAAAGTGTATTTTTGTAGACGCGTAATTTCAATATTGTGTTTGCTTGAGGTGCAGTGCTCTGTACTATCCAGTTGAGGGCAGCTATTTACCGATTTAAAAAGAGTTGGATTAGACTATCACCGCTTGTGTTTATTAAACCTTGGTATCTAAGTGTAAAGCGCAACGTTTGATAGATAAAATAGCCTTAATCTTTACTCCTGTTATTATTGTAAGTAATTTCTTGAAAATGAAAAACTAGTTTTACTTCATAATAATTTCTGCCCTCTTAGAAACAGTAAAATGAACACTGTTTATTTTAGTTCTGGTTTTCCCAGTCCAAATTTTTTATTAATTCCAGCTCCCCTCCACGAGTCCCTTTTAGGATCAGACTCCAAGAAGATTAGAGAGATTCATATCTTCCCTATCTTTAAACTATCTGCATGTAAATACATGTGATAATAAAGTTCTCTGAGGGCTTTTAAATATAAAAGTGAAAAATTATAATTTTCAGTATGATTATCTTTATTAATCAATGAATTAAGTGAAAGTTAAATTTGGAGTTGATCTGTTTGATTCATTTTTCTATGCAGAATGAGTATGTTAAACTTGCGGAATGTAGTACACTCTTCTAATTTTTCCGTGTTGGAATAACACTTAGTTTAAATTAGATCTTCTGTGTTGTTCCAAGAAATGAATTTTGGGGGGTTAATGAATATCACTGAGACAAATTTTTTGAGAACAAAGAATGTCAGGCTATATAACACTATATGAAATATTAACAAGGTAGGTAGGCACTGATAGTAATTTGGGGAGGGGGCATTCCACAGGAGCTACTTCAACAAAGGGATTTTTCTAATAAGGAGAAAAAGACACAGTATGACTGAAGGTTATGTTATACACACAAAAAAGATTAGACTTGTGTTAAGAAATAAAGTGAGGTGGGGAGGTATTGCTCAAGTGGTAAAGTACATGCTTAGCATGCACCAGGTCCTGGGTTCAATCCCCAGTACCTCCATTAAATAAATAAGTAAGCCTAAATATCCCACCCCACCCCCCCCAAAAAAAAAAAAAGAAAGGAGAGGAGGGGAGGGGAGGAAAGGAAAGGAAGAAGGAAGGAAGGAAGGAAGGGAGGGAGGGAAGGAAGGAAGGAAGAAAAAAGAAAAGAAAGAAAATGAGCATCAGAGGAGATGCTGAGACTAGAATGAGGCTAGAGACATTAATTCTGCCAGGTAGTAAGTAGTCTAGTGGGGCCATAGATGTGCTTATCTTAGACCAGTCTCACCTTTTGCTTACAAGATTTCTGGTACCCTCTCTTCTATGCCTAGATCTCTGTTATTTATTTTTTTTCAGTGGTTATGGTTGTATTCTTAGTTGTTTATTTTTTTTATTGAAACAATTTTTATTATAATTAAATACCTATAACATAAAATTTTCTATTTTAATCATGTTTAAGTGTATAATTCAGTGATGTTAAGTATATTCACAATGTTGTGCAACCATTACCACTGTCTCCAGAAATTTTTTCTTTTCCAGCAGAAATTCTGTACCCATTAAGCACTAACTCCTCATTCCTTTCTCCCTCTAGCTCCTGGCAACCATCATTCTACTTTCTGTCTATAAATTTAACTACTCTAGGTACCTCATATAGGTGAAATCATACAAAATTTATCCTTTTTTGACTAACTTATTACACTTAGCATTATGTCTTTAAGGTTCATCGACGTTGTGTCAGAATTTCCTTCCTTTTTAGGCTGAATAATATCCCACTGTATGTATGTACCACATTTTTTTCCATCACTGGTTACTTAGGTTGTTTCCATTTCTTGACTATTGTGAATAATGCTGCTTTGAACATGGTTATACAAATATCTGTGTGTGTGAGCCCTTCTTTCAGTTCTTTTGGTTGTATACCCAAAAGTGGAATTGCTGGATCATGTAGTAATTTTTTTGAGGGAACTATATTTTCCATAGTAGCTACATCCATTTTGCATTCCCACCAACAGTGCACAAGGGTTCTAGTTTCTCTCCATCTCTGCCAATGCTTATTTTTCTGTGTGTGTGTGTTTAAATAATAGCCATATTAATAGGTATGCATTGTGGTTCTGGTTTTGATTTGCATTTCCCTAATGAGTAGTGATACTGAGCATCTTTATGTGTGCATATTGATCATTTATATATCTTCTTTGGAGAAATTCAGTTGTTTACTTTTGTGTAACTAAAAATGTCACCTCTGCTAATAACTGCATTTTTGACTACATTTTAAATTGTGGTATCAGAGAGAGGTGAACTTTTAAAAAGTAGCATTATGGTAGGACTTGGGGTATTTCTTCTGTGTGGATTGATTTCCTAGTAACCCACTTTAGTAAGACATATCTCTCCAAAGTCAAAAAAGTACGCCCATTTCTGACATTCTTCTTTGTAATTCTCTTCATATCACATTCTAAATTCCCACTATAACAGTCCATAAAAGCTATTGGAAGAAGAGATAAGTGAAGTGACTACCTATTGGAAGAAGAAAATAGAATGGAAGGAGAATCAACTACCTGAACATTGTGAATGGATAGTTCACATCTATTATCTATCATCTGTTAAAACTTCTGTCAATTCTCACACTAGGCTTTTTTTCTTACCTTTATAACAGTCCACTTCTTGGATTTGAATATGAAATGTAGCATAAAGATGAGTTAACACTGGCATAAGTAGTTAATTTAAGGAAATATTTGAGATAATACTGACAAGTTGAGGTTAGGGCCACTTTGAGGAGTGTCTTCATCTCCAAACTTTGTCTTAGGCATCGGGGAACCATTGAAAGTTCTTGAGGAGTGGATTGTACACCACATTCCCTCTGCATGTTTTAGGAAGAGTTACCTGACTGTTAAGAGAAATCAGGCCCTACAGATTTGTGAGGAACTGGTTACTTATTACTCATTTTATTATAATTACTTTCCATCACAGGTTGTCTTTATAAATACTTGGGTTTTTAAATATATTTAGTCGGTCACATGACAGTTAATACTTTTAAGTGGAATTACTAAGTGTTTCAGAATTATAGAGATTGAACTGGAATTTGCAGACAACTAAAATGTCTCCTGGTAAGATTAATCTGAAGTGTGTATTAACAGCTATAAAGAGCTAGAGTAGATTATGTCTTAGTATAAGATAAAGAATGATATGTATCGAAGAGGGAAAGAGCATGCTTAAGACAAACACTGGAAGATACAGTGCTCATTCTGAATATATCTGAGATAGAATAAATACATATGTATATTTGGGGGACATGCATAAACACTGTCCTTAAATTTAAAGTACAATTCAAAACTTACCTAAAATGTTAATGCTGATATTTGGGTAAGCAAAACTTAATAAGATATTCAAGAGAAAATACAATATTTATCTTTTGTAATTTGCTAAAGAAAACTTTACTTTCACTTTCTAGGGAGTACCTAGGTTAGTCACTGGAGAAGTTTTCAGAGGGACCCTACAGCCCAGCCCTGCTGTGGTTGTATTCGCATTACTGACTGTGCATGGGAGGCTCACCAGCTGTCTGACTGGCAGGAGCAGGAGCTTCACTTCAGTAGTTTATAATTCCTGGCTATTCTAGGATAGTTTGCACTTCACCAAGCCTCAGACAGGTCAGGACACTTGGTAGGAGAAGGTTGAAAGACAAAAGCAGCAGGCCTTGGGTTCTCAGCCTTTTTTTTTTTTTTAATTCGAAAGTTATATTTTATTTTGGTGGTTAGAGTTTTTAGTAATGTGCCTGTATTACATGTAGAGAGTAATCATCAGCCAAGAGGAATTTTAAAATGTCAAAACCGGGAAAAGCTACTCTAAACCATGGCTTGGTTCCTGTTGATCTTAAAAGTGCAAAAGAGCCTCTACCACATCAAACTGTGATGAAGATATTTAGCATTAGCATCATTGCCCAAGGCCTCCCTTTTTGTCGAAGACGGGTAAGTCTCACATGTTTGAAAAATGGAAATCTTTATTTAAATGAACTGCTTCTGCCTCCTTTGGTGGAGAAATGCTTCAACTTTCAATTGCTGCTTACAACAGAAACTATCAGTGCATTATATAGCCAGTGAAAACTTATCTAAATGATAGTTTTAATAATATGACAGAGAACCTTGAGGGCAAGGTTACCCAATTCACCTTTTTGTCTCTTTCATTTATTTTTATGATATTAGAATTCTTTAAACTTACTTAAAGTTGGCAAATGTAAAAAGTAGGTTTTGAAATATGTTGGCAAATACTAAACACCCAAATTCGTGGTTTTTATTTTGTGGTAAAAGCAAAAAAGCTGATGGTACTGTCCTTATGCGTGGGAATTGCAACATTTAGCTCTTTTTTCAAGAGTTTATCTGGTACTTTAAACTGTAATATTTTCAAATCACTATTTCTTAAATTCAGACTTAATAGAGATATTACTTTTGCTGTTATACAAAATAAAAATAGCATGCTATTGTGTGGCAGTTACGAATCAGTTTATATATAGACAATCCTGAACTAACAAACATTTTGGAGAACTCGTGCTTATCTGTAATCAGGTTATGATCTATTGAATGTTTTTCAGGATGACATTCTCCTACTCCCCACCAAGTTTTGACCTTGTTAATATTAACAGTTTTGTTATATTTTCTGAGTTACTTGGTATTGCCATTTTGAATTACTAGCTAAAGCGATATATTTTTAGATCTTAAATGTGTTTAGTATCCTGAACACACTAAACCAAAAAAATATAAAATAAAAAACCTGTTGGAGACTGAGTATTTGCATATATCAGTGCTATTAGTGTTTTAGTTCCCTTTTTAATTCCCCACCCCCTTGCTTTTTTTTTTTTTTTTTAACTAAAAGGGAAACATTCTATTAATCAAGTAGGTTAACTCCTAACTCTCTAACTCCTAAGAAATCTTCCTCCTCCTTAGTAAAGAGAATCTTCTATTTGCTGGGACTTAAATAGCTTTTGTGAAAATATGTTTTCTAGTTACCTTAGTTCTTTTTGAATTGTTTCTGCTTCTACTCTAAATGAGTGGTGGCCATGTTGAATACATTTTGAGTTTTAAATGTAATACAATTTCAACATTGAAAATAGAATATAAGTATCTCTGTCACACTCCTGTTTTCTTCTTTACTATGTTTTCAATAAGTGTTTCTTTTATTTTGTCTTCTTTCACTTTGTCACTTTTCTAACTTCTGAATGAGGTCTCTGCTCTGATTTAAGCATTTACACAGAGGCCTCTAGTAGCTTTAAAGTCATTACTAAACTAATTTATTGTTTTAATACTTCTATGAAAGAAAATACCAATAGAAGTAAATTTTTGAATTAAGGAAAAGAAATGTAGATTTTTTTTAATTAAAGAGTTAAGATACTAACACTCAAGATAATTTTGTTCTTTCTTATTGAATATCTCTGATGGCCTTAAGTACAGTACATGGTAGATTATGTATGTTTTCTGTCTTCATCTTTTTAACAACTACATGAAACTTAAAAGGCTCAGGAGCAGATTCTATGAGAAAAATTAATAGAGAACTTCAAGGCTTTCCCTCAGGGCTTCCTAGGGTCACTGTTCAGTTTGACTTTTCTAAGTTACTGTTATATTAAATTATAGCCTTGCATTGATAATAATGTAATATAATAATATATTAATGCAATGTAATAATATTTGAAAAAATAAAATTCAAACTAGAACGTTTGTGGGAAGATAGTTAAAAAATAAAATTAACACATTGAGTTTTAGACTGCCTGCCAATACTTTACTATTGCATAACTCATTGACTCTGACTACTAGAAATGTTAGAGGGATAGTGTAATTATATCCTCTCCCCTCCTTTTTGCAGCTGGTTAATTTAGGTAGCTTTAAATTGATTCACATGCTCTTTGTTATTTAATTTACTAACCTTCCTTTGGTAATGTTAGTTAGACATTTTTAGTGCATTTTTATCAAAGATTTAAAGAAGACTTTTTGTGTGATATGTAGTTAATCATATTTTGTATCTAATATCTAATATGCCTTTCACATTAGGCATGTTTAGCTTGTTTGAGTCAGACTGTTACACACTGACAACGAAGTATACAGACTTCTCTATTTTTTAGGCCATTTTTTCCCTACCAAGTAGTGAGCTAATATATAGTGATCTCTCACAAGACTGTATGTAGTCTTGACCTATTAAAATTTGAAAAACGTGTTATTGCCTCTCCATCCATCATAGGGGTTGATCCATTTAATGTTACACAATGAAATAATTTTGAAAATTTTGAAAAATTCTGTAAAATGGTTGTTATAACTACAACTTCAGTTTGTAGCTCTTCAAATGTTTTCAGGAAATTTATTTACTTCACTGTTAAGTATAATATTAGTCCTGGTAGTCTATGTTATTAGCATGTGGATTATTTTGGTTTCTCATCAGAGATATATAAGTCCTATAGGTAATTCTTAGTTTCAGGAATATTTGAGAATACTTGTTGAGTATATAACTTTATTCTAAAAGAACTGATTGTCCTTTAGAGGAAGAGAAGATTTATAGGAACTCGCTTACATAAAATCACTGGAAAATTGTTTTATTTTTCTTTGAAGTTGAAATAGCTAATTAGGATAATACTGTATTTCCTAAATCCTAAGGTACGTCATTATTCTACATTTTAAACACATAAGTAAGGGTACATCTTGATGGAATTTCATAGCTTATCCTACAGCATTTTTTCTTTCTAGTAATAAGAGAAGGAATGTACTTTATGATTAATAGTAGTGTGTTAAAGAATTTACTTCAATACTTAAACCTCATTTATTAAGTCATTTTGGTTTTGTTTGGAGACTTTTAAACATTTAAAATATTCTCACAAAGTTATCCTTCAATGTTCATATTTTGGTAGAAATTTCCAAATGACATGCAACTAGTGGTTTATATAGGGCTTTTAAAGATGTCTGCTTGATTGTGCTGGTTTATAGGCAGATAATGTTTTTTAGGGCACCTTATATATTTCTTGGGTTTGAACCATGTACTGATTGTGTAGCATAAGCATCAGCAACACAGCTGACTAGGAGAACAGGGTAGAACTGCTGGTGGGAGTAGCAGGGAGGTGAGGTGGGGCCATCGTGGTACAAGGACTTACCTGAAACCTAAGAGCTCAGGCAGTAATGAAGTATATGACTGGGATAGTTGAAGTAACTTTGTAGCGATTGTATTTCATATCAAGTTTTGTTTAAAATACCATACTTAAAATAATTTTTCTTTAAAGTGAAAATTAAATTAAAATAGAGTATTTGTGTCATTTGAGAAAATATTTGAGTTAATATTACTCCTGTGTATTGTTATCATTGAGGGTTGGCTTAAATCAGGGGTCCACAAATGTTTTCTGCAAAGGGCCAGCAACTATTTTAGGCCTTGCAGACCAGCTAGTCCTAGTCACTGTTAGAACCACTCAGTTCTGCCATTGTAGCATGAAACAGCTGTAGGCAGTACTTGAATAAGTGGGTGGATGTGGTTGTGTTTCAATAAAACTTTATTTATGAAACAGTGATATATAGGCTTTTATGATTACAATGATACTATAGTAAATCTTGTGCCTGTATCATTTTGCTTGAATATAAGTTTCAGCTAATAGTAAAGTTTTAGAGATTGTGAGAGCCATATATGCCTTTCATTTCCTTTAAAAACCCTCATTCTCTCTCCTAATTATTTTGTAGTGATGTAGAGAAAAAAATTTGTGTCTAATCCCTAGCATTTTAACATACTGTTTATTAATTTCCCTCCTTGATGTACAGTAGTAGTATAATAATGCTGTTAATAATTGCTGTCATTTTAAAAGAACCTGCTGTCTCTTCTAGGCATTGTTCAGCTATTTTGTCTATTTTAATTCATTCTTAAATGATTTAAATGTTTGTTAAGTACTATAAGTTAGGTATTATCTCCACTCACTAGACTAGAAAACTAACATTCAAACAAGTTACCTCTCCCCAGTTTTCTTGGTAAATAGTAAGGCTGGTATTTAACCTCAGGACTCTAATGTTGCAGATAGTAGCCATTCTCTTTCTACTATGTTTTGTGACCACTGTATTTTTTTTTATGAGCTTTTTTTCAACTACTATTACATTAGTATTGTGGAGGTTAAGCCTGGGTGCCTATCACTTTTGACATTGTTTCTTTGAGAAAATACATTTGAAGATTCTACAAATAACTTTTGGTAGCATGGTACATTTATAAATTTAGGACTTTTTGTGTAATCTCTTTAAGACGTTTCATTTGTTAAGTTACCCCATAGATTATGCAATGATTACAGTCATAAAAAACTGGAAATATTCAGACAGTATGCATGTTTGTTGTCTTTTTGTAAGCTGAGGGATGATACCTGCTAAAGAAAAAATATGACCCTTGTTAAAATCGTAAGACAGACTTTATTGAGGGGGACTGTCATGATAGGTACAGGGACCTCTACATGGGGGGTTCACAGTAGGAGAGACAGATTGGGCTTAACTCTTAATATAACAAAGAAAAGTGAAACTTTATAGCCAAAGAACAGTGGGGGGTCAATGGGTAGAAAATTACTAAGAGGTAACTTCTGGGGTAGAGAGGAGATTCTGGTTAAATGAACTTAACCAAGGTGGTCAGACGTCACCTGGGGGATGATAAAGGATAGTGAACCCAACAGATATGGAGAGGGAGATACCAAGCATGACTGATTCAGCAGGATTCTTGCTAAAATTTGGTTCATGAGAGCATGCCCAAGGACAGGGTCTAGTTGAAAAAGAGCTCAGAGGATCCTGACTAAAGTTTGGTCAAGGAGAGAATCTTTGTCACACATCAGGGTCTGTGTTTGCAGACAGCAACTCAGAACAAGGTGTCTGGCAGATTAACCATCCTCAAACTGCATCAGTTTGTTCAATTAGTACTTTTGAACTTGGTGACAAAAATTAAAAATAGCATTATACCTCTCTTACCTCAATACTCTTCTTGGATTCAAGTCCTTCCTTCATTGTTGAATTATTAATGATACTAATTTCTAAAAACCTATATTCAGAATGTTGATCTCATCAAGAATAATGTAATTTGTTTTTGTATGTATAATCTTCAGTTAGTTTAAGATATATATCATTTTAATCTTATTATGCTCCTTTAGTAGATTGTTGATGAGTCCATTGGGATCTTTTCAGAAAGGTCTGCCAGTTTTACCAAACAGTTGTATTGACTTTGAATCAGAAAACAACAGCCATAAAATTTTCACTTGTATAAAGATTTTGTATATACTCAGAAAGTAAACCATCATAAACTTTTCTTGGTAAAGCAAATTTGTGGGTTATTACCCTCCTGAATTTAATAATTTGGTAATCCCCTAAATTCTCTGAGTTCAATGATGATACAGAGAATTTTAATTTTTTTCAATAATTAATATCTTTTGCTTCTCTTTATAAAAATTAGACATCTCAGTATGTAAGATTTAGAAACAAATGTTTCTTTACATTTTCCTAAATTATCAGTAATTCCACTGCTCAGAAATAACCACAATAAAATTTTTAAGTGAATGATTTTTTTAACAAAATTGTTACTTTAATTCATTTTTAATACATTGTGGTGTGCCATGGCTGTAGTTACTCAAAAGTGTATAATCTGCCAAATGAACGTATCATCATTTTCCTCTCGTTGATTTGGCCAGTGACCTGCTTTGAACTTTTTTATACATGAATCTTTAACATCTCTGTACATATCTTTCTAGAAATAGAATTTTATTGGGTCAGGAAGTATGCATTTTTTTTAGATTCTTGAGAAATGCTGCTAAATTATTTTCCAGGAAGATTGTACCAAATGAAAACCAGCATGAGGGACTTCTAATGTTTTAAGAGAAAGAAATCTTATTCTAAGCAGATTTATTCCTACCATGGCAAAGTTCTATGGATTTTACTTGGTTGATACTATGTTATTATATTTCTATGTTTATTATTCTAGATTTTTTCTTGAAGGAATTTTTTTCACTTTGAGAAAATAATGGTATATGTTTAGACTTAAAACATTAGAAAAATATATAAATAGGTCCAGAAATTATTTGTTGCTCATGGTGATCCTTTTTTATTCTTTCTGGAAAATAATATTTGCCATAGATCTGTCACCTGTACTACTTTCAACTACAATTTTCTTGTCTTCCCATAGTTTTAAAAGTATTGTCTATGTTTTTATCTAAATAAATGATCCATGAGTATAGTTTTATAATTTATCATTGAGTGAACAATTTTTATTGCATATTATGGTTATCTCAGTTTTTGTCATTTTAGTATATACTTTTACATTTCTGAGTTTTAGTATGATATTTGTACAGTTTAAATGATAGCCTCTCCCAAAGTATATTGCTATTAATAATCTCTACTACAGGAGTACTTTTCACGTTAGCAAAATTAGCTGCCAGAAGCACTTGCACATTTCTTAAAGCACTACGACTTAGTCTTAAATTTCTGACATAACTTTGCCTTTAGCCCCAGTCCAGGTTTACCTTTTATTTTTATTTTTACACTTTAGTCTAGACATGATTAAGTCTCATTTAAGGTAATTGTAGCAAGACTGCTTTTCTAAAATGTCTTGATGCCTGAAAGAGCATTTCATGAAGCCCAGCATTTGTTTTATGGAACACTTAGCCAGGAGGAAATAAGGATATTTCCTTAACATACAGAAATATGAAGCCTTTAAAAAGCCAGCTTTGTGTCCCCCTCCCCCTTACCAGCGTGTTCGTTATCTGCCAGTTATATTTGTGCCTCTTTCTCCAAATCCTTTCCATGACCTCACAGTCTAGCTTATCTCTCTGGTTGGAACCTTCCTCCTGGCACCGACTGTATCTACTATTGTCCTCATCCAGTAGTGGAACATATTGTAATTTTTGCCGTTACCTTTTGGCCCTTAGACATATACGTAGCGCTCAGTGGTGTTATTTGACAGCTTCATGTAGTTGTCTTGTCTCCTCAATTAAGCTATAAACTCTTAGACTTCAGAAATTGTCTTTAATATCTTTTTATATTCCCAGTGACAGGCAAGAGAAAGTATAAATATTTGTATGACCAATCCGTTGAAGTTTTTGTTAAGCGTGGAAAATTCTTTCAGGAGTTTTTGTACTGTTAGAATATGGCATGTTTTTGTTTACTAAATGTTTTTAAATGAATGTGCAGCTGTGATTTTGAATATTTCATTTTCTAAATATAACTAAACTTAGATATAGTTTGACACTTAATTTTAAAAGTAATTACTACTTAGCAGTTTTGAACATGAAGGAGAAACAAACATAGGGTACAGTCATTTAGATAGCACTTTTTAGAGTCTACTGTAGCCAAAAAAGTCAGAAGATGCTGAAATGAAAATTATTATAGTACTTTGGAGAGAAGGAAGAACAGGGTGATGCTATGAGCATCAAGTTTGGAGAGTGATTTTAATAGGGTACCTGAATTTTTCTAAGTGAGTACTCTAAAATGTGGCTTTCTAAACCGTCTTTCCACACGTACATTCCATTGGAACTTGAGAAAAAAAATGACATTTTCAGATCAATAGATGTATTGCCACTACTTATTTTATCAGTATTAATTAGTTACCACAAATTAGGTCATTCTATTTTAGATCCTATCAGTTTCTTCTTAAGAATGCTTCATGCATCATGCATAAACATGAGTAAACAGAATATGAATCATAAATTTTCTTGTGGCATTTCTGTACTGTGCGAGGCAGTGGCTGTAAACAAAAAGGTGATGATTCTTCCCCTCCGCCTGTGGATATGCAGAAGTGAAAAATGAAAGTCCTTTAAGAATCTTATAGTTAGTGGTAAAACCATAAATAAACCTTTATAGTAAAAAAGATAATTGCTTAAATGGACCCATATACAGAGTACTGTGGGAGCATAAGAGGATCACCCAAGTCTCAATGCAAGTAGCTCATGAAGGCTTCACAGTAACTTTAAATTAAAACATGAAGGATGCTTGCGGAGAAGATAATCAAAGAAGTTATGGATAGAAGGAACATGTATTATTGCTTGGATCCACATCTTGTTTTTTTCACATTAATTATACTGCTGCAAATTATTCATTTTATAGCTGTATATGAAATTTATTAATAGTAATATCAGCCAAAAATATATATATTAAGAACTTAGAACAGAGTTGGGACAACTTTTCTAGAACCTGTAGATATAACAGTGAAGTAGGTGGATAAAGATCATGCCCTCATGGAGCTTGGATTCTAATTTAGGGAAACAGAAAAGTAACTGTTAATGCGAATGTTTTGATGATGATAAAATAGGATAATAGTATAATGGAATCTAAGTTGGGGTACACGGGAGACACTGTTCTAAGTACTTCCCATATAAGAATTCATTTAATCCTTAAAATAGCCTCATGAAGTAGACTGTATTGTATTATCCCAATTTTACAGATGAGGAATCAGAGATATAGGAAGGCTAACTAACTCGCCCTAGAGGTGGTAAGTGCCGGAGCTAAGATTCTAACCTGGGCTTCTGGCACCAGCATCAGCACTGTGGTGCGCTGACCTGGGGAAGGATTTGTTGAGTGAGTGGATCCTTAGCTTCCAAATGTTTCAAGGGTTAACTTTGGCCATGTAATCCTGGAGTTTTAGATACGTAGTTCATACTTTGTTTTCACAATTTATGATGACCTCAATATCTAATTGCTGATAACGTTGCTTTCTAGGTGTTTTTGTCATGAAGTGTGCCTCAGTTGTCAGATATTAATGCAAAGCAAATTATAACATGGTTTATAAATCTACGACATCATAGAAATAACTGCCACGAATTGTTATCCGTTTTGTTGATAGATAACAATCTGAACAAAATAGTTTAGTAATTTGAACATCACAGAGCAAGGCTATTTAAATTTGTAAGTTGTGTTTTATAGAAACTAACTCAACATTAATTAAGACTTGCAATATGGGAGACAGATGAAAAAATATGCTAAAAATAAACTTGTTACGAAGCTCCTGGCAGAGTAAACAAGTAGGCAATAAATCCATGGTTTCTTGTCTGCAGACCAGAAATCCAGTAAGTCCTGAAGACTAAAAAAATATTTCAACAAATTAGCCAAACCTAACCCTAACTAACATGACAGTCGCTTTTATTGTTTATCTGAACATTCATATATTTTGTTGCAGAAATGTTTGTTGTAATGTACTGAAAGTGTTCTGTCGTATACTGTTACATATACCACATTGCCCTTCTAAACTCCAAAAAGTTTTAAAGTTGGGATTTCTCCAAAATTGTGGAACTGACTGCACAGACCTTGAGTTTTACAGCTGTCATCCATACATGAAAAATAGAATACACTTTGAAATGTCGAAGTAATCTTAAGTCTCTGAGTACATTCATATTTAAATGCTTTAAAACATACATTATATAAATGAATACCTAAATTTTATTAACCTGGTTACAGGCAGCTCCATATAATACAATGAAATATATTGTATATATATATAGTTTGGAGCTTATATATTATTTTTCTTCAGTGACTAAATGCAACTCATGCTAGCAGGCTATATACTTTAAAATGAAGGATGAGAGCCCTAACCGCTTTTTTATTTTCCTCAGTATTTCCATGGAATATTAACACTACTAAATTAATTTTAGTTCTGCTAATATGTTTAGGCATATACATAACTCCCTGTGTGTGATGCTAGTATAACAAAGATGAATAAGGCAGAGCCCTTCCCTTAAGGAGGCCACCGATGCTTTTTGGTCTTTGCGAGTTTTGTTTCATTGTCTGTGTACCCACCATCACATATCACAATCAGAGGAACATGGATTAATTAGTCCATTCAACAAATGAGCAGCTACTAGTTGCCAGACACAGTTCCAGGCACTTGAGATACATCATTGAACAAAGCAGAAAAAAAATCTTACCTTTTTTATAATTTAACATTTTAGTGACCCTGAGAATTCCATTTCAACGTGGATCTCATGTTTGGTCTGCTGCAGTTATACCGTGTGTCACCGGACTCCTTTATTCAGTTGTACACTTTTCATTTCTAAATTAACTGGTGATAATTTGTGTTATAGTTTCTTCATGTGTATCTAAGGTTACCTCCATACACATGCATGCATACGCAGACACACTCTACCTGACTTGGTAGGATTATGTTGATTACTTAATTGAAATGTATAATCTATGAGTTTTCAAATTCTATTAGGTAGTATCCAGTGTAGAATATTTTGAGGCTCTGAAAGATTAGATATGATTCCATATTATTTCATTTTTCATGTTCTTGCCAGAAAATAGTAGTCTTTAATATCCTATCAGGTGATAGTGATCTGGATATAGTGATTTTTTTCTGGGTTGTACCGGGGTCAAAATTAGAGTTCTTGTTGACCCCTAACTTGCTGTGGAAAGTTGCATAAATTAATGTGTGTCTCACATATAAATCAGTTAAATAATGGTAGATATAATAATGGTAGATACAAATAATGATAGATAAAATTTAGGATTTTTTAATTGTGATGTAAATTTTACTATAGAAATAATACCAGCAAGGACTACCATTTGTGGTAAAGCCGACACTCTTATTTCCTATTGATTTTATGAGTACCCATGTGCAACTCATTTCTTTACTTATACATAATATATTGCTTTATTCCTACAATGTGTAGAAGGTAAAATAATTACAGTAGTTTTTTTTTAAGTAAATCTGATATGAGATTAATAAAAGTTTCTCTTATGATTTTGGTAGTGTCTATGTGTTTGTGTGTATATATATGAGCTGTATTAAAATTTTTTCTAGGTCTGGGGTAACAGTCAGCAGTTAGTTTTTCTCAAACATTAATGTATTAATATTGACCCTGAAGCACATAGCTGGTTAGCCATTTGTTTATGATTATTTTATGATATCTTCATGTAATGTTGGGAAAATCTGTTTTGAGAGAAAAAAAATATGATGATGTTGGATGAATTTCTGTTAAATTTCTTCTCCTTGCTAATATTGAAAATGAAAATGGAAACTTGTCAGTTATTCCTATATTTAATTACACTTTTCTGTGTGGGTGATTTCATATAGTTCACTTGGGAATAATTTAAGCTTAAACAGCTTTTCACTAATCCACAAAAATCTCTACCATATCACTTTAGATTTTAAAATGTCATTGTTACTACTAGTTTGAACATGTAGGGGCAGTATAGTACTGTTTTTGTAAATCTTGTCTGAATTTGTGGGTGTTATAAATCTGTAAGTGTTCTTAAAAGTTTGTACTTTGAGGAAATGCAACTTTATGTCTTACTTTTTAAAGGATGATTGGTAGTGTTTTGTTAAGTTGGAACTATTCTTTCAGTTCAGGTTCTTATATATATTATACAAAAGCTATTATATTAAAGAAGCACATAGCTTTGATTTATATTTGAAGTCAAGGAATATGTTAAGCTAGTTAACAGGGAAAATGCATTTTTATAGTTAGACAATAAAAACGAGGACAAGTGGATTCACGGAAATGCTAACATCAGTGCAATTTTCCTCTTATTCATTCTGTACCAGCCTTTCAAAATGAATGTTTAATCATGAGAATTTTTTAAATTAAGTCTTAATTTTTCAACCTGACAAGTAAATAAAACTTAGATTCCTAAACAAGCTTAAGATTCTTTAACTAGTAAATAAGTTTTCAGTGTCAAAATGATTAGGGTTATCACAAAATTTATAGTAGCTTTTTTTTTTTTTCACTTAACAGAAAACAACTGAGTAGTTATCTCTTCTGTGCATTCTATCTATTCATTCAGTCTGTTCAACAACTCTTAGGAGCCAAGGATGACTTCAGGCGTTTGGAGTATGACAGAGGATGAAACAGGCCCAAATCCTTGCCCTTGTGGAGTTTCTAGCAGGACAGCAGACGGCTTAGGAGCAGAAATGATACAGTCATTTAGACCTGGGGTTAAGTTTTCAGCCCCACCGCTTACCAAGCCGCCTCTGTAAGATGGAGATAATATAGTACCTACTTCATAGGGTTATTTTAAGGGTAAAATGAGACAAGGTGTAGAAAGCATGGTTATGTAATAAGAACTTAATAACTGTCATGAAGTCCACATAAGACTTACTTAGATGTATTGGTAAAAATTAAAAGTAATTCTCCTCATATAATAGTACTTGTTTCTTTCACTTTCAGTTAGTATTTTGAGTATTTTTTCATTTTTAGTTTCTTCAGATTGTGAGAGAAGTGCATAAGACCGATTTTGAGTAGTCATTTTTCTTAAACAATTTCCTGAGTGAGTGTTAATCTCTAAATGGAAAGATACTGCACATAAAAAATTAATGTGATTTGGATCTACTTGCATTATATAGATTCATTTAGTATGACTATCACATATATATAAGTTAACCCCAATATATCTTCCTAAATTAAGGAGATAACATTGCCATCTTAGTATTTTGTTTGGAGATTCTCTGTTCAGAATAAATGTGTTAGCCTCAAATACCAATAAATTTAAAAAATTAAATTGCTGTGTAAGAATTAAAAACATAGTTTATTGATTCACATATTATGTTAGCAGCTAAAATATCTAGCAAATAGTTTTCCATTATGCTTTTTAAGTTCTGACTTCATTTTTTGCCCCTGAAGTTCCCAAAATAAGTTAATTATGAAATAGAACAAACTTGTTAGTATCTTTGAAAACCAGCTCATCAAAATGGCACCTGATATATTATTACTATATAAGAACCGAGGCTTAGAACATTTAAAGAATCTGATTCTCAAGTCTTAACAACAGTGCTTAGAAATTTAGATCTTTGGTACCCTGTGCTGCTCTTGTTTTTTATTTTTTGCTTACGTGGAAACCCCTTGTTTAACACACACGTGCGAACACAGGCACAAGCCCGCACACCCCCAAATATACACAAATAAAATTCTCATCACCACCACACCCGTGTTTAATAGCTTATCTGCTGTGTTCATGCGGCAACTGCTTCACTGAGGGGAAGTGTTGTTCTGCCGTTTTCATATTAGCTTTGTTATCATGCAGGATTTTCAGCTGCTCATACTCATTACCATACAGCTGGTATGTAGAGAAGGGAAGGAAGCAAGCAGAAGTTGTACTGTCTACAAGAATAAGAAGCTCTCTTGCAGATGGGGTGCTGGCAGATGGGGCATGTGTTTGAACAGGTTTTACTAATAACAGAGTGCATTAAAAATCATTCCGAGAAAGTCTAAGGTCAGTGCCATGAATTCAGAGCTTGAGAGGTTGTTCAGCTTTTTGTAGACCTTTTTAGAATATTAATTAACTCTAATGCAAAAAAGTAATAAATGGTCAACCACAGCCTCTTCCAAAAATTTTTTATCAGCTTTTTTTTTTTATTTTAGTATACTTTGTTTCTTTTTCATTTAAAAAGCATGAATAACTTTTGGCTAGTGTTTCTCATCATCTTGCACTGTATTTTGTAGTCTTCAAATATATTTACTTAACATTCTCAGAGTATGTTTATATACAAAAGTGTTTTGTATACATGCTTTGAACATGTATACATGCTTTGAGCAATGTAATAACATTCTTCAGTTTTGATATATATATATAAGAATATTTATTAGGAGATGAAAACCAAAGAGGATTTGGAAATCCATAGTATAGTGTTGACTACATTGAAGATTAAGATGAGATGTGTTCCAACTGCATTCAGAGTTAGAATTGAATGATATGCCCCTACATGTATCTATTGTTAAATTTATTACTCAAAAAACCAAAATGAATAAAGTAGTAATTTAAATATCAATATTTTTTTTAAAGATATTTCAGTTGGACCTAGTCCTTTTGACCCTTTTCATTAAGTGTAGTGTTTCTTAATCTATCTCAGTGGGAGCTGGTGATAAAAAGCAGATAAAGCAAAATAAAGCTAGGCAATTATATGTAAAATACCCAGTTTTCAGTTTAATTTTAATGGAAATGGAACTCACCCTGTTATTCTGTTCACAGAGATTAAAAGATATATTGCCAAATTTTTAAAGCTAATATTAGTTATAATGCTTTTGATAACTCTCAAAAACTTTCATGCTGTATATTTCCTGTCAGTAAAACAGAGACAAAAAATGCTATCTATTAGGTTAAGACCTATGAACCAATAAAACAGTTGATAAGTGAGATCTGTAGGAAATGGTGTACATTAAGTTGTTAAAATTGTGAATTCTCTTTAATAGTAAAAGTTTATATTCTGTTGGGCTTTTTTTAAGGTACAAGAAGTCCTAAACCAGATTGGCTTTTAATAACAAAGATAATTGTATTTTCATTGCATATCAAAGTGTATATTTTCTTCCAATGTAATTTATACTTGAATTGTGTAACCATTAAATATCTAGAACATTTTATTACTTTTCCCTAAGGGGGAAAACATATAAAATATTATAGATAGTAATATGTATAATATAATACTAAATAAGTTACAAATATATAAAATGTATTGTTCACAGAATAAGGAAAGGTGATATTAATCATCTTTCCTTGTGAAAATTGTGAGTTTTTAAATTATGCTGAAAATGAGTACTTTTCACTTATTATTTCTGTAGTTCTGTCATTGTAGATTAGAGTATATCTCACATCGTTAATTAGCTCATGTAAGTATTTTTTATTGATACCCTGATATGTGCAGGAACTGGTGAGGAGCTGAGGTACAACAAGAATCAAAATAGACGTGGTCACTGCTCTTATGGAACTTACAGTCTAACGGGGAGGATAGACAAGGACTTAATGTGCCCACACTGTGACAAGGTGTTGGGTTTGTCAAGCACTGTGGTTAACAGCTTTAGAGTGGGAGGAGGTGGCTCTGTGAAGGAAATTGTAGATGACCTATACACAGATAATTCCCATGTTTTTATCTTTGATCTAGACCTTTTTTCTGAGCTCCAGAGCCAGGTGGAGCATGATATCCTCACCTGGATGTCTCAGAGACACCTCAAACCAATAAGACTAAACTTGTGGTCCTTCCTACCCTAGAAAACAAAACAAACACTGACCCTTGTTCAGTCTGCTCTGTTATTTTCCATCCAGTTGCATAAGTAAGAAACCTTGGTATTATCGTTAATAACTCCCTCTGCCTTACTTCCCGTGACCAGTCTGTCACCAAATCCTATGAGTTTTATGTCCTAAATACCACTTCTGTCCATCTCTAATGCACTTAGCTAGTCCACACCGACATTACCTCTTGCATGGTCTAATGGAAAATCTTCCTCCACGGTCTGTCCACATCCACTCTCACTTTCTTCCCCATTTTGGGGGGGGGCAATTAAGTTTATTCTTATTTGTTTATTTATTTGATGGAGGTACTGGGGATAAAACCCAGGACCTCATGTATGCTAGGCACACACTCCACCACTGAGCTATATCCTCCCTCCCCACCCCCGTTTTGTTTTTAACTTTACTTTCTGAATGGTATTTCAAAAGGTATGTCTGGATTATGTCCCTCCCTTGACTAACTTTACTTTTCATTACTCTTATGGTAAAGACAAAATCCTTTGTTGAGGTCTTGTATAATCTGACCCATGTCTACTTCTCTAGCCTCATCTTGCACCTGTCATAATACCTTTATTCTATGCACTGCAGCCCTCGGGGTGCCCCTCCCCCACCGCAACACAGCTTAGTCCTTCAGAGAAGAGAAGCCTTCTCTGAACCCCAAAACTGTATCAAAACCTTAACATTATGCATTTTTCTGACACTGTAGCATTTACCATGGTTTCAGTTTTGCTGTTTTAATGTTTCATTATGTTTCTCCCCTACTACACTATAAACTCCAATCGTGAAGCTGAGACCATACTTAATTTAGCTTATGTATAATAGGCAATCAAGTAAATGTTGAATGAATGAGTGTCTGTGGGAGATTAAAATAACCATATAAATCTAAATTTGTTATAATTATGTATCCTAGGTAAAATAAAGTTAATTAGAGGTACCTGAAACAATAAAGTGTAGGATAGAAGCCTAGAGATATGCAAGTATCAGCAATGATGTTTACTGCTAGGAGGTGATAACCACACATGGATCAAGTTGACATATACTCAAGATGGGCTGGCTCTTAGAAAAAGATCATACGTGATGAAATTAAGAAACAGGGCCAACATGGTCACCACATATCAAAGAGCATGTTCTTTATGTACTCAGATAGAAAAGCCCTCAGTGTGTGTATACACATACACACATACGTATTATTTGGTTAGTACGTAGTTTTAGGCTGTCTACGAAACTAAAAAATTCAAAATCAAGTAGAAGTCATAGTTCCCTGTTAAGTGCATTTGGGTTAGAGTAACCAATAAAGATAACACGAAGTAGTGTCTTCAGTAAGTGTTTGTAACTTTTGCCAGTTTTCTGCAACATTCAGATCATTTTAGTAATGTTGAAAGACCTAGTAGCCTCTTTGAAAGGACCTTCCAATGGAGATACTTTGGTGTATTCTGCTCTCAGGTCTTTTTCATTATTTCACTTTTTAGAGAAATAAAACGGAACATGAAGAATGAAGGGTAGAAGATAGACGTTCTTAGGGGATTTGGGAAAAGGAACCTAAATCCAAGTGTTGCTGTGGACCCGCTTTCATCAGTCTTCCTTCCACTGTGCCTACTGATGGCTGCCTAGCATCTGTACAGTGTCAGAGAGGGTGGGAGCTGTTCATCGAGGACCCGTTGGCAGTAGCGTGTTAACTTGCTTTCGAGCTGCTCTTAGTAAATTCCCGGAAGTAAAGTGGATCAGAGTATACTGTTAGCTGCCTAGTTTGTCTTTTCCTTCCCTGTGTCTATTGTGAGTCTAACATGAATTTCATCTACACATCACACATTTACATGCTGAATTAGCTCACGAAGCATCTTGGAGATTTCTTAACTACCAATACTTCTTGCTATGTATGTGAAAATCCTATTTCATTTTCTATAAACTGGACACCAAGATCTGCTTGTGTTCAAATCCCACCTACCTACTGAATAGTTTTGTGACCTTGGGAAAGTTACTTAAACTCATTGCCTGTTTCTTGCCTGTAAAATGGGATAATAATAGTACCTACTGCATAGGGTTATTATACAGTTTCAATGAGTTAGTATATGTAAAGCATCTAGAAGGGTGCCTGGCATATAGTGAGTTCTCTTCCCTGTATACTTCATTTTCTTAAGAGAACATCTTAAAAAAAAAAGAGTTGCTAATTCAAACTTGAATAGTTTACAGTATCTTTGGCAGTAGGCACTGAAGGAGCACTCAAAGCAGATTAAAATCTAGTGTTTATTTTTCCTTTATTCTTTTGGTTTAAAATATTGTCATGTGTGAAAACAATTCTCTCTTTCTCTTTTGAGGTCCATGCATTGTCATATAACTTGGGCAATTTTATTTATCAGTTTTATTGATTTGTCAGTTTTTTTATTGACTTGTCTATCCTTCCATCTGAATTGGGGGTGTTCTTCCAGGAGAGAGACTATGTCTTGCTCAATTTTGCACCCTTTTTGCTTAGAGTCTGGCTTTCAGGTTAACCTGGCTAAGTATTTCTAGGATGTGATAGGTCTAGATCTATACAAATAAAATGTTTGAATTAAATGTTTAGTTTTTTCCCCTTCTTGTTTCATTGTTTAGAAAATAGAGAACCATTATATGACTCAGGATTCTGTTGGGTGAGACTGATGATATTATAATGAAATTAGGGGTTAGAGGCTCACCATAAATTTTTCTCACAGTAATTTCCTTTTCCTATGCTACCTGTATGTAAGCAAATACAGTGAATTTCACAAAGTTAAAGTCTTTGAAAATAAATGAATTGGTAGGGAGTAAATTACTTTGTCCTAACAAAATCTGTTTATTATAATTGTTTAATAAAAGCTAGTTGAGTAAAGATATCTTAGAAACTCGTATTTAGTTTTACTCTTTGCTATTTACATTGTGATCGTGATTAATATGTCTTCATTTAACATCTCTTGAAAAATATTCTAAGTTCTTAATATGCTATTTTGTCTCTTGATAAAATAACTTTAAAGGAAAGGCTTAAAATGAAGAAGGGTGTGTGTGTGTGTGTGTGTGTGTGTGTGTGTGTGTGTTTATCCCAAGAGCTAACAAAATACTACAATTTTAAAAATATTCTCGAGTTCAACATCTTTTTGGCAGCCTTAATTTTATATTTTTTGGTAGATTCAAGCTATTCCTCCCAGAATTTTTTTTCATGTTGTAGAAGTTTGAACATGCATTGACTCAAAAAAGCAATTTAAGATCTAGTGTTTTGAACTGTTTTCAGATCACTATGCAGTGGTTTTCATCAGACCAGCTGTGTGTATAGAACAGTTCTTAATTAAGTTGTATGCAAATTTGTTTAATAGTCATCAGGCCATCATTATATACTATACTTTCATGCAACTGGTAGGAAACTCATGATGTCCATCCCATAGAAGGAACTTTTTAGAATTATGTATCAAGTGTGACAAACTTTCAAAGTTAATTTGTGTACATTTAGAGGCCTTAAGTATTTATAGGTAAATATTTTTTAAGTTATGAGCTGAATATTAAAGAATTTTTTAATAAAGAAAATAAACTTATAAAATATTTCTGTTATGATAGTTTTGCCAAGATATCAAAGTCCTCCTAACCATCAATTTTGCAGTTCATTGCAAATAAAAAACTACTATAGATCAAATACCTTTTCAAATTAATAATTATTTTGAAAATGTTTCTACGACAGGCAAAATTATGTCAAACCCTATTCATGACTATTTCCAGCAATATTTCTTTGTACTCAGATTTTATTCACTGAATCTTCAGTCTTTTGGAATCTCCTGAAATTTCAGGTAGGGGATCGTGTAAGCATTATGCTAGTCATATGATTCTTGATACTTTCAAAGCAAAGAATGCATTTTGTTAAATTATATATACAGTAATTGCTTTAAAATGTAAATTGATGTTTCTAGGATGAACATTTAGAATCCTCCTTTTTAAATGTGGTGGGGGCATGATTACTGGGTTTTTCCCTACTCATTTGACAACTACTCAAACACTTGAATACTTAAAAAGCAGGTAGGCTACTCTAATAAGTAAAGAATTGATTAAAAATCACTATGATGTGCACTTTCTAGAGGAAGAGCCAGGTATGATTTATGTTTCTTACTAGCTAACAGCAGTATGGAATAGGTACTTAATAAATGTTTTTAAATAAGTGAAATAAGTTCTTAAGTTCCCAGATTTTGATTCAGAACTAGCATTTTTAAAGATTGATTTAAGTTATCCCTTCTCATTTTGAATTCTTCTGGAAAATTTTTAAGATACTTAAGAAGAAATGTTATGTTTTAAAAAGTGTAGTAAGTTTGGATCTGAACTGCATGACATGCTAGTCAATTATTTATAATTGAACATAATTATCAAAATCAGTAAGAAAGCCACAGAGTTGAGAATAACATTTGTATTTTAGATTAAACAGATCCCAGATGGCTACATGCCAGTGAGTGTACCTGAGGGTTGTAGCTGAGGCTGTACTAAACTTTCAAGGCTTTTTCCAACCTTGAGTTTCCATAATTATCTTCTGAATTCCTTTATGATCACGGAGAAGCAGTTTTTAAAAGTTTATCATGGATAAAATCATTTCACCTCCAGTAACTAAGGGTGACCATATCTTTCACCATTGTAGACATTTGCTAAAGTAGGGCTGGCAGATATGTTAACAGTATCTACAGAGATCTGAGCCCAATCTCTTTCTTGAAAAGAGTAAATTATCAAATGGAAAGATAAAATCGGAACATAGAAAATGGAAGAACAAAGAAATAGAGAGATGGTATGGTAGATACCCCTTCATTCTTACAGATTTGAGTCACTAGATGGAAGGACTTTAGACTATTGCTTGGCACATGGTACAGAATAATTAAATATTACCTACTATGCTCTCCCTTTTCCAAGTTTAGGAATCTTCTGGGACAGGTGCTAAGTTTGAGAATTAGTATGAGGTGACAAGTGATGAGGGAAATGGAAGAGTAATTGCTACATGAAAGAGTTGAAGATTTCAAATACAGCTATGCATTTTCTCTGTTATCTCTAATTTCAACAAGTGAGAATTACTTTATGAGTAGTCTTCAATTTTATATACATTTTTGAAAACATGAAAAGTAATATAAAGACATATCTACAGAAGTTGTTTATTCTAGAAATCCTCTACTGACTTCACACTGCACTTGGAATTAATTACATCCAAACTCTTGACCGTAGTCTACAAGATCCTACGTGATCTGGCCCTTGGTTACCTCTCTGACTTCATCCTGTACCAGTCCCTTCCTCTTGGCCAGACTGGCCTGGTTCTTGTTGATCTAGGCTCGACCCTATCATTTTGACTTAAAAATTGTTTCCTGAGTGATACAGTTCAAAATTAGCCACAATTCTCTACTACTCTCTGTTAACTACCTACTTCTTTCACAGTACCCATTTTATTTCTCTCTTACAGCTTAGCATTGTATGAAGTTAGCTTGTTCATTTATTAGTTTACTTATTATGTGTTTTCCCCCACTGCAGAATGTAAGCCATATGCGACTAGAGCGCTCATCTGCACTGTTTGCTTAGAATAGTTGTTAGCATATAGTAAGGAATACTTGTTTATTGACAGCTTAAAAAAAATAAGGAACATCTCTTCTTAAGCCACTTAGCTGACCGCTGTGTACATTTTTATATATTTATGTAGGCTTTTCTCCATGCGTACACATGCACATACACATATGCATATATATTTTGAAAAGGACCCTACTTTGTATCATGTTTGAGCCTCACATGCCTCCTACTTACCAGTAATTCTTCCTGTCGTTCTGCACGTGATGAACAGTTTCTAGGCTTTCAAAATGCTCTATAGTGAAGTCTGTTCCTTAGAAGGAGGCTTTGAGTCTGGAGGCTGGAGGGGCAGGGCATGGGGAGAAGGGGCTGGGAGTAGAACAGGACAAAGTAGTTCATTTTCCAGGCAAGCTGCATTTTGGAATAGCAGAGGTGCTTTTGGCCACGTGTTGGTGAGAGTCAATGAGTCAGTTATCCACCTTTGCTCTGAGTTACATTTTTTATTGTCTTTTCATCAAGTTTTATGGTTAAGTATATGATTTGAATGAATGTTTATTTAAGAAATCTCTTATTTCTGCACCATTCCCCCCTGTATTCAAGAGCACAGTCTGCTTGTATGTATGATTTCTGGTATAAGTGCCCATGGAAACAGAAAGACCCCTTCTTAGTCAGCGTTTGTAACTGAAATAAAAAGTCTACAGTCTTCACACCCACACAGCCAAGTTCTCCTTGTACAGAAAGACACATATTAGCCCTAAAATGGAAGAATGAGTCATGGCAGGAAGTACTTTTGAAGAAACCATTACTAGTAAGTTAAAGACTATTTTAACTGTAGTATTAAATGTTTGAATTAGGAAATAATAATACTAAGTAGGTTATTCCCTAATGAACCTTACTATGACTAGTGGCTGGTAGATGTTTTATAGATGTTGTTAATCCTTCAAGTTAACAATGTGGCCTTTCCACGTATATCTTAGGTCCACAGATGATAATTTCCTTCTATTTCCTCAACATCTACCAAATTTCTGTCTTTTAAACTTAGAAACAAGACTGTATGTTTTGTGAAATCTCAGACTATTTAAATGACTATTCCATTTTTTGACCTCCTAAACTACCCAGGTTGGCACTTAATATCTAGTCAAATATTGTCCTCTATTAGTTTCTTGTCTTGCCAGTTGAATTTTAAGTCTCTTGGGGGTGGAGGTTATTATGATGTTTTTAATTGACTTCAGTAGCATTTTGCAGATATTGGGATATAGTGGGTGATTATTTCTTAATTGATTGATTTCATTTAACCTAAATCTTTCATTTTCTGTGACTTTCTCCCCGGTTACTGTATCTTTGCCTCACATTTCCCACATGTAGCAGAACTGTGGACCCAGATAATCACTCCATGAACTCAATAATTAAGATTTAGTAGTAGTTTGCATATTTAATTGCTATTTGCAAAATGTAACACTTTTTTCCTTCTTCAGTAATGTCTGATTTTTTTTTCTTTTTAAGTTCAACTTGAGCCATCACATATCTAATGGAAATTGGTTAAAAGTAACAAACCTGGGACCGGAGTCTAATGTTCTCAAATAACTATATAACCCTGAGCAAGACACTTAATTCTCTTCTTTGCCTTTCTTACCTGTTAATAACAGTTACTGTTTTATAGGGTGTTTATAGGATATCTGTTATATGCTGGGCATCTCTGTGTCCTCACAATGACTCTGTGGCTTAGGTTCTTTCGTAAGGTAAATGGTATTACCATTACATTTTCACAAAAAAAGAGAAACTGGAACTCATGAAGGGCAAATAACCCCTATGAAGGTTACACGCTAATAATGGCATAGCCGGTGTTTAAACTCAGATTTCTCCAATTCCAAAACTTATGTTCATTCCACAAACAATGGGGAATTAGATTAGATGATTTCCAGGATCCCTTCTATTTCTAAACTCTATGACTTAACTGCTATTAGTGTTTTTTTATTGATTCAGTGGGTGTAACCTTTTTACTTCCTAGCCTGTAGCTCTTTTCTCTAAGCTTTTTGGTCATGACTAATAGCTAAAATAAGAAATTAATTTCAGAATTTTAAACAGTTCTTAAAATGAAAGGTTATTTTAATATTAAGATACAAGATTGGTATGCCATGTCTGTAGAAAATTTTTCTCAAGTCATGTGAATATATTTGAACATCACAAACAACAGCAGTAAATATCAAATTCGATAGAGAAAGAAGAGTGAATATGGTTCTAAACCATACACGGAGAGAAACTGATTTCATTCTTTCTCCATGTCAATTTAAGTCCTTCCTGGCTCATATTTGCTGTTTTATTTTTCTTGAAATTAACTTTTTAAAAATAGTTTTCCATGATATTTTTCTTACTTTACTGAAGGGATTACTACCCAAAAATTTGTAATAAAAATTTGAGAGTAAACTCTTAGATGTGAATTCAAAATGCTTACTGGTAGTTTATTTTGGATTTGAAGCATGAGATATAAAGATTAACTGCTTTCTAGATAAATCAGGATAAACTCCAGAGTAACTTACCAACTTTGTCAAATTACTGCAGATGTTGCCTGTCTGTAAAGAAGTATCGTAAGTAATGTTTTGGTATGTGTGTTAAGTCTCTGACAGCTCCGTAACTACAAATTTCAGAATTGCAAACAACCCGTCTTCATTGTTTTCTCTGTGGCTGTGGTAAATAGAACTCTTAATTTGCATCATTGTGTGAAACTCTGTAGGTGCGTATGTTTGTATATTGGTAGACACATACATTTGTGTGTATGATTAGCAGGTGACTAATTTGGCCCCATCTAAGAGATGAAAAAAACTTTTACTCTTGAATCAACATTGCAGGTTATTTGTGTCAAATCCTCAGGGGTTGCATTTTGTAAAGAAAGTTATAAATATTTTGAACTTAAGGATAAAGAAAAATGTATAAAAGTACCACTCTACAATCATAGTTATTTTTTAAAATGTTGAAACCAGTCTAAGCTATGATATTTTAATTTGCATTTTGCTTTATTGAGGTTAGGGTTCTGTATATTATTATAAGCATCCCTTTCATTTCCCAACAAGTGTGTTTTAAAAAAAGTTGTTAATAGGACAATATTTAATGTTTAGGTATTTTTTAAATGCTGTAGTATTTTAATATTTGTTTACTTGGATGGTAATTTCAATCTAAATCTGACAACTTGTTTCATTATACATAGTCTCAAAAAAATTTTGAACTAATTTCAGTGTAAGTTCTAAGAATCAGATACATTATTTTCTGTCTTAAATTGACCATAAATTCAGTGAAAAAAAAGGTTTTTTGATTATATACTATCCTGACACATAGTAGGTATAAATAAATGCATTATGAGTGCATAAATATGAAAATAGCTTATTGATCAATAATGCCACCTACTTGTTTTAAGGAAAATGTAGGTGCTGGGCATACATACTATTTTAACAGATAATACCTATGATAGAACGGTTTATTAACTTGCCAGTTTTAGTTGTGAATCTTTTAAGAAGAACTTAATGACGGTGGGTTAGTGAGATTTCAGAAAATTTATTTCAACCTTAACATGCTCGGCATTCCTTTCTTTGATGTTGAAATCCCAAACTGTCTCTAATCTAAATTCTGTACTCAGGGCAAGATAGCTAACTGTGTAGGTGGTTTTCCTAGTATAATATCAGTGTAAAGAATGTTGTCATATAGTAATAAAGAAAGTCACTGACATACAGATATAAACACATTCTCCTACTATTATAAAATGGAAGTAGATTTTTAAATGTTGGCAAAGTAATGAAAAGAAACAATAGAATTTATAGTATCAACTAATTATAATACAATAGTTGAGCTTTTTAGTACTAAGTATAATTTAGTACTAGACATACATTTATGCTTTAGAAAAATGATGTTATGTTTGCTACTATTTGCTTATGTGGCCAGTTATTCAAAACTATTAATTATTTGTTATGTATCATTTTTCTACTATGTGAGATGTGAACCTTCAAATGGTAGGGGAGAAAGATGTACAAAAATAAGTACAAGGAGGTGTGATAAGTGCAGTAATAGAAGAATATGTTTGAAATCGAAATACTGAACTCTGAGTCAAGGTGAGGAAAAGTACTCTGTTAACGGTTCCTTCCTCTGTTGACACCATATATAAAGATAGGTACTTCCCTGAAGATAACATGATCAGGTGGAGACTGTTTTACTGTTTGTATTTTCCTCACTATTTATATGTAGGTTAGTTTTTGTTTCTGCCCGTAACCACAGCTTGCCCTTCTGAAAACTTAGTCATCCCAACCAGTTGCTCAGAAAGAGCCATTTCTCTGTACTAGCTCACAGGCTAATCATTCCTCTGTCAGTATTTCCCAGACTCTTACACTCTGGGGCAGCACATCTTCATATCTTTGTGTGGTTTTTTTTATTTTTCGAGCTACTGCTCTCATGCATTCCTCATACACCCAGCTCAGTGGAGTTGTGATGGGATGAGCATTGGGTCTGAATTAGCAGACAGTCTATGGTCCAGGACTTCAATGATAGTCCCTGCCCTTGCTCGTAGATTTTCAGTAAGGCTTATAGCTTGTCAGCAGAAGAAATAATTTTTTATAGAATGGGAAATTTATTGTTTAGCTGATATTACATGAAGATTTACTTTATTGTAGTGAAAATATATTAAATACATTGAGATATTAATTCTAAAAATTGATGACAAACACAAGTATTTTTTTTTTTTAGCTATGATGGTTAACTCTCTAGCCTTTTCAGTGAACTTACTAGTTAACATTGCAGCCTAAAGCATAAAATACTTTTGTTTTTGTTACATTTATTTAACAGATTTTGGACTGATTTCAATTTTACAGTATTTCTGTCTACCACAGGGATAAGACAGACATAGATTCACATATAAAGTCTTTATCAGTAATATTACTAAAAACCTTAAATCTCTGTATAAAGTTTTAAACATCTGTATTTTAGCCAAGACTCCCAGAAATAGGAATGTGAGAAATCATTTGCTTTGTTCATATATAGGATTATGATGAAAGTAGTCTAATAGATCACAGTTTTCATTACTGGTACTTCAAAGAATATTACAAATCATTCATTTTTATTCTATTAATTTGAAGTCTAGTTAGAGATTTGGTTGACTAGCTTTGCTTGACAAATTCTTCACAGTTCAAATTAACATTGTAAACAAGATGTTAAGGAGAATTGTTTAAATACTTGGGAAAATAAAGTCTTCATGAGTACTTATAAACATATACATTCTCACTTAAAGGATAAACAAACTAATAAAAATCATTACCAAGTGGGAACCATGGTAGATAGGTGGTTGGGGGTGTTGGAAAGTCTTCTCAGTGTTTAGTTTTTGTGTATCATTTTGATTTTTGAGCCATGTAGATATTTTGCCTACTCAAAGATAAAATATGAATATACATACCTACATATAAACATACATTTGTGACAATCATGTTTTCCTGTGGCTTCCTAGCCATGCATAGGAGCCGTGTCACCAGAAGAGCATTCTTTGAATACACAAAGTTAAGATAGTTTCTTCTTTAAACATCCTAGATTTTGAGACAGTGCTCGTGGTTTATTAAAATTGGCCTGTGTCCTCAACTGAGTAGAATTAATTTGGAAAGGTTAGTTCAGCCAGAGATAGGACATGGTTTCAGCTGAAGTCAAGGTGTTTACTGTTCTATGACTGCTAGGTGGGCAGTCTCTTTGTCCTCCAACAGGCCTTACAGGAAATTTCAGGTGTTCATTTTACAATTAATTTCTTCAGATAGCCCACAACTGAGTTGGATTTTTTTTGCTAAGAGTAAGAGATCTTTTTAAAAGGAACTTTCCTTTGAAGTAAGCTAATTGTTTATGTAGAAAACTAATTTTTTTTAATCAACCAAAGTCCATAGTTTACATTAAGGTTCACTCTTGATGTTGTACATTCTGTGGATTTTGACAAATGCATAATGATATGTAGCCACCACTATAGTATCATACAGAATAATTTCATTGCCCTAAAAATCCCTTGTGCTCCATCTTTTCATTCCTCCCTCCTTCCCTCTCCCCAAACCCCTTAGAAACCATGATCTTTTTATTGTTCCTGTAGCTGTGCCTTTTCCAGAATGTCATTTGGTTGAAATCATACAGTTTGTAGCCTTTTCAGACTAGCTTCTTTCATTTAGTAATATGTCTTTTAAGTTAGAAAACTAAGTAACTTTTTGCTGGTACCTGTACATACTGTTTCTGAGGGTAAGGATTAATTTAAGAGCCAGGTAGGAGAATTTTTAAAAAGATAATAGACTGTAGAATATAATTTCCAGAAGACCCAAGATGTACCTTTTCATAAAATTTTAGATTATCTTATTTTGCTTATGTTTTAAGTTAAAAGACATTGTGCTGACTTAATGTCTTAATTAAAAAGGTAAACATTTATTTTTAAAATTATGATACTGCTTTATACAGTGTTTAGGATCATTTCCCTAACAAAAGTCAGAGAATATTAAAATGTAATAAGTCTAAATAGTATTGCTTTTTTTCCTGAAGAAACTTTCTTAGTACTTAAATAACTATAGGCACATAGTTTACTTGTGATAAAGAATGTTAATGGGGAGGGTGGGAGTTAATTAACTAGACCCTTAATAATGGGCCTTTCTAGTCCAAAGAATCTTATAATTGCCTCTGAAGCTAGTTCTGTAGCAAGCAAGTTGCAAGGTGAAGTACCTAGATTTGTGTAGTAGTCATTCTAAGAAAAAGGTTGCCTTCAGGCCAACTTTGGAGCCTTTATTATTATATAAAATACCTTTTTAATGATAAGCAGTACACATTGTGAAAATAATTTTGGAAGTAGAAGTCCAGTGCCTCTTGTTTACCTAAGATTAAATTAACAAATAATTGTAAGACTCTCCAATGAGCAGTTTTTGGAGAAATAGAACCTTTCAGCCAAACTTTCTATACTCAGTGTTGGTTTGTTAATCATAAAAAGATATTCTCTTGATTAGTAAGGATTGATGAAGTGTGTGGTAATTTTCTTGAAAATTACATTTTAAACGAATGGAATGGAAAAGCATAGGGAATATTTACATTAAATCTTAATATAAGAAATGTACAGGTTGAAATATAACTTATTACATAATTTCTGCAAATGCTGTATGCTCCAAACTGGTTTACTTTCTTGTAAATCGCCCCAAAGAATATTGAATTTCTCCCTTTGGAATTGCCCGTTTTGTACCATCCAAGCTACTTGAAAAATCTGATCAGTCTGTGCCAGGACTGCAGTAGGGTAACAGGGGAAATAGACTGCTTTGCTTCTGTTGGGAGGACCATATGAAAATATATTCCATTTTCAAAATGCTTCTGAAAGGACTTACTTGTGGAAATGACGCTGGCCATGAAAGTCTTCAAAAATGCAGGTTTTACAAAATGCAAAAATAACCTCCTGAAAGTTTGAAAGGGGAGAGAGGGGGCTGTCGTGTGGGGGCGGTCTCATTTGCTGCCCACATCCTCCCTCTGTTCAGCGCCTTGTGTGCTTAAGGGCTCCCTGGAGCGGATCACCATATAATTGATGTGCAGTCTGCATTGCTGAATCCTGGACTGCACCATTCTGTGTTCAAGGGAAGATGTAATCTGATCCCTCTGCTGCTGAGGGAGGAATCTGTTCAGTCAAGGCTTTGACAGGGCACAGTCTCCTCCAATAATCTTCTCCGCTCTCTCTCATTATTCCCTCGAGTTCTCCTCAGTCAGGCTGCATGCATGTATGTGCGTCCCGAGAAGCGGCTTGATACTGAGCTGCATTTGCCTTTGCTGTGGAGTTTTGTTGCCGGTTCTGCTCCCTAATCTTCCTTTTCTGACGTGCCTGAGCATGTCCACATTAGAATCTGTGACATACCTACCTGAAAAAGGTTTATATTGTCAGAGACTGCCAAGCAGCCGGACACACGGGGGCACAGAATCACTGAAGGGGAAAAATCCAGAAAATATGGGTTTCTACGGCACACTAAAAATGATTTTTTACAAAGTAAGTAATCTGTTTTCTTCCTGTATTGTATGATTGTGTGTGTGTGTGTGTGTGTGTGTGTGTGTGTGTGTGTGTGTATGCCTGCCTGAGAAGGAAAATCTGTATCATCAGAGATGGCTGCAGTATCCTCTAATTTTGGTGGGTGGCTGGATGTCTGGTATTCTGTTTTAGATCGTGAATGTGAGGAAATAATGGAAAAGACAACGTGAGCTGTAAGAAGCTTTACATTGAAAATAAAATGTACATTTTAATCTGAGAATTTTTCTCTAAAAATATATTCAGACTTCAGAAACGTGGCTCCGTTAAATGCTGACCTGGAAATACTCTACCCTTAGTTAGCTTTTAGTGAACCTTTGCCTTTTATTTTTCTGTACCTTATATATATGTTTTTCTTTTTTTCTTTCGTAGACTCTTTTAAAGCGTACAGTCACTAGAATATTGGGGATTTATATTTAAAGAGATTATATTTACTTTCTGCACCCCTTAAAAATTGCCAGAATTAATTTTTGTTTCTAAAGTCAGTATTTGCAGTAAACAATGTAATATTTAAAAGATTTACATAGTCATACAGAAAGTGCTTTATTTTATAAAATATTCTAAAGATAAAAATCCTTTCTCGGTGGTTCCCTTGATATGTATTTTGGGCATTTTTATATGCTGAAGGATTTCTAAGATGGAAATAAAGTTTGCTTTTAGTGGCAAATGGCATTTGCACCAATGTATTTACAAGCTATCCAGAGAAGTTCTGAAAGCCGGTATTACAAACTTAATTGCAATGAATATCAAAGTTTCTTATAATAGTTTTGAAAATGAGAATCTGTGGAAGTTATAAAAAATAGATTTTTAGGGTAATGTATACTGACCGACCTTCCTGATGGATACCTTTCTGTGGATGTACATGTGTGCCTATAATTTATACACATTCAAGCACGTGGTTACCTATGTATTAAAGTATTTATTTTTGCTTTTTAATAAAATTATTTGGAGAAAGAAAATAAGGGATTTTGAGAGGAATCACTTTAAAATAATGTAATGAGTACAGAAACTTCTGAAGGGTTGAAATAAGACTAGTTCCATCTCTTTCAGTAGGTACTTCATGAGCCAAGGTATTAATTGTGGAGGAGCTTGTCCTACCCTCACCTCTTGCCTCTAACGTTGGAAGATAATCCCTGTGTTTTAGAAGACTTTCTTCATGATGATAAAAGCACAGTCTTTATTATCCAGAATGTGGTTCAAAAAGATTTTTAGAGTCGGGTTGGTTCTCTTTAGTATTTACAGTGTAGCATGCTAGTTATGATGTTCCATGTGAGGCAGTAGGTAAGAAAATAAGGCTGCTGCAAAGCTAGGGTTTTCACCTTTTTATAAAAATGAGGAGAACTGTCTATCACCCTGGGATTCCCTCCCCTCCGCCCCACCACTGCTGTCATTTTCAGTGATACAGTAATTAACTAGCAGATACAAACCTGAGAGGGGATGCTGAGATAGAAAAAGTTGAATCTTACCAGATCTGATTTTATAGTTTTGTAACATACATGTAGTTGGATGACCTCTATTAACCAATAGTGAAATATAAAGAATAAATATTTTAATATTGAAGATGACAAAATACAATTCTGAATATATTTATATATTACATATCTATGCAGCATAATGAAATACTTTAAAACTACAGATATTAGGTATACCTTACAAAGATGCATAACTCATTCTTTTTCTATCTTTTTTTGTTGTTGCTTTTCAAGTTAGAATATTTTGTCTTAAGTTAGTATCTGTCAGTAGAACTATATTCTGTCTAAAATCAGTTGATGACTTTTTTTCTACCTTTATTGTATCATCTCCACATTTCCCTCTTATTATGGATTTACTTTTTTTTAACTTTCCTCATTGCCCATATTCATTGCTTTATGCCTTATCATAATTACTTCTCAAGAGCATTTTGTTTACATTGTTCTTTTTACCCTTATATAATAATGTGTTTTAAGTTGCTTCCATTCTGATTTTGAAATTTTTAATTTGTTGTTTCTTTTATCCTTCTTAAAATATGTTTTTAAAGGAAAATGAAAATCACTAAGGCACGTTAAATATGGTTCTCTTCTGCGTAGGTTAACATGACATGTTTCCCTATGTTGGTTCGTAAACTAGAAAGAAAATGGGGAAGGTACATTACTCTCAAAGAATGTATATGATGTCTGTCAACTTTTAAATCACCTATACGCTGTTCTTCTGGACCAAATGTTGGGACTGGGGGTGGATTCACCTTTATAGTCTTATAAAGAGTAAAACAAAGTAAAACTAATAGAAGAAACTATGAAACATTTATTTTCTATATGAATTAACTATGCCTAATTAACATTAGAGGCATATAAAAATTTAAGAATTTTTTCAGTATTACTGATGCTAATGCTAAAATTTGATAGTTGGACAGGTGATTCTTTTTAAATATATCTCATTTGTTTTACCTTATAGATGAAAAGAAAGTTGGACCATGGTTCTGAGGTCCGCTCTTTTTCTTTGGGAAAGAAACCATGCAAAGTCTCAGAATATACAAGGTAATACTAAGTATAATGATTGATTCTCTCATGATTCTCATGTCTCTTAAAAGAGTTGATGATTCTAAAAGCCTTTCTTTCAGTTTATTCTCATAGAGTTATAATGTCACTAGTACTGTTGACTGCTTAACACATTTTGCGATCACTGAAAATTGGGAAACATTATCAACCTAAATAGAGAAGAATGACTACCACCATGGCTTTATATTTTGTTGCTGATACATCGAAGTAAGACATAGGCAGAAGTCCTCCTATCAGCAAAATTTTTAAATCCCAATTTTTAAGGAATTCTAAAAAGTAAATCCTAAAATATGCATATGAGCAAATGTATCTTGTTACTATAGCAACAGCTATTCTAGGATGGAGAGTTATATTTGCAAAACTGAAGACACATTTATTAACAGTGAAATAGACCCCACGATTACTAACTAAATCTTATTTCATGAAATTGCTGTGTTAGAAACCCCCTTTTATTTGCTTGGTAAGTCTTATGTTTTTAGCACATACATTTCTACACCAGTAGAATAGTTTCCATAACAACTAACTACAATTGTAGTCTTGTTTCCTGCACCATTCCATCATTTTTGGATTTTGCATCAGTATAAAACTTTTCCCACTCTCACGCTAATTAGGCTAACTTAAGCACAATATCTGTTACCCAGCCAATTAAAAATGGCTTTGTATGTCATTTGGAATGTGGTATTTTAAAATTTAAATGACAAAAGCATCTTAAGGGCTTTTGGGGGGGGTCTTTTTACATAATTGTCACTTCTTCAGATGACCGATTGAAAGTTAGATATAGAAGCCATAAGAACTTCATCATGGTGATATTTCTCTTTTTCCCCTGAATATTTTGCTGTAGAGTTATTTTTATTCTGTAAGATGCAGTAAAATTAACGTTGCTCAGACATACGTTTTTGCGATTGAACATTGCTACGGATTGCATCTCTTTTTTCCAGGGAAACAGTGTATGTATTTTTAGTTCATTCAGTTGTGGAAAATATTTCTTTCAGATGCTCTTTTGTGACCTTCAGAAATCATAATAATTAGAATAGTTTTATATACAAAAAGTTCAGAAATGATACAGAAGAGAAAAATAAAGCTATGTCGGTTATGCAGGAAATGTTTTTTGTGTGATTTACCCATGTTAACTGCCCCCCTCCCTCTTACTTACCCTTTGCTTTTTAACAATGTCACTGTGTTTTGGCACTGCCACCAGAGGGTGTAGAATGAGAGAAAGACAAGTGAAACTACTCACTTCATTTTTGCTTTTTTCTTCTAGTCTTGATAAACTATTTCTTGGATGAGAAAGTTGAGTTTAATGTTTAAAATGAAATTTTTTTTACTGTATAGATTTCAGTCAGTCATATAAATTTGGTCTTCTATTGATGCAGCTAGTACCCGGGCAAAAGTCTTAAATGGTTCAGTTGTTCTTAAGGTAGTTTATTAATGAAAAATGAATTTTTAAAGCAGAACACATTTTAGTAAAATTTGTCTTTAGTTGCTCACTTTTTATATTGAGAAAGCACCTGCAAAAGTGAAACTTTTATTTTTAGCTTTTTAAAATACAATTTTCTTAAAGCAAACCAAACAGCATATTGATTTCCATGTCTTTTTAGACACTTTGTCAGTATATATTTGATATTTTTCAGTTTTGTTGAAAGATTTTCTAATAATAAGATGAAACCATGACTTTTTCATCATTTTTATTAGAAAATGTAAGTTATAATCACATTTCATTTTAGAGAAGAAAATAGAGCTTACTTTTGAAATTTGATAGAAGAAAAAATAGATTTAATTGTTGAATGTTACAGACCATCTTAGATGTATAATGTTGAAAGATTTAAAGGTGGTAGATAGGAAGATTTTTCTGTAAAATTTGGTGACTGAGATGCATTTTCTAGCAAAATAATGAGAAACGCTGGATAGAAAAGAATTGGAGTTGTTTCATTAGTAATTTTTCAGAGCTTGATAGTCAACTGTTAGGATACAGTTTATATGTTCTCTGGATTTAAAGCACTTTATTATCATAGCTCAATAAACTGAAAATTATTTTACAAATGTGATTTTGTTAACTGAATCTTCCTGCTCCTTTTCCCCCACGTAACTAAAATAGAGATGTTCATTATTTACCTTGAGTTTAAATAATTAAATTAGGCATTGAGATTAGAAAGTAGAACGTTTAATATATTAATAACATAGTTCTAACTACTTTTTCTGCTATTAGTCATTTTTAGGAGAGTTGGACAATTTTAAAGATAGATCATCTCTTACTAGTGGCAAAATTAATTGAATTTCAGGTTTATGGTTTTTTTTTTTAACTGTCTCAAAGTTTAAATTATTGGATAAAAGTATTTGATGATCTCATTTAATTTTGCATATAATATAATAAGTTCTCACTACTTACCTGTTTGAGTAAATACATTTCTAATCAAAGCTTTTTCCTGTCAAATATTATCAAGTATTATCTATACTAGCTTTAAAATAACAATAGAAAATTGGAAAGAAATACACAAATACTACAAATTATTTAGAAGCATCTGAGGCAACTTAATGACTGATAAGACTGGTGAAATGTCTAAAACATTTGACCATACTACTTCTACATATTAATTTTTTTAAAACATTAATAATCTCACACTCCTTTTCGTAGAAAAAATTAAAACTTTTGTTTAATTGTGTCACTGGAGACCAGTCATAAGAGAAGTAAAATCTAAATCTTCTAAGGAAATGTTTTAACATCATTTGTATGTTATCAACAACTTTCAGTTTGCCATAGAGATTTTGTCATTTGGTTGCAGTTAGCTTTGCTCGGATAAAAACAGGTGGTTATGTAGGAGGGAGGAAAGTTGCTCTAAGAATAGCAGATTAGGTTTTGTGTGTCCTTGCTCTCTGGGAATAAGCAAATGAAAATAATAATTTGATTGATGTTTGAGATATGCTATATCATCCCATTCTTATTGTATTAGAGCCCATTATTCTTAATAAATATCTATGTTTGCTTCTACTCTTGTATTTTCTGTAGTACCACTGGGCTTGTACCATGTTCAGCAACACCAACAACTTTTGGAGACCTGAGAGCAGCCAATGGCCAAGGACAACAACGACGCCGAATTACGTCTGTCCAACCACCCACAGGCCTCCAGGAATGGCTGAAAATGTTTCAGGTGACATGTCTAAACACAGTACTTGAAATGTTCACTTAATTGCTGCAAAAAATAAAGGATTATTCAGCCATGAAAAGGAGCTATTATGTGCTACACATGGATGAACCTCGAAAACATTATGCTAAGTGAAAGAAGCCAGACACAAAAAGCCACATAATGTATGATTATGTGAAATACCCGGAACAGGCAAATCCATAGAGACAGGAAGCAGATAAGTGATTGCTAGATGATGCTGGGAGGGCTGTTTGGGACTAACTGCCTGTAGGTGCGGGGTTTCTTTTAGGAGTGATGTTAGTGTTTTGGAGTTGGATAGTGGCGATGGTTGCACAGCAAGATGGGTGTGCTGGGAACTGTTGAACATTTAAACGGTGGATTTTATGTTATGTGAAGTATGTCTCAATAAAAAATGCTGTTAAAAATAAGGGAACACACTTTAATTTTTAGGTGTATTAATCAAGAGGGTCCAGTGCTTGTTTTGTGTAAGTGTGCATTTGCATTTTTTATTGCTTTTTAGATAATAAGACCTTTCTTCTTTTCCTCCTATGTGTTTGGGTTTCTGGGATTCCTGAATGTACTTGTTTCCTAAACTGCATTGTTTGGAAGTTAAGCATTTAGTAGTAGCTAAATTCTTTAGTAGTAAGAATTACACTAGTCACTCGTGGTAACTTATCCATCACTATTACCCTCGTAGCCTCTAAGAGTTGATTGCAGCTTCTTTTCATCTGTGCTGTGCTTGGGTGTGGCTTATTGTGCTCAAATTCTGATGACTGTATTTTACTAGCATTTAAATTTTTGAAAGTTTACCGGGAAGATTGGCTACAACCAAACCTTGACTCTTACAAATTTCTTAACTCATGATAGTGACATTTAATTGATTTATCACTTCTTCTAGTGAGATAATGCATAGAAATCAAGTATTTAGCAAATAGTTGTCATGGGTTAAACATTTGGTTACTTATTCCTTGTAAAAAGTAAATAATATAAATTACGTTAAGTGAAGGTATCTCTGATACTAGCCACCGTACTAATGTAAAATGAATATATTTCTTTACCTCTGGCTGCTCCATTGGTAGTATTTTATGAATACATAGGGAATAATGGTTGAAGAAGATACTTTATTGATTTTATTTGATATTTCAGATTTTTAAGGTGTCCATTCGTCTAAATCTCAATATTTTAAATACCTGGGCAAAAACTGAATGTCCCAATTTTTTTCTTCTGTGGCTGGAAAACTCACTTGGAGCAATCTTTCTTTAAAATGGATTTTTAAAATTGTTTTCTACCCTTCAGGTGACTTCAGAGAAACTAGGATAACCTTTTTTGAGAGGAGTTGGTAATTGAGAGATCAGAGCAGTGGTTCCTGGTAGGGGGTAAATTTTCCCTTGGCTGAAACATTTTTATTTGTTACAGCTGAGGGGGTGGGGGCCAGACACTGCTGGCATCTGATGAGAAGAGCCGATGTGAAGAACAGCCTCCCACAACACAGAGCTATCCAGCCCAAAATATCAGTTGTGCTCAGACTGAGAATCTATACCGTACAAGCCTGGAAGCTGTACTTTACTGTTAATTATAATGTCATGAACCACTACAGTTAAAAAGAGTTTTTTGTTTTGTTTTCATAGTCATTTGTTAATTATACTTACCTTTCCTTAAGGATTATTCCCCTTCCTCACCCTAGTTCTTTTATCGCAGGTTCATGATTTTTTTTTCATTTTAATTTTTTCCTGTGTATGCCCTCAGAATTCTAAGTTTTGTGTCACATCTAAGAGATGTATCCCATCAATAAGAGGTGAAAAAAGAACTCAGACATTTACAGTCTTAAAAAATGCTTTAAAGAGTTTTTACCATCTCTGATTCAGCCAAGAAGATGGGAGTATGGGTGTGTGTTGTCATGTTTACACACGCATACAGTGTGAGCAACACAGCACTTGGGAGTGTGCAGAGGCCACTTTCATATCATTTTTATAGGCAAGTACCTGCATGATGGAAAATTACACTATCAGTAGTAGTCTTACCATCATTGTAGACAGCCTCCAAAATGTTTATGTTATATGAAATGTTTTGCTTCTTATTGGAAGGTAGTCTAGAGTGAGATTTATTTAGTATGTGATATGGGTCTATTTTTTCCAATGTTTTAGAGTTCCAGAATATTCTTTGCTAGTCATTTAAGTTCTTTACCCATTTTAGGAGAACTCTTACAAATACTGATCTATAGTGGGGGGCATTTGTGCTTTATTTTGCCATGAGGGTGTTTTAGCGGGTCCTGTGTACAGTGTTTGCTTGTTTAGCTCATTCACACTTCCCTTAATGAAATGTCCTCATGATATACATACTGTGTATCATCAGTCTCATGTACCGTAGATTACTAGATGCATCCTAACTTCAGAATGTAAATTGTAAAAAAAAAAAAAAGTGTGTCTTAGAATTAATGAGATTCAGTAAACTAAAGAATATTAGGCTAGCTTTTGTCCTGCAGAAAGGCCCATTTGATCACTTTTCATTTGAGAAGTAGATGCAGTGAAGAAAACGTGTTCTTAGCTAATAGGAATACCATGTACAGTTATCCCTACAGGTATAGTACTATATATATATATTTTTTTTTTCACATAAATATTCTGTAGCAAAGAAATTTACTTGCAACAGAAGTCCAACTATACGGGTAGGTCGAGACCTTAATCCTTTTGAGTACCATGTCTGCCTCGACACACCCAGGGCCTCATTGTGGTGCACCGCCCTTTATTTTCAGAGCTGGTGCCAAAGTAACTAGAAATGAATCACTTGCCTAAAGGCTTACAATGCTTTAACGCTTAACTTGTAGAGAGAGATAATTTCATAATAAAGTGAGGGAATTGTGAGTTGACCTATGTGGTATAGTTGAGGGATAATTAAACTGGCATGATTTCTGCAGATATGCTGTGGGGGCATTTAATGATGACTTTTCTGTTGCATAACAAGCGAAATGGGAGAGCTTGTCCCCTTACTGTTTTGCTATTGCTCCTAAGACGGTGATACGGCATTGTTTTGGTCCAGCTCCATCTATTCTGACAAAGTACTCTGTACTCAATTTATAAATTGAATGAGAACAAATGATACACCATTTTAGATAAAGGGAAATTGAAACAGAATGCCACTCCAAAATAGAAGTGCAAATTAAAAACAAAACTGAAAAAAAAAACCCAACGGAAATTTTGTACTGTTTGAATTTTCAGTTGCCATTGGTTCTTTTTTTGGCAACCAGATTTGATGCTTCAGCTTGTTAATTTTGGGGGAGATGATTGGTCATTTTTTTTTTGTCTCGTTGGGTATTAATACATAGTTTTTCACTTGCAAATAGTTTTTCACTTGCAAATACTAGTAAACTTTCACTTCATTAGGTAAAGACACCAATAACATTAACAGTCTCTGATGTTGAAATTAATATTCAGAGGCATCCTGTTATAATGAGAAGCACTTTGACTTAGAAGAAAAAGCTTTTAGTACAAATCCTGGCCTTACCTCTTAACACTTGGGTGATTTTGTTGATATTATGTAACTACTCTTGCCTTTATTCTTCGCCTCTATAAAATAGATATAACACTAAAAAGTTGTCAAAAGGGAGAAGACATGTAAATGTGCTTAAAGCTATTCTTGGAAATACAGTGGAAACTCAGTAAATGTTAGTTTCCTCTCCTAGTCAAGAAATAGCCTTTATGAGCCTCAGTTTTCTCAGGTGTAAAAAAAAAAAAGGCTATTAACATGAGCTTCATATAAATGTCATCAGATTAATATTATTAGCATTATTTTAATCAAAACATATTTGTATTGTATTAAATGAATGTATTTTGAAAATACCTGTTATACTCATAATATTCTTTTATTATTTTTTCCCATAATATTTTTTAAATGATAAAGTAGAAAATACTGTGTTTTGAAATTAAAAGTGGAGTAAAAGCTACTCTTGTGAAAGACTTAAGTTTTCTGGTAACACTTAGAAATTGTACATGTTTTCTAAGATATTTGGATCTCTTTTATTTGCTAGTCAACAAAATACTAAAATAGGATAGTGCCAAAAGAAAATGAATTCAGTATTACTTTGCCATTGTATTTGAAACGCTATGATTAAGAGGCTCTGTTGTATGAGGAAGAGTTGAAGAAAGTCATATATTTAGCCAAAGAAAAGTAAGGGAAAATGTTTCTGCCTGACATTTTGAAGACTTCTCTGTAAGAGTCAGACTGATTCTTGGTTTCTTCAGAAAACAAAACTTGGATCATATTCTTTGAGTTGGACTTTGTTGTTAAGTTGAACTTAACAATGAGAACTGACCCAGAGTAGAATGGGAGATAGTAAGTACTCCAAACCTGGAGCTGTTCAAACAGACTGGCTCCCCATGTCCTGGAGGTACTAGAGAAGTGAGTTCTTGACCACATGAAATTCAGGTGCTATATTGCCCGAAGTCATAAAATATTTATCTGAACAGAATACTAAGAATCATTCAGACTAGTACGCCGTTGATGGTTTGTGAGTCACCTGCGTCAGTACTGGCTGAGTTGGTTATTTAAAACATACAGTGTCTTCAGCCCCACCTTGACCACTGAGTCAGACTCTCTGATGGTGGGTTATAGGACTCCAGGATGCTTGCACCATTCAACCAGCATTTGAGAACCGCTGGTCTGGCCAAGCCCCTCATTATACAGGTCGGGTCTCTGGGATGCAGACTAATAAGGGGCTTCCATGCAGTTGCGCACTGAGTTCACGGGTGGAACCTACGCCCCTGATTACAGCTCAAGGCTCCTTCTGCTCTTCTCTGCTGCCTGTATTCTCTAATTACCTGAAAGAAAACAGCACTTTCATGGGGAATTTTCAAGTTTGCATTTGCAATTTTGTCCACAAATTAAATTTTGTTTATCTGGTTCCTTTCTGAATTTGGAATGTTTTTCCTACCCACTTCCATGTATCCCCACATAACTTTACCATGAAAGACCAAAGGGAAATGCTCTTTTCGTTTCCAGAACAGCTATTTTCAGAGCAGAAATAAAATAATTAGGATCAGAATTTCCAACACTTTTTCAGATAAAGAAACTAAGGCCTGCAGAGATTAAACTGTAACCTAATTAATGGCAGTATCTCCTCCAAAAGTTAGCTTTCCTGATCCCCAGTTCAGTATTCTTTCCACTAGTCCTCATTAAAGACTGGTGTGGGTTGTTGTCATTTTATTTTAATATAGTCATTAGCTACAAGGTTTTCAAGTTAATACGTCCTTCCCTTGCTGCTAAACCATGTATATATGCAAAACTGGGAATCAGTCTTGGAACCAGACTAAGCAAGCAGATCCTAGTTGATACCATCAAATAGAAAGAATAGAAACTCTCTCTAGAAGGAGTTTTGAGATAGTGTCAGTATAGTATTTCCTGGCTGTTTGAGGATTCATTCATTTATTCAGCAAATATTTACTGAGCATCTTTAAGATGCTAGGCCCTAAATTTGGATCTGGGATACAGTAATAAACAAAACAGACAAAAAAACCCCTTATTTTGGAGAACTTAATTCTAGTCAGGAGAGGAATTGGGTGGGGGGATTTCACACGGATTTGCAGCCTTAGAACGGTCGCCTGGAGAAGATCTCAGAGACGGAAGTAAGGAAGCAAAGCATGTGGATATCTCAGGACAGAATAGTCCAGGGAACAGCAAGTGAGAAGATGCTCTGAAGCAGAGCTTGCTGGCTGTGTTTGAGACACAGAAAGTATCTGGGGCTAAAGTAGAGTAAACGAGGGAGAGGAGTAGGAAATGAGAACCTTGTAGGCCAACCTGAAGGCTTTGGCTTTTACTTGGAGTGAAGTGGGAAGCCCCTGGAGGGTTTCAAGCAGAAGAGGGAGTGACTCTTAGCCCTATCACTCTGACTAGTTTGTGGAGAAGAGAACTAGTAGGATTAAGGTGGGAAGCTGGGAGACCCTGTAAGAGGTTATAGGAATAATCCAGGCGAGAGATAATAGTAGCTTAGGCCCATTACTAATAGATTCTAGATATATTTTGAATTTTAAGGCCTTAGATTTCCCTGATGGATCAGAACTCTGATGGTGAGAGTGGAGTAGTTAGGGATGACTCCAGTTTTGGGCCTGAACAAAGCAATACAATAAGAGTTACATTTTACATAAATAGGAAAGACTGTGGATGTGCATATTTGAAGAGAAAGATTGTAGACATAGTAGCTTTCTGTTACATACACAATATTATATACAGGTCTGGAGTTCAGGGATGAAATCCAGGCTGGAGAGAAATGTGGTCCAGACCTTAGTTGGAACCATATAAGAGACGTGATTTTAAGTAATTGGACTGTTGAATATGTATGGTCCGTGAAAATAGTCTCGTCAACTTTGTAGTTTACAGCTTATGCTGCTAATCTTTGTCGGTGGTATACTTTTCAGTAAAATGTCACAAAGTAACATCTGCTGAATGTATGTATAATTCAAATTGAAATATAATTTAAATTTTATTTAACTTGCTAAATATTATTTTAAAACAACATAAGAGCGTTATTTAAAGTCTTAAAAGCATTTTGCTATGTGGAAGTAATTTTCATCATAGACTTTGCCTTAAATATATAGCAATTTCTGACATACTTTCTAACATATACCTAAGATCTGAATTAGTTATTTATCATCTATTCTGCTTTTTTCATTCTAGAATCACCCCTAGTGCCTAAAATCCTTGATAAAAGACATTTTTTATCTATTAGCAGTTATATACCATGTACTGATACTGTTTTTCTATTACTTTCTTTTTAAAAAACAGTAATAATACATTAACTGAAAAAATAGAGAACATTAAACATGCATAGTATATTACCTTAAATTAGAAATATTCATAGTAGTCATTAATGTAATATATATGTAAATTATAGAGTAGTAGTATATTGAAAGATTTTTTTACTATCTTTCTTCCTTTGAAGATCACATCTTATAGTTTTATATCAAAATTTAACCATAAATACTTCCAAAAAATATTTTTGAAGCTAGCATTCATATATGCAAAGGAGATTAAGAATTTTGCATTAAAATTATTCTATCAAGTGACTTAATTAAAGCTGCATTTTAATCAGGTCAGCACAGTTATTCATCACCCAGAAGGACCTGTCCTTATACCTAATGTCCATGAATCCTTATAATGTAGATAGAGAGGTATAGCATATTATAACAACTCACCTCAAATCCTGTAAGGAATGTAATCAATAAATCAGAGTTTATAGTATTGTTACTAAGTCAGAGATGAGTGGAGATTGATCATTGTAAGTTTTGTCAAAGAGGTAAGTTTTGAACCAGGGTTTGAAGCTATATGAGGGAGATGGAGTGAAGTAAAGTATGAATTAACTGCTTTTAATTGGTCATACTTGTCCGTATACATGTATATGAGTATTTTTAATTTCTATGTGTAAATCCTCACCCTAACCAAAAAGGATACACAGTGAGTACTCAAGGAGAATGTTCTAGGTTCGTGTATGTATCAAAATTAAAGAAAACAACACAGCTTATTAGAACCTCTATTTCCTCATATTTGATGGTAAAATGGGGATATTCTCCAGGGTTATTCTCCTCACATCTCCTCAGGGATATTCTCCTCATTAAATGAGGACTAAGATACAATGTTTATGACATTATTACATTGTAGTACTATGGAAGTACCACTGAAACGTTTGATAGCATTACCATAGTCTACACTTTAATGATAGGAAAGAAGAGATGAGATTCCTTGAGGTTCTGAAGGGGTTAATATCTTAAGAAATACTTTAAAAAGTGTTCTAAATAAAGCTTCCAGTATCCTCAGTATATCTCAGTTTTCAGTTATTTGTATGTTACAAAATCCGGATTCCTAGTTTGAGCAAGAAATGGAAAGTCAAAATCCAGATCTTTCTAGCTCCAAACCTTACCTGCTTATCTCTCTTCACCCACTTCCAAAATGGACATCATAATTCACAAAGGTACTATATCAGCCTGCTCAAGGATGTGTTTTCGTTTAAGTGTTTCAAGGTTATTTAAATGTTCTACTTGATTATTGTGAGGGGAGGTCCTAACATTTTAAATGATTCACATGGCTTTTTGGTTTTCCCTTTTAAGAATCATGGCATTTCTGTGCAGGTGTTCCTCATGGGGGAAAACTAATGAAAACAATCTCCTTAACATAGTTTAAAGGAGCTCATATTTTCAAGGCATAATATGTGTTTTTGTTTTTCCATAATGTGTACTTTATTTCTTACCCTCTTTTATTTCAGCCTTTGTTTATATTCTATTTTTACTACTAAGAGAGCTACCATTTTCTGTTGTTTACCATTTTTTTATCTGAAATTATTTTCACATAGCAAATTAAAATCCTCTTAGTTTCTGGAAGATATTGTCAGATGTGCAATCTATCCAGTTGTTAATTTTTCTCTACTTGATGTTGCCAGTCTCCTTCCGATGAGTGCCTTACTAAAACTATTAAGTTTTATGGTTGATGCCTACTAGAAAGAAAGGAAGGAAAATCATCTGTCAAAATTCTCTTATTTACTCAGTTGCCCAAACTGATGTTTTAATAAAATTATGATTTCTCAACCAGTATCTTTGTTGCAGGTGAACATATAACAATTAGAATAATATAAGGCAAAAATATTTTCCAGTCAAAACCATGACTTTTTTAAAGCTTTTACAAAATAAAGGTAGCTGATAAACTTGATGAGACTAAACGATTATGACTTCAGTGCCTTCTGGAGAAAATGTCACTACAAGCAGCCACCTTTTATGTTTTATGTGGATGTAGATTTTCCTTTATGAGCTTATAATTTGAGGCACTTATTAAAATAATAAAAATTTCTAATTCCTCTTTGATAGAGCTGGAGTGGACCAGAGAAATTGCTTGCTTTAGATGAACTTATTGATAGTTGTGAACCAACCCAAGTAAAACATATGATGCAAGTGATAGAACCCCAGTTTCAACGAGACTTCATTTCCTTGCTCCCTAAAGAGGTAAGGATTATCAATTATATTCTTCATTGGGTGCTATTTGAGAATATAAATCAACAGCTATCACCTTTAGACATTGCATGCTAATTATGGTATTCAGTATTGTCAGTTTAACACTCTTAATTAGTATTAAAGAGGGCTGGAAATGATAAGCTGCCTGGACTTAATGTAATTTTCAGATTGAAGTATACTTACGGACTGTGTGTCTTCTTTCCACCCTAGATAAGTCATGTATGACACTAAGCTATTGAGAGTCATTAATTTGATTGTTTCTTTACCAGAACTTTTTCCCAGGTTATTTGAAATCCAACCTTTAGTTGTCTTGGTATGTTCATTATAGTAGTAGATTTTTTAAGATGCTGATTTTATTAAAACAGCAATTTTTTTTCTTATTTTGTTTATTTATCCTAGGTTCCTTCAGGACTGGTAGTTTTATGATTCTATTGGATTGTAGTTCTCTGTTACTTATATTATGTAATTATTTTTGCAATATATGAAATTTCACATGTATATCTTTTTCTGCTAATCAACCCCCTTCCCGCCCCATCACTCACACATGCATACATATACATGATCAGATTTCCCATACCAATTACATTCTTACAGCATTTCTTTTATTTATGCCCATTTGTTTTAATATCTTTATATAAGAGATCTGGGGTTTTTTTATCATAGATGAATTATAATCATAGGAGCATTCTTGTCTGTTTTAATGAGACATAGTTTAGGTATAGTTCTTTTATTGATGTTTCATTCTTCATGGTTTCATTTTTGCCAGCAAACAAATAATATAACATTAAGCAATCAGTGTTACTGTGATTTATATTTTCACTAATTATGTATATGCCACTAATTATAGATCAGCTAAGAAGATAATATAAAATACCATTTATATTCACATAAGTATAAATATAAATGCAGATGGTCCTGAAACTTCAAATTTGAAGAGAGCAGCAGTTGATTTTTTTCAGATAACCATTCTAAATATTCTAAGAGCATTAAAGAGAGTCCCAGTAATAATTATTTCATATTGGATATTAATAAAGTGGTTTCATCATGGTTAGTGGGTGAAACTCAGCATAACTCCAGGAAAAAGCAAAGTGGAAAAAACATCTTTTTTTCCTGAAAAAAGAAGCAATAGCTTCTTTGGAGTGATTTTTAAAAATGACATTGTCCCAGAAAAAAAATTTATTCTTGCTGGCTCAGTCTGAAACTGAACCCTTTGAATAGATTTGGCTTATGAAAGTGGCATAAGCTCTCTTTGCTTCCAGAAGGACGTTAATAATAGGAAACACATTCATAAGTATTTGACTGAGAGTGAATTTATTCACCTTTGATATATTCTTCATAGTTTCCCTTGATAATCCTCCTCATTTTAGAAGGTAGCATTTTTGTTAAAATACAGACTTTCTCTTGGTTTGGTTTGTCCTCTTATCTCTAAGGATTGTGAGGTTCTTGTTTTCCTTTGCTTTTGCTTTCTTTGGATTTTCATAGTGGTTTCTTAACACACACACAAAAATGTGATTTAAAATCAGAAGAATGTGAAACTATTTTCAAGAATCTAAGAATTAAGCACAAATTATTGACAACTAGGGTAAATGCAGTAAGGATTTTCGTGGATTAAGTGTTCCTTTAAAGATTGCCTGAACGGAAAGAAGTGAGGCTAGATGGGAGAATGAGTGAGCCTGACTTAATACGTCACCTGTTTCCCTTTGTTTTTAATTACTAGGGAAAAATTTTTCTATTTTGAAAAATGCGTTATTTTATATTTCAAGAGATAATAGTATATGAATCTAAGTCCTTAAGATCACTAACGTCTTACTGGAGACTAAGTACTTTCATTATTTAAAACGTTATTACCTTCATGTCAGGAAATGGACTTATAATAATTTTTCAATAGTTCCTTCCAATAGATCTGAGCTCTTTACCAATATTTACTTATTAATCTCAAAAAACTTGACAAAAATCTCACTAGTCTCGCGTGGGAGACTTGTGATAAACAGCATTATCCTTATTTGTTAAGTAAATACCGAGAAAAGCATAGTCATATAATGCACATGATCCAGGAGAAAACCTAAATTCCTAACATAGGATCAGCCAGCATGTTCTTTATTCTTTTTTCTTTTTCTTTCATTAGTTTATTCCACTGAAATACACCAATTCTGGGAAAGTATTAGCTACTTTTTAAATATAACATGGTAGTCTTTTATTAAGTTATAGAGAAAAACAAAAGATAGCAACCCTCATTGAAATGACAAATTTGGGCAAGGAAAAGATAATTATCTGAAGTAAATTTTCAATTTAAGAGCTTCTGTCTTGTGGAAGTAGTCCTTAGGAAGAATTACTAATTTAGATTTTTTACCTTTAAGACAAGTGAATAGAAATAGTGTCGCTAGACCATTTGATTTGGCTACAAGAAACCTATAAGCCCCTACTGTGGTGTTGTAGGATGTAGTCTGAGACAATACCTACTCTCTGTCCCCTGTAAGAAACTCTCTATGGCAAACCTTTGTTTCCGCTGAGGAGCTGGTGCACTTCCCCGTAATACGCACCGAGAGCTGTGTAACTAAGCGCAGTTGTACTTTTGCTTGGCAGCCTCATTAAAACCCACGTCAGGTATTGTTGTCAGCATATTTGTGTTCTACTTTTTCTCCGGTTTACACCTTTTCTGATTTACGTGTTTCCTGGTTCTGATTTTCTTGTTCATATTTTTCTATTTTGTTGTGTGTATTTTCTATATTACAGAGATGTTTTGATGGAATAGACAGACATTTATACGCTGAAGTTCATGGTTGAGTTAAGGCCTTTGCTATTTTTAAGGAATGGGTGCCAGTTACCTATGGAGTTAGCACTTCAACTTTCTTCAGCACTTGAGTGTTTCTTTATATTTATTTTTAATGCATGCTGGCACTGGACTAGCTGATCTCTTAACTACCAGCAATGACGGAAATTTTACCTGTTGATTTTGGGATAAACCTTCAAAATCTAAGCCACTCTGGATTTCTTTCTTAGCCTTTAGGATCCATTGAATGTTTCTGTAAATTACCTGATTTCTACTTCAGCTGGAAATATAAAGCAAAAAACAGACTTTCATGTGACCATTCTAAATATCTTGGGCATTAAATAGCATCTCTTTTCTGCAAATACAACCTTGTGCCTGATAATTTCTACGTTAAATACCAATTTCACATAGAAGACTAAGGGTGGTGTTAAGAAGGTAGTGTGGTGTTACCACCTTACTGTCCTACTGACACTAAGCACACTTGCGCAGGCTTTGATTGATTGATAATTTCAAAATTAAGTGGCTTATGGAATATCCATTAAAAAATATAATGTTGAGTTATGTATGTATATGTATTATTTCTATATGTGTATGTAGGTATGAACCCACATATATATAGATATTTGAATATTGTTATGCTTTTTATTTTCAGTAACTCAGTTTCTATGTATGATGCTGAATGGTCTTCTCTGATAGACCAAAAATAATTATTCCACAAAAAGCTTTTCACTGTCATTTATCAGTAGTAGTATTAAATTGAATTCTCACTGGTGGAAGTACTTTCTGTATAGAATGTACTCAATAAATATGTGATTAATGATGAACTCTATATACACAAAGTCATTGGAAAAGCATAATTTATATCATGTAATTCCAGTTAGCATCAAAAAATAATTCAGGTTATGCTTTTACTCCCTATATGACCCTAGGCCCTTTAATGATAGTTTGTTTTTAATCTTTGTAACTTAGTCTATATGAAAACTAAACTTTATTACTCTGTTTAGATCATTCTGTCCTAATATCATAATTTAAATTTTTATGTGATTTGTGAGGCTAATTGAATGAGCATATCAGAAGCTGTCATTCCCCTTTTCCTTCTCTTTCCTTTCATTTATTTGAATTGACTTTACACACTGGAAAAAAATTGATGATTTGCAAATATTGGAAATAAAATTTTTAAATCAATGATGCATCAAAGACCTGGCTCAAGAATAAAACTCTTATCTGGCCCATCAAGAAAATCCCCATAAGCAATATTAAGGAATTAGAACCCAATTACGTCTATACGTCTATAGAATGGTTTAATAGTTGTTCCCTTTTGCCATTTACAGCAAAGGGTGTAAATATTTGAAAAGTTCATTGTTGTGATATAAACACTTTGCTAAGATAAAGAACCACTAATTATATCTAACTGTCCGAAGCAATCTGAAGTCATGTCACACAGAATCTATAGAAATCTCATTTCTTAAGTGAAATTAAATTATAGTGAGAACAGAAAAAGACAAAATTTAAAGCAACTAATAAAGTAAAAAATGTATAAATAAATAATAGGATTCTTGAGTTGAGGCTCACAGAGCAAAGGCAAGAGAGGAGGCAGAGAGGTTTAATAAGTATCCTTGAAGAGGTGAGGAGTTAGTGATGGTCATAAAAATCAATAGGATGTTTTAAGTCTGGCATATATGTGTTAAAACTGAATATCAAGGTACTGCCTTTCATAATTCTAGAAACTAGAATGTAGAATTATATTACATTTATCTACAACTACTTCATCCTATAGAGATAACTATTTTTTACAATTAAAACAAGATGTATGCATATACTCTGCTTTTTCTTTCCATAGCTGGCACTTTATGTGCTGTCATTCCTGGAACCCAAAGACCTGCTACAAGCGGCTCAGACGTGTCGCTACTGGAGAATTTTGGCTGAAGACAACCTTCTCTGGAGAGAGAAATGCAAAGAAGAGGGTAAGTTTCAAAATCACAGAGAGAAAATGTTGGTATCTCAAAAAAGCAACATGATTCTGAAAACAAATTAAAAAATAGGAAGTTTGATGTGCAAGAATAATAAAATGGCAGATAAATAAAAAAAGAACTTATGAAAGAATTAAGAATGCATCTTCATTTACATTCACTTACTTATATAAAATCCACAGGGTATTCCACATGTTCAAATGAGCCGAATCCTGCCTCTAAGCCCTTTAATAAAGAGCACTGTATGTAGCTAATAGTAAATATATCTGATTTGCTTCCCGGTCTCCAGTGGAATTTATAAACAATGAGAAGGTCAAGATGAAGATGATTTAAAGAGAACCCCAGAATTTCACTGGCAATTAAGAACTGAAATATTTACATTCTATTCATTTCTTCCACAAATATTTGTTGAACACCTCTCATGTGCTGGATATTCTTAAATTCTGGGGATATAGTAGTGAATTTCCATTTTCGTCCCCCCATGGAGCTTGTCTTCTGAGACTGTTTAAAAAATCCCCTTTCTTAGTAAAGGAGTAGGTATCAAACATGTGAATTTAAGAAAGGACATTTTCTTTTCCAGCAGGCATCTAGAAAAGTATTATTTTTGAAAAAATATTATTTGCCTTTGACAAACAGAATTTTTGAGAAAGAATCAGAGCATAAGACAGATATGCTGTATGTTGTCCTCCCCTTTGTGGAGGTTATGGTTAGTGGGGACCACTGATGGTTACTAAAGCTCAGAGGCAAAGATCCCAGGTACTTGGTTTCTAATCCTGCCTCTGCCCTGTCTGTGGCTTGGACTAATCAGGAAAACCTTCTCTTCTCAAGCATACATAAAGTGGAAGTAATTATTCCTGCCTTCTCTCAGAGAATCTTTATTTTAATGACTTTTTTAAAAATTGTGATGATTTATACGTAACAAAGAATGTATCACTTTAACCATTTTTAAGTTTACAGTTGGTGGCATTAAGTACATTCACATTGTTGCACAACTGTCACCACCATCCATCTCCAGAACTTTATCATCTTCCCCAGCTGAATCTCTATACCCATTTAACAATAACTCCTTATTTCTCCTCCCTGCCAGCCCTGGCAACTAACATTTTGTTTTCTGTCTCTATAAATTTGACTTTTTTAGGTAGCTCATGTAAGTGGGATCATTCGGTATTTGTCTTTTTGTGACTGTCTTACTTCACTTAGCATAATGTCTGCAAGGTTCATCCAAGTGGTAGCATGTGTCAGAATTTCTTCCTTTTTAAAGTCTAACATTCCATTGTCTGTATATACCACATTTTTTTATCCATTTATGGACACTTGGGTTGCTTCCATCTCTTGGCTGTTATAAATAATGCTGCTGTGAACATAGGTACACAAATATCTGTTCAAGTCCCTGCTTTCAGTTCTTTTGGGTGTATGTCCAGAAGTGGAATTGCTGGATCATATGGTAATTCTATGTTTAGTTTATTTTGAGGAAACGCCATACTGTTTCCATAGCAGCAGCATCATTTTATATTCCCACCAGCATTGTACAAGTGTTCTGATTTCTATACACCCTCACCAACATTTCATAGAATTACTTTGAGAAAGACATGAAATAGTCAACATAAAACATGCCTTACAGAATGCAAACTTTACATTATTGTTTTATAATAGCTGTTAGAAATTAGGCGGTGTCCTGCCCTTCAGTGATTTTGAGCATAGGGGAGAATGTATCTACATTATAAAATGTGTAATTTGTATTATTGGTGAAGGCAATTATTCTTTTTTAAAAATTTTAGGTATTGATGAACCATTGCACATCAAGAGAAGAAAAGTAATAAAACCAGGTTTCATACACAGTCCATGGAAAAGTGCATACATCAGGCAGCACAGGATTGATACTAACTGGAGGCGAGGAGAACTCAAGTCTCCTAAGGTAACTGAACTCCTGCGTGGTGTGACAGCCCATGATCAGTGTTCGGACACAGTGTGTTCTTTCACATCTTGGCAAGCAGTGTAACTTGACAGCCTCTCTTCTACAGAAGGAAAACAATATATTTTAAAATAACTGAAAATGTAACTGACAATATCCTCTTTGCTAATTTCTCTAGTCTGAAGACTGACTGTACTTGAATAAAAGATGCATTGAATGGCATGTTGTTCTATCTATTACATGTCAATGAAAATTTCTGAATATCCTGTTGAATTTTGGGTCATATGCCATACTACCCAAGAAATTGTTCCCTCTCTGACCACAAAATCCAAACATGATCTTTTCAGGAGTGCCCACGTTTGGGGGGTTTTCGGTGGTGGCTTTTGTGTGTTTTAATTTTATAAATTTAAGCATAATTCTGATTTTCTGTCTTATAACATTTTAAGTATGTAAAGAATAGCAAATAAGCCTGAAATTCTTAGCTAAATTTTTTCAACTGGAAAAAAGCAACTTGAGGAGATACTTTGTATTCATATGTGTTTTTTTTTTCTTTCTTAATGGGGATACTGGGGATCTCAGCCAGGGACCTTATGCACACTAAGCACGCACTCTATCACTGAGCTATACCCACCCCCCGATATGTATGTGTTATGACAGGCTTTTTTGTTTGTTTTAAGCTGAAAAAGTTGATAGTTATTGTCTTTCTAGTTAGTAGGTACTTTTGCTTTTGTGTGTCGAAATTATACAACTTAAGTGCATATTCTTCTGGTTTGAACAGATAAAATAGATGATTATAAAATACATTTGTGTTTAGACCATCTTCATGAGGTCTTGACTGAGTAAAACTTTAGAAGTTGATGTCTCCAGTATAAATAATAGAATGTGGAAACAGAACGTTTAATATTGATTCATCTGCCAGGAAGGATGCTTCATATTTTATATACATTTTGGTTCTAGAAATAGACTACAGATTACTGTTGCTATTGATGGCCTCATTTTTCTTTTCACCAGTATTTACAAAAACATATTTTAATAACATATTTCTAATCTGTTCGTCTGTGTCGTAGGTGCTGAAAGGACACGATGATCATGTGATCACATGCTTACAGTTCTGTGGGAACCGAATAGTCAGTGGTTCTGACGACAACACTCTGAAAGTCTGGTCAGCCGTCACAGGCAAAGTGAGTTCACTCCTTTCTGCACTTCCCCAGTTCACACCCATGTTGTGTGTATCTTTGCAAGGACCAACCAGTGAAAGGAGAGCACGGATTCATTTTTGACCCTCGCTTATTTTGATAGCAAATATCAGAGCTTCTAATTTAGATTTTCCCTTGGCATGAAAATGGTGTTTCTCGTGATAGGGATGTCATTAGTTCCTTCCCTGTTTAAGTAGTTTGTCTGTCTTTGTGACTTGGCTAATTTTAAGATTTTACAGATGTGCTTTTTTTTTTTTTTTTTTTGCTTAATTTTTCTCACTTTTATTAACTGTCTTAGTTATATCTCATTCCTTTTTAATCTTTTTCAAAAATATGATTGAGGGATTTTTTTTTTTTTTGCCCTTGTAAACTACTTTGTTGATAACCTACCTGTAGGTTAGAAGTTAAATCAATCATGTTAATTTTGACTTAATCTCAAACCTTGTAAGAGAAGTTAAGCAGACTAGTTAGTTAAATAGGAGTTTGAAGGAAAAAAGCAGTCAGGCGATCAATTTCACTGCATACAATGTTATACTTTAATGGTTCTCTGCTGAATACCTATTTTTATCTGTCCAGTGGAAAATATTTTGAGTTAAGTAATTGATCACCTAAAAAATAATAGAAGAAAGTGGTTGGGGGGGGAGCGCGAAATCTCTTTTAAAATGTCTTATAGCATGTTGACTCAGGCAAGAATCTTCTAAATATTCCAAGTCAGATGTTAAAATTTTTTAAAGCAGCTTCATATTTCCATAGTGTAATATTAGTTTTGGATTTATTTCAGGGTTTTAATGTCTGTCTTTACTTGTCTAGAAGTACCTTGCCTGGCTCCTAACTACTGCCTTGGGGCAGATTCAGATGAAATGTGGTATGTAGCCACACCCTACGCTGTTGGCCTGCTTTCATTGCATCCATTCCCATGGAGGAAACCAAGTTGCAATTTTAGTATCATTTTATCAAAGAGGCCAGGCTGGAGCTATCATACTTCAGTGAGAAAGGTTTCCTTTCCACATACGTGTTCCTCAACTGTGTGTATATGATATGTGTAATACTACTGGATAAACAAAGTAGTGAACAGTGATGGGGTCGTGTCATATTGATATGAGAAATTATTTTCAAATATGCCAAACATATAAATTGAGTAAATAGCTTCACTGCAAATTTTAATGAACTACTGAAATGTTATTTAAATTGTTTTTCTTTCTACCCGAAAGTAATCATCTTAAGTGTTTTTCCAGTGTCTGAGGACATTAGTGGGACACACAGGTGGAGTATGGTCATCACAGATGAGGGACAATATCATCATTAGTGGGTCTACAGACCGGACTCTCAAAGTGTGGAACGCGGAGACTGGGGAGTGCATACACACCTTGTACGGGCACACCTCCACTGTGCGCTGCATGCATCTCCATGAGAAGAGGTGAGGGCAGGGCCGGTTGTGGGTGGGGATTCCTCCTCTGTGACCTGTGAATTTGGGCCCTTTTGTGTAGAGTTCGGTTGTACAGTACTTACTGTGTCTGATAGAGAGATAGTGATAATGTGCTCTTAAACTAGACTTTAATTATTCAACTTCAGATGTTTTTATACGAGGAAAGTGGTAGTGTATTGCCTTAAAATTGGGCAGTTGTCTTCAAATTTCCTTCCTCATTTAACCGTTATTGGCTTCCACCTTGAAACTTTCCATTCTCTAATCTTGAATAGTGCCTTACTTTATTGTTCTACATCTTTGATGACTCACCATCCTCAAAAAAATTTTTTTGGATATGTTACTGGTAGGGGGACAAATTCAGTTATTCAGGCTTCAAGCCTCTGAATCTGTTTACCTAGTCGCGCACCCTGCCCCCACTCCATCATGGCCCCTGTGTCTGGGCTGTGACCTGTTCTCTCGTTACCTGTCACCTGAACTGTTGACATCGCCTTCAGACATGCTCGCCTTTCACACAGTTGGCGGGACACCTCCATGATGATAGTGCTTCTGCCCTCGGAGAGCCTTCTGTTGCTTACCAGATAAGGAAGAAACCTTCGATCCAGTTTTCAAAATAGTTTCAGCCAAACCAGACTGCTTGCCATTTCTTCTCAGCTCCTTTTCTGTTGCTTTTACCTCCTCCTACTAAGCCTTCCTGTTAAAGTCCTTCCTGTCGTCCCCCGGCGTGTCTCCGTGGCCCCCGTTAAACAGTGTGATTTCTGCCTCGTTTATCAGGAAAGGTCTCTCGGAAGGGTCCTTAGAGGGAATCTGCTCCAGACTTAACCGTCAGTTCTGCCCATAGCATCTTCTTTCATTAAGGACCGTTACATTAGGCAGATTTCACTCTAGATTATGTGGAGAAAAGTACCTTCTCACTTGTAATTTGTATCTGCTTTGAACAGTGTGCCCTACTATTAAAATTTGGGGAATTAGTATCAGGAGACCTTGCATTTAAGTTTCCAGTATGTTCTGACTTAAATCTCTCAATGCTTTCATTTTCTACTTTTCCAGGTGTAAAAACTCTGGCCTTTCTTTATCTCTTAGGAATGACATAAAGATACCCGAGTTTCCAGCTCTCCTTTGTAATTCAAAGCTGATTTTAGTGTTTGTGTCACTCCAGTCTTCAGAAGAGTTTCACTTGAATAACGTTGAGCCAAATTTGTAAGGGATTTCTGTTTCCCCTACATGTGTGTCTTCTAAAATCTGTATATCTTAATGCCCCAATAGCCTATTGAATATTTGTAAATACAAACTTAAGCAGCCTTTGTTTGAAGACATATTTAAAACTGGTTCATTTTACCGGAAGGCATGGTATAAGTGGAGATTTTTAGCTGTTTAAATTCCAAATTCTGATTTGTTTTGTTGAAAACCTTTATTGAATTTTCTCCCTAGTCACGAAGTATATGTTCATAATTAAAATTTGGGGAAATGAGAGAAAGAAGAAAATTTAAATTTTTCAAAATACTACCGTCTGTTAACATTTTTATACACATTGCCCACATTAGCATTTTATTTCTAAAATCAATCTTACTGTATTTATTTAGAGCTGCTCCTGCTGCTTGAACCTCTTCTTTATCTTCATCTTTTCTAATTAAAATCCAGTAGTTTTCAAGCTGAAAACTTGGGTGCTCCTGGACCCCTTCTAGGCGGGGGAAGCAAACAGGCAGAATTGTAGGCTTTCCAGCTTCCTAATCCAGTCGGAGTAACTCACTTTGTATATTTATATAACAAGGTTTTACATATTATGTATTTCTTTTGAAAACAGGCATTCCTGCTTAAGAAAAGGAAAAAAAAATTGTATTTGACCACTGACTGTATATATCATGTTTTCTCATGTTGTTAAAATTCTCATGCACTTTTTTTCTGTTCCCCCCCACCACAGGGTTGTTAGCGGTTCTCGAGATGCCACTCTTAGGGTTTGGGATATTGAGACAGGCCAGTGTTTACATGTTTTGATGGGTCACGTAGCCGCGGTCCGCTGTGTTCAGTATGATGGCAGGAGGGTCGTGAGTGGAGCGTATGACTTCATGGTAAAGGTGTGGGACCCAGAGACGGAGACCTGTCTGCACACGCTGCAGGGGCACACTAACAGAGTCTACTCCTTACAGGTAAGAGGTCGGTCTCCGTGGCTCCTTAGGGGGCTCGGCTGATGAGCCAGAGGACTGTCTTCCTCAGACGATCACTGTCAATTGCTGATCCGATACAGTCCAAAAAAGACAAATCAAATTATTCTGCTGTTTACATATACTTTAAAATTGGCATGAAGAATGCATAAGTTTTGAAATTATCTAAATGATTTGTTTCAATTTTTTGGTGATTGACATCCCTCTAAAATGCAAATATGTGTCTGGGAACCTGAGACTCAGGAGCCCTAAATTTTGCTGTATCAGTTAGCAGGTAGATAGTCTCATAGGAGAATAACCTGGATTTTAAAAAAACTCCTCAGCAGAGAAGTAATTGGCCAAAAGCTCCCCCTTTGCCTTGATAGCTGAAGGTTGATGGACCATGTAATTGTGATTCTGGCCCCTTCAAAGTGGGGCGTGGAGCTTTCTGCACAGAGCTGCTCGGCCGCACAGGGCTGCTGGTTTGTAGCCACAAAGAAGTAAATCTGACCAAACTGACCCTTGGTTGGTTGGTTTTCATTTGAACCTGATACCTTTGAATAGATTGCCATATTTTGACATAAATAACTACATTAATAGCAGGTTTAGAAAATGGGTCTTGTTTCCTTTCCTGAAAGACAGCGTTTTCAATTCAAAAAATACAGCTGACCCTTGAACAACAAAGGAGTCAAGGGCCCCAAGCCCCACCTACTTCAGCTGAAAATCCTCACCTAACTTTACAGTCGGCCCTCGCTGTCTGCAGTTTCACATCCAAGAATCCAGCCAACCTTGGACTTTCTTTCCTTAGTGAAGGAAATGAAGTGTAAGTGTGGACCCTCACCGTTCAAACCCATGTTGTTCAAGGGTCAGTTGTATTTCCTGTTATTTATATAGTTGGTACCAGTTACTGCCTATTAGTGATCAGCAAATTAGTACATAGTCCCAGTGCTCACAGTTCTGTGTTTGGGGTATTGGTGTCTTAACGGATAGAACAGTGTCTGTCATGAAGTACCGACATACAGCAAAGGTGTCTGATATTCGGAGGAGAGGGCAATTGGCTGCAGTTGTTTTTGTGTTTTGCAGTATGTTCAGAACATTAATGCATATAATGATCTCATTTAAATAAACCATTAGATTGAGAAAAGAGGTAGCGGCATTATGACAGATCTGGGAATTGATGGATATTTATTGACTTCGGTGTAGCTGGAAAGCTGGAGAAGAGGTGCTAGTTACAGTTTGCTTTGTTATCAAAATGCCACTTCAGCTATTTCCAGGTATAATGATCTGTTGGCACATTTCCTAAATAGCATTAGGTTCTTGTAAATGAAATTTTTATTTTATATACAGTTTTTAATGGGACTTACTTTTAAACATCATAAAAGTTATGTCTAGCCCTTTTCATGCTCTAGGAGTTGACAAGCACCCTCTTTATCACAGACCACATCAGTGGTGAAGTAAACCTCAAATGGCAGTCTGTATCAGATCATTCACATGTAGCCTATGGGGCCTGATCTGAAAATAATATATTCATTGCAGGTGTTTTTTTTTAAATTGTTTCTGCATCTAGTTTGAAGCCACTGGCCATAAAAAATTAGCATTTCTGATAAAAGCTCCCGAGAACATGAGTGTAGAGTTGCTTGTCAGCACACGCTTTCTCCCAGCACCTCGTTCTGTGCCTGTCGTGACCCGTTTCTCATGCTGCGCTCCCTCTCCCTTTAGGATTAGGGAGAAATAACATCAAGAATATCTACACTTCTGGTCTAACAAACTGTGTCTGTTGTAGTTTGATGGCATCCATGTGGTGAGTGGATCTCTTGATACATCAATCCGCGTTTGGGATGTGGAGACAGGGAATTGCATTCACACGTTAACAGGACACCAGTCGTTAACAAGTGGAATGGAACTCAAAGACAATATTCTTGTCTCTGGGAATGCAGATTCGACAGTTAAAATCTGGGATATCAAAACAGGACAGTGTTTACAAACATTGCAAGGTAAATATTGGCTACCCACCTTTAGTCGTGTTCCTTAAAAGTGAGATTGTGGGTCAAAAGAGGAATGTGGAGCTTGTGGGTCACGAAAAGAATTAACCTCCTACGAAATGCAAGTGCTTCTTTTGGGCAAGTTTATGAGCGTTTTCACTCGGACTTGACAGAACTAGGTGACCCCTGAGAAAGTGTTTTAAATTGTGTTTTTAATACGAAATTGTTTAATCACTTCCTGCATGTCCAGTTAGCTCTCCCTAACCTTAAAGAACAATGTGAAGAGAGATCTTGGCTGTATTACAGAAGCAGCACACTCATTTTATTTTTTGAGTGATCATTTAATTTTGAATTTATAGTCCAATTTTAAATTAAAGAAATTAAAGTGCTGCCTTACTGAAAAAAAAAAAAAGAACAAAAACAAAAGGCATCTCTCATCTGATAGAAAATTGCTTTGGCCTCAACTTCAACCCTTAACCATCTGCTTAACTAGGATGGGAAGGAGGAACAGTGCCCACTAATAAACTAGAGGAAGAAACACATGAAAGCCACTGAAGTCAATTGAGGCACAGCAGTGTTAACTGCTTGTATCATGACTGACTTCTTTTTATTGGTCATAGCCCTTAGAAAGCGGGTTGTTTTCAGTCAGGCCATCTGGTGGGCTGTATTGCAGTCTTTTTACTCCTTGACTGTGTCACTTAGTGTTTTGGAATAGTGTCCATTCAGCCTCTGACTAATCAGTCCAAAGCAGTAGGGTCATAGATCTCTTATGCTCACTTGTCCATGAGCAGAACACATGAAACTGGACTCTCTACATCACCACCAAGAAAAGTGCTCAGTCACACAGCCAGAAAACAGAATGTGGGCCTGGTAGCTAAACCACACTTCCTGGAAGACAGAACCCTCAAAAATGAATGTTTCAGTTACAAATAGCTACCAGATTTTCTTACATCCCCGCAGATCCCAAAATACTCAGAACGTGGTTTCTAAATGTGCAGCATTTTAAATATTTCATTTATTGTGTGTTCCAATGTAGAAGCCTGCAAAGTACAATGTCACTAACCCATAGCCGTGGTTTCTAGCCAGTAATTAAATTCCTTTGGTTTGGCCTAGGTCCCAACAAGCATCAGAGTGCTGTGACCTGTTTACAGTTCAACAAGAACTTTGTCATTACCAGCTCAGATGACGGAACTGTAAAACTCTGGGACTTGAAAACGGGTGAATTTATTCGCAACCTAGTCACATTGGAGAGTGGGGGGAGCGGGGGAGTCGTGTGGCGGATCAGAGCCTCAAACACAAAGCTAGTGTGTGCAGTCGGGAGTCGCAATGGGACGGAGGAAACCAAGCTGCTGGTGCTGGACTTTGATGTGGACATGAAGTGAGGAGCGGGAAAGATGGCCCGTCCGGACGTGCAGACGACGTACCCCCAGCCCTTCCCCCTGCAAAAGAAAAAAAAAAAAGAAAAAAGAAAAGAAAAAGAAAAAAAAAATCCCTTGTTCTCAGTGGTGCAGGATGTTGGCTTGGGGCAACAGAGTGAAAAGACCTACGGACTCAGAAGGAAGAGAGGACAAACCGCAGCTGACAGGAGAGGCACCGCCGTCGTCACGGAAGGGGCTCCACTTTGACGGAGGGCAGCTTTGCAGAAGGAGACTTTATAAATCAAACCAGGTGCAATTATTTCTTTTATTTTCTTCTCCAGTGGTCGCCGGGCAGTGTCCACGCTGGAGCGTCCTTCCAGATTCCACTCGCCTGTTCTTTTACCACTGAGACCTGGAAGGAAGCTGCAGTAACGTCCAAACAGTACCCGCTGACTTTCTAATCAGAGAGCATCTGCAACAAAAAGTCATTTTTCTGGAGTGGAAAAGCTGAAAAAGTAACAATTACTGTGAATTGTTTTTGTACAGTTATCATGAAAAGCTTTTTTTTTTTTTTTTTTTTTTGCCAACCATTGCCAATGTCAATCAATCACAGTATTAGTCTCTGTTAATCTATTACTGTCGCTTCCACATACACTCTTCAGTGCATACGTTGCTCAAAGGTGGCAAGTTGTCCTGGGTTCTGTGAGTCCCGAGATGGATGTAATTCTTGATGCTGGTGCTAGAAGTAGGTCTTCACATCTGGGATCGTTGTCCCACCCCTGTACTGTACTCCCAGTGGCCAAACTTATTTATGCTGCTAAATGAAAGAAAGAAAAAAAAAAAAGCAAATTATTTTTTTTTATTTTTTTTCTGCTGTGACGTTTTAGTCCCAGACTGAATTCCAAATTTGCTCTAGTTTGGTTACGGAAAAAAAAAAAGACTTTTTGCCACTGAAACTTGAACCATCTGTGCCTCTAAGAGGCTGAGAATGGGAGAGTTTCAGAAAATAAAGAGTGAAGTTTGCCTGCAAGTAAAGAATTGAGAGTGTGTGCAAAGCTTATTTTCTTTTATCTGGGCAAAAATTAAAACACATTCCTTGGAACAGAGCTGTTGCCGCCTGTTCTGCGGAGAGACCTTTCTTTTTGAGGGCTGTGGTGAATGGATGAACGTACATCAGAAAACTGACAAAATATTTTAAAAATCCATAAAACACAAAATTAAAGTTGCTGGTCAGTCTTAGTGTTTTACAGTATTTGGGAAAACAACTGTTACAGTTTTATTGCTCTGAGTAACTGACAAAGCAGAAACGATCCAGTTTTTGTAGTAAAGGCGTCACATGCAAACAAGCGAAATGAATGAAAAAGTCAAATGGTTTGCCTCATTCTCCAAGAGCCACAACTCAAGCTGAACTGTGAAAGTGGTTTAACACTGTATCGTAGGTGATCTTTTTTTTTCCTCCTCCTGTTTATTTTTTTTGTTTGTTTTATTTATAGTCTGATTTAAAACAATCAGATTCAACTTGGTTAATTTTAGTTATGTAACAACCTGACATGATGGAGGAAAACAACCTTTAAAGGGATTGTGTCTATGGTTTGATTCACTTAGAAATTTTATTTTCTTATAACTTAAGTGCAATAAAATGTGTTTTTTCATGTTAGTATGCCTGTTTCTTCCACTGAGGTGATAACACTTCGTTATAAATATTTAGGGTTTGTCTCTGACATTTAAAAGAGCAAAGCCCTGGTTCCTTTGCATCCCCTGTAGTGTGGCATAGAAATCGATGCTTCCAGGCCTGTTTCCTGCAGCTGAAGTGAGAACAGTGAGCTGAAAATGCAAACTGCGTTTATCTCACAGGCTGTCCAGAGGGAAACACCGCACTGGGCTTCCCCTGTTCCCGTCGGGTTGTGTTACCTATGAAATCTGGTCCCTCAGCGAGCTATCAAGCTTTTGTGGAAGTTACAACTAGAATTCTGATAAAAAAAAATTAATTTTTCCAATTTGACCACATACCAAGTACTTACCAGGAACTTTCTATGCATTCTCTCTGAAGCTCCCACCGCCCCTGAGAAGCACGCACTGTTATCTCCACTTTAAAGAGGAGGGCAAGACGGCGGCCCGCGCGGGTTGGGTGTTTGTCAGAAGTCAGATAACCAGCCGAGCACCAGGACTCGTGCCCTGTAAGAAGGAAGAAGCCGAGCGTTTTGACAGACTAAAGCAAGGCTTTGAAGGGAAAAAGGCATTTTTGTGGTACTTCCCGGCTCTTTTGTCACCGTTGTATTAAATCAATCTAGTCTTTTATAAATTAAGTGGGAAAAAACTGAAGTTCAGTTATTCAAATTAGGTAGCCTCTCAAATAGCGGTTTCCCCCGACCCCCAGCTGTCTCCAGGAATCCCAACTCTCCAGGCCAGAGGTGAACATCGAAAACTTAAATACGGATGCAATCCCGAGTCCGTGTTCTTCACTCCTAGGGCAGCGGTTCCGGGGCCTCGCCTCCCCTAAAGCTGCTAAATCAGAACGTCAGGGACGAGGACGCAGGAGCCTGCGTGTAAGGGAGCTCACCGGGCTGGTCACGGGCACAGCTCGGAGAAGCGCTGCCCTGGAGACCGTCGCAGTGCCTTTGGTGGTTTGGTTTATTAGGCCACAGCCTGTTACAAGCACAAGAACTTAAGAGAGAAGCGACCGGTTAGAGGAAAAGACAGAAAGACCGCAAGGCTAATAAGCACGAGGCAAAAATCTCATCAGGCGGTAAAGTGCCGGCCAGCGGCCCCGCCTGCTTTAGGGTCAACAGGGTGTAGCCCAGAGCGGTCACTCCTGTTCACACTGACGCCGCGGATTGATCCGGAAGTTGTCATTCTACCTGGCAGTCTTGAAACTGCTTGATTTTTCATAATGTAGTTGTGGCTTAACTACAATGCTACCGAAGAACGACGTCATCTATAAAAATAAATGTATCTTATAGAAGAGCATGAGTTCACAGACAGACAAGCCTGAACCCAGGTCCACCTCTGTCTGCTTATCTGTCTAGTCATCAGATCTAGCGTGCAGAGAATGCCCACCTCCTTAGGCTCTTGTGGGGATTAAATGAAATGCTATAAAGCACCAAGCATCCTGACGGCATTTGTAGCTCAGTTAAGTGGTAGCCACTATTAAAGAAAATAGGCCCAGATAACTTGCTCTATTTAGGCACAGTTGAATGTATTTGTGACTCATTCAGGTATGTAATAAAAATAGCATTTCTCTATATATAGCAATTGACATTTTTTAAGTGGAGTCACATAGATTTCTCATTTGAGTCTTACAGAAGTCTTGGGAGATAGACAGGTATGGAGCACCTAGCAGTGATTTTGAATATACTTAGGTGTTCATTAAATATTATTTATGAATAAATGAATACTCTTCATTACAGGGGATCTGTTCCTGAAAGGGAAAGTATTAACCTCCTCCTGAAGGAATTAAAGTATCATCATTGAAGTAAGAAAGGACACAAAGGGAACCCTGCTTTGTGGCCTCCTTAATGAAGAAATTCACCACCTTATATAACTGTGAATTTTCCACTCTTCACAGATAAAAGGCAGTCCTCACATTCAGGTGTTACAAGTTCCCAAAGATCAAACATTGCCTGGAACTAAAACTAAAATTAGGACACGTAGTAACCCATGAAAGCCTGGAACAGGTGCTCAGTAAATACTTACTGAACTGAGCAAAGAGGGTTTACTATCTCTTTTTAAAATTGGAATTGTTTATAATTTTGACAACTGGAAACTCCCTTACTGCTATATAAGACACCAGAACTATTTAATTCATTTGCAACAGCTAGTACACCCCAATGTTTAAGTAAGTGTTTCAACCTATTTGTTTAATTTCAAAAAGTAATTGACATTTAGTTAATTGTATTAATGTGAACTGTTTTTAAGCCATTTTCTCTATGCCTTGTGAGCTAGTCTGTTACAGGGTCTCCTTTCTACTCTGAATTGGTTGAAGGCTACGATCAAATAACAACGACAGTCAAGACCTCTGTGCCTTTCTCTTCCCTGAAGTGAGCCGGGATGGAGGGCAGCTTCCCCAGACCCAGGCTGTGCCTTGTTTTCCACACTGTTTTCCCTGATGCGCTCATTGCGTTTTGTGCAACAAAGACTCTGAGGTGGAGAGAGATGCCTGGCAGAGGCTGCCCAGCTCTGTCCTGGCTCCTGTGACCCCTGACATCCCACATTAATAGAAACTAGAAACAAGCCACTGTGCATAGCACGAGTGGATTCACGTGACATTGTTTCTGACTCCTTCCCTCAGGTGTGGCCTTATTCACTTTCCTTCCATTAGTCATCCACCACCCCCTTAAAATTAGTCAGGATGGTAAACTGTCCTCTGTCAGATTCATCAGCAATGAAAGATTCGACCTTCTTGTCTCTTACAGCAGTCCTAGGCGAACCTCCTGTTTTGTAAAGCCATTGGTAATTCTACCGATCGTGTGAGTGGTTTAGTGTTGCTGATGAATGAATTTGAATAAATGCTTCTGACGCAGGTTGTTTTAAGGTTCCGTGCCTCACTGCATTTTGGAGATAGATTATGTGTGCGTGTATACATAACACATACACAGGAATATATGGGCACCTGGGAATAAGCTTCTTGTTCTCAGTGAGGCATAATATTTCCATTAAGCCTTTCCCTTCTTCATCCATGAAAATAAAGAAATGGACCATATAAAGGGAAGGTGTTGGTGGCCAAGGGGAGATTGCTAATTCTTTTCCATGATATGGCCTCTGTGTGAAAGCGGGGGTGGGGGGGTGTTTACACAATGTTCCTGGAGTCCTGCATTAAGCTACTATGTGGTAATTTGAAAAGCTGGTGCACAGTTTTTTATTTTGGCATTGTCTACTGCCCAGGAGATGGATTTTAAGTTAGATCCACTTTGGCTGCACCCAACACCCCACCCCCCCACCCCCGTTCTGGAGAGTGCCAGCCGTTGATTTAAATTGCAGACAAACATAGCATGGCATTGTTCACCAGCAACACATTGTCCACCCGGTTAATACTAGTTATGTCCAAATGAGGGAGGTTCTTGCCAACTTCTTTCCTCTGCTACCTTCTTTTTCTAGGTGGAAGAGACCAGAAATATCAAAAGGTAATTTCAAAGGTTCATCAAAAAAAGGAGAAGCCCCAAAAGCTGCAAGGACTCAGAATGCACCCTTCTCCAAAGTGTAAAGTATAAATAAATTCTAGATCCAGTTCCTAGGAAGACTCATTGCTGAGACAAAAGCCTGGTGACTTCCCAGTTTGCAATTGGGTATAAAAATAGCAGAGTTTCTATTTCAGGTGATCTGATTCTCCCCAGGATTCTTAAGGACAAGGAAGCACTGAGTGGACATTTTGATGTTTCATTCTTTGCTTTGGAAAATCTATCATGGCAAAACCTACGATGGCTGTTTATCTTTGGGTTTTGTTTTGCTCCAGCAGTCATGCTCTGCAAAAGGAAAATGATGTTGAAATCACCCTTGCAAGTCAAAGGCTCATATATAATAGGCCACAGAAATATATTGCCGATTTGCTATTTTTCTAGGAGATTCATAGATTATAAAAGAGACATCATACCACTACGCACCATAAGAGGAAGGCTACTCGCAAGACTTTTTAAAGTTATACTGATGAAGCCTGTTTAGACTTCAGCAAACCCTTGTGCCTCACTAAATGCAGTCAGCAAGACAGGCAGCAAGACAGGCTAGTCCGCTGCTACCCTGAGCCTTTCAACTTGAGGCTTCTCTCGATTCCTATGAGTGACTTTGAGAGCTCAAATCAATCTAGCAAGGACACAGCAAGGTGTAGAGATTACAAGTGAAACTGCATGCACCTCTGGGAAGGGTCAGATCGGGCATGGGGGACCTGAAGTTTGTAAACTTAAGGATCCTCTTACAGAAAATAAAAGAACTTGCAAAATTAGACCCCAAAGTGAATATTTAGAATGATAAAGATAGCAATTTACTGAAGCCTTGGTAATGCAGATCCCTTTTTTTCTGAGATATCTTCAGGCAATTACCAGACATGCTTAATAAAAGCGCTTCTGACCCCAGCCCGCCTGCCCCTCCCAGCACCCCCAGCTCCCACAGGGATCCGTTAAAGGAGGGGCCCCGAAGCTCAGCCTCATCAGCGTCAAGGAAAATCCGCCTCTGCCTCTCCCAGCTCTAATCCCCTCATCTGTAAGTGACGCGTTGTGGGGATTACAGGAAACGCTGTACGTCAGGCAGTTAGCATAGCACCTGGTGCGCATGCCTGGTAAGTATCCGCTAAAGGCTTGTAGATACTACCAGTAATAACGTAGCTGGCTGCTCTCGTGCACTTGTAACTTAGCATGGTTACGAGTATTTTAAAATCATTTATTCATTTAATTTTCTCAACTGTCCCAGGATGTGTTATTATTATTAGTCCTGTTTTACAGATGAAGGAACAGGTACAGAGATGTCAAGTGACTTGCTCGAGGCCACAAAGGGGAAAAAAAAAAGACTTGGAGAAACTGGGATTCAAACCTGGACTTGTGACTCAAAAGCCCAAACCCTTAACTACTTTATTATGTGTGATTCACAACTGCCTTGCAAATATGGGAACGTGTAGCAGGTCATAGGTCGTAGGGGAAAATGATGCCGCCTCGGTTCCAGCTTGCGGACCTGGGGGCCAACATAAAGCCACAGAAGCAGGCAAGGGCCTGGATTTCAACAAGGGAGGCCTGAAGAACAGCATGGAGTCATTTCTGGTGTGATTTGACTGTAATAAATCCCCTTTTATTGGAATATTGGAATCAGTTTTTCTAATTGCAGAGTCAAAAGAGAGTGAGTTGCCTAAAAAGACTTCCTGTAAGAGATTCGCACAGCAATGAGAATATAGGCAAAGTGAGGAAAATAGCATATTATCCAAGAAAGGTTGTTTCCAGATCATTTAGGGAAAAAAAAATACGCCAGTTCTACAAAGGATGGACACATTAGTTGTACAAGAATTTTTTTAAATAAATCACCGTTGATGCGCTGTGTCCCCCAAACAACTGGGCAATCGAGGAGCACGTTTTTGTCCTCTCATGACTGTTACATGGTAAATCCTCAGTACGTGTTAGCTCCCGTTGTTACCAAGAGTTATATTCAAATTCCATCTCAGCCACTTGTGTGACTCTGGAAGATTTTTTTTTTTAAATCTTTCTGAACCTCTTTCTTCATCTATAAAGGAGAAAGCTGTGAATGTTACAGGTGGTAACACATAAAGCACCTGGTACAGGCTTGGCCAATCGTGTACTCAGTGAGTGGTGGTCCCTGTAGTATTATCACTGCCGCTAACAATACAGACAGTGGTGACCGGGTTTAAGGCCACCATTTCCGGCTTGATCTGGGACTTCCAGAACACAATGCCCAAACTACCTTCCAAACTGTGCCAGGAACCTAAGAGAGCAGTCTCCCCCTGTTAGGAAGTAATCCTGTTCAAAATGAAAATTATCTTTTTCTCTCCAAAGACCCATTTAAATCATAGTAGAGAAATTAAACAGGCATAATCCCAAAAGGGCAACAGAAGAGGAGAGCCAAGTAGCATCTTCTTGCAGCCAGGAGACCACCTGTATAACCCTCCCCCCCCACCACCCCCACCAACATACACACCGTTTACAAGAACTATAAAGAGCATGTAGCCCAAAGTGAGTTCCCAGCCTTAGGCAGAGGCAGCAGAGGGTGTGGCTCAGAAATGACAATGGATATTAAGTTACAGTCTGCAGTTCTCTCCCACCCTTTCCCAGAATGCCATGAAATAAACTTTGAAAAAGAACTATCATTAATACCCTCAGAAAGATAAAATACTGTATCTTATAATACAGGAACAGGATGCAACTTTTAAAAGGCCTCTTGGAAGCTAAAATGTGGTAGAAATTTTAAAAGAAAAACTGTCAGTGGAAAATAAAAATTGAGCAAATCAAACAAGTTAAAAAGAAGAGGCAGAAATTAGCAGAGGAAACATAAACCACTTAGAGGATCAGTCTGAGACATGTGACATCTAAATGACAGTTTCAAGAAACAAAAGACAGAATAACTTATTTAAAAATTCATACAAGAAAAATTAGCAGAATTGAGGGACAGACTACCTCTTACAAACTCTTTCTTAAAAAGATGTGGACAATATGGTCCAACAGAACAATGAATTAAATCACAAAAGAGGACAACCTGGCATACAGCAAATAGGAAATTTCAACACAGGAGCGGGTCAAGGGAGTTCAAGGATGATAGGAATTTGGACTCAAAACCTACCAGTCAACGAGATGACATGATATGTGAGTAGGGAGGGCCTTAGAATACAAAGGAAATGATAAATTATCTCACTATCGTGATAGAGCATTTAGAGAAAAGAAATCTCAGTATCAGGACAACTGATAATAAATTCAGAAAAAAATCTGAAGGTTTCAATATATCAAAAGCTGTACAACACATGAAAGTGAAGGAAGTATTAACTCAGAATGTAAAAAAAAAAAAACTTAAGCATCGTTAGTGCACTATGTAGCCCTGAAGTAAAGCACATTCATGCAGCTATAAAAATGTAAATACTGATCAACGATTGTGCTAAAATGTCTGTGGGGGAGGGGAGGGAAGTGGGATGGGGGAAGGAGTTAAATCTTCATCTACCATAATCCAAAATTAAATTATTAATGTTGAAAATGAAAAAAAAAGAAACCTACGAAATAAGAGGATCAGCGTATTCTGAAAAGAGAGAAGGTTTCCCTCAGAAGAATTAGCTGAAAAAGTTACAAATGTTTGCCTTTGAGCTTGGAGGGGATGGAAAAGGGGTACAGCATTTTGATATGCTTTCCTTTTTTTGCGTGACTTTGCTAAAAGTATACATTTTAAAGCAAGGCCAAAAAAAATAAAAAAATAAAAAATAAATAAATAAAGCAAGGCCAAAAAAAAAAAAAAAAATCAGTAGAGCAGATTTCAGAAATAATGGCATTCTTACCCAGCCAGTCAGCGTCCATTAACAAGGCACTGATCAAGCTAGTCACCATGTCACCTGGTCTAATGGCACAAAAGGGGTCTCGGGAGGCTCCCCCTGGAGGAGTTCCACAGGGTGAGAGCTGTATAGGGGCAAATGACCTGGGTGCTCTGTCCCCATTTTTCATCCGTAAAGGGGGCCCCAAAATAAGCCCCCTCAGTAAGCCGTTGGAGGTCTGAGTAGACGATGCCTGTGATGTGCTCAGTGTGGTCTCTGGTTTATGAGTTAAAATAAAAGATAAAATAAAAAGTGCTTTATTTTATCGCTCAGTCTCAAGGTGAAAATTACATTCCATTAAGATCTGGAAGAGAAGAATCCGCACTTTTGATCAGGTTCTGATCTGAGCAGGGACGGATGGGGAACCCGAGTTGTAGCCCATGTGTCCTACATCAAGAGGACTGGCTGCTTCTGGAGCCCCAGGGGTACGGCCGCCATCCTCTCCCTGACCTGCTTTTCCACGACCTCCTTTGAACTAGCATTGGGTTGCACTTCCAAACTCTCCCACCAGGTATCTTAAGCATTTTCTCCGCTTGGAAATACATCTCCGCAGCCAAGTGAAAATGACTAACCTTTTTGAAAAGGGAAGTCCAGAGTCATCTCTTTTGGAAATGTTGTTTTTCCCTTGAAATTTGAGATCAAAATTTCAAACAGGCCAGAGAGGGGCCAGTAGGAGAGCAGAAGCCATGCGCTGGAAGACTTCCCTTGTGTCTGTGTGAGGTCCTGCTGAAACTCAGCGTTGAGGGTGTGCGCACGGTTACTCCCAAGTGTGCAGCGCGAATGAGTCTGGGTGCATGTTGGTCCCCAGAACAGACGTGACTGGGGCGCTGTCACTGTGAGTTACTCCTGACCTTCCAAACCTGCCTAACAGACAGCAGCAGTGCCTTGAGTTCTTCATCGGCCCTGACCGTGCTCAGGAAAGGCGCTGGAATCGGTAAGCCTCAGAGGCCTACAGGCTTGCAGGGCGGGGCCAGAGTCCGGGGGTGGGGCTTGCTGCCGTCAGCTCAGCACCCCAGGCTGAGTCCTAAGATCCCGGTGACAGACTGCGGTCACCTGATCCTTTTGAACACATCCCAGATTGCCAGAAGCCCCCAAACCACAGACACGCCCTGTCTGCACTTGGCGGTTTGTGGTGCTCAGGCCCCGTGGCCCCAGGCTGTTCATCTGTGTATGTTTCACTGTGGCCTCCTGGTTGGCTCTTAACTAGCAAGAGACCTAAAGGTTTCAAAGCAACTTCAGGGGCCATTAGCAAGCTTTTCTTTTTCGAGAGCTATTTAACCATCACTTGACAATGGAAATAAGCTGTTTGTTGAAGGGGGCAGCTTGTTAATTTTCTGAGGTCATCAGTGACTTCACAAGATGGATCCTTGAATGATAAGTATGTGTGAACAAATCGGGCCTGGTATCACTACCCTCAGTGAAATTTTGGGTTTGGTTTTTTTTTTTTTTTTTCTTTTTAATTAAAGAAGCCATCAGAGGCCCAGGGTCCAACTTAATTAAGCAACTCTGCTTCATAACCAGGGCTCCAATGAAAGGATCTCTTCAGTATTGATTGGCTGCTTCTGGAAATTGGCCCGCAGGTGTGTCTTGTTGGAAAAGAAACACCAAGGAGAGGAATGCCATGACATTTCCCTTCTCTCAGAATCCAAGACTTCTGCTTTGGTGAGTATAATTCTTTAAAACTCCTAAGAGAGGAATCGTGGTACTGTGCCTCCCCACCTCTGACCACACACACACACACACACACACACGCGCGCGCGCGCGCGCGCCCTCCATTCGCAGGGCCTGAGCGTACACACACCCTAGTGTTTCTGTTTATTTCCACTCAGCTAAGGAGTCATTGCAATGGGGAAAATAAATTAGAACTAAATTAGGCTGAGATTCAGAGTCCTGAAAGCATGACTGCCGATGAGCATTACTGGTTGTTTTATGTCTCTGCTGCCCGGGGCGGTGGCCTCCCACATCAGTAACCAGCAATCTGGCTAATCAGTGCACAGAACGGAAATCTGGAGAGCGGTCCAGAGCTGCTAGATGGGGAATGGCTTCCTTCTAAGTGTGTCCATCTCTAAGAGAAAAAAAAAATAGTCACTTACCTACGGAATATACACAAATTGTTCAAAAGCCCTTACTTCACTCTTTTCCCTTGCTTACCCTGGAGAAATCCAAATTAGCAAACTTCCTATTTCAGATAATCAACAGAGGAGAACAACAGATCAACCTGGGCTAATATCAGTAGCAGGGAAGGCCAATTAACAAATTCATGAATTGTGCTGTTTACACTTCTATTCCTAAGGTTAATTATGTGATCAAGTAATAGCTTTTGCCTTGATTACAGGGCCCTTAGGAAATAAAAGTGTGTTTCCACGTTACAAGTATGTTTGCATTTCAGTCCTGCATTGAAAGCACAGGATCTGAGCTTGGCAAGTGTCATCTATACACACAGCTGTAGTCAAAGGAGAGGGCTGTGAAAAGAGACAACAGGCCCAAATGGAGTCACTTGTGCTAAGCCCACAACACCAAACTGAGACTTAATACTGAATGTGATCGCAGTTTCAGCCTCTCTCTGCAAAGTCATCTTAACCAGTCAGTCTGGAATTTCCTGATCAGCCCTAGTGAGGTAACTCACCTGATTAGACCCCTGACATTCCCCAAAGGAAGGGGACCTTGCCTGGAACAATCCACTCTTTGCTAGAATAACTTTCTCATCCTGCCTCCATCTGCCTATGAAAGTCTTTCATTTTGTATAGCTCTTTGGAGCTCCTTTCTACTTGCTAGCTGGGGTACTGCCCAATTTATGAATTGTTGAATAAAGCCAAAAGTCAATAAGATCTTTAAAATTTACTCAGCTGAATTTTGTTTTTTTAACAGGATCTTAGCCTCAAGACTCCGTGTGTAAACAGAAGCATAATTCATACAAGTACTGAAATCCACTTGTCTGTTTTCCTCTCTCCCTGCTTTGGTGGCAGGCCTCTTCCCATTACTCCCTACTGGGAAGAATCAGTAAAGTTAGCTACTTGGCCTTAAATGTATGTACAGAAAAAAGAAACATCACCTACATTTTTGGGAGACAATCTCAGCAAGGCTGTTCCAGGTCCCTGTTGATAATGGTAGCATACATTTTTTGAGGGATTAACTCACAGCAGGCACCTCACATGAATTAACTCATGTAATTTTTACAAAAAATCCATCAGGTAGTGGAGGGGAACAAAACTTGCCACCCCAAAATGTCTCTGGCATGTGGATTATTTCAAGCTAAAAATAACCAATGTCCAAAAGGCTCAGGGAAAAACTTTGACCTTCTCCCTAATTGTCCAAAAGAATGAACACAGAGCTCCTGTTCCCAGAATATAGTTATCTCCAGAGATGTCTGCAGAGAATACAGGCTGGCGTGGTGGGGGAGCTTGGGCAGAGCCTAGGGGCCAGAGTCCACTCTGTGTCCCACTGTCTCTCCGGGGGCCCAGACAACATTTATTTCTCAGACATTTGCTTTTCCATCTCCGTGTGAATTGTCTTCCTCTCCTTTGAAGTCTCAAACTTCTCTTTCGTCTTTTGCTGAGGGCGCTATTTCAATTGAGGGCTTTGGCCATTTAGTGGGTCACTCAGTTTTCCTGGTCCTCTCCCATCGATACGTGTTATTCAAATTTTGTGTGATTTTCTTCAGTTAATCTGTCTCATGTCAACTTAATTCTTAGACCCGCCAGAAGAATCTAGAGAGAAATGTCTTCCTCCCAGACGGTCAGTATTATCATGATCATTGTCTCTCCTCTGCAGGTGAAAAAACAGAGGCACTGAAAGATTATGCAAATTGGCCAAGCCCGTAACAGCTAGTTAAGTCAGGATTTGAACCCAGAGCCTCCACGCTTACCCACCATACACTGTTGCTTCTCCCTTTGGACCCCGACTCTGGTGTGCGGTTTTGGAGGATAATGGGTTATTTCAACAAAATGGAGACGCAACCCCAGGAAGGTATATTGTGCTGTTTGTAATTCTTAGATGAGGTGCAAAAGTTAACCTCTTCTGCCTGCAATCACTTCTGAGCAATCTGACCCAAAGATATCAGAAAGGACATTGGTTTTTGGGGGGCTGCTGAAAGTGTTACTGCAATGTGACCAGAGGTGTCTGATGTCTGGCTGATTCCTCCTGCCTTGCCAGGAGCTCTGGGCTGGTCCAGGTCAGGGCCCAGGGCTGGACAGATGCAGACCCTGATTGACAGGGTGGATGATGGAGAGATGGCTTATTGGTTAATTTAACAAGGGCTCCCTACAGAATTCTCTGGGTGAAGGTCACTGCACCAAATTCATTGCATCTCTTTTCACGAGCCCACCTACTGAAAAAGAGAGGCACTATGTACAGCAGTGTGAGTTCAGGCTGCAGCGTCAGACCAGCGTCAATCAGATCCAAGCCAGGTGACCTCAGGTGTGTTACCTAATCATCTTGCACCTCAACAGCCTCATCTGTGAAGGACTCTCTAACTCACAGGTTGCCATGAAGATGAAACCAGATCATCGTGGTAAAGAGACTCAAAGTGGGGTCTGCAGACCAGAAGTGGCAGAATGATCAATGAGCTTCTCAGAGATACAGACTCTCGGGTCCCCTCCCAGACCTGCCGAATCACCATCTGCATGACCTCTGGGTCATTCACCTGCACGGTCCTTCATCGCAGATATTGAAATCAAAATCAGTAAAGTAAGTGATGATCGTTGCTAGTTGTAATTATATAAAGTGATGTCATCTGCCATCAACGCAACCTCAGTGTCTCCCTCCCAGTGGGGAAGTGTGACAAAGGTGAGACCTTGGAAATGAGCCACAGGGTCAGATTGGAGCCCCTGCCCTGCCTCTACTGTTCCTCATTTTCCAAATTCTCAGAGTTGAAGAGAAAACCCCTGAAGAAAGTAACAGACATTTTCTGGGGAAACCAAAGTCGGGGAAACAAACAAATATAAAATGTGCAGCTTTTGCATCAGTCAGTGATGGAAGCTGACCACTCCTGTTGGCACCTAAACCAGGAGAGCCTTTTGTCAAAATTATTATTTATTTTTCAGCACAACCCAAATCTCCTGCCCAATCATGGCTGGTAATTCAAGTGTACAGTCACTGCTCAAAAGTGAGTCGCCAGCCTTTAAAGAGCCCCTCTCCTTCAGAAGTCTGTTGAGAAGGCAGAGGGTTTGAAGATTAGTGCCAGCAGTGAGAGCATTTGACTGCCCAAGTATTCAGTCTCCCTGGGACTTAGATATCTCGCTGCAGGAACTGATGTTCATTAAACTGTAAGCAAATTAGAGTTCAAGCCAAAGATATAAAGGAAGATGTAATTAGTGTAGGGAAGCCATCCACCATCGTTAGACTTCTCTTAGGTGCGAATCCCCTGCTCCGGAATTGAGTTCCTTGCACAAAAGAAGATTATACAGCTGCTTCGTGCAGGCTGCCGACACTGTTTTATCGCACTCAATTTACAATGAAATGAAGCAAAAGTTGGCAAGACTGCATTCAATCCTTAATTCTCCTTTTGGGTTTTTCCCTCCATTTTATCTTTAGAGGAACCCGGAATGGGTTGACAAATAGAGGATTTTACCAGTCAGTAAGTAAAAAAGCTATTTTAACCAAGTGGATGCTGAATTGTGGCGGCAGGCACACTGCAGAAGCTTCCTGGGAGTCTGGGGATGAGAGGGCGCGCCATCCTTCAGCAGAACTGATTTGGAGAAAACACAGTGCTCCCTGTTCCCCGAATCGGGCTGCCCGGAAGCAGCACGGTTCTCAAGGACTCCTGACACACCCTGGGGGCTGCCCGAGCAGGCCTGGGGGGCCAGGCACAACTGGAGGGAAGCAGACAAAGGAATTGAGCTTCCAGAGGAAGAGAAATCCCATCAGACATACTGGAGCAGCTACCCTGCGGCTCCAAGAGGAGCTGTGTAAGGAGGGAAGGAAAACTTTATTCTCAGGCAGCTGAACTAGAAATCCTGGAGTCCCCTGAGTTTGTAGAACTGCCACTTGTCCCCTCTGCACACCAACCCCCCACCCCCACCCCGGCGTTGGGAGTTGACAGGGCTCGGGAAGGGCGCTCCCCCTGGATCTGGAAGGCAGCGGGAGACCAGCAAGGCCAGGGGGGCAGGCCATGGACTGGGACCCCTACTCCCTGGGTCTGCGGAGCGACTGGATGGAGAGGGAAACTATGGAGGCAACAATCAGATAAGTCCTTGAAAGAGAAGCAGCAGCACACCGCTGCCCGGAAGGGCTCAGACCGGAACCTGAGCTTTTGGGAAGTTGGGGGCCCTGCGGGGGCCTCGCATCCAGGCTGCTGCCCCACCCCCCCACCCCCACCTGTAGCCTCGAGGTCTGACTTTGCAGGAAAGATGCTGCTGGGACTGAATGGGCTGGGAACGGGAACACTGCTTTGGAAACTAAAATCATGACAGCCATCACAGCCACCTCTCAGAGAGCTCTTTTTACAGTGAGTCCTAGAAATGGGTGAGTTTTATCTCTGTTTTATCAATGAGCAAACAGAAGCTAAGTGCACACCTGCCCTTTGCCTAAAGTTACACAAACAGAGGGTGGTAGGGATCAGAGATTAGCCTCCAGTTAGGAAACTAAAGCTACCCCACCCCCACCCCCTCCCAGTTCTAGAAAGTTCTGAAAGCTGGGAAAGGTGTCAGACATAAGATGAAACTTGAGATGTGATTTTTGAGGGAGGGCATAGAATTGGAAAATGGAGGAAGTGAAGGTTCAGGAAAGGAGGGGAGGAATGCAAAGAACGAAGGATCCCAAGAGAGAGCAGGGTGCTGGGAATGGAAGGAACTTCATGGTCCCAGGTTCTGGGGGATGAGGAGCGAGGCTTCTGCTCCCCATCTTGCTTGAGTCAAGAACGTTGGAAACTTCCCAGAGCCTTGAGTGTGGGGACCATGGCCAGGACGGCACCTGGAGGGACATGGCACAGACCACTCCAGAAACGCCTCCATCATGGAACATGGGGCAGTAGGGCAGCCACTGGCCTGGCAACTGAACCCCAGCTGGAGCTGGAGACCCTTCCCCCAAACTGTCCCTGCTTGGGGTCAGGAGGCCACTCCCTGGGGAGACTCTCCCCAAGTAGTAGGAAGCAGTCCTGATACCCAGTCTCTGTTTCCATGACTCCCTGGAGGCCGCTGGGGATGGCAGGGCTCGGGGAGGTGAGGAGGAGGTGCCACACTGGCCTTCGGAACAGAGAGGAGATGGGGGTGTGATGCCAGGGCCAGGTCACAGGAAGCAGTTTTTTCCCGGAGCTCTGTCAGTCTAAGGTGGTTTGCTTTCCCTTTGATGGTGATGTCCCTCTTCCTAAAAGCACCATGTGTTTAGTGTTTTTTGTTTGTTTTATAAATTGTGTATTTTCAACTTAATTTTCTATAAAATACAGAGGAATAAACCTTACCAAGGAGGTGAAAGACTTACATATGGAGAACTATAGAACATTGATTAAGGAAATTAAAGATGATTTAAAGAGGAAAGATATCCCTTACTCTTGGATTGGAAGAATTAATGTTGCTAAAAAGTCTCTACTACCCAAAGCAATCTATAGATTTTAATGTGACCTCTATCAAATTACTCAGGACATTTTTCACAACTAGAACAAATAATCCTAAAATTTATATGGAATCACAGAAGACCCAGAATTCCCAAAGCAGTTTCAAAAAAAAAAAAAAAAAAGAAGAAGAAGAAGAAGAAGAAGAAGAAGAAGCTGGAGGCATAACCCTTGCAGACTTCAGACAATACTACAGAGCTACAGTAATCCAAACAGCATGGTGTTGGCACAAAATCAGACACTTATGGCTCAATGGAGCAGAATGGAGAGCCCAGAAATAAACCCACACACCTATGGTCAATTAATCTGAGAGACAGAGGTAAGAATATACAATAGAGAAAAGACAGTTTCTTCAGCAAACAGGTGTTGGAAAAGCTGAACAGCTGCATGTAAATCAGTGAAGCTAGAGCACCCCCTCACACCACACACAAAAATAAACTCAAAATCGCTTTAAGTCTTAAACATAATACAAGACACTGTAAACCTCCTAGAAGAAAACACAGGCAAAATATTTCTTGATATAAACCTTAGCAGTGTTCTCCTAGGGCAGTCTACCAAGGCAATATAAATAAAGGTAAAAACAAATGGGACCTAATTAAACTTAAAAATTTTTGCACAGCAAGGGAAGCTATAAACAAAACAAAAAGACAACCTATGGAATGGGAGAAAATATTTGCAAATGATGTGACTGACAAGGGTTTAATTTCCAGAATATACAAACAGCTCATACAACTCAATAACAAAAAAAACAAACAACCCAATTGAAAAATGGACAGAAGACCTAAACAAACGCTTCTCCAGTGAAGGCATACAAATGGCCAATAGGTACATGAAAAATGCTCAGTATTGCTAATTATCAGAGAAATGCAAATCAAAACTACAATGAGATATCCCCTCACACCAGTCAGAATGGCCATTATTCAAAAATCCACAAACGATAAATGCTGGAGAGGGTGTGGAGAAAAGGAACCCTCTTATGCTGTTGGTGGGAATGTAGTTTGGTGCTGCCACTATGGAAAACAGCATGGAGATTCCTTTAAAAACTGAAAATAGACTTACCATATGATCCAATAATTCCACTCCTGGGCATATATCTGGAGGAAATGCTAATTCAAAAAGATACATGCACCCAAATATTCACAGCAGCACTATTTACAATAGCTAAGACATGGAAACAACCTAAGTGTCCATTGACAGATGACTAGATAAAGAAGATGTGGTATATATTACACACACACACACACACACACACACACACACACTGGAATACTACTCAGCTATATAAAAAATGCCATTTGCAGTAACATGAATGGATCTGGAGATTGTCGTACTAAACAAAGCCAGAAAGAGAAAGATATCATATCATACCATATGTTATCACTTGTATGTGGAAATCTAAAAAAATGACACAAATGAACTTATTTACAAAACAGAAACAGACTCACAGATGTAGGAAACAAACTTATGGTTACCAGGGGAAGGGGAGGGTGGAGGGATAAATTGGGAGTTTGGGAGTTGCAGATACTAACTACTACATATATATTATATATATATATATAATAGATAAACCACAAGGTCCTACTGTATAGCACAGGGAAGTATATTCAATACCTTGTAGTAGCCAATAATGAAAAGAATATGAAAAGAAATATATGTGTGTATAACTGAACCACTGTGCTGTACACCAGAAATTAACACAACATTGTAAACCGACTGTACTTCAATTAAAAAAAATAGATTGCAGTAAAATACTGGAAAAAAAATTAATTTTCTCAGTGGCTTTTAAGACATTTGAACCAAGAATCACTTGTTGAAACACTGATGGGGGTGGGGGCAGGGGAATGAAATAGAAAGAGATGAGACTAAAAGTCCTTTCTCCCAGTTCTATAAATGAATCATTTAAAAAAATTCCCAAAGCAGTAATAGATCTGCCGGTTGGCGTGGGAACAGCGGTACCCAGCACAAACGAGCTGTTTCCCGGGCTGGTCTGTCAACACCCAGATTCCTCAATTAATATTTCTGAAAGGCCGCACAGTGTGGCTGATGAGGATGCTCCGTTTGCTGTCCTGGGCATCAGTCAGGCAGCTGGTCCATAATATTTTGTAAAAGAAATCAGTCCTGCAGCAGTGGTTGAGCAGAGATAGGATGTGCCTTGGACATACAGACGCCAGACATTCAGAGATTTCCAGGACTGATCTGATTCCTATTATTTTTTTCAGTAAGGATGTACCAGCATTTCTGCTCGGTCCTCATATATACATTGCTAAAAACCCTGAGCTTCACAAAATGGCACACTAAAAAATAATAGGTCATATGGGAAAAATAGAGTTGGGGCAGTCCATAAAAATCTTTGGAAGTTGGTACCCAGAGCACTAGCAAAAACAATCACAGCCCTAATAAAACACGAGCCTGGGTGTGTGTCTCCTGGCGTTTGCTCTCAGCATCACTGGCTGTGAATGCCTCTCAGCCTTCAAGCCCACCCCCAGGGCTCTCCATTCCGTCCTCTAACTGCGGGTCCTGCAGGGTGCTCACTTCCACTGGAGATCAGTTCCATCAAAGTTAAAAATCTGATTCAGGGTGAAGAAGTCCTTATTAGTGCCTTTAGGGGAAAATATAATCCAGCTCCTAAATCTAACTCTAGTTTTTAAGAAACATTGAAGATAGATGGTCATCTTAAATACATGAAGATACAATTAGCCAAATCCAGTGTAAACCTGATTTGAACCAACTGTAAAAATTGTTTTTCTTTTTTTTTTAAATAGAGAAAAATAAACACTGACTCGTAAGAGGGGATATTTAGGGATTAGTATTCACTTTGTTGGGTGCGATCGTGATATTTTGGTTATGTTTTTAAAATCCTAATCTGTTAGATATAAAAATAAAAACAAAACAGGTAAGGTAGATATGTCACAAATGTTAACAGTTGTTAAATCTAAAAGATAAATGTGTGAAGTTTTTTTTATACTGTTCTCTTCTTTTTTCTGTTTGATTGAGATTTTTTTTGTAATAAAAAAACAGTGTCTCATCTTGTACTGCCAGAAAGTATGGAAGGGCTCAGACAAACAAAACACAACACAACACTATTAATTATGGGAACAGGCCAACCGAAAGAGCTGCCTGTGGCCGAAATTGGAAAAATTTGAGACACACACACACAAAAAAAGTAGCATTGTAACTGAAAGTATATAATTGAAAGTTTAAAATGAGTGTCTATAAGTCCATATCGATATTTTAAAAATGATCTATAAATAAATAAATGGGCGAGGAAAGGCAAATCTTCTGTGTGGAAGAATTCGAGATAATTCATGTGCTTATGTAGACTCTGTCCTCCAGGAAGTGGAGCATAACCCCCCCTCCTTAGTGTGAGCTGCACAGAGTGACTTCCTTCCAAAGAGTGCGGCCCAGAAAGGGGGAATGGAGTAATTTCCAAAAGGAGAAACCTTGACACACACAGTGCCGCAGCCTGGTAGTGACGCAGACCTATCACTGTAAGTCATGTGGATAATGTATGCCCTTGATAAACGGTTAAAAAATGGCACTTTCCCTCTGTGATCTTCCTCCAAAATCCTATAACCACAGCCTAAACATGAGAAAAACATTGCACGAATCCCTGTAGAGGGACATTCTACAAGACCCCTGACCAGTACTCTTCAAAACTGTCCAGGTCACCAAAAGCAAGGAAAGTCGAAGAAACTTAGCCTAAGAGACTCGATGACTAAATGAACTGTGGGCTCCTGGAAAGGGAAGTAGATAGGGAAACCTGCACCAAGGACAGACTTGAGTTAGTAAGACTGTATCCATATGGGTTCATTAACTGTGACAAATATACCATACTGATTTAAGACGTGATTAAGATGTGCAGGGTAGATGGGAACTCTACTATCTTCACAATTATTCTATAAATCAAAAACTGTTCTAAAAAATAGTTTATTTTTAAAAATAGGGGCAGATGAATTAGTAAGATATAATTGGTCCCTTAATTATATTTTGATTTTAAAAAATGTCCCAAAGCACTAGGACAGTTAAAGGGATTCAGACCAGTGGACCAGTGGACCAACTGAAGCAGGATGGGACCCCCATCTTCTCACCTCCACTCAATTTTATCTATTCCCAGCCCCTCCTACACTTGCAACCTCAGCATCTCTGGAAATGCCCTCTGTTCACTCCTACATTCTTTTACCACTGATTTCTTTATTGTTGATTTGTTTTTTATCACCATATAATTCATACACGAAGAAGTTCATCCTTTTAAAATGTACAATTCAGTTGTTCTTAATGCATTCACAGAGTTACACAACCATCACCACTGTCTAATTTTAAAACATTTTCTCACTCCGAAAAGAAATCCCATACCCATTAGCAGTCACTCCCTCCAGCCCTCACCCCTTGGCAACTACTAAGCCACTTTCTGTCTCCATGGATTTGACTGTCCCGAACATTTCATAAACACGGACTCATACAATATATGATCTTCCTTGACTGGCTTCTTTTACCTAGCATAAAGTTTTCAAAGTCCATGCATGTTGTCATATGTAGGTATCAGCACTCCGTTCCTTTATGGCTGAATAATAGCCATTGTATGGATAGACCACATTCTGTGTATCCATTCATCAGCTGTTGGATGTTTGGGATGTTGGGCTATTGTGAATAATGTTACTATGAGCATTTGTGTGCGAGTTACATATAAACATATGTTTTCTTTTCTCTTGGGTATATACCTAAGTATGGAATTACTCGTCCATATGGTAACTCTAAGTTTAACTTTTTGCGAAACTGCCAAACTGTTTTCCAAAGTGCTTGCCTTATTTTATCAGCCCACCAGGAACGTATCAGGGATCAAGTGTCTCCTCACCCACACTTGTATTGTCTGTCTTTTTTATTTTAGCCATCCTAGTGAGTATGAATCATATTGTGATTCTGATTTGCATTTCCTTAATAACTGTTGATGTTGAATACCTTTCCTCTTTTTTTCCAGCTTTATTGTGGTATAATTGATAAATAAAATTTTTACGTTTGTAACATGTACAACTTGATGTTTTGGTGTATGTGTACATTGTGAAATAATAGCCACAATCAAGCTGATGAGCATATCCATCATAGTAGATGTTGAGCACTTTTTCATGTTCATCTTCTTTATAAAGATGTCTACTCAAATCCTTTGCACATTTAAAGATTGTATTATTGTTTTTTTATTGACGAATGATAAGAGTTCTTTATATATGCTGGATATAAATCCTTTATCAGATACACAATTTGCAAATATTTTCTCCAATTCCATGGGTTGTCTTTTTACTATTTTAATGGTGTCCTTTCAAGCACAGAAGTTTTAATTTTGATGAGGTTCAATTTACTTATTTATTTATTCAGTCTCTTTTGCTGTCTATGTGTTATCTAAGAAATCATTGCTTAACCCAAGGTCATGAAGTTATGCTTATGTGTTCTACTCAGCATTTTATAGTTTTGGTTCTTACGTTTAGGTCTATGATCTATTTTAAGTTAAATACATTTTTATGTATGGTGTGAGTTAGGAATACAACTTCATTCTTTTGCGTGTGGCTATCAAGTTGCCCCCAGCAGAATTTATTAAAAGGACTATTCTTTTTCCTATTGAATTATCTTGCCAGTGTTGATGATCAACTGACTATAAATGTGAAGGTTTATTTCTACTTCCTTGGGTTTTTTAAAATATTGAAGTATAGTTGATTTATAGTGTTGTGTTAATTTCAGGTGTACAGCATAGTGATTCAGTTTTTTTATATATATATGTGTGTGTGTGTATATATATATATGTACATATATATACACACATACACACACATATATTCTTTCTCAGATTCTTTCTCATTATAGGTTATTACAAGATACTGAGTATAGTTCCCTGGGCCATATAGTAGGTCCTTGTTGTTTATTTTCTATGTAGTAGTATGTATCTGTTAATCCGAAACTCCTAATTTATCCCTTCCCCCATTTCCCCTTTGGTAACTGTAAATTTGTTTTCTATGTCTGCAAGTTTATTTCTGTTTTGTAACTAAGGTCATTTGTATTACTTTTTAAATTCCGCATATAAGTGATACCATATGACTTTTGTCTTTCTCTGTCTGACTTCCTTCACTATGATAATCTCTAGGTCCATCCGTGTTGCGACAGATGGCATTATTTCATTCTTACTTCCTTCTTTTTTTAAAATAACTATTACTTTCTTGCTATAAAAGAAATACCTGTTTATTGCAAAAGTTTTGGAAAATATGACAAACAACAAAAGAGAATATATTTAAAACATGCTGTTATCTCATCATCTAGAGCAAATCAGATTTTTGAAGCCTGATTTCAAAATACTTTTGAAGAATTTTTTCTTGTAAATGAAAAACCTGGGTCAGTGGGTAGAGGTGTTGAGACTGGCTGTACATCCTAAAAGCTCCATGGTTGATTCTGATGTGCAGCCAGAATTGAGACCCATGCTGATAAAGGGCTGTGCAGAGGTGCTCAGGTGAGCTCTGGAGATAAGGGCTGTGTAAGCATCTGGGGGAGTAAGCCACCGGGGAGGGCAGCCCAGCAGCCCAGCTGTTAGGGGAGCCAGGGTGTGTGAAGTGTTGGGTCCCCTTCACCCGCATGCATACCCTCCAGCTCCTGTCAATCTTAGGAAAGCATATCCATGCTGCTGCTACTCGGGTGACCCACCAGACTCGGGATTCAGCCTCCCTCTGTCTACACCACTACTGCTTCTGCCTCTGTTTTGATTTCTTCTTAACGTCTCTCTTTTCCTAGGTCTCAGATTCACAACCCTCCAAGAGAGGATCTAGTTGGTGTTTCACAGTTCAACATGGAGAAACATGGAATCCTCAGTCTAGGTCACTGGAGGGGACCATATAATTTGTCATTCAGGTTGGGACCCTCTTGAGAGTGAACACGAGGGCTGATCATAATTGAGCTGGAGCCGCAGGTACAAACTAAGACTGTGCCGGGCAGACTGGGACGTATGGTCACTCTACTTATAGGCTACTGATCTGCCTTAGATTTGCTCTAGCATTTTCCAGATGTGCTGTGTGTGAAACACTACGTAACATATCCTCCCTCTTTCCACCTCTTTCTTGGTGGTTTATGGTGTGCATTAGAATATTAAAGGCCGGTGGGGGAGGGTACAGCTCAGTGGTAGAGCGTGTGCTTCGCATGCGTCAAGGTCCAGGGTTCAATCCCCAGTACCTCTATTAAAAAAAAAAAGGAGTATTAAAGGCTGAAAAGAAGTCAGATTAACATTTTCCATGTTTATTTGATTACTTTTCTTTATGTAATTTGTGTTTGGTGGACTCCATTTCAGTGTGGATTCTTCCTTTTACCTCTGGTGACCTGGCTCTAGCCAACTGGGGCATCCCATCTCATCCCCTTGAATTCAGTGATTGGGTCAAGGATGGTCATGTGATAAAACTTGGGCAAATGAAGGCCTTGATCCCAGAACTTGCACAGAAGCTACCGAAGGTTTTCTCTCTCCTCCTCTGGAAGTTAGGAGGTAAAGACGAAACTTCTGCAGCCATAAAGTGAAGATAAACCTATGCCATCAGCTCCCTGGAAGGTAGAGAAGAAAGCCTCTGTGTCCTGCTCAATCTAAGGGGTAATGAAATGAGGGGCAACTCCAGCCGCCTCCCAGCAGAGACTGAAACACACCAATTACCCTTGTCAGTGACCAACTCAGAGGCCATTCATGAGGGAGACTGGGGAGAGAGATAAATACGGCCCTAGAAAGAAACCAGGTGACATCATTGAACTACTGATGTTTTCTCAGCTGAATCCAGCCCTGACTTGGGTTATTAGCCAATTAAATACCTTTGTTCCTAAACTTGTTTGGTTTGGGTTCTCTTTCACCAACAGTTTTTAAAAAGGCCAGCAGGGGAAAAGTGATTTTTGTCTTAGTTTTCTAGACCACAGACCTCTGGACCAGGGCAGAAGGAGGTGTCACATGTCACGAATGCAAGCGGCTGTTGATGACGACTTGCTCAGGAGAGGGCTGTGGTCCCAGCAGGCTGGCTGTACTCAGTAATTTATTTGACAATTTACCACGAACGATTTCCTATGTAACCAAATAGACGTCTGTAACACAATTTATAATCACTGCACAGTATTCCATTATATACATTTATTACCCATTTACTTAATCAATCCCCTATTGTCATTCCTTTAAAAATAATATAAATAAAGCTATAATGAACAAACATCCTGAGCATAATTGTTCATGTCCATCTCTGATTTATTTTCTTAAGTTAATCACCGGAAGTGGAATTGCTAGGTCAAGTGGTACGCTGTGGTCTGAAAACTTTTTATAACTTTGCCAATTGCCCTCCTGGAACATTTCATTAATTTACACACCCCATACCTGTACATGAGAGGATGGATGCCCAAGACTCCACATGTGGTCCTTTAAAAATCTTTGTCAATTGATAGATTGGAGATAAGCTCCTACTGTTCTAATGCGCTGTCAGTTTTGATGGCCATCATTGACTTGTATAGGTGATCTCTAGTCCAAGAATTAGGAAAGGTCACAAAGAATGCTGACAATACCCGGGGGAAGGTGAGCCCAACCGTGAAGCCCGCAGTGTGTGAGAGGCACCTGTGGGCTGAAGAGGTGAGTCACGTAGCAGCATCGTCTCCCAGGGGTCTGGAGCCGGGCCTGGGACGTGCAAGGGAAGAGCCAAAGAGAGAAGGGCAGGACCCGGAGGAAGGGGAGACTTCACAGCATTGGGAATAATTCCTCTTTACAGGGAGCTGCGGAGAGGACAGGAGAGGAGGAGAGAAAGAAGAGGAAAAGAAACTCAGTCCTTTCCGGAGAGGAGGCAGCCAGGGCTTGCTTCAGCAGTCGTGGGAATCCAGTCGCCAGGCTCCTCACCCCATGTCCCTGGAGGAAGGTGAGGGCCCTGTGGCCCCGGGGTGAGGACACAGGGCGATCCCGGAGTACAGAAGGTGTCTCTCGCCCACTGCACCCCTGCCCTCCGTTAACTGAACGCTCCGCACCTGCCTCTTCTTTCTCCTGGATTAAAGATCAGTTCTGATTTCAGAAATAAAATTGTATGCATTTTTTACTTTCTTCGAACCAGCCGACACCCATTTCCTCAGACTTCCCTGGATGGCAGCCCCTCTTCCCTATTTGAATTTTTCTCTCTTGTCACCATTTGCCTGTGGATTTGGGCTGCTGTACACACACTGCACCCCAGAGACATTGGGACCTAAGATTGGTTTTAAAAACATGCTTTTTTTTTTTAACTGCAAAATACACACAAGAGCAAGGAATAAATAAAGACCACACCTAATTCCACCACCAGAAATGGCAACAACTAACATGATATTCCACATGCTTGGTGGCTTGCTTTGGCTACATACATACACAATCTTCTCAAATGACATTTCTAAAGAAAACTTCTTCCCAAGCCCTCCCTCTTCCCTTCCCCGTCCTTTACCCATTTGCTCCAAATAAAATGTGCGCAGCAGATTCATGAGCTTATTGGAGAAAGAGAGAACACGATTGCTTTAGAAATTCTCTGTGATAAACCGGAAGGAAATGATCACCTTAACATAGACATTTCTTTTGTACAAATACGACCTGTCTGATGGCCCCTGCTTCTTAAGCTTCTGGGAGGTTTTTGTGAAAGATTTTTTATCTTTCTTTAATAAGTGGAAAATAAGACCCAAGCTGGGGAGTCCAGAGGCCAAGCCCTCCCTGGGAGAATGAGATGCTCACAGGCGCAGAGAGCCAGGTGGTCTCCCCTCCGCCAGCAGCGAGCAGGGAGGTTTCCGGACAGGCTCAGGGGGTCTCCACCAGGCGCAACCTTGTAGTCCAGACCCAGGACTGGTTCTGGTAACTTCTTTGGCGCCCTCTAGCCTCCTGGGTGCGAGAGGTATTTAAGTGCAAGTTTACTAGTGACGCCCTGAGGATGGAGGGCCTCATCCCTGCTAGAGTGGCCGTGAGAACCGCTCTGTCTCAGGGCACCCCCACCTCCTGCCCCGGGTGGCTCACAGGCTCCTGCCCAAAGGTATTCTCTACTTAGTAGATGAGCTCTGGGTCCAACTCGGTCATTTGAAGCCTGGGAATTTGGGAGAGGTGGAGTCCTGGAACTTCAGTTGGCTCATCTCATTTGATGAGATTTCTTTAAAAAGAACAATAAAGCTGTTATCCTGACAAAACAAACGTAGTTTTTACTCAGATGCTTTAGTGGCCTCTTTAAGAAGACTTCAGAGCGGTGTTTCTCAAAGTGTGGTCCCAGACTAGCAGCATCAAATTGCCAGATGGACAAATCCTGGCCCCTCAGACCTTCTGAGTCTGAAAATCAGAGTGTGCTGGGTGGCCAGCAGCCTGCGACTCTGGTGTCTGTTAAGGACTGAGAACCATTGCTCAGAAAATACACACACAGGTGGATGTGACTAAGAGTGACTGAAAGCAAAAAGCATTCTTTTTTTTAATTTTATTTTTTATTGAAGTGTAGTTGATTTATAATGCTAGTTTCAGGTGTATATAGCAAAGTCATTCACTTATTCATATACATATATATACTTTGTTTTCATATTTTTTTCATTACAGGCTATTACAAGGTATTGAATCTAGTTCCCTGTGCTGTACAGTAGGTCCTTGTCGGTTATCTATTTTATGTATAGTAGTGTGTATCTGTTCATCACAAAAAGCTTTCTGATGGCACTCCATTTGGGGAAGACTTGGGAGAAGAACTCTGCTGACCCCTCCCGCCCCCAGAGACCCAAGCGCACAGGGTACAAAGGCCAGAGCAAGTGGCAGCTTTAATAGGTTTATCTTGCAAAACACGTCCTTGCCCAGACTCTTGGTCCCGCCTCCCTCTCTCTCCCAGTTCCCCGTTCTTCTCCCATCCCTCTCCTCCCGCCCTGACATTTTCTTCTCTTGTCCTGGAGTTCCCTGTCACGACTTAAAAATGCCCCCTTTCGGGACCGGCTCCCCCTCCAGGAGGCCATCCCTGAACCTTCCTAGCAGGAAGACCCGTTCCCTTGGCTCAACTCCCACGACATTCTGTCCAATTCCTGTTCCAAGCCCCTGGGGCACCAGGAAAGGAGATCTGGTTGGGAGTCACCCTTGCTGCCTGCCCCGTGGTGCCTGCATGGAATGGACAGCCCCCGTGAGCAGTGCCTTGATTACTGGAGCAGCGAATAAGAAATCACAGCGAAGAGGGTTGGGGAGGACTCTCAGGGAGGGAGAAAGAAAAAGAACAAAAATCAATCAGCATCTAAATGGTGACGTGACTGACCAAGACAAATCGGCCCCCTAGTTTCCAGTTTAAAGACTGATTATCACCTTAATGTTAAATTTTTATTTAAATGAGCCTATTTCTTCACAGTGGGTATTCAATAAAATACCCCTCCGGACCAGCACGTTAGGAGAAA